>NC_088614.1:600000-1200000 GCF_036013475.1 Columba livia
CCAGGTATGGATGTGTGTAGAATTGTGTCCCTGAGGGTGGTGAGAGCCTGGCCCAGGTTGGGCAGAGAGGTGGTGGATGAACCATCCCTGGAGACATCCCAGGCCAGGCTGGACGGGGCTCTGAGCAACCTGAGCTGGTGAAGATGTCCCTGCTCACGGCAGGGGGCACTGGGGGAGCTGGGGAGGGCCTTCAGCACAAACCATCTGTGATTCTGTGTAAGTGATAAATAGATCCGTGGTCATAATTGAAAGCTAAATTGCATTTTGTATTTCACAAAAAAAACAAACAAAAAACCCAAACCAAAACACAAACCACAAAGCTGCCCTCAAAGGAAGAATACAGTTGATGCACCATAAGAAAAGCCAGCTCCAGTACTCAATTGTGAACACTGAATTACAAATAGGTTATAGGATTGCTCTAATAGAAGAATAAAGTTTCACACGCTATTTGCTCAATCACTGATAGAATGAACTACAAGATAGAATGAAATCATATTGCAATTTTCACAAAGCGAATATTAAGTCCAGTCTTCAAAACATTCTTCTCAATTAATTATAAAACCATTTACGGACTCAAATGAAGAAAATGCAGCCCCAGCCTCGCCTCCGATTCAATTGCAAACTGGGTACCAGAGTAGAGCATCATGGAGCACAAGGAACAATGCCCTACCGGGGAACACTAATTATCCAGAGCAAGCACTGGTTCTGATTCAATGATCATCAAGAAGTAGAAAATATAATCAGGTTATTCATTTTGGCAGTCATTTTTAAAACCCAGAGTTTTCACACTGTAGAGATTAGAACAAAATAATTTTTAAAACCCCACGAAAACAAAAACAACAACAAAAACCAGAAGTAGCCAAGTCTCGTACTTGCTGAAGACACCATTGCAGAACCAACCCTTTACAACCATCGATCAAAGTTACTAAAAAATTAGAAGGAAATTGCAATATATTACATTGTATACTTAGTGATACATAATTTAAGAAGGTCTTTAACACTTCTGTGACTTACCAGCAGTGAAGTCATTATTTAAATCTATAAAGGCATGAGAGTGCGGTATATACATTCTACTGGGAGTTTCCAACGTAGCATGTGATGATAAGTTCCTACAGACAAGAACAAAAAGCAGTACATTTCATCAGTGCTCAAGGACTGCCAATCATTATATACCTTTTAAAAATACTGTGAAACTTTACACAAAATTGAACACAAAGCACGTTCTCCCAATGCTAAATTACTACTTAGATTACAATATACTAAGTAACTGGAGTAATTGTTTGAAAGACTGTGCAGGATGATCCACAGCACAGAGGCCTCACTTAGATTTTATTTCTAAATTTCTAAATCTATTTCTAAAGCAACTACCCACACAGTGGAACTACCCACACAGTGAAAGGTAGAGCCCAGACTTGGGCTGTAACCCTTGAGCCACCCAGCGCTGCCCTCCCCGGGTTCCTCAAGCAGTTTTACTCTCAGTACTCCTGAAAACTACTGCAGGATAAATAAAGATGAGCAACAATGGACATAATTACGTGGTATTAAAGCAGCTCCTGTCTGCTGCATGTAAATTGACTTTATTTTCAGTCACTTAAAAAAAATCAACATAAGAATTAAACTCTCACATTACAGAATCCCAGAATCGACTGGGTTGGAAAAGACCTCAGAGATCATCCAGTCCAACCCTTGGTCCAACTCCAGTCCATTGACAGATCATGGCACTAAGTGCCATGTCCAATCTCAGTTTACAAACCTGCAGGGCCGGTGAGTCCAGCACCTCCCTGGGCAGCCATTCCAATGCCTGACCACTCTCTCTGCAAAGAATTGCTTTCTAATAGCCAGCCTCAATTTCCCCTGGCAGAGCTGAAGCCCATGGCCCCTTGTCCTATTGCTGATGCCTGGGAGAAGAGACCAGTCCCCACCTGGCTAGAACTGCCCTTCAGGTAGTTATAGAGAGTGCTGAGCTCAGCTCTAAGCCTCCTCTTCTCCAGACTAAACAAGCCCAGCTCCCTCAGCCTCTCCCCATAGGGCTTGTGTTCAAGTCCCTTCCCCAGTCTTGCTGCTCTTCTCTGGACCTGCCCAGCACTTCAATCTCTTTCCTGAGCTGAGGGGCCCAGAACTGAACACAACACTCCAGGTGTGGCCTCCCCAATGCAGAGCACAGGGGAAGGATCACTGCCCTTGTCCTGCTGACCACGCTGGTTTGGATACAGGACAGGACACCATTGGCCTTCTTGGCCACCTGGGCACACTGTTGGCTCATGTTGAGCTTCTGTCCATTAGTCCCCCAGGTCCCTTTCTGTCTGACTGCTCTCCAGCCACTCTGTGCCCAGCCTGTAGCGCTGCAGGGGGTTGTTGTGGCCAAAGTGCAGCACCCGGCACTTGGCCGTGTTGAACTTCATCCCATTGGAATCGGCCCATTTTTCCAGTCTATCCAGATCCCCTGCAGAGCCCTCCTACCTTCCAGCAGGTCCACACTCCCTCCCAACTTGGTGTCATTCTGATGGACTAGAGGCTCATTACGTCATTTCCCAAACAGGTGATGCTTTGATTTCGTTCTTTATAAACACACTCTGCTGGTTCCTGCTCTAAAAATGACTGAACTTCCCGCAAACCTCCCTATTAGCAGCGCACTGGAACATAACAAATCCTTCAAAAGTCAAAGCGTTGAATCATCGGATATGTTATTTTCAGAACCCTTAGCTAATACACTCAGAAAAATCTCAATTTGCACTATATGATAGCAGGACAGTTTATTATTACTGTCTGGAATGACTTTGTTTATTCCACTGACATTACATACATATTATTAAAGTCCTCATGTTCTGTGACTCATTTTATGTTACGTAAAAAAAAAAACAAAACACCAGAAGCTTTTGATGAGTTCCCAGAGATCATAACTAAGTCTTAGGAACACTAAATAGAATCACTTAATCTTAAAAAAAGATAAATAAACATTTTATATAGGATTTTCTATGCATTCAGTTTTGAAGATAACTAAGAAAGCTTTACAGCTCTGGTATAAATTTAAAACCATTTTAGATCAAAAATAGAAATTGCTTTTCTAAGCAGGTGACATAAAGCTGTTTTCCACATACAAGACATGGCTTTTGGTGTCACCTGTAGCACTCAGTCTCACTTCAAGTTGTAACATGTAAGTTTATTTGTAGCCTAATGCTACTGAAAGGATTTCTTCAACAGAATTAAACAAATCCCTCCCATTTTTCCATATCTTCAAAAGCTCAGAACATTTTTTCATATATAATCATTGCAGGGTGTTGAGAAGCACCCTTGTGAGTTTGAAATCTCTGTTCCATAAGCCATCAATTTAAATAAAAGTAATGGTCATAAAATTCAAGCTGGAATTAATAACCAAAACCATGTTGCCAAGAAGGGTACAGTTTCCATTTACACATCTAAACGTTATTTACCCCACATCACTTCTGAACCATCCCTGGGGAAAACACCCAGTTATGGATTTGTTAAACAGACCGATGGGGTTTGGGGGGACAAACCTTACTTCAACATTTCTGAAGGGCCACAGAGATACAGGATAGAAAATGGATCTGTTGTTGCCATAGAGACAGAGAAACCATCTCATCCCGCCTGCAGCGCTAAGAGCAGCCAAAGGCACGGAGAACGCACATGCTGCCTAATACACACTTCATTTTAAAATACACTTACATACCGGTTGTGTGTGAACCTGAACCGCCTGTGACCAACACCAGGACTGCTCCTGACACACACAGCTGCAGGTTTCTATGGTCATGGTACTAAACGACATTCAAGACAACCCTATCAAGCTCATCAAAATGCTGCAAAATAGCAAGTTAGAAGATGCAAAGTTCTTCAAACAACTGATTTACAGGTCCAGTCCGCTAAGAAAATATAAGCCCAGTTTCTAATTTTTCCAAGAGTGGTTTTCATATCATCACAAAGCTAAGAACAATGCATTTATCTTGATATTTATAATCCAACTCACATCGAAAAATAATTTCAGCTATCTTTTGAGCACATCCTTTGACAATTGAGAGAAAATCCTCTAAATCAGGTAGAGAGTTCTAATTCAAGCATCCCTCTTTTGAGGCTGCTTTCTTTTTCAGAGAATGCCCAGACCCACAACACTATCAATGAAGTTCTTTACGAAAGCCAAAGGTTGAATGTCTGCTAAGTTCAGTTTGGCATTTCACAGAAAAAGATGCACAGACCCCTCGTTTTAGTTCTTAAAAAAAAGTCATCCTGTTTGGTAATGAAACTTGCACTGACTCAGAGCCACACAGTGTCCTTGGATACAAATACATGAAGCCAAAACTTCCTTTTTCTTTAACAGGTGACCAACTTCAAAAGCAGCAAAACTGAATGGAACGCGAACTGTCCTTCTCCAGGGTCCAGCAATATTTTTAACAAATAACTTACAACTTGTTTTCAAAAGAGATATTTAAAGTTATTTGGCACCTTGCTACTTTTAATTTTTTTGTTTAGAGACGGGTTCTTCTGAGTCAGTACAGATCCACCCTTCTGTTGTGCTTTTATTTCAGCATTCACACCCAGAGCAGTTAGACAAAAATGAACCTTTGCATAGTCCTTTCTAACCATTTAAACACGCCATTAAAGCAGTCATCGTTATCCCAGTATTTGCTAGCTCGTCCCATTCTAGACACTCCAGGGCTGGCAGAAACTTCAATAACAAAGCTCAGTCCCCTTTTCTGCAGTTTCATCTCACGAGACTCGCCCAACGCCTGTTTGTGGAGGAGCAGCCCGGCCGCTGCGCACACCGGAGCTGTGACACGAGCCCTTCCACACACACTCCTATCGCTACTGCAACTCACCTCTGCCTCACGTCTCGTTATGAGCCCCTTCCCCAATAAACACACCAAATACTTTCCTTAATATATAGCTGTCCTGGTTTTGTTAAAAACAAGACCGGTTCTCTTTTAGTGATTTCTCTTTCAGCTCAGTTCTTTAGCTGGCTGTACTTTCCTGAGTTTTAGCTGCATATTTTTCCTCGGATGCTGCACTCGGTGCTGATAAGAGACCAAGGGAATGCTGAAGAAGCTCGTGTTTAGATCTATGACTATGGTAGCCAAGAAAGACTGATAAGTTTTCCCCCGTTCCGTTGTGAGGGGGCGTGTTTGAGGAGGGTGGATGAACAGGTGACTAGAACTGACCAGCGGAAGTATTCCATCCCATAATCGCCATACCCCTATGTAGGAGGGCGATCACAGGGTCACGCTCTCTCGGCCCACGGCCGGCATCCAGAGGCCCCGTCTGTCTGTCTGTCTGTGATCCCCAGCCCTCAGGCCCCGCATCCTGCAGCCAGGCTCCGCTTTGCTGGGCAGTCCCGCCCGGGACTCCCGGGGCCGGAGCTGCAGCTGCTGGAGCCGCCAGCCCCGCAGCCCCAGCTCTGCTGCACAGTGACGCAGCTCCGCACCCAGCGCCTGAGACCGGCTTGGTATGTTTTGTATATATATTCTCTATTTATTAGGAGCATTAGTAAAACCCTTTAAAACTCTGCAACCTGAAGTCTAAGTCTCTCTTCCTTTCCCCTTATCTTTCCAATCTAAAGGAAGGGGTGGCGGGAAATGACGGGATAACAGGGAGCGTCTGCCACGGTTTATTGCCGCCTTGCCTTAAACCGTGACAATAGCTTATATCCTCACACCTTGCGCTCCCCATTCCCACGTTGTCTGACCTTCCCGTTACAACTAATTTCCTAGATAACAGCTGAAATTTTTAAGTTTACGCCAAAGTCTTGCACATTTTCCTTTTGCCATCCCTTACAAGATCTGTTCCAGTACTTCTCACATCATCAACCCGTCACTTCGTCTATAAGACTAAATGCAGCTGAAATTCTACAGATGTTACTTGAAAACCTTTGCTTTGTATTTTTGTACAGCACAGAATTCCATAAAACAGATAATACATTTCAAAGTGTACTAAACAAAGGAGACTATAACTTTTCCAAGAAACAATTATCTGATTTCTTATGTCAAATAACAGGGGTTTTGTTTTCTCAGGTCTCATGGAACATTTGCTTCCCCTACAAAACAACTATTTCCCCTATAAACTAAGAATTTAAAAAATGAGATGCAGAGTGTCATAGAATATTTAAAGATGCACATGGAAATGGGAGAAGATTCCAATGTTTGCACAGTTCCAGTTAAACATGAGCCTTATGCCTCTAATAAGAACAGAAGTGGATGCACCAGGAATAACTTCTTGAAATTGATGCTAACAAACAAACACTTAACTTACCCGCCCAGAAATACCTGTGGCTTGTTTGAATCGCTTGTGACACCAAACACGTCAGGAATCAAGTCTCCATTAAAGCTGAAAATGCAAAACAATTTCAGTAGCGCCTGAGCCATTCCAGGAGCTGCCATTGGCTGTTCTTTAGTGAACCTGTACTTGGTTATTTGGCAGTTCCCCACCCAGCTATGAAGAATGTTCAGCTGTGTCACCTTCTCTGAATTCTGGATTGCGGAGCTGCTGGCGGCAGCAGCTTCTGCCGGCCTTCTACACTATGCCATTCCTTTGATTTTTCAGCTCTGTTTCCCCTGCCTTTTGTTGAGCATTTCACACAGAGGGAGTCGCACTGTGGAAGGGATATTTGCTCACTCTGATAAGCCAGTAAGGTTTTTGCTTCACAAAACTCACCAAAAAAAGAATGGCCCTTTTTCTGCATGAAACAGACTACTGAAATAATAATAATAAAAAAGCTTATTTAGTGACTATTGCCAGGATGATACAATACACAAGATTTCTAAAGCTGACTGTTATCATAGAATCATTTAGGCTGGAAAAGACCATTAAGAGTCCAACCGTAAACCTAACGCTGCCAAAATAGAGAGTTTCCCCAAACAATTAAATCTGCTGTCAGTTTGATCTACTTCCTCCTTTAATATTTGCTAAGATACTAAAGTAGTCCTGAAAAGACTTTTTTTGGTTTAAGATTGGGATTCTAAAATGTGTATGGTAAAAACACATTAAAAATTCTTCTTTGAAAATGTAGCTGGCCATAAAACACTCCAACTAAAATGACTGATGATGTCATTTTTATAATAACTTGTATGTCTTCCATCAAAATTAATCATGTAGCTTATAGCATTTTGCCTCCTTTATAGTCCCACATTAAAAAACAGAGGCAAAACCAATGAGGGAACATGAGGGAACACATACTGCAAATCACCCAAACTTTAAGATAATATGTTGTCAGAACTGCACTATATATGAAATATTAAAGACAAAATAAAGCAAAGCAGCATTTGATTCTGTAAGAACTGCTCCTGGGCAAGTTCAAACTAAAATTCAGTTGATTGCATATGTTCTCTATTTTAACAGTCAAGAGCAGCAGAAGTTTTCTTCACAGGAAGAAAATAACTTTTTACCTTCATATTTATTTTACCAAGAGATTTGTGCCACAAAAGTCCTGGTGAAAAAGTACAGTTGGCCTTTCCCTCCACTTGTACATGAATTCTGAGCATCCCACAGTGCGTCGCGGGTGGAACACGACACAATTACTGTTTTGGTTCTCTCCCGTGAGAGCACAAGTGACACACTCACCTGTTACAAGTCATGGCGCAATTTTCAACCAATGAAGTTCTGCAGTTCCTACAGTTTCCTCTCTCTCACTACATCATTCTTTGCCAGTGGATGTTAAATATTGGTAAACTTCTGCTATCTATTACTCTCAAATAAAGTTATCACTTTCCTTAGTTTCCTCTGTGTTTTTATTCAGATTGCAAACATCTATTTAAAACAACGTTTCATCATCTCTTTTTTAATGTTTCACCATCTTTTGTTAGACCAGTTGACATTACACAAATCACCCTGTTCTTAAAAGATAAATATATTTTAATGCTAAAATTTGAAACACATGCTCTTTAAGTTGCTCTTGGTCACCATCGTAAATATTGTTTTCTAATAAAGTAGGTCATACTTACTCCATTACGAGAGGCTCATCATGAAAAGTCTTATTTAACATAGTTTTATGGTTAAGATCTGAAAATAGAAAATATTAGTTTGACTCAGTTACCAATATGTTATGACAGTTGCATTTTTACCTTAGATATAATTCTTCTATTTACAACCATTAATGTTATGATTAAAAAACCCAAAAATAAAAATTGGCCACCATGGAACATAAGCAACCACACGGCTCCCTGAAACCACGCACCAACGGCGAGTTATAGCTACAACACTGAAGCTTCTCCAAACACTTCAGCAAATTATCCTAAATAGATCTTAGTGAAATCTGTTTATATGTACAACTGCAATCACACAGACACACGAAATCCGAAATAGCTGCGACGACGACAATCTAAAAGTTTAATATTGTACATAAGACCTCCGTTTAATGCTTTGTTGTCGGGGATTGGCTCAAGGAGCATGGACATGAGTCCACCAAGCAACTGTACGAGCAGAGCCCATTTTAGTTGACATGAGTAGGCCTCAGTTAGCATGAGTCTGGTGTAGCATAGTGGAAAAGTACTGAGCGGTTGCTCTCTGGTTCAGCTGAGCGTTTAGATAAACAAGCTGGGGAATTATCTCTAGCAGGGTGAGGAGGTTGCATTCCAGAGAAACCACAAGAAGGTTGAGCTCATTATGTATACTATCCAATCAATAGAAGACGAGTAGGCATAATTACTGTATACTATCCAATTAATAGATGGCGAGTATGCATAATTATTGTAAGTCTTATATAAACCAGCTTAGTGCATCAATAAAGTTGAAGTATGCTTTATCACTCATATTGAGTCAGCTGCATTTCTTCCTCCGTCCGCTCGGGTCTGGAACTCTGATGGGACTTTTCTCTGCACTTTGTCACTGTAAAACACCTTCTTCATCATATACACCAAGTGTTTGAAAGGAGGATTAGAGGTAGATTGCCTACATGGGAAGCGCGGATTTTAAGTCCCAATGAGGTTATCAACTCTCAGACTTTTACTTGTAACCCCAGCTCCTTGCCACATCATCCCCTTTTCCTTTATCTCTCTGTAAGGTTTCTGTTCTTCCCGGCTCCCACTTTTCCCATTCCAGCGCCCTCCTGTTGACTTCTCACACCCATGTTACCCAATCAGCACCACACACCTTCCCAGCAGCCTCACTACGTACCAACCATGTCCTGAATTCTTCACCTCTGACTCCTCCTCTAAGCCCCATATGCTCATTGTGCCTCTCTCAATATTTGTTTATTCAGAAGGAAGACAGCATAAATTAATCCAAATCCTTCATATTCTTCCCAATAGCTCCAGTTCTCTTTAAGCCTGACCCAGTACACTTTCCCAGGGTGCTTGTGTCATCTCTGACTAAAGCCAGAAGCAAAAGGCATCTCAGGCCACCACTTGACCCACCTGTAACTATTTTGTAACAGTTGTGATTATTCTTCAGTAGTTTTTGTGGATTTAAGAGTATTGCCTTGGGCTTTTCTGTCCCTCAAAGCCTGAACTCCTCCCCAAACCCCTTCCTAGCAAAGTCAACAGAAAACAGAAGAGACTTCAAGAGTTCACAGAGCCCATAACTCGACCCTACAACAAAACCAGCTGCACTAGAACGCTGCTAAAAGGCTCTTGGAAACTCAATTCTAAAGTTCTTGAAAACTTCCAGTGACAGAGACTCTAAAAACCTCTCTACCAAAACCTACTTTAGTGTGTCACCATCTTCAAAGAATTTAGCTGAACAGAAATAAGAGTGCTATATTACTGGGGGTAAGTTTAGGTATGGTATTCTTTAAGTTTGCGCACTAAACTTTACACCAGGTTCGCAGCACCTTTTCAATTCAAGAGAAGTCTTTTGAGATAATCTTTGTGATGCTGACATGCACGACGGGGATGCCATGAGAAGCAGCTCTTCAGTTAACAGGTTACTGTCAAACTATCATATTGTTTGGTTATGTCTGTTGTGTGATATATAGCAAGAGTCTTAGCTTTGCTCTCATTAACTGCGAAATACAGCTCAACAGCATGAGAATATACGGTATGAAAGTGAGTAGCTGCTAATCCCTATTTCAGTTGTAAAAACAATCACTACGCTGTAAAACGAGTTATAACTTTCTGACAATACTTTGAATTATTAAAAAGACTAACAATTTTATTAATAAGCAGTCTCAGCAACTCACCCAATGTTTGGTTGTGCCCCCAGAAAATAAACACTGAAAGTTCATCTCTGCCATGACTTTGTGCCTGGGTAGTCAGGAGAACGTCCATTTGTGAATCACCATCATAATCTCCAGGAACTACACTGGTTATGGTAACACCGAGAGATCTACAATCAAACAAAAAACCCCACGTGCAAATAACTGTACAAATGTGTATATGAAAACTGAAAGTACTTATATGCAAAAGTAACTTTAAATCAAGCATTCTGCAAGCTGTCTTCCTCCAAGGAGGATGACATTCTGAACTCTAAACTTCAGCCAAAGGGCATTTTTCAGCCATACCCTGTCAGTTAACACTAGCTGGACTTCATTAAATCCCTTCATTTGTTGTAGAACTGGCCACAAGCAACGTACTTCAGAGAGCAGGATCTTTTGGTTGCATTCCAAGAGCAAGACCATGAAGCAACAGCAGAAGTCAGACACATAGCTCAGACTTTTTAAAGACTATGTCACCTCCTCCGATCTCCTGCCACATCTTACCATTCCTTTGAATGGTAACAAACGTTTGTTTGTTCTCTTGATCTTTTTTCACTTGGTTAGCTACTCAGAGACTCTGCTTTACACACACAAACATTAAGAATTAAACCCAGATCATTTCTAATGCACTAAACAAATTAGCTCCTTCCAAGACAGGAGGGAATAAGGAAAAATAAAAATATGTAGAACTATAGAAGATGAAGCCGAGTTATAACAGCAATTTAACTTTTAACAGACATAATACTATGGTTAGCATTATTCACAAGCAATAACATATCTTGTAATAATATGATGGTTAATATTATGGTTAAAATATTTAGCTACATAAACACAGATTGTTTTACAGTTATTAAAAAATGATCCTCTTTTAAAAGCCACATTTTAACTTCAGAAAGAAACAGATCTCTACACAGAAATACCAGAGCGTTGCTCTCCGTTACTCTTTCGAAAGCAGATACTGGCTGGATTCTGTTAGTAACTACAGCAACTAGAAGAATTTCCCTGACAACATGTCTTGGGACTGGGACTACCGCTGCCTGCCAACAAGACTTGATCTATGATATGGAACGATAGTTTGCTTTACTAGGAAATAAAGTCCTGAAAAAACAAGTCAACTGCAAACATACTCAAATATATTGGTATTTTTAATACTAATTAGAGGACAAAGTCCCAAAGCATAGAAATGCCACACCTGTTAGTTAACAACATGAACAACAAAACTCATGCCACAAATTCTGTCATCTGACCCACAAAATCCAAACAAATCAAATAAAAAAAACGTATCAGGAGATTTATCAGGGAAGTGGTCTACGAACTGGAGCTCTAAGGGCAACTGAACAGCGGAGTCAAACCAATAACCACAGCACAGACAATTCTCACCATGCTCCCAGTGACTGCGGACATGCACTTCCAAGAAAAACGGCCACTTGCATTGTTTCACCATTGAATATCAATACTTACTTCATGGGTAACTTCACACGGGGCTTAAAGTAGGGTTCCTTTTGGTCAGCCAAAAAGATAATCAGCTCATTTCCTGCAAAAGCAAGGAAGACGAATAACAGAGGAGAACTGTAAGTGGCTTATAGACAAAAACAACCTTTGAAAAGCTATGCCACAAATAGTCATTCCTCACAGTAGGAAAACCTTTGAAAGACCTCCCATACAACTCCATCCTCCTCATCCAAAGGGGAGCAAAAGGAGTCAATACAACCCAACAACCTCATGCCATCTCACAGGAACACTGATAGCAAGAGCCTTCCGTGGGGCTTACCGTGAGAGCTTTCTCTCTGCTATTGTTACCACATCACTTGAAACACAACTTCCTGTAGCGCGTTAAGAAATAGTATACATGGAAAAATAGTAGGCTTCAGTTCCATACAAACAATTAAAGCTTAAAAGCTAACTCAACTGAATTCTGTTAATATGGTCTCTGACATCGCAGGATCTGACACTGCTTTCCCACGTCAGCTGACAAAAGCGCTTTAAGTGAAGTTCACAGAAGTGACCCGGCTCCCTGCAGCACTCCCTCCTTTAGAGGCAACGATACAAGCCACCTTCCTTGAATTATTTCAGGAAGATCTAAATCAAAACCTATACTTTGTGTTTCACAAATAACTGAAATTTGGGGAAGGAAAAAAAAAATAACCTGAACAATGAAATGTATTTTCAGTCAGTAAATCACAATACACATGCACTTACTTCTGCAATAATAGTTCACAGCTAAAGAAAGAAATACAGTTTTTTTACTCACCCTTTTTTATGTTTGTTTTCTGCATTCTCCAAGAAACTCACCTCTAGCACCCCAAACTGCAAGAACTAGGTTACCTAATCAGAAATAATTCCATGGCTCCAAACTGGAGCCACCACAGTAGACTCTACGAGCATCATTCTGTGGCAGAGGTCACAGTGAAACTGTGAATACAGTGGAACTGCAGAATACAAACTTCCTGGCTTTGAAAGAAAAAAGACAACTGCCACAAACAGATTTTCCAAGGAGAATATGCCAGCAAATGAGTAAGTGAAAACAAAGCCTTCCAAAATGGACAGGGGCGACTAGTGCAGTCCCATCTGGCACAAAGATAAAGCCTGGCCTGGACTTTCACCTGCCTTTGTATCATCAATGCGGTAAAGTAATAATGATGATGAAAAAACAAACATGGTTTTACATATACCAGGTTCCAAGACAGTCATACCACTCAGAAATGAGATTTTATGCTAACTAAAGGTAGGTTTATGAAAATATCAGCTCAGTGCTCATCAATATTCAAAACAAACGGACTCCTGGAAATTATTAGATGAACAGAAAACAAAATCACTATGCCACTACATCAATCCACAGCACACTCATCCTAGACGCTATGTGCAGTTCTCATCCTCTCATCTTAACAATAAAGAATAAAGGAAAAAAAGTACATGAGAAAGAACAAACTGAGCAGCTTCCAGGCAAACCACAATTATGTGGATTAGAAATCTTGAGCCTGAACTTGTGAGTGAAGGATAGCACAGAAGTTTTCAAGCTGGCCGGTGCAATGCAGCCGGGTGGTGAACGCTCACTCGCTGCCTGTGCTGCTGCAAGAGGCACCAAGCACAACCAGAGCTGGTGGGTTACACAGGCCCGCAGCACAATCCCCCTCACCTTCATCACCCCTGGTTTGTGCACACACAAAACAGGTAAGTGCATGAACAATTCCATTTATTCACATATATTAGTGTCAGAAATTGGCTAAACCCAAGGCCCGTCGGTAATTTTGAATTGTTCTTGCAACAAGATACTTCCAAGATACTTTTGATACTCTTACATTTAGCTGGTTTACTCTCTTACAAAGGCCTGAGTAACAGGTATCTGAGCATAGGAAACATAACTCTCACTACAATAAAGTAATTCAAGATCAGAATAGTAATATATATCCAGCAAAAGACCAAAGACATCATCCCAATTTCCTTAGTAAGGGGCAGGATTACGAGGACTGTGCTTCTCTACCAGATCACTGTTGCTCAGAGCCGGGTATTCTCTCCAGCACTCACTTCAGCAGCACTGTTCCCAACTGGCTTTTTGTCAACATTGAAATAATGAAAAATGATGTTTTTAAGTATGTTATTTCTGGCTGATTTTTACGGAGTATCAAACAGTAAAGAAGAAACCAGGAGCCTTTTTTCTTTTAACTATCCACACCTTTATATGCATCTATCTGGAAAATAAAGAAAATTAACTCTCTTATCATTGACGTTCATTTAAAATCTAATCTTTCAGGGCAATTCTTCAGAAGATGAGCTAGTGGAGCATTTTCAAGAAGCGATACATTTAAATATCACAAGTAGATGGGAAATTCACTCACACTTTGTCAAAGCTATTTAAAGAAACATTTTTGAGACAGAAGGAACAAAAAAGGTAAATTTGAGCATAAATTTATTATCTTAATGTGTAGCTTTAAGTCAGTAAAATAATCCAAGATTAATACCTGCAAATAACACTGACCACCAATAAATAAGCTCTGATTTGGGGTGTGCTCATATCTGTAGCCTAAACAGAAACCCATGGCAGATGAGACCTGCATGGAACTGATTTACCCAGCCTTCCACCTTAACATAATGTTTAAAGTAGGATAATATCTAATTTAAGCTCCTTACAACTGTGAAACGCTCGTCTCTGTCTCCCAAAATATTGTGAAAGGAGAAAATTAATCCAATTTCAAACAGTCATTACATTATTTCACAACCATAAGTTCAACTTCAAAGACAAATACTCCTCACGCTATACAAAGCCAGGCTGTAGTGCAAATTGCAAATATCTATTTCCATACAGAAAGTACCTCAGGAGCTAAAAAAAGTCGAGTTTAGTCTGGGAAATAATTTAATCGCCTGCCCTCATCAGCACTGCGGACAGAGCCGAATGCTGAGCGAGGTGAAGAACCAGCAGCTCCTGAGCCAGCGGCCACCGGGCTGGGGGCACCCGGGACCCCAAGAGAGCCCGGCCCTGCCCAACAGGAACAGAACCCCAGAGTGTCAGGGGTTGAAGGGCCCTGGAAAGCTCATGCAGTGCAATCCCCCCATGGAGCAGGAACACCCAGATGAGGTTACACAGGAAGGTGTCCAGGCGGGTTGGAATGTCTGCACAGAAGGAGACTCCACAACCCCCTGGGCAGCCTGGGCCAGGCTCTGCCACCCTCACCCCAACAAGTTGCTTCTCACCTTTCAGTGGAACCTCCTGTGTTCCAGTTTGCACCCATTGCCCCTTGTCCTGTCACTGGTTGTCACCAGAAGAGCCTGGCTCCATCCTCCTGACACTCCCCCTTTCCATATTGATCCCCATGAAGGAGGTCATTAAAGTGTCCGCTTCGGTGTCACCGTCCCCGCCCGCCCGGGACGCAGCTCAGCAACCGCCCCCACAGGACACGGGGCCCCGGGCGCTCCCGCCCTCCCGAGCGGCGCCGCTCCCCGCTCCCTCACCGCCTCGCAGCACGAACAGGTCCGTCTGCTTGTCCGAGTTGAAGTCCCCGAAGGCCGCCAGGGTCCCGTAGGCCTCGCTGCCGAAGAGCTGCGCCGTGACGTTCTGCAGGGCCGCGCCGGGCGCCGCCAGCGCCAGCAGCAGCGCCAGCCCGAGCCCGCCGGGCCCCATCCCGCTGCGTGCGGCCCGGGCCCCGCGTCACTTACGGCAGCGCAGGGTGTGCCCGCCACAGGGCCGGCCCGCTTCCGGGACTGACCCGGCGGCTTTGCGACAGCGGCGTGACGGCCCGAGCGAGTGTCTTTACGGCTGGCGCGGGCAACAGGCGAGGTCGCCGCGCGGCCGCTGGCGGTGGGCGAGAGCGGCCCGGGAGCGGCACGGCGAGCGGCGGCAGCGGCGGGGCCTCAGCGGGATGGCGGCGGCGGCAGCAGCGGCCTCTGCGGCCGCCCATTTGGCCGATGTGAGCTGGAAGATGCTGGAGCTGCGGGCTCGCTCTAAACGTTCAGGTCTGAGCTCTTGGCTCCTCTGCTCGCAGCGCCTCTCCCCTGCTCACTAACGGCCCCGGTCACGCTCGCTCCCCGGCCCTTTGCCCCCGCCCGCCCCGAGCTCTGCCCGACCTGTGTCTGCTCTGCCCTCCCCTCAGCTCGCCCGTCTCCCCGGCCCTGCCCGCCCGCTCCCGCTGCCCAGAGGCTGCTCCACGGTCCCGGGCTCTGCCCGCTCCCCGGGCCCGGCGGGCGCAGCCGGGAATCCCTCAGGGCAGCCGGAATCCCCTCGGGGGCAATGGGATCCCCTCAGGGCAGTGAGATCCTGTCAGGGCCGCTGTGATCCCCTCAGGGCAACGGGGTCCCCTCAGGACAGTGTGATCCTGTCAGGGCCGCTCTGATCCCCTCAGGGCAATGGGGTCCCTTCAGGGCAGTGAGATCCTGTCAGGGCCGCTGTGATCTCCTCAAGGCAATGGGGTCCCCTCAGGGCGGTGGGGTCCCCTCAGAGCAGTGAGATCCCCTCAGGGCGGTGGGGTCCCCTCAGAGCAGTGAGATCCTGTCACGGCCGCTGTGATCTCCTCAGGGCAGCGGGGTCCCCTCAGAGCAGTGAGATCCCCTCAGAGCAGTGAGATCCCCTCAGGGCGGTGGGGTCCCCTCAGAGCAGTGAGATCCTGTCACGGCCGCTGTGATCTCCTCAGGGCAGCGGGGTCCCCTCAGAGCAGTGAGATCCCCTCAGAGCAGTGAGATCCCCTCAGGGCGGTGGGGTCCCCTCAGGGCAGTGAGCTCCACTCAGGGCAGTGAGATCCCCTCAGGGCGGTGGGGTCCCCTCAGGGCAGTGAGATCCCCTCAGAGCAGTGAGATCCCCTCAGGGCGGTGGGGTCCCCTCAGGGCAGTGAGCTCCACTCGGGGCAGTGAGATCCCCCTCAGGGCCACGGGCCGGCTGGTCACAGTACTGCTGGTGCGGGCTCTCCCGCGGTGGTGTCCCTGGCCGGGTATCCTGGCCCATGTCCCTGGCCCGGTGTCCCTGGCGGGCGAGGGGACTGACAGGTGTCACTTGGCAGCGTGGCTGTAAGAGGAGCTGCTCAGGGCCCTGCTGCTGCCTGCGGTTTATAGAGCTGTCGGACAGATGAATTTTAAAATCGCAGGCGCTTACACGAAAGTACTAGCTTTTGCCAGGTTTGCCTTAGATAAAGTTTGTTGTTTTGTTTTTTTAATATGAGAATTTCTTGTTCTGAACTTGGGTTGCTACATTCTGGCCTCAATGCAAGGATGATGTTTACCAAGTGGGCTTGCATTTCCAGAGTTCAAAAACTACATATTTCTTTTTTTTAAATAAAATACAGTCTTAGTATGGCTTTAATTGTTAATGTTCTAAAGAAACAGTTTTCCAAATGATCCGTGTGGTGTTTATTTATATATGTGCTTGTAAAACTCAATCATTATTTCCTTATTTGCATATTTGATTAGTTGTATTGTGGTAGAGACCAATCACTCAATGTGAAAAGAAAATGGGACTTCATGAGGGCTCTCATAAACAAAATTGATTGATTAAAGACCGGTCTGATTCATATGGCTTTAAAAATTCTGCTTGTGTATAGTATTAATTTGCAAAATACCATCATTAAGATTGTCCAGTAAACGAGTTCTTACTTTGTGGCCAATTATGATGACATGGGACTGTTATCTGAAAACTGATTTACAAAAATAGCTATGGAGCTCTACAAAATAAAGTCTGGAACCTGCACGTTTGGAGTTAGTGAGTCCTTAGCCATGAGGCAGCATGTTGACTTTGGGCTTCCCATGTGGGCCCTGAGGCTGTCGGAGGCATTTGGCAGATGTTAAATGCTTTTAAATGCTTGAGCTTTTTGCTGCCTTCTACTTTTTTGTTAAATGTATAACAAAGTGTCTTCTGGGATAATGACAGGTTATTGTAGTTCACTTCCTTCTTTTCCTGTTCATAGGGATTTTGTCGTTTATATAGTAGCTGAAGAAATTCATTTACTGAAGAAATAAAGACGATTTTAATTTCAATGCTTTTCTGATATAAGAGATTAATTTAAAATCAATTTTTTATAGAGTCTTTCGGTTAACATTCCTATCTAAAAATGAAGATTATGTTCTTGTTTCTCAAATTTACTCCTGCATCTTTATAAGAGTGTTGAAATCTATATAACTTCAGAGGTTTTCTACTTCCTTTCTGGCACTGTCAGAAAGAGACGTGGTTGGTGTAATCACTGAAAGTGGCTGAACCTCCTCCTGCGGTTCTGAATTGCCTGATGTCTGTGCTCCAGACTCCCGGGTTACAAACAGTGCTCTTTGTTTTGATAATTTTTTAAAGTATGATGCTTGGGGTAAGATATAGTAAACATGAATATAGATTCATGTGCATGAAATGAGGGAGTGACTCCTGTTTAATAGCGGACAGCAAAGTACCATGTAAGACCCTGTCCTGTAGGAGGTAATCCATATCTTCAGGTTTATGTATATTGAATGATGAATTTCATTTTTGCCAGTAAAAACAAATTTCATTGAGAATTTTTCTTTTCTTCCTTGACAATTAACAGTCAGGAGCAGATTGCAAAGATACTCAGTAACTGGCCAGTCTGCAGCCCCTGAAATTTAGGTTACTTTAAAAAACATAAACTTCTTTAAACATTTGGAAGAAAATTGTTATCATAATTACAAACTATTATCTTATTTTACATTCCCAACTGAAAGCTGTTCTATTTTGAATAACTGAGATATTCCGTACCATAAGCAATGGTATATGATGACAAGAACCATCCTAGTGTTAATTCTGCATGGGATAAAAGCAGTACTATGCATAAGCAGAATTTTAGCTCCCCATGGTTACTATTACTTAACACTTCTATATGCACTAGTTAAGTCAGTATTTTTATTTGATCTTGAAATATATAAAATAGCTTTTATTTAGCACCTTTTGACGTTAGTGGCAAATTTCCTATTGAATAAAAAAGCTACAGTCTAGTGTCCAAAAATGGAGTTTGTTTAAAACATGTCATTTCACTCATATAAGTTTTATGGGAGTAAAAGGAAGATAAAACCAATTCTTAGGGTAGAAGAGGGAAACATAACACATAATGAAACTGTACTACCCTTTGTGCTGTGCACTCTGTCATGTTAATAACTCCACTAACATTGCTTTCACTTAATTTAATGCTGATTGCCTTTAACATTTACTAAACAGTTTTGAAAATTGCTGTAGCTTAGCCTGAGCCGTTTGTGATTAGCTGCACCAATTTGAAATGGCCAGTTTGGATGATGACAGAACCTCTGCGCATGCTTTTTTAAAATTTGGTAAGTGTGCAGTTCCGTGTTTTGTTTTTGTTTGTGGCTATTTAACTCGACAAAAAATAATTGTGTGTTTTGTGTTTTGTGCAGTGTCTTGTGCAAGCAGTTTTTTAGCACTGTACAGTGGAGCTTAAAAATTTGAGCTCTTTCAGTGAAAATTTCTGAAAATTAGAATCTGTTTAGGTTGAAATCTGCTGTTCGGATCTTCCTATTGTGTTTGTGTTTTGTATTCTTGTAAGTATCTCTAAGTGCAACAATCTCTGAACTCAAACTTCTCTTTTAAGATGATGGTCATGTGAAAGGTGCACTAAAAATGGTGTTCACATTTATCTCCTAAAAAAGCCCAACATGAGTGTTTTAGAGAAAAGAGGTAAAATTTCCAATAAGTCAGTGATTGTTCCAAATTGTGTTTTGGAAAGTAAGTGGAAGCAAGTTAATGCCCCTTGGCACAGCTTCTCTTTAGGGGCAACAGAAGCTAGAATATGTGAAGTTGTGAAAACCAGTCCTGGTTTAGCTCGTTATATTTGAAAAGAGTTGAACTGGAACAAATGTGTCTGTATGTGAAGGCAGCTGGTCTGGAGAAACCGTACAGGACTGTGGTTTGGTGTGTGAACCCGTGAGCAGAGCGAGTGCCGGGGGAGGTGGCCAGGCCACCGCTGTCACTGAGCACCCTGCCCTGCCCTGGCATTGCTGCTCTGCCTCTTCTCATGTCAAAGGACACGTCAAGTGTTGACATTGTAATAAAAAAAATACTTTTTCCTAATTATAATATTCTATTGATATTTGCTTTTTCTGTTGATATGATGCAAACCAAACGTTTTTAGTAGTTTTAAGAGCTATTGTTTTGAGTTCTCAGAAATGGCAAAGGTTGCCTTGAATATGCTGAATGCTTTCCTGCCTTACTTGTAGCATTTACAAGGTTTGTGTGGGAGACTTCAGTTAAGTGAAGCCCCTGTGTACTGGCATAACCATCAATGCTTTATTTCTGGTGTTTAGTAACTTTGGTGTGGTGTTAGTTACTGTGAATCTTGAAATCAGTAACTTCTATTGAGTATAATGTGCTGCAGAGAGAAATCACTTCAGATGATTAGGAAACAGAAAGGACAAAATAAATTGGTACCATTTTTTTCTTTCTCCATGAATTTCTAATTGAATTATGTGCACAGCCTAACACTTGATTTTTCGTGATAAATGACGGTTGAAAAGTTTTGTCACTTTAAAATTATTTAAATGGAGCTATTACAAGATTTTACTAATTTTTACCTGTGTTGTTATCGTCACTCAACCTAGGTAAGCCTTTCTACCTCGTGTTTACTCCTACTGTTTATTCAGATAGAGGAATACCGTAGCACCTCTCCTTCCTTCCCAGCCGCTCTCCTGGGGTTTCCTTGCTGTGTTTTCATTGAATTGTAGAACAGTTCGGTTTGGAAGGGGTGTTAGGAGGTCATCTACCCCCACCTCTTGCTCAGAGCAGGGGCACCTGTGAGGTTGTATTTTCCTCCTGGATGTAGTGATTAAAAAAACCCCTTAAGTTCATGGAATCAGAGTTCGGATATTTACATATGTGAGAAGTGAGTTTTCCTTCCAGGAGAGGTGCTTCTGAAAACTATTTTCTGATATCGCGTTGCTCAACTACATGGGTTTGGACTTAGAAGCAGATATGTTTCATGGCAGACAGCTTTTAGAATAAACTGTATTGTATTCACCAGTGTTCCTCTTCAGTTCTGTATTAAGTCTGAGCTCAGGAGAGATTGCGGGAGAAGTCTCAAGGGAAAGGAAGTGTGATATTGGGAGGATATGATTTGTTTGTGTGATATAGTTTCTTAAACTTTGCTGTGTGAAGAAATAAAATCCTCTTGGATCTCAATGGCTTCTGTAATGTGAAGATGTGTTGCCCATATTAATGTTGGGTGATGAAAATCACTGTGGTCTGAGATCCAGAACTTGTTCTTGTCTCAAGTATTAGTTTCCACCCAGAACTAGTGTTGCATTAGAGCACTGTGGTCAGTTTTTGTCCTCATCCCGTTTAGAAAGAAATCTGGTATTCTCAGCTGTTTTTTTTTCTTTTTTTTCCTGGTCTGTGCTGATTTAATTTTGCAAGTAAACGTATTTTCTTTTGTTCTTCTGACACATGAAGGAAATAAAATTCTTGCTATGTTGTTTCTATTTGTTTGTGATTAAACTTGGAGGGAGTGGTTCTTGTTTGTTGTGTGGTTCGTTTTTGGTTTTTGTTTTTTGGTGGGTCTTTTTAGATTCTGTACTTTGAAAAATCTGAATACTGAATCTTTGTTGAAATATGCAAATCTTTATCCATAGACTAGGCCCAGAATTGCATTCTGATGCCTATTTTTCTGTAATAACTGCACTTACTGGCATCTTGAAGTATGTGTGGTGTTCAAAGCCTCCATATATAAGAATTTGGGAGCAGGGTTTCAAAATGTTGGCCATAGCTTTTAAATCTAAATATCTAGGCAGTTTATAGCTCTTCCCTGAAGAGTAATTGATGCTAATCTCAAATATAACTGGAATAAAATGGAAGTGGATGGGAAAGTACCTTAACATCAGGATGACATAATGTTCTCACCCTTCAGAGGCTGTATGTACACAGGTACTGACACTGCTCATAGCTGTCCACAGAGAGCTCCTTTTCTTCCGTTCTGTGTTCTGCTTAGAAGAAAGAATTAAATTGTAAATTTGTCCTGTAATTGTTGTACATTCGAGTTTCATCTGCTGGATGTTTTCTTACAGTTTTCATGTCTTAACTAAGTCAGAAATATCTTGGCTGTTTATTACTTTAATTCTACACTAGTAATTGGTGTTCTGTTATCAGTTATTGGGCTGTTTCAGATTTCTTCCCGTTCTCTAACATTTTGAAAGGAAATGACTGTCCTTTCTAGTAATTCTTCAACTTGAAGAATAGTGAAATCGTATTACTCTGGAACCTGTAAGTGGTAGGAGATGAAAGGAGATTAGTTTTTGATTCAAAATATGTATATAGTGTATTTAGTCAGTACAAGACAAACAGGGATTTAATTGGACTTGGGATAAGGATTTTGAGTGTTCTCTTTTAAGACATTGAATATATTAATGCAGGAAGCAACACTTTGATTTCCTGGTTGTTTTTTTTTTTAAAGTATTTTTTGAAGTAGTTACTGGCTTGCACTCGTTCAATTCTGACACAAGGAAACAAGGGCCATATTTCATTCTTTGTGGAAGAAAATCTGAACTACCATATATCCTATTTAAATTTTGTTAGGGTTGTTACATTGGCATACAGCCAATGGAATATTAAACCAACTAAATATATTTTTTTTTTAGTCCTTCCTAGCACATCTGCTTATTTACCTAAAATAAAACTCACGCTGTGTGGTTACAATGAAATGAGATATTTATGAAAAATAGTATTTGAAATTAATGTCCTCATTCTGTTTGTTCTGAATTCTACTGTACAAATGAGAACTCAAGGGTACTATTTACTTGTGTCATTCTTTTATGTTTAAGTGTTGCAGCATCTTGCTGCTGTATTTTTTTTCAGCTTTAAAACGTATTTTAATATGTAATTGAAAATTGCTCTCTATGGCAGGTTTTTGCCTTGCTGAAATGAACTGTTAAATGGATTTTGGAGAAGAGAATAGATGGGCTTTTTTTAGCTGTCCTCAAAATAGCTTCCCCTGGGTTCTGGGCTGGTTGCAGAGCCCATGGAAGGAGCAGCTTCGCACTTGTCCTGTTCGCCACCTTTTGATTCGCTTGTGATACCAGTGAAACGTAATTTACCACAGGAGTTGTCCAGCGGAATGCAAAACATTAACTACCATATATAGATGCTAAGGAAGAATTAAAAGAGGAGTATGTGGAAAACTTTGATTTTGAGTGTTCCTTTAAGCAAGTTCTCCTACTTGGAGAATGAGAACTTCTAAGAAATACTTTCAAGGAATAAAACTCTACTTTTTGTCAATTTTCTTGAACTTTGCATTCGTTTCACCTTTTTGTTTCATCAGCAGTCTACTCTGGTGGTTTCAATTTATTTCTGCTGGTAAAGTTTTGAACTTCTAAAATAGTATCATTTGTAGATGGTGGTGGTGCTTTGACGTTTTCATGTTCGTTATTCTGTTCAGTGTTCTCTCTGCACAAAGTTGAAATATTTAAATGCTCTGAAATAGAAGAATATACTTTTTGTTCATGATCACTTTATTTTGTTTCTCTGTTGGCCGCAGAAGGTCACAGATTGACTGGTAAGTATGTAAATTAGAGCAGTTTTCTTTTAGAAATCTTGAGTTGTGTAAGTGCGTGTGCCTGTGGATCCTCAGCTCTTTTCCATGGTGCAGTACTGGGGTTAACAGTCCGCAGGCAATGGACATTCTGAACCTTGTTCACACACAAGGAGCTGTGGACTATGTATGGCTTATACAATTAATGAATCTAAAAGTAAGGATCT
Organism: Columba livia; assembly: GCF_036013475.1. NCBI lineage: Eukaryota > Metazoa > Chordata > Aves > Columbiformes > Columbidae > Columba > Columba livia. The sequence continues at coordinate 623,304 of NC_088614.1, forward strand.
TTATTTTGCCTTTGAAAATCTAGTAAGTAAATATTTCTCATTGATTTGCTACTTTTTATGCAATAAGTGAAGACTTACTGAAGACTTTTTTTCCTGAACATATTCTGTCCTTTCACTGAATCACCTTATAAAGTTACCATTACTGCAGGTCACTGTATTTGGTGGTTTTGCAAGATAACAGGATTAATCATAACAACATAAATTACGAATCTTCTAACAGGCAGGAATTCCTAGGCAAAAAGAAGTAGAAAAATAAAATTGGCTAGAAAAATTGATTTAAATTGGGTTCAGAATGTTGTATTTTAAACAGAAGACTCAAAAGATTCAAAAGGTGTGATGTGTTTCCTTTTCTATTACAGAGCAACTTTATTTCTTTTAGCTTTGTTTTTTTTCTTTTTTAGGCAACCGAAATGAATCGGGTTCTCTGTGCTTCCCACTCAGGCCCTTTCCCCACATACACGTGTTTAAACTCTGGGCGTATGTGAGCAAAAGCTTCCCCTTTTTTGGATTCAAGAAGGAGTCACCTAGGCTTATTGTGGGGTGGGGGAAAACAAGGTCAGGATGGGTAAAACCTTCCTGGTGTTGTACATACATGTTCAGCATTTTAGAAGACAGGTAGGGAAGTAATGGTAAATTTGGGCTACTTTTGTCCCTCTTCCTTCTATTTTTCTACATCTCTTTAGGAATTCTGTCTGTAGCATACTTAATTGCCAAGAAAATGGTCCTAGAAAATTCTTAGCAATAGTAGAATTATGAAACTAATTCTGATCTTGATTTTGTTTTTCCTCTTCTTTTTTTTTTTAGGTTCAATTTATGAGCCACTTAAAAGTATTAATCTTCCAAAACCAGAGGGAGAAAGTCTGTGGGATAAATTAGATCATTACTATAGAATTGGTAAGTTAATAATTGTTCCTACCATGAGAGATTTTCAGTGTAACTTACCAAAATATTTACGGTAATGGTTATGACAGTAATTAGCTTTGTCTTAAAATAATATCTGCAGTCTTTAATAAGGATTTTATTCTCTGAAAAGTAAAGGGTTTTGTCATTACAATTCCTCATAAGATTCCTGTGATAATATAATGCATGTATTTGGATATTTCATACCTTGCTTGAAAAATCGTGACTTGTAAACAGTATTGGAAATTATCTGCATTTGTGAAACAGTAGAATAGATTCTGAGTTGCAGCTGATGGTCTTGGATGAGGAATGGTGAAGGTAATCTGCTGACAGTTTTTGATGCTTGAACTAACCCAGATATTAATTGGAATTGATATTTATGTGTTAAATATCATTGCTGTATTATTCCTCCTTGAGGATAGTTTCCCAAATTTCTGCTGGGAGTTTGAAAGGTGCAAAAACCGGAGGGCTGAACTGCACTTCTTGCTGCAAATGACGATGTTTATTAGAAATCTAGTCCAGCTGTAGGACTGGATTTACAATTCTTTTGGACGAAATGGTAGCCCAGTATGGCAGTGTTAGCCACGTGCAGCTGAGGAAAAAGTTCAATGGAAAAAGCTCTCTTGCAGTACTTACTGCAGTTTGACAGGTGATCGGTGAGGGGTTGCTTGGTTGCTATTAATGGTGCTGTCATGTACTTTTGTGCTGAAATTTTATCTGTTTGCTAACCTATTTTAAAACAACTGTAGTGTTCTCTTGTCCTGATGAGAACATTTTAAGCCAAAACCATGCCCTTTAAGGAACCAACGGTTTGTTTTGATTGTTGGTGGGTTTGTGTTACAATGAAGTCCTGCCTGTGTTCTAAAATCAGTTTCTTTAGAGCCTGTGCAATTGACTATTTGAAATTTAAGCAAGGGTGTAGAATAGTGAACAATTTTGCCATCATTCTAAAAATGCGGGATGAGACTCCTTCACCCAAATCCCTTTTAAAGAATTACCTATATTGTCTTTTCCAGGTAACACAGTATCAAAGTTATGGTTAGAAGGTATTAAGTCACTAAAGAATATAATGCAAAAAGTCATAAAACCCTGTAACTTTTATTTTAAATACTTACAATAAAGAGTCTTTTAAAAGTTGAAGCTTTGATAATATGCTGAAAAAAACAAACACACACACAGCTGTTTTCTTCTGGACAGGTTATTGTTCAAGGACCTTAAGCCAAATTTCAGTCTTGTACCATGCTTGTTATTCTACAGCTTTAGGACAACTATTCACAAAATGCAAAATCTTAAAGTAGAAAAAGGAAGAAAGCAATATTTAGGGTTTTTACTGATGTGCTTTTGACAGCCTGAAAACTCCTGCCTTGTTCCGTTTTTAAGTCAAGGTACTGAGGTCAATAATTCTAGTCATCCTTTCTCCTCACTTATGTATTCCTTTCCTTTTTTAAACATATTGATACAATCATTTGATCTAAGTTAAACTTTAAGTTTTATGTAACTATTTAAATCATTTAGTGGAAGCAGCAGCCATGCTGTAGCTCTTTTTTTTTCGTAAAAAGGAAATTAGTTGGTTGCATTATAGAGATTTTAAACAGAGTGGGTTGTACTGGAGCAGAGCCATGTAAATAGCTATGAATACTGATTTTTTTTAATATAAAAATGTCTATATTGACTGAAACACGAACAGGATAAAAATTTTTGTGTGTGTCTCTCTCCTTACCTTTCTTTCTCTTTGTTTTTATGTTGTGCGGGGTCTAACAGGTTGTTCACACGTTGATTTGCTCCTGAAAATCTATTTAGAAACTGGAAGAAACTTAAGCATTGTTAATACTGCTTTTCCTTTTTCCAGTTAAGTCAACGTTGCTGCTTCATCAAAGCCCAACCACAGGTCTGTTTCCTACAAAGACATACGGCGATAACCGCAAGGCCAAAGTACACGACAGTCTGTACTGTGCTGCGTGTGCCTGGGCCTTAGCCCTTGCTTACAGGTGAGTCAGTTCTAGACTCCCGTCTCTGCTGTGCTGCGTTCTGTTGTGCAGTACTCTGGGAATGATTTAAACGATGAAGCTGTATTGAAAATAGTTTGGTAAACACATAGAGATGGTACATGTTTCCACGTCTCAATAAAAATACTTATGTAGCTACTAGGTTAAAAAATGGCACTCTACTTTTGCTAAGTGTGTTTTCCTATAATTTTATAGGTACCAATGTTCTGAAACAGAGGAATTAATGTGTGCTATTAAAAACAAAGGTTTCTGTGGCGAATTGTACGGAATAAATTCTTCTCTTTTAAAATGCAGCAGGAGAGTTGAGAGCAGAAGCAAGCTTGTTGTGGGTAGAAACACTCTGCGTACTCACAGGAGAATGGATCCTTGAATGCCGAGAAATGTAGAGTTGGGAAATAACAATGACTGTGTTCCTCGCTAGGTGCAGAGCCTGGGCAGGCTCCTTTCGCTCTTCTTATTTTCTGCTGCTTCTGTTTCCACTGTTGACTCGTTAGAGAAGCCGCTCAGGAATGTGTGTGGTGTGGGGCGACCTTCAGAGCGCTGGGCGAGTTGCCTCCCTTCTTAATAGATTCATAAGTCACTCTGCTTTAAGACAGATAGCTATGGAAATTGCTTTGTGAGATTTACTATTCCTTGTTTCCAACCTTGCTACCCTGGTCACCCAGAAACACAGAGACCAAGGCAATGGTAACTCAAATGTGGTGTATTTAAGAAAGACAATGGTGTGCAAATAGTGAATAATTTACTCTTTTTACTAATCAACTCCTTGTACTAATGTAGTGATCATATATTCTTGGAAAAAAAATTCGTATATTTTACAAAAGAAGGGCCAGAAATAATATGGGGAGCTACTGTTGAGGTAAAGATGACTTATTTAGCAGATAAATAAATCTGAGTTTCTTTTTTGTCTCCATTTATTGCTATAGATTTTCTCTTTGACAGCAATCTGAAAAAATAGCTAGTAACATTGTCCTCTAGGAAAAGTTACAAAGTAGTACTTTTTGAAAAAGCAAACATAGAGAGACCTGTGTTTTCTTCTGGAGATACCATGCCTGAGATCTAATGGGTTTCAAAATTTTGAGAAACTAGCAAAAATTATACAGAAGTCAACATTGAGAATGTGTAATTATTACCTTCGTTTCTTATAGTGAAATCTTTGTGTCTTTCTTTGAATTCATCTTTCTGTTGGTGAAATAAAAGCATTTGAAAACAAAATAAATAGAAAAAATAGTAGGGAGAATAAAAGGGCGAGGGGTGATTGTTTTTACTTTTCAGCAACTCCTAGGAGAGAGCGTGGCGTAATGTAGCCCAGGTTATTCAGTCTTTAATTTCCAATATGTGGAATCATAGAGGATGATCTGCGCTGGGCAACAGATTTTCTTTGATGGGCGAAGGTTGATGATTGAAATCAAGTGAATGGCTGAAGCCTGAGAGGGGCCGAGACGCAGGCTCCCGCGGCAGGCAGCGTGGCCTCCCGCTGCAGGTTACTGTGCCAGGCTCAGGCCAGCGCTGCTGTTTGTTTCCATAAAAGCGAGATTTCTTGAGAGCATGCTAAGAAAAACACTGCTGTTGTGAATAGAGGAAAAATGTTGTACCGTGAAAACTTCAGGGAGGTTTCATGCGCTTCGTATTGCTCTTTGGATTTGTGGTAAAGTTGAGAATATTAATTTTGTATTATCTGGTTTTGTTTGTTGTGGGGTTGCTTTAGCTCCCCCTTGTTTGAACTTTGTTATTGAAAGCAAGTACATTTCTTGTATCTAAAGTTATTATTTAATTATGATTTTTGGATGTGTATGATTTTTGAAGTTATCACTACCTTCCCAATTTTCAGTTTAGGCAGCAGAACCTCAGCATAAACTACTGACCTGTTAAGTGTGCATCCTTTGCAGTGTAGTTGCCATCCCTTACCTCTAATCAAATTAGTAACAGCTATAAGGTGGACTGAGAAATAGCAATGAGCATATTATGCTGGTTTGCATATTTGTATCAGAGACGTGTTGTTCTAAGTTACAAATGTGTAAGAAAACATTATTTTTACCCGGAAAGGCTTAATCAAACATGGAGAACTGAAAAAGACAGGACACGGGAGTGCAATGATCAAGGTTTTTACACACAACACATTTCTTCTAGTTAAAATAACTTGGGATCTATAATTAATTTTGATATATGTTTAGGAATATAATGATTGTGAGCGTTCTTTGATTTCACAGTATAAAAGTACTAAGGTATCTCGAAACAACTTTCTGGCCATTCGGAGTGGTTAACTTTCAGACTCTTGTATGCACAGCTGTATTTTATCAACATCACCAGGAAAGTGACTGCTTGATTATGAATGGCAGATATTTTGTAGAGTTAAAGAGAAATGGCCTTTTTGTTCTGGATCTCTCAAGGAACATAGAACAGTGGCTTGCAATGTTATAGTATAGCAAGGTGGGGTTTTTTATTTTTAAGTTTTGAAATGAGATCATAGAATCATTTTGGTTGGAATAGACCCTTAAGATCATGGAGTCCAACTATAACCCACCCCTGGCACTGGCCCATGTCCCTGAGAACCTCATGTCCGTCTGTCCAGCCCTCCAGGGATGGTGACTCCAGCACTGCCCTGGGCAGCCTGTTCCAATGCCCCACAGCCCTTTGGGGAAGAAATTGTTCCCAGATCCAACCTCAACCTCCCCTGGCGCAACTTGAGGCCGTTTCCTCTGCTCCTGGCGCTTGTTCCTGGGGAGCAGAGCCCGACCCCCCTGGCTCCAAGCTCCTTTCAGGCAGTTCAGAGATCAGAAGGTCTCCCCTCAGCTCCTGTTCTCCAGCTGAACCCCCAGGTCCCTCAGCCGCTCCATCACACTTGTGCTCCAGCCCCTCACCAGCTCCGTTCCCTTCTCTGCACTCTCTCTAGTGTTTCAACGTCCTTCTTTTGATGAGGGGCCCAGAACTGCCCCCAGGATTCAAGGTTTGGCCTCCCCAGTGCCCAGTACAGCAGCACAATCACTTCTCTAGTCCTGCTGGCCACACCAGTGCTGGTACCAGCCAGGATGCTGGTGGCCTCTTGGCCACCTGGGCACACGCTGGCTCATGTTCAGCTGCTGTCACCAACACCCCCAGGGCCTTTTCCAGCCGCTCTTCCCCGGCCTGCAGCGTTCATGGGGTTGTTGTGACCCAAGTGCAGGACCCGGCACTTGGCCTTGTTGAATCTCAGACAGCTGGCCTCAGCCCATTGATCCAGCTGGTCCAGATCCCTCTGGATGGCCTTCCCACCCTCCAGCACATCAGCACTCCCACCCAATCTGGTGTCGTCTCCAACTCAGTGAGGGTGCACTTGATCCCGTCATCTAGACCATTGATAAAGAGATTAAGCAGAACTGGCCCCAGTACTGAGCCCTGGGGAACAAACTTTGTGACCGGCCCCCGACTGACCTGGACTCCATTCACCACAGCTCTTTGGGCCCAGCCGTCCAGCCAGTTCTTTACCCAGTGAAAAGTACGTCTGGCCAAGCCGTGAGCTGCAGTTCTCCAGGAGGTTGCTGTGGGATATGGTGTCAAGTGCCTTACTGAAGTCTGGGTACACAATTTCCACAGCCTTTCCCTCTTCCACTAAGGGGGGTCATCTTGTCATAGAAGGGGATGAGGTTGGTCAAGCAGGACCTGCCTTTCATAAACCCATGCTGACTGGGCCTGTCAGCTTGTCCTGTGAGTGGCATGTGGTGTCACTCAGATGATCTGCGCCGTGACATTCCCTGGCACCGAGGTCAGATGGACAGGTCTGTAGTTCCCCAGATCCTCCTTCCAGCCCTTCTTGTAGACTGGAATGTTTGTGTAAGTTGCAACAGAAACTAAAAAACAGATTTATTTTTTTTTAGTAAGGAAGGATGGGTAGGGCTATAAACATGTCGATATGAGTATGGGCACCGCTATATGTGAGCATTAGTTAAATACTTAATATTCCAAAGCTCTAATGTGTCCTTTTTCTTCTTTCTGTCAGTCAGTGCATTTCCAATTTGTTTAATGAGTTATCTCTCTTACCCAGGCGTATTGATGACGACAAGGGAAGGACTCATGAACTGGAGCATTCTGCTATAAAGTGTATGAGAGGAATTCTCTACTGCTACATGCGTCAGGCTGATAAGGTAAAAAACTGTCTTTTGGACACAAGCACTCAATTAATTCTAAGGGATTAATTAAAGTGTGAAAACTGACTTCTAAATACAGGTAAAATTTAAAAGGGGAATGCAGTGTTACTCTGCGGCCCAGCTAGGAAAAGCTGTTTCGTTATTGTCAGGTTGCAGCATTGTTTTAGGGTCTAAAAGACATGAGCATTTTGTGAAGTAAACTGCAAAGCATACTTGAAACTTCTTTGGGTTCCTTTTGCAGTTATTTATCCCATTAAATATTAGACCATTAGTAACTGCGTGGTTTTTTGATGTCTTTTTAATGCTTAGAAGGCAAGATGTAGAATTTCTTTTAGCTAAGGCTGAAGGGTTTTCTTTGCACTGTGCACTTAGTGATTGCATTTGTGGTTGGTCTCGTTATCTAGGTGATCATTTGGATTACTTTTCTTGGTTTCTTTAGCAGCCACTTTCCAGTATTCTTTGACTTAATGGTGTAAATTCAGAAGGGTAGCAATCCAAAATGGATAAGGAAACAGGATAATTTACTTATGTCATAATACAGCTGATATATTCAGCCTGTAATCCTCTTGTGAGTATAACCTGAAAATTCTTTAATATTCAGGGCTTGTTATCAAAACTTGGATGTGGTGGATTAATATTGCCTAGTGATTAGCAGTAATTCTGCGAGTAGCTACATATCTATATTCCATGTGATTATTTTAAGTTTCATGTCACTGACTTCTAACTGTATTATTAAAAATAATTATAATGTTACCACATAGCTTCCATCATTTCTAAGTACACATACTGAAATGTATAGTCTGTAGGCCTGTGATATCAGTAATAATAATACGCAAATGAAGTATATAGTGCATTGTTTATGCTGACATGGTACTTTTTCTCAGTCGGTTTCTTTGTAGTCTTCTGTCTTTAAAAAATCTTGACCTATATTGATCTTGTTAGATTTGTTGTTTTTCTCTTTGACACACAGTGGTTTGTTTTGAGGATGGTCAGTGCAGATAGGAATAATAAGCTGACATACTGGTTGTTGGGCTTTGCCTTGATTACTATAAATGCTCCTCTCTTCCTCCAGTGTGGTAACAAGCAGTCTCAGGCACCTCACAGACATGAGTCCAACTGGACTGTGTTCTGAGAGACTCTGAATGTGCTGGGTTCTTGTAAGTAGGTTATGTTTTAATAATAGGAATTACATGTGCCCAGATGCTGAGGCATTACTTGAAGAGGTGCTGCTGCTTGTGACAAAAAATGCAGATGTTCTGTTCTATTGCTAATGAACATATGAATTATGGCCTAAAATGTATTGAATGTGTTAGTGGACTAGACATGATAACTCCACAAAATAGTATTCAGTGCTGTGCTTCTGGGCCATGCCTGAGGATATGGGTGATTTGTTGGTGAAGAAGAGTATCCCATGAAGATAAGGTCAGTGTTGGAAATACAGTGAAACGTGCGCAAGATACTGGCAATGATGGGTAGAAAACTTGAAAACCATTTGTTGGAGAGCACAGCATGACTTGAGGAATTATGGAGAAGGATCTTCTTTTATGAGCTTCATTCTTTTCTTTGTGAATTTGATTTATTTTCTCTGCCCTATTGGCAGCTCTGCCACAGTTCAGATTGTTTTCTCAAACGGATTTGTAAGGTAGCAGAGACTGCATTTTGTGATGAAACAGAAATCAAAACTGCTTTAAAACCAACGTAGTTCTTATTTCACCCCTTTGCTCTTAACCTCTTGTGTTAGCAATTCATCTTATTGCATTCCATCTCCCTCGTAAGAGATTCCATATCCTAGAGGCTCATTCTGAGGTCCCAGGATAGCAGCCATGAATAAAGAATCATTTTAATCCGGGGTACTGTTCTACCTATGATTTTTTTTTCTATTTTTCTTTTTTTCTTTTAAGCTATAACGTTTGCCTTCCAGTATCTGTAAACATTTCATTGCACATCTAAATGTCACAAACTCTGCTCACCAGAATACATCTTTGCTTTCTTATGTACTCTTTTATACTAAATATTCTTAGCTTTTGAAGCTTTTAGTTTGTTATATGACCTACATGTGGCAATTTCTGAACACTTTTGTAAATCTCTAACCTAGAAGCCTAATAGGCTTAAAAGTTATTATTATTATTATTATTATTATTATTATTATTATTATTATTGTTATTGTTATTGTTATTGTTATTAATATTTATTTACTATTTAATATTATTTATTATTATTAATAATGATAATAATGACAAAATAATAATAATAATAATAATAATAATAGTAATAATAATAATAATAATAATAATTTATTTTTTGTTTTAAAACTTTGGTCATATTGTCATAGATCACGATTCATAAAAATTATTGAAACTATTGTTCCCAATGTAAGTGTTGGGCTCCTGTGCTTGAGAAGAGCTTTAAGGGAGGAAAGGTGACGGGCTGGCCAGGGTGAGGCTGTGGGGCTGGGGGAGCCAGGGGGCTGTGTGGGGTGAACACAAGGCACAGGGGGATGGCACATGTGTCTGTGTGGAAATCGGGAGGTATCTATAGGACAGCGGTATGGTGCTGTCCTATACGTCCAAAAGCAGCTCTTGTCTCCTTGCTGGGGCATATGGGGGTGCCTGGGTGCCTCAGAAATGCCCGTACACCCATGTGTGCAGTGTGGGGAACAAAGCAGAGGAACTGGAAGGACATGCGTGGCCCTGGGGTGTGATCCCATGGGGTCAGCGGGACTGGTGGGGAGCTGGGTGGGGACAGGCTCTTTGGGACAGGCCAGGAAGGTGTGCGGGAGCAGCTGGAGCTGGTGGCACACTGCGCTGCAAGGGACAGCTCTGGAGCCCGCTGAGAGCGGGTGGGCGGCATGTGTGTGCTGCAAGGGCAGCACGTGTGCGTGCTGCATGCTGTGTGCGCTGCTACTGTGTGTGCTGCAGGAGTGCCACATGTGTGTGCTGCATGCTGTGTGCGCTGCTACTGTGTGTGCTGCAGGAGTGCCACGTGTGTGTGCTGCATGCTGTGTGCGCTGCAGGGGGGTCGTGTGTGTGTGCTTCATGCTGTGTACGCTGCAGGGGTGTGTGCTGTGTGTGCTGCATGCTGTGTGCGCTGCAGGGGGGTCGTGTGTGTGTGCTTCATGCTGTGTACGCTGCAGGGGTGTGTGCTGTGTGTGCTGCATGCTGTGTGCGCTGCAGGGGTCCATGCTGTGCATGCTGCATGCTGTGTGCGCTGCAGGGGGGTCGTGTGTGTGTGCTTCATGCTGTGTACGCTGCAGGGGTGTGTGCTGTGTGTGCTGCATGCTGTGTGCGCTGCAGGGGTCCATGCTGTGCATGCTGCATGCTGTGTACACTGCAGGGATTCGTGCTGTGTGTGCTGCAGGGGTGCATGCTGTGTGCTCTGCATGCTGTGTATGCTGCAGGGGCGCATGCTGCGTGTGCTGCATGTTGTGTGTGTGTGCTGCATGCTGTGTGTGTGTGCTGCATGCTGTATGTGTGTGCTGCATGCTGTGTGTGTGTGCTGCATGCTGTGTGTGTGTGCTGCATGCTGTATGTGTGTGCTCCATGCTGTGTGTGTGTGCTGCATGCTGTATGTGTGTGCTGCATGCTGTGTGTGTGTGCTGCATGCTGTATGTGTGTGCTCCATGCTGTGTGTGTGTGCTGCATGCTGTGTGTGTGTGTGCTGCATGCTGTGTGTGTGTGCTCCATGCTGTGTGTATGTGTGCTGCATGCTGTGTGTGTGTGCTGCATGCTGTGTGTGTGTGTGCTGCATGCTGTATATGTGTGCTGCATGCTGTGTGTGTGTGCTGCATGCTGTGTGTGTGTGCTGCATGCTGTGTGTGTGTGTGCTCCATGCTGTGTGTATGTGTGCTGCATGCTGTGTGTGTGTGCTGCATGCTGTGTGTGTGTGCTGCATGCTGTGTGTGTGTGCTGCATGCTGTGTGTGTGTGCTGCATGCTGTATATGTGTGCTGCATGCTGTGTGTGTGTGCTGCATGCTGTGTGTGTGTGCTGCAAGCTGCCTGTGCTGCAGGGCTGGGAACACTGGGTAGCCTTGCTAGGCCTTGCCTTGCTTGCTGCTAAGATTTCAGTAAAAGAAGGAAGATGAAAGGGACTAAGCACTTGCAGCTATTACAGATCTTTTTCTACCAAACCCAGGGAGACTAGATAGATGAGCTGAATATCTGTATTCTTTAAGTATATGTATCCTTTAAGTATGTATGAAGTAGTTTCTAATAAGTTTCAGGAACTGTTTGAGATTTTTACGTAGTTATATCAATACATTTTGAATACCTGAGTTACATAGTGAATTTGTGGTTGCCAAACATGCTGAAATTATTGACTTGGATTTTATATTTTGTCTTTAATTCACCTTTAGGTTCAGCAATTTAAGCAGGACCCCAAACCATCTGGGTGCCTTCACTCTGTTTTCAGTGCAGACACTGGAGATGAAGTCTTCTCCCATAAGGAATACGGTCACCTGCAGGTAAAATATGCATGTGCGTGTAAATGGAAGGTTGGATGATTTTAAATAGTGTTGCTGTTGCCTCCATTTTTTCATTATGCAGCTGTCTCTGTTTAAATTTATGTTAGACGTATTGTACTTGATAAAATTGAGATGCCTTCTGCATCTTTTGCTGAAAAAGAGACTGTTTTGAAATATAACTCAGTAGCATGTTTTGGCCAGAAGATACTGAAATAACTGTGATTTGTGGAGGTAGCTGGTTGGTTGTTTATCAAGTTGATTCTTTCTGAGACCAACAGATGGCTGTCCATAAATAATCCTGGCAAACAGTGTTGAGGTACTCAGGAAAGTGAAAGATTTAGTGTAATCTTACATTGAATATTGTATTTTTTATTAACATTCCTAGCTTAATTTTCTGTAAGTCTGAGCAGTTTTCATTCATAGTAAAGATTTAACGTACACTGTCAAAAGCTTTGTCTAGTTACAAATTGTCATTCCCTATTTTGCATAGTGGTTCCTAGCCAGAATCATTGTATAATTGATTGTTTTCTTGTCTTTGATTTTCCAAAGTGTTGCTTTGCTCTTTTTTTCCTTTGTCTTTACCTTCACGCCCCTTTTTGCATTCTTACCCTTGTTCTTCTGCATTCCATAACTGGGTACTGCTTTTAGTTCAGAAATTGCTAGTGAAATTATTCACACGTGACAGTAGATTGATAATTATTGAATTTCATGTTGTCGACATCACTTAAATAGTTTATACAGTAAATCTGTTGGATTCAGGAAATGTATGTTCTGAGGACCATGAGCCAGCACTGGGCCCTTGTGGCCAGGAAGCCAATGGTACCTGGGGTGGGTTAGAAGGGGGTGGTCAGTAGGTCAGAGAGGTTCTCCTGCCCCTCTGCTCTGCCCTGGGGAGACCACACCTGGAATATTGTGTCCAGCTGTGGCCCCTCAGTTCCAGCAGGACAGGGAACTGCTGGAGAGAGTCCAGCGCAGCCACCAAGATGCTGAAGGGAGTGGAGCATCTCCCGTGTGAGGAAAGGCTGAGAGAGCTGGGGCTCTGGAGCTGGACAAGAGGAGACTGAGGGGGGACTCATTCCTGGGGAGCAATATGGAAAGGGGGAGTGTCAGGAGGATGGAGCCAGGCTCTTCTGGTGACAACCAGTGACAGGACAAGGGGCAATGGGTGCAAACTGGAACACAGGAGGTTCCACTGAAAGGTGAGAAGCAACTTGTTGGGGGTGAGGGTGGCAGAGCCTGGCCCAGGCTGCCCAGGGAGGTTGTGGAGTCTCCTTCTGTGCAGACATTCCAACCCGCCTGGACACCTTCCTGTGTAACCTCATCTGGGTGTTCCTGCTCCATGGGGGGATTGCACTGGATGAGCTTTCCAGGGCCCTTCAACCCCTGACACTCTGGGATTCGGTGATTCTGTGAAAATCATGGGCAGAGTTACCCTAAGTAAGGATTTTGGACTTTGGCGTGAAGCTTCCTGAACATACACATCTTTTATCTTCAGGAGGAGACAAGGATTTCAGGAGCTGGGGAGCCCTGTCTGATAGTAAAAAGTCACTGGTTTTTGTGGGAACTCAGTCCCTCCCATAAACACAAATGCGCTTTAGCAAATCTCAGAAACATAGAGGGTTTTCAGCTCTGTGGAGACAACAGAAAACAGAGGAACTGAGGTGATTCAGTTGAGAAGAATGGAATGTATTATGGAGTTGGTCTGCTGTTTTGTGCTCTAGATGGTTTCCCTAGATTTCATATAATGAGATTAGCGTTTTATAGCTCAGGAAGCAAGTTATTGTAATAAACTTGCTTTGACTATAGAAGTTGTACGGATTCTCAATTATACCAGAACTTTGTGTAACAAAAGCAGTTTTCTTTGATTCATTAATAAATTGACATGATGATGCTCATCTGTACAGCTGCCGAAGGTGATTACTGTTAATAATAAATGCTGTGTACAAGTACGAAAGAAAACAGTTTTTCCCAAATGTAATCACAGCTGAATGCTGTAATGATACTTCTGTCAGTTGCTAACAGTAAAATTCCAGTTAGGGATAAAGTGATTTGTTTTTAAATGTGCTGCATGCTACTCAATATGCTACTTGCCTTCTTGGTGCTTGACTTGCTAATAAATTGTCATATGTGTAAACGTGAAACAGCTTGTGACTGAAGTGATTGCCCATGGGTCAAAGCAGGATGTCTAAGTAAACACACTTTAATGTCATAGTTTCAAATCGTTTTAAAGAAAGGATACTGCGGCAGACGAGGATGACAATGCTGGTTTGTGGTGTTTTTTCCTGCCTTTTGTTTCCACATTACTACATCTAGGATACTGGTAGATTAGGATAATATTTTTGAAGACCCAAAACTGTGTTATAGTGGGACCATCTTTGTTAGTGGGTAATATAACATTAAGCTTGTTTGTTTATTCGACTCCTATAAACATAAAGTTAATTATAATTTCCTTTCTGTCTTTAATTACTTCAGATAAATGCCGTGTCATTATTTCTCCTCTATTTGGTTGAGATGATCTCTTCGGGACTGCAGATTATCTACAACACAGATGAGGTACAAATCGATTTCCAATGTTGAAACACATGCTTTATTAAGTTGGTTTTTATTCTTGGTTTCATTTAATTACCAACTCTAAAATAATTGTTCTGGAAATACACTGCAGATGTTCTCTGTATCTAGTGGAAGTCAGAAAAGATAAACAGCATGAATGGGTAGTGAAATAAATTAATAGCTAATAAGGTATTAGATACGCAAACATCTGTGGGTGTTAAAAAGTTTGGTGTATCGTTAATTGAAAATAAAACAATTGTATGTCATGGTAAGAGATGTTTGTACGATTGTTAACTGTTCTGTAAATAACAGAATAGCCAACATGACCTTGACTTGAGGACAAGTCATGTCAGGACAACCTGCTGTCCTGCTCTAAATCGAGGTTGTGTGTTGAGGCAGGAATGGAAAGCACAGATAGATTTATTTTGTTATTTAGGTTTTTTTCCAATTTCCTTAATCTGGATTTGTTTAAATTTACTGTGGTCTATTTAGTAGTCGTTGCTGTATTGTCTTACAAAGCTTAAATGCACTTATGGTACTACCATTTTAAAAAAGGGTGATATTTCCTGTAATAGTGTATTTGCATTGTATTTCTTAAATGTACAACTTCATTAATGTTTTTTCTTTAGATAATGAGAGAACTAAATGATACAACTGGTCTCCTTTCTCATTTAGTTAGATCATTTGATAGGTCTACATTATTTTCTCTGATTTGCCTTTATGTCTGTGAGAAGGCAAATGTATATAATTACGTATTTGCTTAGCTTGATTTATAATTTATATTATCCTCCAGATGTTTGCATTTAATTACAGAATCTGCAGAAAACGTGCATGTGTATAGACTCTCCAGTTAATGGATTTTCTCCACTTCAATGTCAGGATGTAGTTTTCATTGCAACTGTACTCTAGAAATCTGTGGACTCCGGAGATTCCTACTGTGATATACCACAGACCTGTACATTCTGTTAGTCTTTGTATAGCTCCAACAATTGAATATGTTCTTCAATCTTATTAACATAATTATGGTATTTCCAAGTTTTCCTGTGCGTCTGGATAATTCAGCCGGGTGGCACTGGCAGTCTGCTCCCCAAGCGTCACGCTGGCTGTTTCTTTGCAGTGCTGCCGTTGCAGGGTTTGTTTGGCCCTTCGCGGAGGGCTCTGGGCAGCGCGGGCGCAGGGAGGCGCTGGCAGATGGTCGGGGTTTGGCTGCTGTTGGCGTGGACGTGTTTGTACACACAGCTCTTGGCTTCGGAGGCGAGCGCTGGCTCCCAGGCACGGCAGCTGCCAACGAGTTCCCTCTGGTTGCATCTGTTTGCAGTTGAAAAATTAATTTAATGGCATCTTTGCATCAGTAATAAAGAGATCAGTATATGATTGTGTGACTGAATGAATTTGGGAGCAGTTACCTACACAAAAAACAGAGTGCCACTTACAAGCCCATGATAGGAGTGATTGTCCTCTGCAGATTTTGCTTTGCAGCCAGTGGTCTGCTGCCTTTTTTTTCTGTAAATCTGCTCAGAAAATATCCCTAACTAACCGTTGTTTTTTCTTGTGTTCTGAACATCATCGCTGGTAGAAAGTCATGGGTAAGGTTATATATTTCTGTGTGGTGCTTTTTGCTTCTTCATTTAGCTAATGCATCTGAATTTTAGTTACTGATAGAAACAGGAGAAGCCACACTGTTATTCACTGGCTGCATTCAGAGAAAGTTCAGTTTAATACAACCAAACACTGAATTCCAGGGGTGAATAATGCTGGGCATATCTGAAGAGTGGGACAGTCTCTTTCCTTGAAAGTACCCGCTATGAAAAGATTTAGCGTACAGATAATAGTACGTGAGCACCCCATAGTGAAATTTTAGCATAGGCATATGATATATAGAGAGACAAATAAGTGTAGAATTGTATGTATTGCTGGTTGCCTGATATTGGCATAAAGAGTGTATCTGACATAGTAACTTTTCTAAGATTTAAAGAAAAATTGAGATAAAAAGACAAAACAGAGGTATGCAGGTAAATTAAAATGGAAACAAATAACTTTCAGTAAAAGATTTGGTTTTATCTCCTAACTCATTAAAAAATAAATCATTTGACTGTAGTAAAGCAGATCCTGCTGTGCAGTTCCCCAGTATGGTTGTGTTCAGAGTCATTGCAATATTCGCTTCCCACAGAATCCCCTTGAGTAACTTGGATGGAGGGGGATGAAATCCCCGCTTTAGTGAATGAACCGGTATAAATCTTGTGCTTGTGGTTCAACTTCTTGCAAGTTCTAATCTGTGGACTCTTGGAAAAGAACTGTAAAATTTATCATCAACTTAACTTTTCTACAGTTGAGTAACTCTGAGTGTCTCTAGCAGCGGTGCAAATGAGGAAAAAGTATCTGCTTAAATAAGTCCCCCTAAATACCTTAAAATACCCTTAAATACCTTAAAATACTCTTAAATACCTTAGTGTTAGGTTGAAACATGCTGCTTCAAGAGGAGATTTTAATGATAATAGATGAGTTCAGAGGTGTTTGAATCTGCGTAAGTATCTATTATCTGGAGCTAATACAATAAAACTTTGGCATATCAATTCTCTTAAAATGAATTAAGAAACAGCACCAAGATTTCTGTGTCCTGATCTTGTAGCATTTCATTTCTTTTGCTCTCTGATGTTTTTAGCACAAATTATTTTCCGAAGATCCAAATGCCACCTTTTGGAAGCTCTTCAAGCACGTGTCTTGAACATGAAAACACTTTTATCCCTGGCTGTGTAGGACCTTTACATAAATCACATCATCATCTAATTTGGGACGGGTCTTAATATTTCGTGATTAAAAACTAGTTTTAAAGAAAATATCTGAACCTGGCACCATCAGTTTCCAGAGGAAAAACAAAAAGGGTGGAAAGCACAGTTATGATGGCTGAGGAAAAACAGCTTTGTCTTTTTGAAAAAATGAACAGAGGAGAAGATGCTTTCATTTTCCTTCAGTCACTTCTCTTTGTTTCTTTCTTTCCCGTAGGTGTCGTTCATTCAAAATCTTGTGTTTTGCGTGGAAAGAGCCTATCGGGTACCGGATTTTGGTGTCTGGGAAAGGGGAAGCAAATACAACAACGGCAGCCCAGAGCTGCATTCGAGGTAGGGGAGCACATGGAGCTCTTGCAGTCAAAGCAAGTAAATGTGATAGGAATCAAAATAATTCACAGGGTGAGTTAAAAATAATAGTGCATTAAAATACCATCTGAACTAAGTTAAGGCTCTCTAAGGACTGAGAGGTATTTTGGGAAAATGTGAAGCATAATTTCATCATCATAAGCATGCTGAAATAACCACATAGATGCTTTGCTATTTGAGTATTCAAATTCCAATAATTGTGTGCAGCTGCATGCATATAATTCTGAATATTGTGTTCCAAAGAGTTCAGGCTCCTGGGGCATGTGCAGTAGATTGGATTCACAAAAATCTTTAGGAATTTCCTGATTTCAAGAGATGCTGTATGGAGAGTCTAGACCTTCTCTTCCCACTGTGCTGGGAGGAAGGTGCTGGGCTCTGGGGAGGATGGTCCAGGGCCAAGTGCTTTTTCAGGCTCTTCAGACGCTGCAAACAACTGGAGTTCTGGCCTCTGTCCCGTGAGACACTCAGGAACGTTCTTAGCATTGTTTTAGTCTTAGTATTGTTTTCCTCATTTTTTGACTTCTGAGGTTTTATTAACCATAAAAATGGCTATAGCTTGGATATCTTAGGATTTTTAAAATATCATTGATTATCATAGTTATCACTGACTTGCAAATAACAGACATGTGTTTCTTCCAGTCTTTGATGTTGTAAAATGAATCTGTGTTCTCATTTCAGAATGAAATAATTTTTCTTAGTTTCATACAGGCCCATATTTTAAGCTATAGATATAATTACATGTCATTGCAACAAAACACTTCATTTAGATATGTTTTTGTTCAGGGCTTTAGTAGAGCTTTAATACCAGTATGAGAACTGACAAGTCCAAGTTGCTGGTCTATAATCTGCTCTATTAGTTGTTTGGGTTTTTTGTCTTCCTCGTATGTCTGTAGAACTGTCAAATGCCAGACTATGTGAGCGGTCACGCAGAGGATCATATACGTCCTTCCGCATCTCGCCTCGCACAAATTCACAAAAGGAATGCTGAAATTCCTTTGTCTTCTGTTGTTTGCAGCATTCTGGTTATTCAGTATGTGAATTTCCTCCAGGGAAAACTGAACATCTTTTACCCAGTTGGAAACGGCCACATTGTCTTGTCTTAATCGGGACTGACATTTATAGGCTGCTTTTTCTAAGGGTGAAGCTTATGAGCTGGAGTGAGCCAGTCTAAGAGATCATTGAGCTGGCACAAAAGGAAGCACAGAGCTTGGTCCTAGTTTAAGAAGTAGACTTTGGTCATCAGAAACTGGTATTGCCCCTATTTGTCTTTCCTTGGGAGCATGTTGATACACTGTTTCTCTGTGGGAAACGAGGAGACAATTTCCTTCGTTCTCATAAATCAGAACGAATGGAAGAGGAATGTGCTTCAAGAGATGCGTTACATATTCTTGAGGAAAGCCCTGGGTGCACTGAAGTATTCTCTGGACTTTGTTGTGCTCCTATTGTAGTGGATCTACTTAAAAGAGCTCTAAAATTTTTTTAAAAAATCAAGAAGTGATTCTAGCTATCAGGGCTGGTCATGGGTGACGCGCGTCTCTCTTCAGTGGTTACACACTCCAAAACAGTTTACAGGATGCCCTTAAAACTCACGCTGCAAGTCCACATACAGTGTGTGCTTAGAGAATTAGGAGTTAATTGTTGTCTTCTGTTGGAAGAGGCTTTCTTTTTAAAGAAGTTATATAATATGGAGTTCATTAATAACTGCAAATTATGCCCTGTGTTAGAAGATGCAGATATTCTAAGTCTTTGCACAGCCTTGGTATTCTGTTTTAGTACAGTTCAAAACACTTCTAATAAATGATAAATAGCAAACCCCCTTGTGGGCCAGGTTTTCCTTGATGTATGCAAATTGAAGTCTTTTACTGGTTCAAAGGCAAGATTTGTAACAGCTTTTATTATAGCGTGATCACCTTCCCATACGGCTGAACTTCTGAAAAATTAATTTGTCCTGTAACCGTTTGATCAAGCTGTTCTCCGGGCAGCTGCTGAGTACCTGTGCAGAATGGTTTTGACATCTCCCATATGTGCTGCAAGAAGAATGGAGTTGCCGAAGTGCAGTGCCTTCATATTCCACATGTGAGACTGCAGAGCCTGGATCTTGCTCTTCCTGCTAGTGTGGGGGTTACACTGTTACCCTGCTGCCTTCCTGCTTCTAGTTCATTTTGTCTAGTTATGAAATTATTACTGTTGTTGTGGGGTTGTTGGTTGTTTTGTTGGTTGTTTTGTTAACATCCCTTGTGGTGTTTGATGTTCCAGTTGAACTGCACAGTTCCTGCGTGGCGCCAAGAAACTGAATGGGAGGAGGATTAAGGATGTGGATGCTTCAAGCTGTGTTTTGATTAGCAGTTACCAAGAAGCAGCAAATTTTCGTGTTTGCCCTCAGATATTTTATTGAGAGGGTGCATCTAGCAATTAAAAGTTACTGGGAATTACAAATGATGTTTAAGTGAGTTTACTAATGCTTTTTTAGCAAGCTGGAAATACAATTTCTCTCAGTTAGTGCCAGCTTCCCCTGCCGAAATGCGGGTCAAGGTCAGATGTGACCATAGTGCTATGGTGGCCAGAGTGCCCTTGCTAATCCGTGAGAAATCACACTAATGGGTGGCTGTGGTGAGCCTTGCAGATTGCACCTGGGGAGGCACAGGAGGGATGTGCTAAGAAACCTCTTCCCTGGCAGCACCGTGAAGCACCAGCACAGTACACTGCAAAGAACTTACGGTAACTCCATCCTTGGAGGCTTTTGACACTTGTCTAGAAGAGGTGCTGGGTCACTTGAGTCACTCTTGGTTGTTGTATTTTCTTCAAGTGAGATTTCATGTTGAACTAGATGAGTTCCATTTGTCCTTTCCAAACAGTGACTTCATGATCCTGTGAAATTTCTAGGGGAACATTTAAAGAGTGTTTGGGGTGCTTTGTGCTGGGGCCATCTGCAAGCAGCCGCTTTGCTCTGGGAATGGAGTCCAGCAGG
This sequence comes from Columba livia, assembly GCF_036013475.1. NCBI lineage: Eukaryota > Metazoa > Chordata > Aves > Columbiformes > Columbidae > Columba > Columba livia. The sequence goes on from NC_088614.1 coordinate 643,467, forward strand.
TTAACACAGCATCTTCAGAGCAGGTTGCTGAGTGGAGGACTGACCATATGTATTAAAATACATTTTACCTTTACTGTTAAAACAGTCAGTTTTTTCCATTATTAAATTGTAGAGTATGAAGAATGTGTGTCCTGTGGAAAGACACAAGCATGATGTTTAATAGAAAACCTTTTTTCTAACTTGCCCAACAGGAAAGCATTAAGGATTAGGAACGAAGCAGGTGTCTGAAGTGTGTTCAGAGCTCTGAGTGTGTTCTGTTGTGTGATTGTTCATCTCTCGAAGACGGTGTTGATACTGCAGCGATCCTCGGACTTTGTTCTTAGGGGGACTTTGTCCTGTCAGTTACCGATGGAACTTATAGGAATCTAAGTAGTGCTTGTGTGTATGGTGGACTGCTTGGTATACCACTGTAATGTGAAGAAATATTGCGTGATGGGAAAAGGAAGCAGTATTTTATTGCTGAGACACTGATATTTTCATTTGCAAGTAGCATTTGTGGGAGCACTGAAGTGTCCAGGGCCTTTGAATAACTAGAGGTAGAAAAACACCAATCAGTTGCAGTAGGAGTTATTGTAAAATAATGACAGAGTATGTAAAGTATAAATGATTTCAAGGAAAGAATCCGTATTTGTCTTCAGGTTTTTTCAAGCAGTATCATCCCATTTTGTCAACAGAGTGAGTAGTTTTACATTATCTGAATACCAGTGGCTGTTGTTGTTGAACAATTATTACTTCTCTACCTTGTAAGTTTTTTTCCCCCGCTCTGAAAATATGTGACTGTTGGCATGAGAAGTATTATTGGGAAAGGAGAATAAGAATATGAGCTTTTAACATGTGACAGAGATTTCAGTGTGTGGGATTTCTCCAATTTTCATTTTCTGTGTTTGCAGTTTACTTAAGTCCTGGGAAAAATTCAGTTCTGAGTCATCACACCCATTTGTGTGATTCACTGCTAGGTGATAATTAAAATGGAGCAATTGTTAGAACAATTCCATTTTTGTTTAGGTATTTCAAACAAAGCCAGAACAATAATTATATTCACAGCGTTTCCGAGTTGGGTTTATCCCTTCAGCACGTTCTCCAGCAGCAGATCCTGACACAGGGATTTCACCTCTTTGACGGCAGCAGCTCGGAGCAGAACGTAGTTGACCTGAACAGCTTTCTCTTGTTGAACCAATTAGAAATAAATCCCATGAGTACTATTGCTGGCAACGCTTCAGAAAGAAAGATGGAGCTTTATAAACCTGTTGGTAATAGTTAAAAAGAATGAGAGAGTCTGAAATCAGTGTCTAAAGGACTTCTAATATTAAAACCAACCCAGGTGAATCAGTACTTAAAGTAAACAAATTCTAGAACTCTGCACTGAATTTTTTTCACGATTTTCAATCATAATTGTCTCCCGTCTTTAAAATATTGATTAGTTAGTAAACATTTTAAATTTTGTATTTTACATTAATTAATAGTACAAATCAGTTTATTTGCAGAAAGGTAAAAAGTTTGCCCTGATCCCAAAAAGCTGCATGGAGTGTACAAGAATTGAGGATAAAGCCCAGTCCATGTCTGCAGTTTTCTGACAGTTTGGTTGCTCAAAGTTTTTGGGCCTTATAGTGCAGTTTGTCAATAGTGTCACAACTCCTCTGTTACAGAACTTCAGGCTTAATAGTGATATTCTGAATATTCTTTCTAACTTAGTGTTGTTTCATTATTGACTTTAACAAACACAATAGAAAGTACAGAAGTACAGAAAGTACATATTCCCACCTGTTGTTAGTTGGACCATTTCCCTGCCGTGATTTCTGCCACTCCTGGTGATGTCTGTGCCATCCTTGTTCCCCATTCCCTGGGCACGCAGGTCCTATGACAAATTGTTTGATTTTTCATTCTTTGTTTGACAGTACTGTGTAATTTTTATCCCAATAAAACATGGCAAGAAAAAGGAAAGTGCGGTTGGCTGAGAGGATAATCAATTTTAGAGAAAAAAAGGATATAACCTTTAAAATCAAGGAATTACTGTGCTAATAAATAAACTGTTAATAGGTGTATTCTGGTTTCCCCAGACTTTTTTTTCACTTCCTAAAACTTCCAACTTTTCAAAAATCTATCTAGAGCAGTGTCCGTTTGGTTTGGTTTGTGTGTGTATAGTTTGATTTTGTTTTTCTCCAAATTTGTGTATTGTGCCAGTTGTAAACACCCGGTAGCTGCCCCTGAGCGGGTGTTCACTGCCCGACCGGCCAACTTGCCGTTCTTTCCCCTGATTTTTATCTTGCTGTCTTCCCGCAGCATTGATCTATGGCCTCATACCGTGTTCTGTCACCTTGTCGAGGGTTTCTATTGCGGGGTGATAATCAAACCCTGGCAGGTGTATTGTTGACCCCCTCTCCCCTCTTCCCACTCAGCACAGGCGATCGGGAGGGAAAGAAGGACAGTGAAGAGAGCTGGAAACATTAAAAATGCTTTACTAATGCTACTGATAAGAATAGAGAAAATAACACAAAATATACAAAACCAATCTGGAAAGTCCCAGCAACTGCAGAGCCGGCAACCAAAGTCCTGGACTGGACTCTGCAGCCAACCGGAGCTGGATTCAGTCTGTCACTGGCCTCAGTTCGCAGGGGCGACTCGCAAGGTCCTCTGCTAATGTCACCATAAGGAAAAGGGACGAGATCCTCGTGATCTCCCACTGTTATATGAAGTATCACGTGAATGGGATGTTATACACAGTTGGTCAGTCTCTTGGTCACCTGTTTCTCGTTGCCCCTCTGGCGAGATGTGAATCTGTCCTTATCAATAACTTCTCATTCCATTGCTGTGTTTACCAAAACACGTATCTGGTTCTCCAGGAAAATGCAGCTGATATGAAGCTTTAGCTGACAGGCTAATTCACTAAAAGAGAACCTTGTTTTTTAACAAAACCAGGACACACTTCTGTTTAGCCTTACAGTGGTTTTTAACTCTGAATCCTTTGTCATGTCAGCCCAAGACATTCTGCTTTTTCCTTTTTTAATCTTTTGCTGTATGTCTTCATATTTCTTAACTTTTCCATATAACAAGGTAGACATTTGTACTTTCTTGTTGTTCTGCCGTCTTCCTTTTCTGTTGTCTCATTTATCGTAGTTTTTTGACTAAAAATATTTCAAATGAATTATAAGCTACTAGGAACTGGGAGCTCTGAAGGCAGTGGCAGCGAGGGGAAGGAGCAGAGCCAGATGCAGGCGCGCTGGGCAGAGCCTCTGTCGCTCACCGGGGACCAAGGCACGGTTTAAAGTTCTAATTCCATGAATAAACTTAGGAGAATTACCCTGGGCTTTGTTTTACCGGGTGCTCTGAATCCACTTTATGAGGTTGCCTAAGAGACTGTAAAAGGTGTTTGTTTTATTTGATTAGCCAGACTTGTGTGGTATTTCTAGTTGCTGTGCTTTCGTGTCACCCCTTAGCAAGCAGTGCCAGGTCCTTTCCACACTTCAAATCCTTGTATTCCACAGTGGAACTGTCACAAATCTGGTGGTGTTATAGATTACATTTGAAATCTCTAGCACTGTTGCCAACTAGCTCATTTCATATTTTAGTTTTTGATGCCCTGTAACATTAACATCTAGAATTTTGGAATCAATGTGCAAAAATGTAGCGCTTTACATGCATGTTAATGCTTTAACTCTTTACTGCAGTCGGATGGACACGTGTGCAGTTGGCATCTATAGTCATGGAGTCTTTAAAACAATATCTCAATATTCTGCCCTGTCATATTTGGAATTTCCTATAAACCTGTCAAATGCACATAGATTTCTATTAGCTTATCTTGAGTGTGTATGTGTATTGAGGGGGAATGCTGCTCTTTTGGACTTTTGGTTTTATTTTCAATTCTAGGAAGTCTAAGTGTGCATTTTTTAAATGAAACAGCCTTGTAAAAGTCTTCTTTTGTATATCTTTATATGTACAGTGTAATTTTCGTAATAATAAATTATATTTTAGTATATAAATAGATTTTAAAATTACATGATGATTAGCGATTTTAGTAGATAGAACTTGTGCTTAATGTCTTTAAACATGAACTTGCTAACTTGAAAGCTTGTTGGTAGTATTTCTGGGTCTTGTTTCCTTCATGATGGATACTAGTGATGGAGTAATTGAAGGAAGACATTTCCCTGTATGGTTGACATCCGAAAATCCTCCTTTTCTGAATGCAGATTGATGGGTTCTTTTATTATAACCACAGCTAGTCAGAAATCAGTCTGGTCAAGTTTAATGCTTGAGAGCTGGCTTGAAATATTGTGCTGAAGTGAATCCTGTGTTCATACACCGTCAGCAAGACCCTGAAAGCCACAGCGCCAGGTGCCCAGCAGCACGGGGGGAGCAGCCCTGCTGCTGCCAGCTGCTCTCTGACATTTGAAGACACATAAAAATGCTGAGAAGTAGTTTAAAACAACCCAACACACCACCAGACACCCTCAAATTTGCCGCATCATCATTGTATTAACATGAATTTGAAGCACAAAAGTAAAGAAAAGATCATAGCTCTGAAAGCTGTCAAACATGTTAAATTTTAGTCTGGGCTTGAATGATGATACCTCTGTTTTTCTGTTGTCATTTTGTTTTCTCAGCTCCGTGGGACTGGCAAAAGCAGCTTTAGAAGCGATTAATGGTTTCAATCTCTTTGGAAATCAGGTAATAAAAATATTTGCTTTCTCTCTCTTCTTTTTCTTTAGCAGTAAAGATTTATACTGTGGCTCAGAGGATATCTAGAAATATCTAGCACAGTTTGTTAGATTCCAGCTTTAAACAAGCTAATTTGCAACAGATTGCTCCCGTTGCGGCTCCAGAGTTGGTCGGATAAGATCGTTAGTGCCCTTACTATCAAGAATTACGTTTTTTCTTAAAAAGAAAATCAAACCGACTCAGCAGCTCTAGAATGATCACAGCTTGTTCTGAAAAAAGACTTGGTTGCCAAAAGGTTTTTCTTTCCGAACTGTATCTGCTGGTGATATTCCAGCCCACCTGTACCTCCAAGCATCACCTTACTTCTGTCTCATTCACTTGAAACAAGCCACTGCTACATAATCCCGCTGGTTTATTGCGGTTTGATTTCTGATGTTGCATGATGGTAAAATCTTTTCTTTCCCCATCCTTTTACATGGCTTGGATCAATAAAGAGAGCAAGCCTTCCCTTAGATGTTTCTCTCTCTTGTATTCCCCTTCTTCGTGCATCTTTTTTAGGTGTTACAACTTCCATAGTCTATAGCTGAAAGAAAGAACACTCTTCCATACGAATGGTCTGGAAAATGTACGAATGGCAGAGATAGGTCATAGTAAAGCTCTTGATGTTATTAATAAAAGGAAAGGAAAGGTAGGAGTGCTGGTAGAAAGTTGGGAAGCGTTAAGTGGGTGTAGAAAGGTTGTAAAACTTGCCGGTGAGTTTAGTGCATGTCTCGTGCTCGGGGACGGGGTGAAGCTACCGCGGAGCCCTCGTGCCGTGGCACGCATGGACCTTGCTCGCTGTATTCGACACAAATTAAATGTCCATCGATGAAACGTGCTTTATCTCTTCTTAGGGTTGAGTAGTATTCAAAACTTAGTTTAAAAAAATGACACATGTCTACCTGAGCAGCTTATTTTTATAGTTGTGTGGTTTTTTCTGCAGTTAGGCAGGGTGCAATCCTTTGGAGTTTTAATAATTTTATATTGTGATCTTGACTTGAAATACTAGTTGTCATTTTTTTTGGAGTAAAGTTTCTGTGCATTCTTGCTGGCGTCAGGAGAGGATTTGCATTGTTTTCTCTGCCTGTAATACCCTTGCTCTCCTTTTGTCTTGTAGTTGAGATGCAGCTGACTTTCAGATTGTGATACTTATTTCTTTCAAATAGTCAGCTTTAAGAAACTTGGTTAAACACGTTGGTCTGCCATAAAGAAAATAGTACAAAGAAGAGAAGATATAGGTGGTAAATGGTGAATAAGGGGAATTCCGAGGTGCTGTTTGTGAGGGGTAGTGAGGATGAACTGGGTGAACTGTGTGGCTGTGGCTGGGAGAGTCCCAGTTACCTTCCAAGTTCCTCTCTGTACTGCTTGATTTTTTAAACATTCTTAGTTATTTGTGTCTCCATTTCTCTATTGGTGAAATGGAAGATATGGGCTGGAGCAGTTGTATAATTATTAGCACTGTTGGACGGTTTATAGTTTATGCACATGAAAACAACCGATTAAACTAGAACTTCTCAGAGCTATTCAGATGCCTGGGATGAAAAATTGGTGAGCAACTGACATAGAAGTACAACCTATTAAACAATCTTATTTATCGATGAAGAGCTCCACCACTCGCTGTTATGAGACCCTTATGGCAGAAAACTGGAGCCCTGTGACATGAGGATTTCTGACTCTGTGCGCTTGGGCATCCGTCACACTTTTTGTGCTTAACTATTCATGGTACGGTTGCTTTGTTTGTTTGTCTGTGGTTTTGGTTGGCTTGTTTGTTTTTTTGGTTTGTGGGGTTTTTTAATCTCTCTGTGTGCACTAGTGCTGTGGTACAACAGACTCATTCCGTTCAGAATCCGCTGCTCAGGACATACCGGTGGCTGTTTGCTGGTGAGTGCAGCAGTGTGACTGTGTTCTTTGTGGTCCAAAAAGACTCAGCCATTTGGTCTAGTTTTTGTTTATGTATGTACATTTTAAAAACCGATATGCACTAAGAACTAGAAGCTAGTAAGGATCTTAAATAATGACCAGACATTATACACACCTAGTCAGTATTTCAGAAAAAACATTTCTCTATTATCGTTACCTTCCCAGAAGTCTCAAGCACCAATAAATGCATCTGCTGGATTTTTTTCAAATTCTGAAATGGATGAATGAATTGCTGAAGCAAAACCAGCTTAAACGCTTGGAGAGTGTGTTTCCAAGATATTTCACAGCAGCAGAAACCTTTTTAACCTTCCCTCAGCCTGCAGCAGTTTGCCTTTGTGCTGAGCCCCAGCAGCCCCAGCAGCTCCAGCAGCGGGAGGACCCTGCGGGTTCCCACTGCACAGTCACTGCTGGGACTGCAGCACCTGCCCCTGTCCCAGTGCCACTGCAGTCACTGCAGTCACTGCAGGCCCGCTCCCTGCCCAGCCCATCCCTGCAGATCACTCTGCTCACACTGGGCTGCTGGCAGAGACTCATCAATACAAATATGTGGTGGTGTAGCTGTGCTCTCACACATGTGTTATAGAATCATAGAGTCATTTCAGTTGGAAGAGAGAGACCCTCAGGATCATCAAGTCCAACCATAACCTAACTCTGGCACTGCCCCATGTCCTGAGAACCTCATGTCCGTCTGTCCAGCCCTCCAGGGCTGGTGACTCCAGCACTGCCCTGGGCAGCCTGTTCCAATGCCCCACAGCCCTTTGGGGAAGAAATTGTTCCCCAGATCCAACCTCAACCTCCCCTGGCACAACTTGAGGCCGTTTCCTCTGCTCCTGGCGCTTGTTCCTGGGGAGCAGAGCCCGACCCCCCTGGCTCCAAGCTCCTTTCAGGCAGTTCAGAGATCAGAAGGTCTCCCCTCAGCTCCTGTTCTCCAGCTGAACCCCCCAGGTCCCTCAGCCGCTCCATCACACTTGTGCTCCAGCCCCTCACCAGCTCCGTTCCCTTCCCTGCAATCTCTAGTATTTCAATGTCCTTCTTATGATGAGGAGCCCCAAAACTGCCCCCAGGATTCAAGGTTTGGCCTCCCCAGTGCCCAGTACAGCAGCACAATCACTTCTCTAGTCCTGCTGGCCACACCAGTGCTGGTACCAGCCAGGATGCTGGTGGCCTCTTGGCCACCTGGGCACACGCTGGCTCATGTTCAGCCGCTGGCACCAACACCCCCAGGGCCTTTTCCAGCTGCTCTTCCCCAGCCTGCAGCGTTCATGGGGTTGTTGTGACCCAAGTGCAGGACCCGGCACTTGGCCTTGTTGAACCTCAGACAACTGGCCTCAGCCCATTGATCCAGCTGGTCCAGATCCCTCTGGATGGCCTTCCCACCCTCCAGCACATCAACACTCCCACCCATGTGTGTAGCATTGAGTATATCACGATAGTGCAGTTTCCTTGTGCATTCGAGAAGACAAACTGACGGTCACTTATTGTTGATACTCACATTAAATCGTTCCTTCCCTACCTCCCCAAGTTCTAGAAAACGTTTAAAAAGAAATCATACTACTTTTTGTTCTGTAACAAAGCACTGCTTAGCTGACGTTCAAATATGTTTAATGCATCCTTTGCTACACTTCCTAGGTGCCAGATACAATAAAGAACAATTATGAAAGAAAGAAAGAAAAATGATTGGCTTTTTGTTTAATCTGAATTTGACATGCTTTAATGGAAAAAAGAATTCATTCGTGGTTTTTAAATGCTGTTCATTTTCATCTCCATTGTACCAGAAGTATTTCATAAGTAGTGGGAGTTATAAGCATAAAAATACAGTCAAGCTGTAATCCTAACATTCCTTCAGTAAAAGATTTATTTACACATTGAGAAGAGACTTTTAATATAGCAGATAAATAAGCTATTTAGTTTCTTATTTTGCTATATATTCTATGCTGAATTTCTTAAATTTATTCCCAGTGTATTGTATGTCCTGAAACAATAGTTACAAATCTCTGTGAAGTAGTTAATATGTATGACACTGGCACAGGAATTCTGTTCCAACCCTGACCCGTGCATTGATCACAGGCAGATCCTGAAGCTGTTGTGCTGTCCGAAGTTCTGCCGAGGTTTGTAGGGAAGAACCGTCGCAGTGGCTCCGATGTGCTGGGCTTTGGGGTTCTTTGGTGGTTTGTGTGTGTGTGGTGGTTGGTTTGTTTGTTTTCTTTTTTTTTTCATTTAGGATGCAGTGTGAACTGATTTGCTTTCAGTTTATGTTTTTACTTAATCACTTTAGAATCACTATACAAGTACTGTAATGTGGGCTTGGTATGGTTAACCCAAACCATTGGTTTCAGACTGTAAATAGCTTAGAATTGGAATCATTAATGTAAGAATTCCGTGGTAGCTACAGTACCTTTTGGAAAAAATACACATCTCAGGAAAAAACCCTCCAACAGCACCAAGATGGGCACCATTCCACCCGGTCATGGGATGATCAACTGCTTGTACATGAGCTGCAGGTCATATATTTGTAGGAAAAAAATTCTGTGTTCTAAAAAGCCAAGCCTTTGTGAGGTGTCCTTGCCACAGAGCTTTACCGCCTTTAGAGAAGTGACAAATAGTCCATTTGTAAACCAAGATGCTTGTGGTCCCATGAAATGCAGATTAGTCTGCGTTTGAATCCCCAGAGGACTGAGCACAGATCTTGGAGCTGCACGTTCACACATGTAACAGGTTGTGTTCGGAGTTTGGAGGTGAATTTAGAGATTTGTGGATAATCGGAATCTGGATTAAGAAGAAAGTAGGAGAATAACAAAGCAGATGTGATTGATTTCCGTACATTCTTATCTCAGCATTATTCAGTATATCATGCTAGAATGATTAAGAGAACAGAGAGATGATTTTTCATGATGACAGTGGAAAACCACATTTTGTTTAGCCTAGCAAAGCACAAGCCGACACTTTGTATGATAGCTGTGTAAAATAGGAGCGCAGCTAAATGAGTAAGAAAACCCCTCTGTTTGGAAAGTCAGCTCAATGGATGCTGGTGCTGGCACAAGTAACTTATTTGGAAATTAAACTATTTAATAATTGAAGAGTGGGGGGTTCTGGAACAGTCTTCTGAAGAGAATAGTACACCAAAGGAGCTGCTTGTTAGGAGAAATTTGGTGAATTTATGGAAATGTATGGTAGGGTATGCGGTATGAGTTGAGTGCTGAGTGTGTCTTCAATAGTAATATTGAGATTCGCTATCAGATACAACATATATGAAGATATCAGTTCAACAACAAACTGCATTGAGTTTCTAAGAAGCTGCCTCCTGATAATAGGTGTACGTGCTATTGATCCTGTTTAAGCAGCATCTCCGTTACGGGGATTTTGGGGAGTGTTTCAGGCAGTAGCAAGAAGCCAACAGAGATACTGTGTAAAATTACAGGGTTGTAGGAGGAAATGGGGTTTGCTATGGAGAACGTGTAGACGCCACAGCCCGTACGATAGCTGAAAAGTGGGTCGTTTTCATTTGCTATGGAAGCTTTTCCAAAGCACTACCTTGGGTGAATATCCAATTAGTGTGTGTTCTGACTTGTAATGAAATATTCACCATCACTATTTGCAACATTTTCTGCAGTCACGGGCAAAACTACTTTTGTTTTGTCCTTCATGCAGTCGTGGCTTTCCAGGAATTAATGGAAGAATTCATAGCCTCAATGAATTATATCATTCATAATCACTAGTAGATAAAGCCATCTAATTTTGGTTATGTTTAAACACATTTGGAAATACAAAATGTTTTCAACTTGACGTTGCGGTACATTTTGTGATTAAAATGACCAGCCTATTGCAACATAACCCGAGTGAAGCAAAGCGCCCGGGAGCCTCCCCGGGATACGCTGACCTTTCTTCCTTCCCTTACATCAATGGCATGTTCTCTTTCCAGGGCTGCTCTTGGTCTGTCATCTTTGTGGATTTTGATGCCCATAACCGCAACAGACAGACTCTGTGTTCTTTGCTACCCCGGGAGTCAAGGTCTCATGTAAGTAATTAAATGAAATTTGCCTCGAGAGAGCGTGGAGAAAATAAATGGATATAAATGTAATTTTAGTTCTACAATGGCTGTGATGTTCTGCTTAATAAAGACAGGATTTTGCTGGGAAGTTGTTAGGTGTTTGCTTCTTAATGTCACTGTGAGGTAGTTGTTTGAAGCAGAATTTGGATGGCATTCTCTGTTTGATGGATATTTCTCTTAAACTGGGAGCCTCTTGGCAGCCGTCTGAGCAACGTCAAGATCTGCGGTCTGGGTGATTTTTTCCTGTGGCCGGTCTCCCCTGCACACTCACTGCATTTCTGCAACACCATTTGAGCTTTAATTCATTCTTTTGTCTAGAAAAGAAGCCTCTAAGGTTGGCTTTTCAGAAATGGCTGAGTATGGAGGATTCTTGTTGTAAGCTACTGTTACAAATAAGTATTTCCTCAGTAAATCTAAGTGACATAAGTATAGATTAATTAAAAAAAAATCTATTTCAGTTCAAAGGTAGATTTGGTTTTTGCAAATCAGTAATTTAAAAGGAGTGATAATAGAGTAGTGCTTTTTTGTTCATTCTGGGCTATAATAGCATTTTTGTTCATGAAGCAGGCTATTAATCTTCAACATTAATAGTTTACTCATTGTGGAGAAGAATTATAGCAGAGTTGTAATACTGGATAATTAAAATAAAAGGCACTGTCAGCTACTTTTTTAGAGTCTAATCATCTTTTAGAACTCTCGCTGTTTATTATTTGCTGGAGACTTGAAATATTCCAACAGAAGCTGGTTTCCTAAGGTACTTATGCTACAAAAGCAACGTTGTGTCCTTTTGTTTCCTTTTATGGGTTCACAGTGATGATATTGGCAAAAATGTGGTATTTTAAATGGTTGAATATCTTGGCTCTATCAGCAGAAGGGAATAACGAAACGGCACTGACATAAGCATTAGAACTTCCAACTAGTTTTTGGGGTTTCTGTAAGCTTGAGTTTGTCTTGTGTTGGAGTTTGTCTTGTGTTGGAGGTTCCTGATAGTTGCACATGGCTCTTGAGAAATGCTACTCACATTCTTTTCCTGAAATTATTCACTTACCACCTTAATTGTAAATGAGATAGTCTTGTTTGTTAGAGCATGAAGAATAATCCTGAAAAACCTTTTCAGAAAGAGTGGTTTAATAGTAGTTTCTTTGCGGCATTGCACCTTATGAAATTGCACCTTTTAGGCGCAGGATACCCAAGTGCTTGTGTTTCCTTCAGGAATAACCTGGAGGATATTTGTTGGTTCTAAAGCCACAACGTTGTAGAATGTGTTCACTTATCCCTGCAGATTATCAACCGTAAAGTAGGTCAGATTTTGAGTCAAATGAGTTCTCTCGGACATCAAAGATCTGAATATTTGGCTTGTAGTTTATCCTTATACATCTTGAGAAGCCGTATTTTGCACGCTATTTTAATGTATTAATACTACGATTTTGATAAAGATTATGTTCCCAATGTGTAGTTCACTTAGTAAGCTAAACAGTCTCTGTTTGTGCATCAAATAATTGTTGGAGATCTAACTAAATTTGTGATTTCTGCTCCCACAGAACACCGATGCAGCTCTTTTGCCCTGTCTCAGTTATCCTGCGTTTGCTTTGGATGATGAGGTTCTGTTCAATCAAACGCTGGATAAAGTTATTAGAAAACTGAAAGGAAAATATGGGTTTAAAAGGTTTCTGAGAGATGGATACAGGACAGCGCTGGAGGACAAAACACGCCGTTATTATAAGCCAGCAGAAATTAAGGTAACGGGATACCTGGCCTATCTAAGGACAAATTTTGGTGTTCTAACCAAAAACCCCAAAACCCAAAGAAATGAAAAGCCACCCCAAAATCCTCCCCTGGCCCAAAACCCAAAGGAAGACAGAAGGAGACACTCCCCCCAGTATTTGCAAATTGCTCTGAGAGAGGGAGGTGAGTTTTGCAATTTGGCGTGTGCGTTTTGAGAGACTGTGAAGTCAGCAAGTTGCTTGTTGATTTGTTTTTTAATGAATGTGCTTCCATTTGCATTTAGGGTACAGTTGATTTCACATAACAAATAAGGAAGTTATTTATCATTTCCTTTAATTTCACAGCTGACTACAGTCTGAGTGTATGGAAAACAGTTTTGCTTTTGACCACAGTGTCTATCAGCAAAGGTTATCTAAATGAAAATTTACTGCTTTTTCTCCCCAGTAGTTTCTCTGTGGAAAATCAAACATAGGCTGTATAAATATTCTGCTTGAGAATGAGCCACAGCAAATGTAAAAGCAACAGTTAAAGTGCCCGTAGAATTATGGAGCTGTAAGCTAAATGAAAAGCTGCTAAAATGTTTTTGCATTCATGTTTGTCTTTCGTTGCTTTGAATTTAATCAATAGGATATTCAAATACATTTCCTTACATCAAAATGGTGAAATGTCTCCTTAATTTTTGTTCTTTTCAGCTCTTTGATGGCATCGAGTGTGAATTCCCTCTGTTTTTTATTTTCATGATAATTGATGGTAAGTACAGCTTTACATTCCTGCTCTTTAAAGGCATTAGAGACATGAGCACTTAGAGGAAAGACACAAAATGACTTTCCTGTCCTGCCAAAATAAACCATAATGCAGTGGCACTAAACTTCTCAGGGTTCTGCCTCGTGGGTTAAACAACCCCAAGCACCCAACCCCTCCTATTTTGGCATTTTTAACATGAGCTGGTTTTACAATATAACTCCATGGGGGCTTTTGAAAAGCTTAAACCTGTGACGTTCAGAACACAGCGAGTGCTGCAGCGGGTCTGAAATGCAGTGGGAGTCGAAGCAGAAATGAGAGGAGAGGGGAGCGGCCCAGGGAAAGGCCGTGTTGCTCTTTGAAAGGCTCGTGCCTCCCGGCCGGGCTTTCCCATGGACACACGTCCTCTGCTTTCAGAATCAGACCAAAAAAACCCAGCAGCAACAAAATGCCACCACCTAGTCTTGTCACCTAGTCTTGTCTTGAGGGTGAGTCTGAATAAGGACATGACTTAAGAGCTACAGCCGTGAAGGTTTGTAAATGGATTAAAATCTGGTGATCCGTTTTTTCCCCGTTAGTGTGTGGAATAGTTTGGTAGTTCCCAAATAGATAGTGAGGTGCAGAGAAATCTGCTGTCTGCCCGAACTCTTCTGTGGCCACCCACAGCTTGAAATGTATCGTTTGAAGCTGTAATAAGGTTTCACAATTGATTTTTCTAAAGGAATGTTTGAGATTTTTCAAGGAGTGATGCCCAATAGTGAGGAGGAGGCACTGACATTAGATGCTGCCCACTTGCAGTTTGGGGAAGAACAAGGAAGATGATCATCTTTAACTGACGTTAGCAGAAGAATAAAGAAAACAGTTTACTCTTCTTGTATTACAAAGAGAAAGTACAAAATAGATATTTTGCACCTACCAAGATGGTATCTGTATTCCTGTACTACAGTTTCCTCAAACAGAACCATTCTGTTGGTAGATTTTGTGCATGTGTCTCCAAATCCACAAGCTTAATGCAAAATTTGAAACGTGTACAGAGCAACGTTAAGTGCAAAACAGACAATTAAACAGGAGGAGTAGATTCCAGTTGGATGTCTTTGTAATGCAAGCAGTGAATAAAAACTCGAGCTGCCATGTTTAGAATCCTGGTTCAGCCGCAAGCCTGTTTGCCTGTCCAGCGCAGTTGTAAATCACAGCCCATAATCCCCCATTTTTGTTCACATGAGCAAAATCTGTTTAATTGTTTCCTTTTTGAAGGACTAGCAGAATATATGCAGGTAACTGTCTATTTGCTATATATTCACTTTTCTTTTATAAGCTAAACTGATTAGCTCATCAGCTTTTGTTTTGTCCATGACAGCTTGATAGGATTGTTAAGACCTGGAGAGTTAAGCCAGTTCTGGCAAGCAGATAGAACTGAATTAGTTATGCATTTTCTAGTAGTATTAGAACACTGATTTATTCCTCATGGATGATCATCACTACTACCCAGCTGTAATCTTCACTAAATGATTCTTAATATAAAAGCAATTGTATTATCACATAAACACATCTTTTTATGCTCTACAGCATCTGCCAATAAGACTAAATGGCGACTAGTCAGAATATCCTATTGCTCTTATGTCATAACGGTGCTCAGGTGTTTTGAAGTAGTTCAGTGTGGCGCTTTAGTGTGTGCAGACATTCACAGCGTTTGTTTCTCTGGAATAAATAACTGGGAATGTTAGAGGATGTAGTGAACAGCACTCGTCAGGCTTTGGGCTTGGACAGAGCGTTGGAGAGCCGTGGAAAGAACCAAATCTGTGGTGGTCGTGCTCCAGCCTGCGGCTGCACCCGGGCTCTGTACTGGGATCGTCTGCTGGCATTTTATTACATATATATATCGGCTAACTAAATCCCTATCTAATTTTTTTTAATAAGATGTTCTGGTATATTTGTTCTCAATGAATAAGTCTGTGGGGTATTTTTGTCTTATTTGTGCCTTTCAGAATTCACCCTTCTGAACACAAAGTGGCTGCTTTAGCACTCCTTTCCTGTTGGGGTTTTGCTCAAAAGGAAATTGTCCAGGACTCTCTGGGTAGTAGATACGTATCCATAGCTGTGGGAAAGGATTGAGCTGAGTAAATCAATGTCGATTTTGTGGATAAGACCTATTGGAATAACATTTTTGAAAGCTTTTTCACATTTCTGATTGAATGGGGAAGAGTGTGATAATTTTCTAGGGTAAGGTAAAGAGGGAAACATTACGGCTGTTTTTCATATGAACTGCAAAGGGAAACCATGGGAATAAGTGACAGGTGTACGATGGCAAGTTTTCATCTAATGTTCCCCTTTAAATGAGAAAAAATGTTCTGTTTGAAAAACTCAACGTTCCTTGTCCAGTTCATGTTTCCTCTGGTGAACAGAAATGCTTTTGGTATTTTTGAAATATCTTTTCATGGAAGAACTTCTGGTGAACTGAACGCTGGTCACGTTAATATTGGTCAGACTCCATTGGGGTGACTACGTTCTGCTAGAAAAACATTGAAGGTACTTCCAAACTTGGCAATTTCTCCCCAAAAGCAGCATCAGAAAGAGTCAAGTGCTGTTTAATATCTCAAGGTGTGTCAGCAGTGCTGAACCTCTGTAATGTGAAGGTATAATACCTATATGACCCCTGAGAGATTAAGCTGTGATGGTGGGTCAACGGAAAAGTTATTTCTTCCACTAAATCAGTTATTGTTTGGTTATTTTCAGGAGTTTTTAGAGGAAATCCTGCACAAGTAAAGGAATATCAGGATCTTCTGGATCCTTTGCTTCAACATACATCTGAAGGTATTATTTGGTACTCATTCTTCTAAAACACTCGAGCTTTTTATTTATCAGAAATTATTAGAATACTGACATGTCTATTAATGAATATGAGATTCAGAGCAAAGGAGAAGTAATAATATCACTCTGTTTCCTGATGGCAAAATACTGATACTAAATAATCTCCTTCATGTGGATACATTGCATCATAAAGTGTGGTAATAAAAGTGATGTTATCTGGAAAAATGCTCCTGATGTTAATTATTTGCACTGTACCCAGTCATTGCTCCTTCACCTCTGCTTCATCTTCTACAAAGTTCACTTTGACTTTGCAGGAAAATATTAATTACCGACAGATTGTTTCAATGTTCCACCTGCACACAGCTGAAAATTACTTGCATCAGTCGTTGTCATTTAACTTCCTAAGATTTAAGAAATAATTTGGTATGTGCATGAGAAATTGCTTCTAGCTCAGAGCAGTGGCCGTGGCAAGATTGCGAGTGTCATATCAGCACCGTCTTACGTAGCTGTGCGCTGTGGAGCTTGGGAGGACGTGCAGACCAGGCTGTTGATGGCGTCAGGCACATCCGCCCAAAATTCAGTTAAAGAAAACAACATAAAAATCCAGTTTTAAAACTCAGCACTACTAGTCACCTGTTGTGACATCTATGGTACAGTTACACAAGTAGGTGCAGAATATTTCAGTCTGACTTGTTCTTTAAATCTAAAATACTTGTTGGAACAAACTAGTTTCTGTAAGAAAGACAAACATTTCCTTACCGAATGTTCATTGTATTGCACATTTTCTGCCCTTGCCGATCATTGCTTTTTTCTGATGAGTAATGAGATGTGAAGTTCCAGGGACACGAAATTAGTCTTGATTGTGTAGTTCCCCTTGTTGCCCGGAGTCACGAGGGTCTCATCGTAAAACGTCTGAGTGTCTTGATCCCTCACTCATTTGAATGGTCCATCTCTGATAACTCCCACTCTTCCATTTTTCTCAGCTCCTGTCAGTATTTCTTTGGCTAAGCTGACGCTCAGGCACTGCGACTTTATTCTGTTTATCACCTCTTCTGCATCTAATACATTCAAAATTAAAGCAATATCAAGGTGAAATTTAATTTTGCGGAAAGCATATTAATTTGCTTTTTTATTGTATGTAGTTAGGTCAGTCCTTTGTAATTATGTTTCTAAATTCCTGACTCTTGTCCACTTAAAAAGTGTTGAAATAATATTAATAATCTACAATGGTGAGTAATACTTGTGGGATAACTCTAGACACCAGACATGCTGCCTTCCAGTGCAGAAGCCGATGCCATTTTGTTTCATGATGTTTCAAAATTAAAATATTGCTTGTGTTTACTTGCAAAGAAATCTAATTTTTGTTAAATGTTTGACTATTTTTTGGCCAAGATTTTAGTTTTAACAAGCTGAGCCTGTGTTAAATACAGGGGGTTAAACCCAGCTGTTTCACTGGGGTGCCATTTTCATTTCTTTGGGTTATGGTTTGTTATCTTTGCTGCGTTTTGCTTTAGGTGAAGAAATGGCTTTTTCTTTATGCCTTGTAAGGTGCTCTGGGAAGAAAGTCTGTGGAAGTGTTTGGTGAAAAATAACGTAGTTTAATGTTGCCGGGGGTTTCCTACACTGACTGTGCTTTTGAGGGATAACGCTGAACGACAACAGCCCTTCTGGTCGCTCACGTTGTAGCCAGGGTTGAATTTTTCCTGGTTTGAGTCCAGCTCAGCGTTCTGCGGGGACTGCAGAGCAGTAAGGGCCATGGGATTGATGGCCTCGTTTTAAACCCCCGCAGGGTGTCCTGTTGTCCCCAAGTATTACTACGTGCCTGCGGATTTTGTCGACCTGGAGAAGAAGAGCCCTGGCAGCCAGAAGCGCTTCCCCAGCCACAGCGGGCGCGACGGGAAGCTCTTCCTGTGGGGCCAGGCGGTTTACATCATTGCCAAGCTCCTGGGTAAGCAGCGCGGGGAGTTCTGCCACACATCAAGGGTTTTTATCCTGGTAATGTTTGTCTTGAAGCCGAACAAACAGGTTGGTTTGAGTTTTGACTGCACTGGGGGTGGCGTGTTTGTCCTCGGCTTCGGTACAAACCTGACAGGCACAGATTGCTTTTTATTCTTCATGTTAATCTTCCATGCTGCATGAAGCTTACGGGAATATTTGATAGAATACTGAAAATCTTCTAAACACGATAGGTTTCTTTTTTTGCTTTTACTTTTCCTGGCTTTCCCTCTTATTTTCTTTTCTTCATGATAAAACATATTAACATGACACTTTCTGGATTAGCTGTATCAGCTGTACAGTGATGTTTCTAAGAGATCTATAGCATTTAATTCAAGACAAGTTTAAATTGGGAATAGCTGCAGTCTCAGATAAAGTTAATGTTTCTTCAGTCTATGTTATTTTTATTCTTCCTTCAAAAGATAAGAGATTAGATGTGTGTTTGAAAGTGCACATCCAAGTTTGGCCATGGAAGGTTGTTAGGGTGAGTTTCAGTGACAAATGAACTCCAGGTCTCACACGAGGAGATTCAAAGGTTAATGCAAAACCAATTGTTAAGCCAGAAAGTCTTTGCAGTTAAGGTTTTTTTCTTAATATTTCTTTCAGGAGAAAGATCTATTACTTTATTTAAAGACGCTCAGCATTTACCTGGCAATCAGTAGGCTGAGTTCTAAAGACTTTTTTCTGTGCACACCATCAAGGGAGACAGGCTGTTGGTAGGAAAAATGAGCGAGGTTGAAGGGGAGTTTAGAAATGGAAGGCTTGGCAGGAGCAGCGGTTGTATCTTCAGGCAGGAGGAACAGGGTCCGTCTGGTGCTCCACCTGCTCGCCTTCTCTGTTCCTGCGTCACTCCCTTTGCAGCCAACACCGGAACGCATGCAGCAATCTCACTTGGAAGGAAAAGATATTTTTTCTTCGGGAGAAGGTTAAAATAAAGGAATTTTAGGCTTGCAGGGTGTTTTCCCTGTAAAACACTACATGTGGAAATTGCTAGCTTTCAGAGAGATTTAATTGTGGGGGATTTGTTTTGGTTTTGCTTTTCTTTCATTTTTCCTTTACAATTTCTTCTTGAGATATCGTACTGAGAGATACCGTTGATAGCCCTCGTCCCTTTCCGCACTATAGTTGTGTGCTTTCCTTAAGACAGACATTGTCTGCTTTTTTCACAGCTAAACAATTTTGGATGGTAACTATTGAGTTTCTAGTTAAAGCTCCAGAACTATTCTGTGGTTGTGGATTGAGGGCTTTTTATGTAACTTCTGTGTTGTGGAGTCCGTTCTTCTTTTAACACAGCTCTGGAAAAATAAAGGATTGTTTTTCTATCCTACACTATCATGATTAGCTCTAGCAAGAATAATACTTGAGTCATTAGTTTTCCAATTAATATAATTTTGCAGGATGTTGTTTTGATCTGTAAATCACTGATCGAAAACAAAGATTATAGCAGCAGAACTGACAACATAAAATACGTTTGCATGCCTCCTTCACAAATGCTGCAGAAAATACTCCATTCATTCTGTGTTTTCGTTATCGTTTACTTCCAGCTGACAAATTAGTAAGTCCTAAAGATATTGACCCTATTGGACGTTATGTCGCTCCACAAGATCAGCGCAATGTTAGCATGAGATTTTCAAATCAGGTAAGAATAAGCTTGGTGTTAAAATATTTTTACTGAAAAATTGTAATCTACATGTTATATGTGGCCTTCTAATATTTAAAGTGCTGGGAAAATATTAAACAGATGCATATTTTCCTAGTTGATGGAGGATTGCTTTTAAAAGGAACAGTATAACACCTGCAGTTTTGGGGAACTGGTGTGTGTTCACCTTCAAATTATGTGATGCAATGAAAACTTAATGTTTTCTGTATTTAGAGGTGCTAAGAGCTACAAGGATGAGGTTCTGTTTTGGTGTGCATGGTATATACGTGTGCTCCTGTATTTGCCTTAAATGCATCAGGGGAATGAGAGCCCAGGGGTGGAGAACACATGAAACATTGAAATCCACATCTGCAGTAGGTGGGGTGACAACACGGGAACTTTGTATGTAGGGAACTTTGTTATTAAAGAGGTAAGAACTGTATGTATGGAAATGTGGAGCTAAGGGGTGTTTTTCAGCATTTTTATTTCTTAGAATGAGGAATATGTATTTCCAAAGTTCCTTGTGCAGCATTGTGCATTTGTAACTGAAGCGTAAAATCTGAAACAAACTTCAGGCTGACTCCAAGACGAGGAGTGAGCAATCCACGCTTTTTCTCCTCCTGTCCGAGTGCTGCCGAAAATCTGCGTTTCCTGCCAGTTCCTGTTGGTGTGACAATCCCAGCGCCTGGTGGTGTCCCATTCATAAGGAGACGGTTGTTCGTTGCAGTGCAGCACTTGTGCCGTGTTGGTAGGAGGTGATGAGAGCCCAGAGACTTCGTTTGCTCCAGTTTGGTTGTTGTTACGTGGTGGGATGTGAACACTACAGAACGGAGAGCTGCCCTGGTACGGATGCCATTAGAAGCAGCCTCTGTCGAGCGGCTGTTGCGTGCAACCCATCAAATTGTATGTTTCTTTGACTCTTGAAACCAGTAACTCTTAATATACCACAGGTGAACACTTTGAAGAAGATGGTGGTTTGTTCTAAAGACATTGCGTGACTCATCAGGAAGTGTTTTAGTAGAAAGACATTTTTACTGGTTTTAGGGTACCTGTTATGTGATAGGGAATTTTCAGATCTCCAGAGAGAAACAGCCTCTGCCCTGGGGACTTCCCAAAAGTGGTAAAAAGTACTGCAACAAGAATTTATTTCCTCATCACGTACTCCTTGGCAGTCACTTTGGGAGTCAATAAAGAACATAGTGAAATGCAGTTATCTGGTAAAATTCAGCATAATCAGGACTCTGAAAGTTCAACAGTGTTAAAAGAATTGAAAATGACTTGAACAGCTGAATTTTGATGTTTTGCTTCATCTGCAGCAACGCAACAAAAAGCTTTGTGTTGTTCAAGGGGAGATGAGGCGAGAGGCTGGTCGTTCTCAGGTGCTTACACACCCCTCGCTGCCCTGCGCTGCAGTTCCTTGGAGGGACCATTGTGCTCTTCTCAGACAACTCGGTGGAGCTGACACTTGTCAATCTTTCCCTTTAAAGACTGTCCTTAGCTGCTTAAATTTGCCAAAACTTGGGCAGAAATGGTCCCTGTTTAGGATCAGTAATGTTTTTGTTTTCAGGAGGAAAGACAAGACCTTCCCAGGTGGCAGTTGAGTGTATTCTGATGAACAAGACTGCTGTTCTGTTTGAAGCCTAGGAATCTTACTTTATTTTTTCTTAAACCTAAAGACCTTTGTAAAAATCTGACGTGGATCAACACGTTTGGCAGTTGTGTAGTTGTCTTATCCTTGTGTATGCAGGAGCCTGTGAGGCGCGTTGTCTGGTGTTGAGGCCTTACAGGTGCTGCAGGAAAGCCAAGCTCTGGATTGCCTGGCTCTGCTCACAGCTCCGCTCTTCGCTGGGGATGGCTGCGCGGGATTCCTTTGATATGTCAAGGAGAAAAACTGCTGCATGTGCTTCTCGGGATGGGGTAGAGAGGAAAGAGGCACCTCGGAGCGAGTGGGAATTCTGGAGTTTTGTGGCATCGGAGCCTGGGACTTGTGACTGGGATGGTTCGTGTTTAAAAGACGTGTAGATGAGGTTCTTAGGGACAAGGGTTAGTGCCAGGGGTGGGTTATGGTTGCACTCGATGATTTTGAGGGTCTCTTCCAACCAAAATGATACTGTGGGTCTGTGTCCCTGCAGCCTGAATTTCCTTGGGATAGTTGGTACGGAAACAGGGGCTGCTGTATGTTGTGGGGTTTGCTATTAAATTACTAGCGGAGCCAAATGTTTCTTGATACAGATGTTGATTTGAATTGTTCATCGAGAGCAGGTTAACAGACGCAAGGCAGGTGTGCAGCCATATGAGCGTGAGCGCCGTGCGCTTCCGCAGCTCGAGGCAGCAAACTTCAACTGCCGGCGGGACACGGACCGCCACTTTTTAAATTCATGCTTGAAATTTGCCTGAACAGTTTTTCTGAATGTCTGATTGTGCCGTTTTGTCTAATTGAGCTAATTGATGCAAGATCAGTATTTAATATTTGCCTTAAAGTGCTTGGAAAATGACTAAAACCAGGAAATGAGAAGGCAACACGTCTTAGTTAATTATGTCTTTGGAAATCAAAGGCGGGTGCTTCATTTAATGATGTCTTTTCCGTATAGCTAAAGAACTACTCAAGTAAATTGAACAGAAAACTAGCTCCCTTTTTATTAAATTTCATTCCTGTGAGGAATAAACAAGGATATGTAAAATATCAGCTGCCTGTGTCTATCAATGTTGTCGAGCTACAGCGTTCTGGGAGGCGATGTACAAAAATAAGGCTTTTTACATTTTAACATGAAGCCTTGTTCTGAGCAGTAAGTCTTAGAGAAATGTATTTTCCATGTAGGTAACTTTCCTATTTTGGTTGCACTGACTATAATTTCTATAAACACTTGTCATTGAAAAATGTGATTGATTTAGTTTATTTGTAGCTACACAAATCTGTCTGATGCCCACACAATTGTGTAGGTTTAAGCGAGCAAGGAAAAGCATTTAAAATATTCCAGCATTAGTTTTAGAGCTTTGAAGCACCAGTGAAGAATAACTGTAGAATTAGTTAAAGGAAAGTAAGGTAGTAGAGACGTACAAAGGCAAAGTTGCTATGAAAACTATATATATGTAACTGTTTTGGGAGCAGTTAGTGTATAAAAGGTCCTCTGTAGGTGGAGTGGGGACTTTCTGGTTTTGTTTTGCGTTTTCCTGGAGCGTACAAAAGCTGATTTATTGCTGTCTTGTATTTAATTTTGTATTCAACAAAAAATTATAATGTTACTGCATTGTGGAAGTTAGACAGTTTATCTTCTGGGTTAATTCATATGCATAGGGTTGCAATTAAGTAATGAAATTCTCTGCCTGTTTATGATGACTAGATTCTTTTAATGCTTTGTAGACATAGCAGTCATTTGCGAGGACTTCATTTGAGTTACTGGAAATCAAGGTTAATGTTGGAATCGTGTTGGTCGGAAGGGACCTCGCAAGCTCCTGCAGCCCAGCTGTCCAGCCGTGGGCAGGGACATCTGCACCCAGGTCCCGCTGCGACACTGGGAGGACAACAGTCAAATCATCGATTGCTTAGGTTTTATTTTCGGGAAAGAGATAACCTGTAAAGAAGCAACTAAAATTACTAAGTGTCGGTAAACTGTGATACATTAAGATTTTCAGCTTCCTAAGTTATGTTTAGGGTTAGAACTTGTCCGATTTTGATGGTTTAGAGAGATCTGTCATATCAGATTGTTTTGTAACATTAATTATAAGCATATTCTTGCTTTCATTTCTCTTAATACAATTGCCCACCCCAGGTATCACAATTCTGAAGTAGTTCAGTGCTATTTTAGAGCTGAAGGCACGGGGCCTGGGCTTGCCCTTTGTCCTGCCTCCAGCCGCTCAGCACCTCCTTTACAAATAGGATTTGTTTCTTCTTCTGTGAGGAAGAACAGCCAATCTGTGTTTTATCTCGGTGGTCTGAAAGCCCGCGGTGTGCTTATCATTGGCACAGCGTGCAGGACGTGGCTGGGGCGGGTCGTGCTGCCGGAAGGGGTGGCGGGGGCCAGTGACGGATGAGCACGCCTGAGCTTGCCTCGTTGGACAAATGAGAAACCACACACATTGAAATGGAGCTTTTAACAGCAGGATTTACTTGGTGGAATATTTAGAAGTTTATGCTTTTCCGTGTCTAATTTTTTAGTACGTAGCAAATGCTAATGATATCGCTATCAGTACTGAAAAGGGTGATGTGATTTGCATCAGTATTATATCTGTTATTCTGATCCGTGTTTTCGTAGACCACTCTTTGTGATCCTCCAGGCCTCGGCATGTTAAATGACAATTAAAGCATCTTTGTTTAACATTACAGCACCCTGTAGTGCACAGGCCTTTCCAAAGGGCGAGTGTTGTGCTGGTTGTGCTGCAGGTGCGATCCCGTGGGCCCAGCTGAGCCAGCCCTGGCACTGACCACAGCACTGACCACGGCCCTGCGGCGTCTGGGCGCCAGGGGCGCTGAATGGTCCTCAGGCAGATGCAGAACCGCAGGTTTATGTGCAGCTCGTGCTCAGGGTTTACACAGCCACTCTCCCTTTGTCACAGAATGTGAGGGGTTGGAAGGGCCCTGGAAAGCTCATCCAGTGCAATCCCCCCATGGAGCAGGAACACCCAGATGAGGTTACACAGGAAGGTGTCCAGGCGGGTTGGAATGTCTGCACAGAAGGAGACTCCACAACCCCCCTGGGCAGCCTGGGCCAGGCTCTGCCACCCTCACCCCCAACAAGTTGCTTCTCATCTTTCAGTGGAACCTCCTGTGTTCCAGTTTGCACCCATTGCCCCTTGTCCTGTCACTGGTTGTCACCAGAAGAGCCTGGCTCCATCCTCCTGACACTCCCCCTTTCCATATTGATCCCCAGGAATGAGTCCCCCCTCAGTCTCCTCTTGTCCAGCTCCAGAGCCCCAGCTCCCTCAGCCTTTCCTCACACGGGAGATGCTCCACTCCCTCCAGCATCTTGGTGGCTGCGCTGGACTCTCTCCAGCAGTTCCCTGTCCTGCTGGAACTGAGGGGCCACAGCTGGACACAATATTCCAGGTGTGGTCTCCCCAGGGCAGAGCAGAGGGGCAGGAGAACCTCTCTGACCTACTGACCACCCCCTTCTAACCCACCCCAGGTACCATTGGCTTCCTGGCCACAAGGGCCCAGTGCTGGCTCATGGTCATCCTGCTGTCCCCAGGACCCCCAGGTCCCTTTTCCGGCACTGCTCTCTAATAGGTCATTCCCCAACTTACACTGAACCTGGGGTTGTTCCTGCCCAGATTCAAGACTCTACACTTGCCCTTGTTCTATTTCATTAAATTTCTCCCCGCCCAGCTCTCCAGCCTGTCCAGGTCTCTGATGGCAGCACAGCTTCCAGTGTCAGCCACTCCCTCTATTTCCTCATCCAGTCGTTGTCATTAATACAGTAATAACTAAGTCAAATCTCCACTTGAAGACCACTCCCCAAGTTAGATCGCAGCCTGGCTATACATCAGTGGGGTCTCTCCTGTTTTCTGGGGGTTGTTTGCTTTTTGTTTTATACATGTAATGCGCTCATTATGGTAGAGAATTGGTTTGAGTTTTCTTACTGTTTGTATAAATGCAATTGATAGTGTGATCACCCTGTTCTGGGGAGGAAAATCTTAATGTCACTTGGACTTCTGCATTCTTAATCCGCTCTCTTTGTGCTCTTACTTTCATCACAAACTTATTTCATGGGGAAATGTATTGCTGATAGACTTTTGGGAGAATGTTACCAAGAATTTATTCTGTAAATCCATGAGATCTAGTCAAGACTTCTGCACAAGCAAGTGTTCACTCTGAACATTTTGTTCTAAATCAATATATCTGTCCATCTATCTTCACAGAAAATGCCCTGGTTTTATATAGCCAATTGATAGAAGGTGTGTTTAACATTTGTCATTCATGTTCTGGTAGTTTCTAGACAAAAGCAGATAAAAAGCATTTTAGGGATGAAAATGTGCGCTGCTCTTAGTCCTCTTGATGTTCCCACCATTGACTGGCAGAGAAGAGCTGAAGCAGCAATAACTCCGACAGCCCAGTTCCAGCGGGTCATGCGGTGCTGCCAGGGCAAGCGAAGAGAACCCAACGCCTTGCATTCATTCCTGTTTGCTTGGTTTCCTGACATAAAATACTATTATTTATTTCAAACATGGTGTGTCTGTGTAATAAACAATGCAAGGAAATGCTGTAAAATGTAATATATCTTTCATATAACTGCAAAGTAGCTATCTGATCAAAATATTTCAAAGGGTTGAAATTATCATTTTGTAATTTTAAAGTGAATATTCTTGGTTACCCAAACAGCTGATTTATTTCACTTTTTACAGAAACGTGTATCAAAACACTCTGTCATATCAGGCATAAAAGAAATACATTGATTGTATTAATTCTGATTTGTTTGTATGAAGCAAAATATTTTTCCTATTTTTTTTTTAATTAAAAGAAAAAACCACAAACCAAAGCAAGCGCCTCCACCAAGAAACAAAACCAAACGGCAGAAAGAATTACCAGAAACTTATTTATTAGTAACTCTGCAAAAAGCTTCTTGCAAAGCAGCACAGGTAGGCCAGTCTTCCCGCAGCTGCTTTCCGTGTGTTCACAGTCAGAAAACGCTGACTCTGTCCTACTGCTGTCTCGTTTAAATAGACATCGTCCCTGTTCATGCTATATCTGACAAAATATTTAATTAGCAATGCTAATACATATGTTTTTCATTACTTTCTAGGGCCCTTTGGAAAATGACTTGGTAGTACACGTGGCCCTGATAGCAGAAAGTCAGCGGTATGTATTTGCTTTTATTAAGAATGTATATATTAAGAAAACGTTGAACAATAGACATCTTCAACTTGCTAGAGGTATTCAAAGGCGTGTAGAATATAATACTGCTACTTGTGAATCTGCTGCCAATGTAGTTGTTGAACCTAAGGCTGTTCGGAGATATGTCACTGAGTTTGTCATTATTTCATTCACAGCTTACAAGTTTTTCTGAACACGTATGGAATCCAAACTCAGACTCCCCAGCAGGTGGAACCAATTCAGATATGGGCTCAAAAAGAGCTTGTCAAAGTAAGGAATTCTGCGTTTAATATTATTTATCTACCTATAAATTTCCTTTGTAACAATAGGAATTTGTATCAAGCTATCAGGCTTGTATCTCCTTAAGCTTGTTATCTACCTTTTTGTATTATTCTAATTATTACAGGTTCTGCTCACAGCCATCGGTTGTACCTGCCTGGTTAGAGCTCAATATTTGCTAATCCAATTCTTAGTACCGTTTGATTAGAAACTCTTCAACTGGTCTGATGGCACATGGTAACAGTGTAAACCTCTACACTTACAAACAGACACGTGTCCAGAAAAGTAGTGTGAAAAGAAACAAGGTGTTGATTCAGGAAAATTAGGGATTGAAAGCAGAACTGGGGGGATGTCAACAGATCCACCAAGTCTAGGGCAGGGGGAGAGAAGAGGAGGAAGAGGAAAACATGGAAGAGGGACAAGGACAAAGGTACGTATGTGTTGCAGGAATAGTACAGGAGAATAGCAGAGTACTCCATGAACAGATGACAGAGAAACCAGACCACTCTGGTTTGAATCTCTCTCATAAATCAACCCAACAGCCCAGGCTGCTCTCACAGCCGCGTCCTGCTATGAGCAGCTTTAATATTCCAGAACTGAAGGGCATTTTAATCAAAAACCCCCTGCTTGAAGCAGCTGGACCTGCATGGAACGGCCCTTTTGTTCAGGTACCATTGTGCTGAATCTCAGCTGTCTCTGGATTGTGACGGATCGAGGTGAAGAGCTTTGACCGGAGATGAAACTGCTTTAGCAAACCGTACAACAACGTCAGAAAGAGTCTGCAAGGGAACAGCCAACATTACAATGCTACCGGAGCTCCTTTTTCATTAAGAAAACATTTTAAGTTTTACATTCTAGCAAAATGAAGGTCCTTTTAGTGTTAAGTTACAAAGTCTACTGCCATTCTTCTGGTTTCCATTATTTACTACAAAAAAGGGGTTCCACATTTCCACATTATTTCGCTTTTGTTGTGTACAGATTGGTTGTTTAAAACTGCTAACATTTCGATGTGTCTGCTCTTTTCCCACCTGAGTGTGTTACTTGGTCTGGATGAACAGGTGATGTAGGTAAAGTTGTTTATTACCTTTCTGAAACAGTTCGTGGTGTTAATGCAGAAACACGGGCACTATCCGAAGGCCCCAGGCTGACAGCAGGAGAAAGCTGTTGGGTGTGATGTTTGTTCAAATGTTCGCTTTCATTTCCTTCTCAGTTATCTTCTCTAACATAAACAAAAACTGAGCTTAGGAAAATGTTCTGAATTCTGAATGTGCTGAAGTTCTGCTATGGTTATGGGGGCTTCCTCACCTAAACCAGCCCAAATAAGGAAAAAGTGGCAGCTTTCTCTTTGGTTTAACTGATACATTTATACTGTCTTGCTCACAACGTAGTTGGTTTTCTATGGTTTTTCTCACACACTGTAACAAGTTAAGATTATTTCTTTAATATGCAAGTCCTACAAAATTATATAGTAATACCAGGCATACATAATTGAACTCTAATAAGAATCAAGCAATGAATAATGAGATAATTCCCTCGTGCTTGTGTTGATGATGCATTAATTTCGCAGGCCTTTACTATAATTAGAATACAAGATCTTTAAAGAGTTCCTGTATTAGCATTTTACTTTTGTTTCTGCATCAGAAGAGCATTACAGCAGGCAAAACTGGCCAGACAACAAATGTCAATGATCCTTTAATAATAATTTTAATGACCAACTTGAAGATGTTGTTTTCTCACTAAAGCAGAACACACACGGTTTCCTACGTGATGTGAGACCCAGCAGGAGCGCAGGAAAGGCGTCTCTCTAGATCCCCTCAGTTTTCGTGGTTCTTTCCCACAGGCTTATTTCCATCTGGGAGTCAATGACAAGCTGGGATTATCTGGCAGACCGGACAGGCCCATAGGATGCCTTGGGACATCAAAGGTTGTTGCAAGAAATTTTTATATCCTTGTTACTGATGAATATTTCAGATAAACATTGAATTTGGCTCTGAATGGTTGTAAGTGGGACTGTAATGTAATTTGATTTTATGTACATGTCTTATTTCCAAGTCCTTGTGGTGCATGTTGCTGTTGTGATGTGCGTGCTCTGTCTCACCGGGAAAGCGTCGTGTTCCCTGCTCGTCAGGTCCAGCCATGCTCGGCCAAAAGAGGCGGAATGGTGCTGAACTGCTCTAACTTCAACAGAATCTGCATCCGCACACCTAATAAAAGAGCACCTAAAATTAGCTGTGTAGTCTTTATCTTGAATATTTTTTAATTCAACTGTTCTACATTGACTAGTACTTCAATAGTTTCAAAATACCTTTTATCCTTTTCCCCTACTTCAGTGCTTCAGATATTTTAAAGAAATGATTAATGAATCGTTCTGTCTCACCAGATTTACCGAATCCTCGGGAAGACTGTGGTTTGCTACTCGATCATTTTTGATCTAAGCGATTTCTACATGTCTCAGGATGTCATGATGTTGATTGATGACATTAAGGTATTTACCTGAACTTTTCCGGTGAGAAACTCACGAAAATAGAGTCTGTAGAATAATAACCTGTGGTTGGGTTGTTCAGTGCTGTTATTTTAAGACAGTTCTTCTAATATCTGGTCCTGCGTGTTCTGGTGCGTTGTGCTCGTATATTTTTGTGACTCTCGTGTTCTTTCTCTCCTAGAACGCGCTGCAGTTCATCAAGCAGTACTGGAAAATGCACGGTCGGCCACTCTTCGTTGTGCTGATCCGTGAAGACAATATAAGGTAGAGAGAGATAAAAGCATCATTTGCTGTGTGGGAATTCCCTAATTGCAAGATGACTGGAGTCCTGTTTCCCGTTTCAGAGGGAGCAGATTCAACCCCATCTTGGATATGTTGGCCGCCTTCAGAAAGGGGCTGGTTGGGGGAGTGAAGGTTCATGTTGACAGAGTCCAGGTATGTTTGTCCTGGGCGTTGTGTTTTGTTTAGTATCCTAAAATTAAGAAGTCAAGGACCAAGATATTTGGTACAGTTTTTGTTTTCTCTTAAATGAAAAGGGGTTTATTTTAATTCCTTTTGATGAGTCTTTTCAAAGTGATCATCCTCATAGAGGATTTTCAAAGGGAGAAGGGCTTTTATGTTCAGCAAACTTGTGAAGTTAAATAGGATAAATCCAAAGGATAAATCCACAATGTCAAGCACCGAGGGATTTATTTTGATTAGATAATTGACGAGGGGGGAAAAAGGTGCTTCACATATATTAAAGTTCTTACAAGAAAGAAAATCTAGTTTTGACATCTTTGCTGCTTGAATTAATCTTAAAGCAGGAATATTCTTCATTTAAATGTGAAAATGACTGAATCAAGTGCTGGTTTTAGATACCTGTGTGTGGTGGTTCATCTTATTTGCACCTATTGAAGAATGCTTCTTTTTGTAAGAGAGAAGACCACAGCCACAGTTATCACTTCTTGTTCCCTAGAAAACGATGAACTTTAGAAAAGCCGGGACATTTGTAAATTAAATACTCTCAGTTACGGGAGTTTGAAATATCCTTGTAACCTTTAAAATACATATGTATTTCTAGTGGTCAGGTGTAGGTCATGCAGTCTCCTGTTACCAATTCCTATTCCTGTAGCTAATGCCATTTACCGTCCATGGAAAGCCATTTGTCTACACTGTTGTGGGTTTTTTTAAATTCAACTGCAATGACTTTCTTGCCTTGCGTTTGATTAAACCGATGGATTTGCAGGCGAGAAATGTCATGATGTATGTGATGTGTCCCTGTTTCAAGCATGACGCTGTTACAGTCATCAGGGCATCACCTTCCCCTTCCAGACTCAGTGACCTTCAGAAAAGATAATATGATTTAAAAAATAAAAAGTAATAAATTTGTCATTTTAAAGTCATTAGTCTTAGCTTTATTTGTTACTTATTAAAAAGAGTGCAGGGTAAAACTACAAACAAATGTTTATTTGGCTTTAAGGCACCTTATAAAGATAAAAAAAGACCAAGGCAGCTGTGTGAGGTGTGAGCGGGTCAGGCCACGGGCAGGAATCGCTTCCAGTGAACATCACGGGTGTAACAGGGCCCTATCACATCTTCGTTAAATACAGATTGAATGGAAGCTGTTAGACAGGCCCACAGGAACGCCTGCTGCTTTTCCAGAGGGAAATGCTCACCACATCCACAAACACATTGTGCTCGCTTCCCGTGTGCCAGTACAACACCTTGGATTCTGTTGCAGCATGTTAGTTGTTCACTTGAAGGTTTAACTCCTGTTGCAGCAGTAAGCTAAGGATATAAAAACTGGTTTGGGTTAAATGGAAATCGTCTTGCATCTCTAATTTATTCTTAACATCCCTTTCTCTTTTACCGCTTTCCAAAGCTTTTGTTTCTTTCTTTTCCCCCTCTTACAAATGATTGGTAGCTGGTAGAGGTGAGTGCATGTCTCAGTTTTACTGCACAGTTGCCACATTTTGGAAACAGCCCGGTTTCGATACGAGGGAGGATTTGGGAGAACAAGGGACATGTCTAATGTCTGGCGTTGTCTTAAATAATCCATCTATTCCAACAAAATATGTATTCAATCTTTTTGAATTGTCTTCAGCCGCTTTAGTTAGACACGTGTAAATGTGCCTGGAGGTAGAATGTGTGTCTCTAATTGGGTGAATCCTCTTTTTTCTTGTAAAATATACACCATGTAATTTCATTTTAAAATGTCGATGCTTAGAAGGCTACTGGCTTTTTCCAATTTTCATCTTTACTGTCTGTCTCCATTGTCATCATGTGTTCGAGCAGATCTGCATCTCAAAGAATGAAAGACACTCACAATGAAAGCAAAGCAGGTTTTTTATATTCAGTCATCCTGCAGTGTAACAGATCAATATTTTACTGCAACTTGTGTGCAATGAAAATGGATTTTAAAAGTTCAAAATGCACACTCAATTTTATGTGGTTAATGAGAGCCATCAAAAAGCAGTCTCGAAATGCTGCAGTACAATACTTTTCCTCTGGAAGTAGATAAATGGGAAACCCATAATAATGTGGAGTGAATGAATTGTAATGACTACAGCAGATAAATGCAACGTTGAATTTCAGGTGTGAGATACCTGTGCTGTCTTCAGTGGGAAGAATACTCTGAAAGTGTAAAAGAAACCACTTTCTCAGTGGAAACCACCAGCAGCATGTTGACATCAAAAGACAACTGCATAGTTATGGACATTTCTGCATCTTTTAATATTCTTTTCAATTTTTCATTTCAGACATTAATATCTGGAGCAGTTGTCGAACAACTTGACTTCCTAAGGATCGCTGAAACAGAAGAGTAAGGCTACGTGTAAATAAGAATGATGGAGTTTTGCTAATTAAAATATTTTCTGGACAATGAAGAAATGAAATCTTATTTTCCAGGGCTCCTGTGTTCAAGAGTTTGGAGGAGTTGGATCTTCCAAAACATTCAAAAGTCAAGAGGCAGTCTAGTACTCCAAATGCTTCTGAACTAGAGCAGCAACCCGATGTAAATGTTAACGAGTGGAGAAACAAGTCAACATACGAGATCCTGCAGAAACTTAATGTAAGAAAACTTGATAAAACTAACTTCATTCTCGTGAAATGAGAAATTATGTGCCAGTATTCTTTGTAGCGTCAGCCTACTTAGATCAACATGACTAGTGCCGTGGTTCAATGTCAATAATACAGCTGGTAACACGACATGTCTGATGTTCCTCTTCACACCCAGAGAACCTTCCTGTTGCCCTGAACAGCACAGAACTTTCTGGTCCTTCTGCTGTAACCCTTGGCTTCCACACTTTCTGCTAATCAATGCCCCCTAGAAGCAGGCAGAGGTATTTTATTGCTAGACTAAAATTCAAGAGATTTCAAAGCCGGTGTTCACTCTGATAGACAGTAACTTCTTAACGACACCAAAGGCAAGTTCCAGTCTGGCGTTTTTCCTGTATCTGGAAGAAAAGCGCCAGTGGTTGTTTCTAGATCCAGCGTTCAGTGGGAACACAGAGCGCTCTGCTGGGTTCACCACACCTTTACAGGCGTTTCTGCTGTAAATGACAGGACCCAAGAGGAGAAAATGGGGAAACATTTCTGAGGCCAAACGATCACAACTGAATGTGAGCCCTGGAGAAGCCTCTGCCAGCAGCGGCTCTGCGGCTGCAGCGCACAGAAAGGCCTGTCGGTTTTACTTGACGTTTTTAATGGCTCTTCTGGTTTTGCTTCACTGAAAGGCTATTTGTGGTTCTGTTGTTGTTTTTTTAAGGACTGCAATTGCCTAGCAAGTCAAGCATTACTCTCGAGTATATTGCTTAAAAGAGAAGGACCGAATTTTATCACCAAGGAAGGTAAGAGCTTCTTTTGTTTCTCTCTCCCGAGTGTTTCTGGAAGCCGCTCTCTGTTGGGGTGCAGTGAATGTGGATAGTGGCCATGCATGCATGCCGTTATGTAGCTGTTTTGTCTGCCATTTAAAGCAATTTCTGCATTAAATTGGACGTGCAAATTCATAGTGTGGTGGGGAATGAGCTGCTAAATATAAGGACTCTTAAATTGTTTGTAAGCCAGTGCTGTATCTGGTTGCAATTTTGAATACATAGATACAGAAAATAGAGGATTTCACATTGTATAGAAAACTGAAACTAGAGACAAGTTTGTGTGTCTGCAACATTTAATTTGAAGCTTTATACTGAATTTTTATTTTGCTTTCATGTAATCAGACTAATTCAGTATATCCATGAATCTTGCACTGCTCTAATTTTGTATCCGGCTTTATATTAGAGCACAGGATTTAAAGTCATGTAAAATTATTCAGAAGAGGCCGCTAAGGCTTGTGGCTGGTGGGTTTTTCCCAGGGACTGCTTATTATCTGCCTTTGTGTGCATGGGTACTCCTTAGAAAAACAGGAATGTTCCGGTCAAACAATATTCTCTTAGCTGTTCGTCAAGTGCTGTAACTCACCCCCTCTTCATATACGACAGCTGGTTCTTATGATGAAGAGTTGTCATTTCCACATCAATGTATATTATATCTATATAGCTATATTAAAAATTTCGTGGAAGACAACGTAAAGTGGGATAAAGTTTGCTGGATGATACACAACTCCCTAGAAGCCACTTAGGTCAAAGCAGCTCACAGAGCTCGCTTGTACAGAGCCCTGTGTGCCACCCCGCACGAAATGGGAGATGCTGATAACCTTTTTAATATGCACCTTGCATTAAACAGCCTGAGTCAGTGACTAAAAGTCCCCGTCCTCCTATGGCTGGAGATGACTGAGACTGGCAAATAATCGCAGTGCCAATAAAACAGAAAGCTGAAAGCTGGAGAACCTGGAGCGTTCCAGCTGACAGGCACAGGCCTTGATCTTGTGAGTCACCTTCCGCCACTGCTGTTAGAGATTAACTTACTGCTCACAGTAAGTGACTGGCCTGAAAAACACTGTGTGCCCTGAGACTTTAAAATCTAGAAGCTCGAGTGTAAATTATGGAAAGTTTGCCATGGCTTTTACCTTTAATGTCAGGGTCCCCATTTGATCCCTGCGCAGCTGGAGAGGTGTCAGTACACAGGGTGATGCCCTGTGACCAGCTGTGGGCTGACACACAAACGAGATCTGTTCTGATTAATGTAATTAAAGTGCTCCGTGGCTCCTCGGAACCCCGGCCTCCCTGCTTGGTTTGGGAAGCAGAGCTCTCCCCATCCTGCCCGCTCTCTCCTGGGACACGTCTGTACAGCACGATGCTACTTGAATCCATCCCAATTCACAACGCATTCTCTTCTCTGGTTCTGGCACACAGAACATCAGGGTGCAGCGGGAGAGCAGGCAATCAGTAATATGATGCCTGGGACATCTGTCTGACAGCCCCTGTGGCACTTCCTGCGGTGACCCGCGGCACCAGGGGAGCTGTGACACCGATGACCAGAGCTTGCACACACGGGGTCCCCGGGCACTTGCTGTGGTGACCGAGGGCAGAGCCCCCAGGCAGTGACCCATCCCCCTGTCACGCTCCCCCGCCTGAAAAATGAGAGTCTACTGCTCATGCACAAGGTTGAAAACAACTCGGAGATGAGCAATTCCAAACCTTGTCCAACGCAAAGAGGCGAGACCGTGGCCAGGGTGTCCGCATCCCGACCCATCGCCTGCAGCTCCAGGGGCTGCCTGGGGTGGGATGTACCTTTAGAGCCCGAATCTGTACAGAAATGGATTTTCCCTGACCTATTGCAACAATAGGCATATCACAAGTCTCTTCATAGCACGTGCAGTGAATTTAGGTGAGCTCTGCTTGGGCTTCTTGCATAACAACATCCAGCTGGATGGCAGGGACTTGATTGCATCTACATTTTAGATGATGTGCACAGTAGGTAAGTGCTTACTAAAGCTGATTCAGAATTAACTGATCTCGTCAAATTTACCTTATTACTATTAAATGAAAACCTGTGCATCATTACTTGTGTATTTGTTGTTTCGTGGTTTTTTTTTTTTTTAATGCATTTAGGTACTGTTGCTGAACATATTGAAAGAATCTATAGACGAGCTGGCAGCAAAAAGCTCTGGTTTGTATCATGTTCCTTTTGGTTTACACCAGTTTTTTTCCCTAATGTGTTTATAGAGAATGTAAACTGGATCCTTATGCACTTTAAGGGGAAAGAAAAGAGGGCAGCTTTCCTGACAAAATTATATTGGTTCATTGCAGCTAAACATCTGGTCTATAATGCTTTAAAAAAATTAAGAAGTATTTCTTGTCTTTTAAAATATAAAAGAATAATAAGCTGGTTGTGCTAGGAGTGCTATTGCCAATATGTGGTTCAAACCAATTCAAACGGTGACAAAAGAATACTAACATAGGGCATGGTAAAATACTATCAATAGCTTTCTGTAGCAAGGCTGGTGATCAGATATAATTGAGTTAAGTTGATACACCTATACAGTTTATTTATTGCCCAAAATGATTTGCCTTGAGCCTGACGTGGTCACAACAACTTTAAAAGGTTCCAGCAAGTGGGGTGGTACTTACATGTTGGTTATCAATCTCTTTGCCCTGAAGCTCAGTAGAAATGTCATTTCTTTTCATTGAAGAAATGAGCTGAGCCTGTCCTGAACTCTGCTCTCGGTGACTGTTCCTGGCAGATGAGTCTGTAAATGCAAAACCAGGTTCTCATTTCTCATTTTAGTCTGTTCTTACCGTTAAATGGGCCTTTGCCAATAACAAGGTAAAACCAAAATACCTTGATGGTATTTTTTGTAAAGAATAACAATCAAAAGTATTTTTAGAAGCAAAACATGTCAACTGTTTCTCGTTTCTCTTCCGTATTGCCACGTGCCATACGTGTAGGTTGGTGTTGCGCTACAGTGCCGCATTTGCACAGAAATTTTCCTCTTCTATAACCCCACATATTACCACTTTACTGGTACATGGGAAACAGGTAAAGTGCCCACAAGTCTGAAATGCAGCTCAGTGAGATCTTTATTATTATTTTTTTGCTTATTTGCATTTTGATGGCATCAGCTAACGCATTTTGAAACGCTTTGCTCTTGATCTTAAGAAGCACATAGCAGTTTCACAGGAATCAACATCAATTGTTTGACTTTTTTTACTAACATTATAAAAGATTTCAACTCGTTCATTATCTCTGTGAATAAATGATTCTTAGTAGCCTAAAAGCCTGCGCTAGAAGAGCTCGGATATGGGTCTGTTAGGTTTGTATTTTGTCAGGAAACTATTATTAAAAGTATTTCTATCTTTAACCATCAACTGGATATATGAAAAATGTTTCTTGGCAGTTAGAGCGAAGTTAACCCAGCAGTTCACAGCAGTCTCTTCATGCGACTCGTGCGGAGTGTCTCCTCAGCACAGAAAGCAAACAAAGCCTTGGTGTTACATGTTGTACTTTCTCTTGCAAAATCTTTCTGACCGAAAAATGGCCAAGCTTACCTTGGCAAACGATGCGGATGTCGCACAAGAGAAGCTGGCACTTCTCACCCCTTTGGCTTGAAGATGATGCTGAGAAAAGAACAACAAGCTTTTGTATGGAGCTGGCGGTTTAATGAGTTCTGACTAAATCGATTGTTGATCCATTAACCTGTATCTAGACTAAAAAACGGAAGTCCGTAGAAGATGACGTAAAATCCACTCCAAATTCTGCCTTATCGGTCACGTCTCCGTGTCGTGAGTGGGTGTTGCGCTCTGCTGCGGCAGACTCGAGATTGTCTGTGAATTCATTAAACGAGCTTGTGATGTGCAGTGGGATTGCTCTGTTTTCTGCCCTCAGGTCTGTTGTGCGCTTCGCTGCGAGTCTTTTAGGTAAACTAGTGGACAGCCTTGCACCATCTATTACTAATGTTTTAGTGCAGGGCAAGCAGGTAAGTCCTCGCTCCTCAGAAATGTATTAAGGAATGATAACTGAGAAACTAATTGAATGGGCTTTTTCATTTTTAAGGCCTCTGATGCTTCTTTTAAAAGTACCCAATGGCTTAAAAAATTGTTTCTGAAGAGGAGAAATCCAGAGAAAATAGGTTGAATCCTTGTGTATACTGTGGGCTAATAAAGTTACTTTGATTTAATGGCAGAACAATACTGAAAAGACAGTTCAGTGTCTAGATAAGAAGGGAAGAGGCATGATATACATAACTCCTGTGAATTTACATATATATGCCCTCTTATTTCACAAAAGTAGCTGGAGTCAGGTAAGAAAGCTTAGTTTTAAGGCTTAAGGAAGATGTAGCCAAGCCCCTGTAATGATGGAGCCTGAGACACCACAGGAGCAGAAAGTTGTTTGGGATTTCAGTGTCCTGTTGCAAACCAAGTTTAATGGTCAGTGTTTCTTCCTTTCCTAAGGAGGGACTATTTTTTTCCTCCCAGCACGATAATTTTCATTAAGCTCATGAAGAGTTGTTTCCAAATAATAGTAATTGAATATTCTGTGATTTTGTATATGCGCACACTTACCTACACAGAGTGCTGTTCTGACAGCTGTGTCTGTGTCTCCTCTCCTAACGTGCCTTCACTCATCGCTTTATACTAATGATTTTTATTATAGGAGAAAAATTAGTGTTTGAGTGTTTTACTGACAGTAGTTTAAAGGAAATCAGAATTTTAACAAAATTCCTTTTTTGTGGTTAAGCAATTTAGCACCAGCAATGTATTTTCCTCAAGCGAAGGCTAGAACTTTTAGGATGCTGTTAGAAATAAGAAAACAAATATATTGATTTAATTCTGAATTTTAAGTGAGCTTCACAGCTGAAATGTCAGAAATGAAAAACGATCTAAATCTAGTTAAACAGCCAGTTTTGAACCCAAAGCAGTGGTCTCATACCTTCATTTTCATTTGGAAAAAGAGATTCCGTATTTACTGTGGTCTGTAGTGAACGTTGTTTTAATAGCATCCAACTAACAGTATTAACCAGCATCAGTCACTGGCATAAAATCATTTTTGTATTGAGAAACTTTAACAAGAAAAGCAGCGTTCATAAAGCTTCATGTCTGAATTGCTTCTGTGGTGCTTTTATTCCTGTCCGGATCTTCTGAATTGGTTTTGATGTATCGTAGGTGACACTCGGCGCTTTTGGCCAAGAGGAAGCGGTTATTTCTAACCCCTTGTCCCCAGCAGTGATTAAGAACATCCTCTATGAAAAATGCCACTTCCAAGACGAACGAGAAGCGGTGGTGCAGCAGGAGCTGGTCATACACATCGGCTGGATCATCTCCAACTCGCCCGAGCTGTTCAGCGGGATGCTGCAGATCCGCGTCGGGTGCGTACCCACCCTGCTTCTCGCTGCTCCTGCAGGGAACAAACCGTGCTGGTTTGACTGAAAATGGGTTAACTTTCTTTGTGCAGTTAGAAACCTTTCTTTTCCATAGCCAGCACGCTCAGTATTTGGACTTAGTTTGAGGACAAGAGATAACAGCCCAGCACAGGGTTAATGTTTTCAGTTGCTCTGGTCTGAGAGCTGAGGACACTGAGCTCTGCCCACAGGTGTGAGGCAGCGGGGAAGGGGATGGATGGACGGACAGAGCTGGATGGACACCCAGACTGAGCAATGAGAGTGTTCCAGCCCATTGGCGTCATGCTGCATATTTAAGGATTTGGCTCTTGCACTTTCTGGGGAGTTTGATCAGGATGTTTAGTTTGGCCTTTTGCCATTTTGCAGAGGCCTCTGAGCCTTTCTGCCTTTTTCTCTCTTTTGGATGGGCAGCTCAGGGCTGGGGCTCAGTGTGGATGGAGTTCCTGGGGAATTGCCTTCAGTACCTTTTATTTCTATTTTTTATATATATTTACTAGTAGTGTATTAGTATTTTGTTATTTTATTAAACTGTGTTTATCTCAGTCCAAGTTTCTCCCTTTCAGTTCTCCCCTGTTGGGGTGAGCGAGCGGCTGCGTGGTTGTATTGCCAGCTCGGGTTAACCCACGACACAGACTTCAACAGAGATGGTTGCTACATTGCAAGAACAATTTATAGAAGACACTGCAGCAAAACTTCTGTACTTCAGTTGTACATTTCTGGGAAGTCTGTTTTAAATGAGTGTGCCAAAAGCAGGTCCCTCAGCTCATCTCAAATTTGTCTGTTAAAGGTTTTTGCTCACCTGGTAGTTCCTTGTGTCACGTAGGTTTGGGGCAGACGGGTGCAGGATAGGCTGCAGAAATGCAAGAATCTAGGAAGGATGCAGTGTGGATTTGATTCCCTCCCGACACCACGCAATTCTCCTCCAAGTCAACATACAATTCTAGTTGCATTCTGTGGTTTCTAGTAAGTGCTGAGCTCAAAACACAGCCTTGCCTAAACCAGGCTTTAAAGTCTGGCAACCACAGCAACAGATCCTG
This sequence comes from Columba livia, assembly GCF_036013475.1. Taxonomy (NCBI): domain Eukaryota; kingdom Metazoa; phylum Chordata; class Aves; order Columbiformes; family Columbidae; genus Columba; species Columba livia. Next base: position 682,900 of record NC_088614.1, read on the forward strand.
TGGAAAGAGTGTTCCAAGGTACTTAAACAATTTCTTTTCAGAGTTTCAGCACAATATCTGAAAGATAGCTTGTTCTTTGTTGTCTGTCTGTAATAAAACCTTCTGCAGCTCTAACGTTTACCATTTCAGCTTTTCTGACAATATTTTGAGGTGCCAGGGTATACTTTGTACTCAGTGAATCCGAGTATCTGATGGGCGTAATGAAGACGTTGTTCTCTGCACAGAAAGATTTAACTGCCCCGATAAAGAAAAACCCGATTTGTCCTAGAAGGTTGCTACACGTCTTTTTTGTTCTCTAGCCCCCAACAACTGAGTAAGTCTCCCTGTTGCAGACACACACCACACTCAGCTGTCCATGGGCTCCCGGGTTGTCCAGCTCTGTGCTAAACAGGCTGAGCTACGCAGAGCTTAGGAACCACAACCTGAATCAAGTCTAAAACATCGTTGTACGCCATTGTTCGATAAGGTGACCTCCAGCCAGTGTGCTGCAGCGGTAGCATATCACCTGCTACTTGCATTTGCTTTGCTAGCTACAGAAATTAATGATGTTTTCACATTTGGAAGAGACAGATGCATTTGAATAAGCACTTCTTTGAAGAGGCCAGGTGCTCCCGACTGAGATTTACAGAATTCACAAGCGTGCTTTATGATTAGAACTTAAGTGTTCCGTCTGCCATATCTTCTCATGGAGAAAATACAGCGTTTCAGCCCTGGCAGGAGATACCAGCAGCGTTTTTTCTAGTACACAAGATTCATGGTTCTGCTTTAGCCGTACATTCCACTCACCATAAAACCAAAAACTTGTCAAATCACCTGTATTACATTTAATTGCAAGCGCATCTGTCCTTTTTCACTTAAATGCCTTTTCTGTACCTCACCAGATCCATGTTACCCTTTCCTCCTGCATTCTCTGTAGCTAATTCTTTTTCCTTTCTTCCAAGGTTAATGCTAGAAATTCAATTTCCTTTATTTCCGTGTTATCACCCACTCCAGTGAGCAAAATTAACCTTCTCCCAGAAACACCATTCCAGTTTGATAATGATTTGATTTAGTGTCTTGTTATTGATTTGTTTTCAGGGCTTTATGTTGAAATAGATCACGTAGCTGACAGCCCCATTGCTGTAAAACCCCCTTCCCAGCGCAGGCTGAGCCGCAGGGCCACTCCTGGCTGTGCTTTGGGCCACCACAAAGAGAAAATCCCAGCAAATGACACCCGTACACATACACTGGAGTCACTGGTGACCAAAGAACCGGTTCCTCAGCCTCAGTGTTTGTTGATCTCAGTAACGAGAAGAACACTGTTCACTCACTGAAACAGTGTCGTGGGTAATGCGATATGCCCAGGTTGCCCAACGTTCTCCTCTATCTTGCACCTTCAATCGGTGGTCCCAGAAAGCTCGCACTCTCCGATTTCTGGGCGGTTACTGGGAATCCTGCAGAGGAGTGGCTTGTCTCGCACAAACAAAACCAGTCTGCACCGCAAGGAGCGGCGCGTGGAACGCGGCCGCGCTGGGGACCAGTCGCTCTCCTAGGAACACTCAGCATTTCCCGGCAGTTTCTTTTCCTTTCCATAGTTCCACCCCCTTGATCTGAAGCGATGTAGATGGTGAGAGGCTGAGCTCCATGCTCCGTCACCTTGCCTCACATGCATCCACATTAGTTCATCTTTGATACTACATTAGAGGCTGTAGCACTGTGTTTATATAATATGCAGAATAAAATTCAGCAGTTTCATTCAATAATTCGCAAAGTTCTGCCTCTGATACCTCAGGCTACAAAAATCTTTACTGTTGCCATATTTTTATTTAATCAAATATTTTCAAAAGGGAGAAGCAAAAGAAAGATGTGATAGACTGCAAAGGGAATTTCAAAGGCTACAACTATACATGAGCCCTGGAGTCTTTTTAAATGTAAAATCATTTTAATGTTTTTTATAACTCCTCATCAAAATGCAGGTACTGTCAGAGTGTAATTCTGAGGAGGAACTGGAATATCAAAAGGCAGGTGAATGTTTCTCTTAATGAACATGGGATGTAGGGGAATACATGGTCACACAGGAGAAGCGTGCTGCACAGCCCACTGCGCCAAACCCGTTATCCCTTCGGTTTGTATCAGATGCCAAACACAAAATCTGAGTAAATTCCACAATACAGTAGGAGTAGGAGAGTATTTGTGTGATACTTTATGTGCGTCCTGACAGCCAAACAGCCGGATCATGCGGAATTCTTATGAGCTGCTTTATGAGACTAACTAGAACACCCGTTCTCTACCCACTTGGTGAGTTCTGTCAGCCAGCTCAGCTCCTTAGTGGATCCCGCAGGTCCTGGAGTCGCACTGGGGGAGCGGGAAGTAAAAGGATCCCCCTCAGCGAGCTGGGCGTGAGACAAGCTGTGTTAACCCACACCCACCCTCACCCTGCGCCGAGCAGTGATTGAAATCACAAGGTTTGCAGCGGTTACTTGTATTCGTGTGTATAATGGATTCTGTCTAGTAAACGAAAAAGGTCGTAATATCTCTGGGAACGTACCGTGCTGCACAAATGGATATATGTTCTTCTGCAAATTGCTGGAAGGTCCGTTCATCCTCCTGCTTTGCTAGAGCTGTGAGAATTTTCAGTTGTGATTGCACAGTGAAAAGGAAGTTTTTGAAAGTAGAGCAGTATTACCTGAGTGCCAGGATGTACCCGCACAGCTTTTGTCTTGTTTGGTTGGTTTGGAAATGTGGTTCCAAATTGCTAATATAATTTCTTAAACTAAAATAATTAATATGCAAGCAACTGTTGAGCAAAGTAAAATAGTTGTTTCTGGCTAAAAAATCATTTTGTTAGAAAATAAGGACTTTGATAGTAAAGATGAAAAGTTAGTCCTGTACTGAATTGGTGAAGGTGTTCCCGCCTTTCCTTCAGGTGGATTATCCACGCGATGAAGTACGAGCTGCAGATCCGTGCTGGGGACATGCCGGCCAAGGACCTGTACCAGATGTCCCCGAGCGAAGTGAAGCAGCTCCTGCTGGACATTCTGCAGCCCCAGCAGCAGGGCAGGTAACGCGCGTCTCACCTCCGCACCCTCTGTGTGCGACTGAAACCACCAGGCACCTGCAGTCACTGACATACTTATTGAAGGAAAGGCAGCAAAAAGGCACTTTTTCATCCTTTCACCCCTGTCCAGCTTCTACAATTGTTGCTTTTATGCTGCAGCTTCTCTTCTCGGCTTTACCTGTGTGGAAGTCTGAATTTACAGCACTGATCTCTGTACTCTGACAGTAATGTGAGCCATTGCGTTCTTTGATGGGGACAAAGTACCTTTAAGTAACTTTACGAACAGTTTCTCTGCTGTTCTGTGCCCTCTTCTAGCTTATTATATGAATGGAGAACAGATGTTCTCTAGAATTGCCAAGAGACAGCGATACTGCCTGAATGTTGTAATCTTTTCTCCAAGCGGTAGCCGGCTGCCAAAAGGAGCATTCGTTGTGATACAAGGCATGCAAGACAGAAGTTAAAATTACAACATTTCCACCTAACTATGTTGATAAGAATAAAGCCGAAAGTCCTCCTGTAGGTTTTACTTCTGGTTAAGTTAGGTTAAACTTGACATGTAATACTGCTGATAATTTCCACAATTTTGGACTGAACGGAGGTGACCTTTTCTCTTGACAAAGAGGAAATGTACCACACGTCAGACTACTTTATGCTCCTGCTTAATTCACAACACATTCTTGTGTTTTCCCTGGTCTATAATGCCCAAGAAACAAGCTCCTTAAATCGGTGTCTGCTCTTTTTCTAATTCATGTGATGTACAGTGTCTCAGTCCAACTGACTCTGAACTCTCTATATCCCACGTGCTTTTCAGCGTCCCGGTCGTGGCATTTACTGCCTGCTGCTCAGTGGTGGCTCTTCGTATAGAATCATCCAACAGTTTGTGCTGAAGGCCCTCCCCAGCTCCCCAGTGCCCCCTGCCATGAGCAGGGACATCTTCACCAGCTCAGGGTGCTCAGAGCCCCGTCCAGCCTGGCCTGGGATGTCTCCAGGGATGGTTCATCCACCACCTCTCTGGCCAACATGGCACAGGCTCTCACCACCCTCAGGGCAACAATTCCTTCCTCATGTCTGAATCTCCCTCCTTTAGTTTAAACCATCACCCCTTGTCCTATTATAACAGGCCCTGCTCAAAAGTCTGTCCCCATCTTTCTTATGGGCCCCTTTTAAGTGCGGAAAGGCCGCATTAAGGTCTCCCCAGAGCTTTTCTTCTCCAGCTGAACACTCCAGTTCTTTCAGCCTGTCATTCTGTGATTCTGTCCTCCCAGCAGAGCTGTTCCAGCCTCAGGTCATTCCTGTGGCTCCTCTGGCCCCTCTCCAGCAGGTCCATGTGTGTCCTGTGCTGAGCACCCAGAGCTGGACACAGTACATTGACATTATTCTTCTAAATCCCCAGCAGAACAAGCCCAGCTTTCTCTTTGCAGCATTTTCCATTAAATATTATGCTATTTAGGAAACAATTTGGTCAGTTCAAGCTTCATTACCCTCATTAGAGATCCTACCTGAGTTGTCACGCTGCCTTCTGCTTGTGATTCCTTTCACGTACAACAGCTGGGTCAGCAAAGAGCACTCTGGGCGCTTTTTCTGAGGACGAAGATTCTTATCTGCGCGCAAGAGCCAGCCAGCATATCCCTCAGAGCGTCTTCCTGTACTCTATTACTCGCTCCTTCTCCTTACCCATGAGTGACTTGTTTTTAAGAGTTCTCTTGCTGCCAGGAAGTACTGAACCCTGTCTCCTCGCATTTTCTTTCCGTGATCGTTTTTCCTACTGTTGTGACTTGTAGAAAGATGCTCTGCTGCTGTGACAGCGCCTGTCCCTGCCGGTCACCTGGCACAGGCCAAGGGCTGGTGGTGCATTTACCTCCCCAGCACTCTCTCCACAACTAAACTCTCCACGTTTTCATGGACAGTCAAATTTTATATATCTATATATTGCTAACGGAGTGCAGACTTCCACACACACTCTTTCTGACCGGTTTACGCAGGTCACGAGATTGCGAGCAGCCTTTTTTACATGGAGCGTTGTTCTCTTATTGATCCAAACAGCGACAAAACTCATTTTGCTCATTGAGTTTACAGGACTCTTCCTTCCCATAGTCAGATAGGTAGGTTGGAGTATTTCTGACAACTTCAAATGCTTCTTTCTTTGTATTAGGAAAACAACCTTTTATTTCTATCGCAACTGGTCTGAATGTTTCTTGTCCGCGTCCGAGGGCCGAGCTGTGCAGAGCACGAGCTGCCGGGGGCACGGCGGGTGCAGGGTTGTGGCCGTTAAACGCTTTATTGAGAAGTGATTTATGAGACATTTTTCTTTATTTGACATGTTAATCCAGTACAGTTCTACAGGAAAAAAATGCTACATATTGGCACGATCCCGGCAGCGGTAACTAATGTCAGTAGCAGCTGTTGTATCACAAGTGCTTTAAAGCCTTCACTTTAAATATCATCTTTGTGCTCATATTCATATCCCAATTACCTGGAGCTCAAAGCTCTTCAGAAGATGCACCACTTAGTAATACTTTGTTTTTCCCTTTAAAAAACCCACCACAATGTGTCCTCGAGTGTAGTTGGGAGCTACCCTGAGCAAATGAAGACAAATGGAAGAACACCCATGGAGCTGTCTGGAGAGAGTCCTCTTTCTGGGCAGAGCTCCGGAGGAATTCTCATCTCTTCTCCAGTATTTAAGATTCAGGTTTTTCAATGTAAGATCTTTTTGTTATTTCAGCTGGCCCGCTGCCATCTGCACAAACCAGCAGTTGTGCTGACAACTCATTTTGTTCTGAACATATCAGGTTAATCTGTCAATACAAATAGAGGAAAAACTAAAATCCCCCAAACAAACCCACAGTGGTAAATAATGTGTAATAGTGTGTTCATTCTTGTGCTGCAAATATCCAGACATTTAGGTGTAGGGACTTCCCACCTTTCCTGAATCAGGTCCTTTAAGTTCCCTCTTACCGAGGTGATAAAAGGGCTTAACAAACAAACCAACCAACCCCAACCACCCTTTTGTGGGAGCGTTAAACTAAGACACAAAACCATTACTTGCTTTTCACCAAAGCTTTGCTTCCTAGGGAAGCTCTCACTGCTCTCTCACTGTAGAAAAATGGATTTTCTGCTTAAAATTTAAAAAGCAACTAGGGACTTGAACACAAGCCCTATGAGGAGAGGCTGAGGGAGCTGGGCTTGTTTAGTCTGGAGAAGAGGAGGCTTAGAGCTGAGCTCAGCACTCTCTAGAACTACCTGAAGGGCAGTTCTAGCCAGGTGGGGACTGGTCTCTTCTCCCAGGCATCAGCAATAGGACAAGGGGCCATGGGCTTAAACTCTGCCAGGGGAAATTGAGGCTGGAGATGAGAAAGCAATTCTTTACAGAGAGAGTGGTCAGGCATTGGAATGGCTGCCCAGGGAGGTGCTGGACTCACCGGCCCTGGAGGTTTGTAAACTGAGACTGGACATGGCACTTAGTGCCATGATCTAGTCAATGGACTGGAGTTGGACCAAGGGTTGGACTGGATGATCTCTGAGGGCTTTTCCAACCCAGTCCATTCTGTGATTCTGTGATTCTGTGATTCTGTGATTCTGTGACAGTACGCTTTAGGCAAACTCCTCCGTCAATACGTGCAGCACAGCTGCTGGAGGCTGCGTTCTGTGCTGTGCGGCCCCGTTCAATCCCAGCACGGCGGCCGCCTCTCTGAGCTCCGCTGATGCTGCCTCACGCGTTCTGGCTCCAGCCCCGTGCTGCCCAACCCCGAGAGGGAGCCGCACCAGAGCTGAACTCCAGACGTCGTGGTTGTAAGGAAAATAAAGGTGTGGACAGCGTTTCCAAAGGGAAACAGAATTTGTCATTTATCAGAGCGTAACTCTGTTTGTGCAAAGCTTTAGTGTAACAAAACCATTCTGTCAGATGTTCTAAACTTACAGGCACTTGTTTTGCTCCACACGGTCATAAAAGCTGCCTTCAGTGATCCTGCTGAAATGCAGATTTCTAACCTGGTGTTTAAATTAGAGGGACAGATGTTTCGAAGCCATTATCTAGTACGTTTTGTGTTTTATAGATTCGTTGAGCTGTATTTATATATTGAATTGTTTTGCCTACTGTATGATAAATTTATAGTTAATACTGGGGTTTTTTTTCAGCCTGCATAGATTTGGCTGTTGTCGGTACCTCACAGTGACTGGTGGTTTATATATTATTTAGTTGATTTGATCAGACACGATGAACTCAGCCGAGTTCTGTTACTGCACTGGGGACATTTCACAGTTAATTCTCTTAGTCCAGTTCCAAAAAGCACAAACGAGATCCCGAGCTGTGTGTGCGGAGCACCTGCTCGGGTTTGCTCTGGAGCCGCTTGCCACAAAGCACGAGCTCCACGGCTGTGTGGGAGCGTGGCTCCGCCGTCCCGCCGTGGCTCCGCCGTCCCGCCGTGGCTCCGCCGTCCCGCCGTGGCTCCGCCGTCCCACCGTGGCCCCGCAGCTGGAGCGCTTTGGCCCACGCTGTGGTTTTCCTGCGCAGGAGCTGGCTGAACCGGCGGCAGATCGACGGGTGTCTCAACCGGACGCCGGCCGGATTCTACGACCGCGTGTGGCAGATCCTGGAGAGAACCCCCAACGGGTTAATCGTGGCGGGGAAGTTCCTGCCGCAGGTAACGCTGCGGGATGCGCAGTCAGGGCTGCTCACCTGACCGCTAACGCGGGATTGTTTTATTGTTCATGTCTACTTTATGCCATAACGTATTACTTAGGGTAGTTTGTTCCTGTCATTATCAAAACCAAAACATTTATAAAAGAATAAGTCTAAAATACACTTTCCAAGTCATGGACTCTGAAATCTGCTCTTTCTAACCCTACAGTGTTCACATTTCTTAGCTGAGGATTATTTATTCAACAAGCAAACAGGCTCTGCCGGGGGCGGGTTTGACGTGATGCAAGTGGCCTTTGACTAAAAGTATTACTTGTTTTCCAGCAACCAACCTTATCGGATATGACGATGTATGAAATGAATTTTTCCCTTCTCGTTGAAGATATGCTGCAAAATATCGACCAGCCGGAATACAGGCAAATCATTGTAGAGGTCTGTGGCCTACAATGAATGACATTTTATCACGTACATGAGTATGTTACAGCTTAAAATGAAAAAAAATGCATAACTGAGACTCAAATATTTGAAGAAATAGCATTTTAAATATAAACTCTTGCTTCAATGGTTCCTCCATGGATTTGTATGATGAACAGGTTCCTGTTAACGTGTTCAGAATATGCTAAGTTTTTGATGCTCTTCCCCTTTGGCCAATAGATAAATATTAAGGACGGTGCCAATACCAGTAGGTCACAGGAGGTGAACACTGCTAATCACAGTAACCCCAGAGTAGCTTTCCTTCCAGCCCTGCCCGGGCCTTTTTCTACCCATTTTCTCGGTCTAGGGAAAACCCTCCAACAGTCAGTTTGCCCCGTGGCAGATTCTTCCCGTTTTGCTGAGGTCTGTCTCTAGTAAGCTGCTTTATGCTGCTGAATCAACAAACTCCGGGTTCCCTGACCTTCCCAGAGCCACCAGGAAAGCTCGAGGCTGTTCAGAGTCCTTCCCCCGCACATGATGGATCATTTGGAACCAAAGCCGCTGTACCCCCCGTCAGGACCCCAGTGCTGGCAGCAGCTCAGTGCGAGGGCCCGAGCAGCTGCCTCTGGTGCCGGTGGGGGTTCCTCCCAGAAATACCCAGTCCACCCCAGTTCTGGCTGACAACCAGTGTCCTGCTGCGGGCTGACAGAGAAACTCGATTATCCAAACCCTGGATGAGAATATAGACTCGACTGCCCACCTGTCCTTGTTATGACACTCAGGTCTCTCATCATGTTCACCTTCCTATGTCAAACCTCTTCCAGATGTAAGGAATGTAAATTCTTTTTAACTGAGACGTTTTATTGATGTCTGCTGACTTTGTTTTTATAAACCTTGTCCTAGCAGGATTTTACTGATCACATACGTGATTGTGCCTCTCAAGAGCAGATGCTGAGGGGCAGCGGTTGCTGTGTGCCCTGGCTGAACACCAGCGCCGCTGCAGCCAACAGCCAGCGACTGATGAACTGGGGAGGTGCCTCCGGGCTCCCCGCGCGGCTGGGTGTGAAGGTCCGTCCTTCGCACAGCGCCCTGCGCCGGGCAGCCCGCAGACACTGCCGCCTGGCCCAGAGACCTGCATTTCAGTGCCTCTTTTCTGCAGCTCAGAACATGATCAGCTGTGTACCGTTCCCTGGGCTGTTATTCAATGGCTTCCTGCACATCGATTAGTACCAGTGCTCTTACGTAACCCAAATCTGAACAAATCCAGTCTCAAGCCTGACGGTCTTTTTCTGCCTTCCAGTTGTTGATGGTCATATCTGTTATTTTGGAGAGAAACCCTGAGCTGGAGTTCCAGGACAAAGTGGACTTAGACAAAGTGGTGCAAGAAGCACTTCATGACTTTCAGAAAGATCACAGCAGTCCTAAGGTGAGTGAAGTATTAGTGTCTTATAGCATTTACCATTCTGATTGAAGTTAATTATAAATGTAATTCTGTGCAGTTCAGAATAAAAAGATATTGACAGGAGTTCAGAATGGAACACAGATAATAATATAGCCAAGTGCTGTGTAAGTCTGGCCTGTGAGCAGAGATAAAAGATGTGTACGTCTTTATTGCTAAATTGTTAATTCAAACTGGTATGGGAAGGAGAACACTCATAAACATTGAACACAAGCCCTATGGGGAGAGGCTGAGGGAGCTGGGGTTGTTTAGTCTGGAGAAGAGGAGGCTTAGAGCTGAGCTCAGCACTCTCTAGAACTACCTGAAGGGCAGTTCTAGCCAGGTGGGGATTGGTCTCTTCTCCCAGGCAGTCAGCAATAGGACAAGGGGCCATGGGCTTCAACTCTGCCAGGGGAAATTGAGGCTGGAGATTAGAAAGCAATTCTTTGCAGAGAGAGTGGTCAGGCATTGGAATGGCTGCCCAGGGAGGTGCTGGACTCACCGGCCCTGCAGGTTTGTAAACTGAGACTGGACATGGCACTTAGTGCCATGATCTAGTCAATGGACTGGAGTTGGACCAACGGTTGGACTGGATGATCTCTGAGGGCTTTTCCAACGCAGTCGATTCTGTGATTCTGTGATTCTGTGCTAATGTTACCCAGCTTTGAAATGAGAGTCTGGGTAAAGCCAAAATAGTTATAATACTCATGAAAGGGGAAAGAATTAATTAGGGGGGACACTGGAACTGAGCAGAGCTAAGAATAACAAAAAGAAAGAAAGAAAACACTAGAGCTCAGCAGGGAAGTGTGAGGCTGAGATTGCTGTGCACGAGTAAAATGTACTCACCAAAGAACTCCCATTGGCAGCACTAATGTCAGAACTGGAGATGCAAAACTGTTCTTGGCTGCTGATTGCTGTGCTAGAGTTGCACTATTGACCTTGCAAGCTTTTAATGTCTTAAGACTTAAAATCCAAATAAATGTAACTTGATCATTAAGTAGTTTTTAAGATTTACTTCACTATGATTTTAGGTTTTATGCTTCAAAGAACGCTAAATATTCTTGTTACAAGTTTTGGTGCCTCAAAGCTCTGAAATTTTGTAATAAAGCTCTGAGTAATCTGCTGATTCATAACATACTGATATGCAACAGCACTTCTGCTGCTGCATTGAGCTCCGTTAAAGACGAGGACTGGTCTGCTCCTTAAGAACCGTTCCCAAAGCTCCAGGGCTCACATTTTTGCCACTACTCTTTCGTACTAAGATTGGAAAGCAAGCCAGATATCCATCCAGCCATAGCAACAGCTCACCTTGCAGCATCCCTTTGGTTTTGAAAGGACCCAGTTTTATTAAGTCACGCTTGTGGCCTGCCCAGCTAGGAGGGTAATGACTGAGCTTGCGACCACAGCAAAATCAGCCTCGTCACCCACACAAAGGGCCATCGGGTGCCAGCGCCGCACGGGGTCGTGAATGCGCTGCTGACTCCTGTGACAAGCTGGTAAAGGCTGGAAACACACCCAAATCCTGTGCCAAACCCCATTTTTGCTGGTGCTGCCCTGGCCTCCGGCAAAGCGATGGATTTTTTTCCAAGCCCAGATGTACTTAGTATGATGCCTTTTTGTCCCTTAGAAAGAAACCCCAAGTTATAGTTGTGAACAGGATCCTTCAGCCCAGTGGTGTTGGAAACTCCAGCTCCCTGCATGGGGACTCTCGGGACGCCGCCTGTCCCGTGTTCCCAGGTCCTGCCGCTCTGTGGGATGTTCCCATGACATCCCATCTCACGTTCTCCTAACGAAGCTGCTAAACGAGTCCTGCTCTGAACTGTGCTCTGCCATTGCACTGGCTTCAAAATATTCTGAACTTTGTTCATTTCCAATTACCGTGTAATAAATGTCCCAAGTATTTCCTCCAATAATTTCAAACACAGCCTAAAATTAGAGAAGTCTAATATTTCGCTAATCTCTGCCCTTGATTTGAAAGTAACCCATTTCCTGAATTAAAGCATTGAACCTTTATTATAGCAGCCAATAAATAACTTGAAAAGAAGCAGATGCTTTAACATCATCAACTGTGCGGAACAGGTGTTCAGTGAAGGAAACCGATTTTGTTGATCTGATTAATGAATTGGTTCACGTGCTACCTGTGGTTTAGCCCTTAGATTTATTTATTTATTTCTTCTAAATAAATCTGGCGTCAGGATGTGCTCGTGCACGCAGACCTGGCTCGCGCTCGCGCGGCACAGCGGTCACCACACAGGGACCATCCGCCGCAGGCCCAGAGAGCCCCGCTGCTCTGACACTGAAAAGTGCTAACAGGGTGCAGTCTGTACAGGGCTGGAACATTCAGTGAAGAAATATAGGCAATGCATTTTAGGAATCTGTATTCCACATGGTCAGGTATGTGGGAGGTTTCTGAAGATGGAGCAGAATTACACTGAAGCTTTAGAGCCTGCAAACCATCTTTGCATTTCTAACGTATTTGTGATGTCCCCATTTGCTGCTTTCCCCAACCCGCGCTGAACAACAACCCCGTCCCTGCGCCAGGCTGACGCGACCGCGTTCTACAACACCCCCCCGCTCGGGAGGAAGGGAACGTGCAGCTACCTGAGCAAGGCCGTGATCTCCCTGCTGCTGGAGGGCGAGCTGCGCCCGAGCGGCGAGGATCCCTGCACCATCAGCTGAGCTGCGCACACCTGGGACACGCTTCCTTTAGTGATCCCTGCGTTGATCGTGCACATAGTAAAATAGAGTTCTGAATGGTAACGCTGGTCATGCAAAACCCGCTGTCCTTTGCGGAACAAAGTGCCACTGAAGACACAAAGTGCCACCCAGTAGTGTCCTTCCTCAGCTATGCAGCATGAAACCCTGAGCACATGGAGTTAGTCTGGGATATTCAATTAAGTTGAATGGGATTGTATTGATGACCTTCAATTATACATTTAACATAGTTGGTAATGTCAAGAGAAATGCACGGTGAGATTCTGTCTTTATACCTCCGTTTATAACTACAAACAAGTCTATTGTAAATTCTAAATGAAATTCAGAAAGTACCATAATTAACGTGCACACCAATCAACGTGGAAATATGAAACTTGGATTATTATTTTATTATTCTACAAACAAATTGGAGGTGTAGGTTAAATAGTTGTTACTCTTTGAAGTGTTTCTGTATCAGTTCAGTTGACATTTTCTGTATCAGTTCAATTGACATTTAGGGTTTTTTTCTTAATTTACCAGTTGATAACTTGATATACAAATTTCATCCTAATGGAGCAACTTTTTATCTCTAGCAATAAATATCGCTGCAGTTTCCCAATGGTTTAAACATCTATAAGTTAACAAGGGAGACGTATGATAACAGATAAAAGTTAGTTTTTAAAAAAGGGGCAAACAAGCTGTATTTAAAATTAATATAAATGAAGAAAAACTTTGTATTGCATAAGCTATCAATGCATTAGAGAATTCAAGATACACTTATTTATCTCCTAACTGTGTGAAAACACTGTATGCTAGATGCTTTATTTTGGTGAAAGTAATGAAAAGGAAATGCTTGTAAAAAAACTGTCAATAAAAATACTTCAAGTTGTAACTTCAAGACTCCTGTTGACTGTAGCGGCAACCTCCAACCTGCTACCCGAGACACGGACGGTCAATAAAGTGCCTCTTAGCAGCACAGAATGTACTGAAGCTGTCCAGCTGGTCCCCAAACTCCCTGATAATTAAAGTGACAGCGACCAGCGACAACTCAGCTGTCGGTGAATTGTTGTGCGTCGATACGAAAGGCGGGAGAGCGAGTTAGAGACGGGCACAGCTGGTGGGTTTGGACACACGGGGGCAGGGGCAGGGCAGGACTTGCCCAGAAATCTCAGAATCAATCCTTCTCCAGCCAAAATTGTAGAAGAACTGGTTGTTGACGGACACTGAACCATTAACAAATCTCTCATCAAAGGATGTGGAGAATGAACAAGGTTGGAAAAGCTGATTTTGGTCTCAGAGTAGTGCTCCTACTGCTCCTCCTTGCTGTAATACATCAACTTTCAAAGAATAGTGGAGAAATGGGGGGAGAATGGGGAAGAAAATCCAGAGAAAACACCCGCTCGTTACTGTTGGGTCCGTATCTGTAATGTGTGGGTACATTTAGCGCTACAAGGTTGTCTGGGGCCTGCAGCACCGCTCCAACTCCAGCCAGAGAGCTGCAATTAAACAGCAGCCACCATCAGTGGCAATTGGACACACTGACCGAGCGCTGGTTTAAGCAGCAATGCAGCGGCTCCTCCGTCCATCGCCCCCTCAGCAGTTACACACTGCAATCACTTCCAACTGCCTTTCTGGTGCTGCAGTTTTTGTGCAGGTGTGCAGCGGGTCGTGGCGCGGTGAGCGCACCCATAGCGAGCGGGACTAGTTCACGGGTTTAGAAGTCCTCCAAACTGCTGTACCGCCTCTTGCTGTACAAACACAGAACTGTCTACAAGCTGTAAATCCTACTGAAAGGAAACAATCCTTTAAATACAAACTACAGCTGACTTCAGGAGCGCTGTCGTTCTGCTGGACACTAGCACTGGTGTTTGGTTTTGCAATTGCTTGTGATTTAAAATGTAACTGCACATTCATACTTCAAATAGCAGGATAGCAGTTTTATATCGCTGTTTCTCACAGCTGCTCCGCTCTCACTCCCTCAGCGCTTCCAGTTTCTAGTAAACCTGGAGGCTGCTGATCGCGGTCTGAACCGTGTGGCTGCAAATGAATGAAAACCCCAGTCACCACTTCTCCCTTACACACCCTGGGAATGAAAATCCAGGCAAACAGGTTCTGGTTTCCTTTACAGCCTCCGACACGGGCTTTACAAAATTGTCATTGTGGCAATTTTTCAATTTCTATAAAATAAGGGTAAGTATGTAGATGAGGAGAGGAAGATACCGAAATCCAGCAGAGTCTGCAGCCTCTGGAAAAAAGGTTCTCGTGTGTCTTCTCTACCTTAAGCAGGGACAAGAAAGGAGTTTGATAGAAATGGTGCTCACATGGCATGCCTACTAAAATATCGTTCTAAAATACAATTGGAAAAGAAACTAAAACTTCTACTAAAGCAAACATTTTTTCCTACATTATAAAATGTTTGTAATCACAGAGGAAAGAGAAACCTTGGTAAAAATAATGAGAGTAGCAGAAAATAAATAGTAAAGCAGATAGTTTTTAACAGCCGTAGCTCAACTGGTACATGATTGGTAGTTAACAAACTGGATCCTGTTTTCTTTGGAAACAGCCTGCCCCAAGAGGAGCTGAAGGATGCGTTTGGGGCTGCAGAGCAGTAACTGCAGGTGCCACAATCCATGGGGTGCCCTGGGGACCCACAAGAGCTCCTGCCATCACAGCTGAAGAAATGAGTCCCAAGGGTTCTCTACTGGTTCACACCATTCAGTTCCCTTCACACCCGCCTCCGGAGCGCCCCGAAACTCCAAACCCATCCCAGGGCGAGCAGGAGCCGGGCAGACACTGGGAAACAAGAGCTGAAACACTTTAAAGTCAGGCTGTTAAGTAAAAGCACGTTGGTTTTAAACACCATTTTTGTTTTTCCAGATTCCTTTATCAGCTACTCTGCAGAGCAAGATCAAATGAATTTAGATGAGTAAACCACAGGGGGAAAGAAAAATATCTATTTTCCTCTTTTATCAGAAAGGGGGGAAATTCCAACTTGCAGTGGCACCTCCTGGTGTAAATACACATAACCCACCCCAGTCCTAAACCCAGTCACCTTTGATTTTGCCCAAACCGTCATCTTCACACTGTGGTTACCCCGAGAGTCAACAGGTGTCGTGTTCATGGAGTATCAGACATTTCGAACTGCTCTGTCCCTCCAGAGAATTCAGAAGGTGAGAAGCTGATGCAGTTAAAACGGACTTTCTTGGCGTTTTTGCTGTCAGCTTTGTTGCTTTCCTCCACAAGAATTTTCAGTTTTATTTTGCAACTGATATGGAAAAGAAATAGACAACCAGATTGATTTATTATTAACCTCTAGAAATCCCCTTTGTCACTTGCTAACCCACCACAGCAGATAATGCAGGAAGAGATCCTGATGCGAAAGGGCTGTTGCTGGACCAGTCCTGGCGCACGGAACGTGGTGCCATCACAACACCGAGGGTTGCGGCATTGTCCTCAGGGTCTGTAGCAGGCGGTGTTTGATAACAGCCAGCCTGGATTAGTCTGATAACACCATTCAATAGCTGCCATCCTGCCTTTGGCATTTAGCTCTCCTTTGTTTTTGCTGCTATTTAAAATACTTCCTTAAACATTACACATAGAGGTCACACCACAAAAATTCTTCAAGGAATCACCAGCATTCACGGTCAGAGTTATTTTATACTTATGTATCTCCTACAGTTTTCAAGAAAGTGTACCTGCCTGACCAATAGCATTTTTGAGACCTAAAATTATCCTTCTGTAAAATGCTTTTCAGCTACATGGGTATTGCTGTACTAATACCACTGGAAGACACATGGTTAATGGGAAAAATATAATACAGTCCAAGCATATACCTAGAAGAGTCTTTGTAGGCTTGTTTGCAAGAGGAAAAAATAAACGTACCAAAAGAAGTGGGAGTGGTGGGCAGGCAGATGCCTAAAATACAAATTAAGAACATAGAGAGGTGCAATTAACTTCACTGAAGCCTGTATGTCTCATCCCAAAATCAATCAAGAAAATGGCTTGATTGGATTTTAAGATAATTATGATCCACAAAGCCCTTGCCAAACACATTATCTTCTTCACAACTGTGACAGTCTTTTAATCTACCCCTAATGAACAAAGCCCTGCAGCATGGGAAGAGCAAATGGAAGCGGTGGCAGACAGTGTGTGCTGAGCCACCCGCACCGGACACGGGGCTGTTGTGACACACAGAGCTGGGGACAGAATCACAGAATCCCAGAGTGTCAGGGGCTGAAGGGCCCTGGAAAGCTCATCCAGTGCAATCCCCCCATGGAGCAGGAACACCCAGATGAGGTTACACAGGAAGGTGTCCAGGCGGGTTGGAATGTCTGCACAGAAGGAGACTCCACAACCTCCCTGGGCAGCCTGGGCCAGGCTCTGCCACCCTCACCCCAAACAAGTTGCTTCTCACCTTTCAGTGGAACCTCCTGTGTTCCAGTTTGCACCCATTGCCCCTTGTCCTGTCACTGGTTGTCACCAGAAGAGCCTGGCTCCATCCTCCTGACACTCCCCCTTTCCATATTGATCCCCAGGAATGAGTCCCCCCTCAGTCTCCTCTTGTCCAGCTCCAGAGCCCCAGCTCCCTCAGCCTTTCCTCACACGGGAGATGCTCCACTCCCTTCAGCATCTTGGTGGCTGCGCTGGACTCTCTGCAGCAGTTCCCTGTCCTGCTGGAACTGAGGGGCCACAACTGGACACAATATTCCAGGTGTGGTCTCCCCAGGGCAGAGCAGAGGGGCAGGAGAACCTCTCTGACCTACTGACCACCCCCTTCTAACCCACCCCAGGTACCATTGGCTTCCTGGCCACAAGGGCCCAGTGCTGGCTCATGGTCACCCTGCTGTCCCCAGGAGCCCCAGGTCCCTTTCCCCTACACTGCTCTCCAACAGGTCATCCCCAACTTGTACTGGAACCTGGGGCTGTTCCTGAACAACGGACGTGCTGGTTCCACTCAGTGGTCACAGCTCCGCTGCTTCTCACACGCGGCAACACCAGAGCAGCCATGGGGGAGCGTGGGGAGAAGGTCGGAGGGAAACAGCCGAGGTCTTTGTTATTTGTGGTCTTGGGGTTTTGCGGCTGTTTGTGGGTGGAATAAGGAAGTTGTATTATTTTATTTACCTCAGTAGCACTCTGACATTGGAACTATAAATGACAGGTATTTTTTTCACCTGAGCATGCTTTGCCTTTTGCACATTAGCAAGGGCTGTAATAAAAACATATGTAGAAATGCCAGATATAAGAATGTAAAAAACCTACTTGTGCAGAGTTTTTCCTGAGTCAGAAGGACTCAGGTGCCAAACTCTTCTCCTTAGCGACCAACAACAGAGCCCAGGGAACGGCAGGAGATGTGCCAGGGAGGGGCAGTGGGACATGAGGAAAAGGTTCTTCACCCAGAGGTGCTGGACACTGAACAGGCTCCCAGGGAGGTGTCACGGCCAACATGACAGTGTTCAAGAGACTGGACAACGTGCTCAGACACACGGGGTGACCTGTGGGGTGTCCTGTGCAGGGACAGCAGTTGGACTCCATGAGCCTGCGGGTCCTTCCAGCTCAGGACATTCTGTGATTCTGTGACTCTCCTAAAAGGTCCGCAGGAGCTCCCGTGGTAAGTGTTCTGTGTGCTGCTCACAAGGGGAGGAAGAGGGACCAGACTTCTCTTGTCTTCACCCAGATACCTACAGGATAATTTTTGACCTGATCTGGAAAGAAGTAGCAATTAATTCTCCTATTTCATAAAACAACAGCTTTAGGACAAAAGAGATTCTGTTTGGAATAATGTTTCCTGCTCATACCAGACAGTAAAGATTGAGCTCAGCTAAGCCTGATCCCTATGGGCAAGTGGCATGAAGCTTAAACAGCATTTCAGAATGCCACCAGGCAGTGTTTCTGGTGTCTCTAGAAAACAGGAGGGAAAAGGGGTTACATCACATGTGGGAAAAAAAGAACAAAATATGTAGGAAAGAGGCATGCAGGCTCTATGCCTGGGGACATCAAGAAACCCGCTCGGATTGCAAGAAAGGTGCAAGTGCATCCAGAAGAGAGGCCATCGCATTGGTTTACACCTGCACGAGGCCTCAGACCTAAAATCTGCATTTCATTCCATCTGGGTAGGACACACATAACCTGCCAAGAAAACGATTGATAGAAACACCCCCACAACCCACTTTCTACCACATCACTGAGGAGTGCTGAATGACGCGTGTCCACCCTGGGTTATGCTCCAGAAACGAAAACGTAGAACCGAATTCCACTTTGAACTGGAATGGGGCAGCGTACTGAACTGGATCTCTTTGCCTTTGCGGCGCGGGGTGGCTGCCCATCCCGAGCCCCATCCACAGCAGGTGGGCTGTGGAACAGGGTTACCATGGAGCAGAACCTGAAGCTCCTGGTGTTGCTGACGGGCGAGTCAGCTGCCTGCACTGCACACTCACCCCAGGTGACTCCTCTGCTCACAGCAAACCCCATGATTGTCTGTCCCCGTGACAGACAGCATGTGTTTACCTAGGTGTGCTGCGCAGTTGAACTTGCATTCCCTGAAAATAAATCACGCTGGAAAAATGTATAAAGGACATATTAACAATGTACTTAGAGAAGATTTTAGCACAGTCTCTTAACCTGCAGCGTTTACATGCATCTGTTCTATAATCTATGATGAGTAACAAAAACAAACTAGAAAGAAAACGTTAAGAGAGATTCTCATATAGCTGGGAGGTGCCTGACACTGCTGGCTAGGACACCACAGCAAGCAAACGCGAAGAAACAAAACTGCCTTTCAACAATGCGCAGAAAAAGAATCCTCAAGATCTTGCAACGCCTCCAGACCGACCCAGCTGACCAAACCCAAAATGCTTCTCTTTGCGCACAAATGCCTTTCCCCATTGCATTGTTTTCTTCTCAGCACTAGGGATTTAAACACAAGTGAAATGATTAAGTACTTGCTGTGTTCTAGTCTTTGGGTGATTTCCCCCTCCTCAAATGGTGTATGAGTCTAAAACAAGAGAAAAGAGATG
This sequence comes from Columba livia, assembly GCF_036013475.1. Taxonomy (NCBI): domain Eukaryota; kingdom Metazoa; phylum Chordata; class Aves; order Columbiformes; family Columbidae; genus Columba; species Columba livia. The sequence continues at coordinate 702,132 of NC_088614.1, forward strand.
AGGAGAGAGCGCCGGGCAGAGGGACACGGGCAAGGTATGTTGTGTGAGTCCCGCAGCACCAGGCACAGCAAAATCAATTCAAAACCGGCTTCCTTGCCTCCCTGCTATCTCAGAGCACATCCAGGAGACAGGACGTCAAAACCTCCATGAACAGCACCACGGCTGTGCTCCCAGGGCTGTTACCAGCCGGCAGAGCTGCACTGGGCTCTGGCTGGCAAAGGCCAAAATGTGCAACAGCAACACCTGAACGGAGCAGGAAATTCTTCTCATGTTGGAGCCTGGGAGATAATACAGACCCATCTTTTTATCTTAATGCTAGTATGACAAATGCCTAGTATGCTTCTGGGAACAAATGGCCTTTTATCTCCACAGTATTCTTTTTTTAGCCTACTAAATTTAAGGTTTTTATTCTATATAAAGACTTCAGCCTTATGGCTGTTCCTTTTGCTGTCAGCACTACAGCTTCTGCTGAAATCAGACAGCACAGAACACGTCCTGTGGGATTTTCGGATCTCCAGACCAGTGGTAAACCTCACCCCCGCAGTGAGAGCTGTACGAAACGCCAGTAATGAGGATTCGCACGGGGCCGGCAGGATGAAGGGCTCCTGCCAGAACCTCAGTGAATCACTAACCGAACGACTGGCTCTTTGTATTCCAGGGACAGACAAAATAGGCGATTTACTAAAACTAGTGATTTTCACCTCAAAGGTCTCATCACAAAACTAATGAAAACACAGCTGCTACAAAACTGTTCTAAAAATCAACATGTTTCAGGAGAATGAGTCTAAGCGTCAATTCTACCTGTGAATGTCCTGCTCTAAGTGTTTGAGTTTGGGTTTATAAATCCTTAATCTCAGCATCACAGAAGCTGAATCATGCATTATTTGTTTATGAAGTGTTAAAAGCACAACAAAGAAGAGCTGTTAAAGCTTCTCTTGGCTCAGCTCTCATGTAAAACCTCAAACACTTGGTGGAAAGATGACACTAGGGACGGCTGGCCTGGGAAAGTTCTGAATTGCCCAGACTCTCACCCCAGTAAACACACATCTGCTCTGTGATTCCATTGCTACCCTGGTGCTTTCCTGTCTGTAGATCACCCTGTATTAATATACAAGTACAGATCCATTTTAACATTTGACTGTATAAGTAGTCTAAACTATATACATTAAGGACTCAAATTTTAATGTTACATATTTAATTTAATGATGTTCGCTGCTCTGCTTGATGTTCTAACTCCCGATTTCCCTTGGCTCACAGTGCTCATTCCCCAACACCGGCAGTGTCGACACAACTGGTGTTCTCGCTTGTCCCCACACTCCACAGCTCCTGTAGAATACCCACACTGGGCATTTCTGCATCAAGGATGAATGAAGCAAACACTCAGAAATAACAAAATTAGTTGCCAACGTGTTATTTTTGCCTTTTCAGTGACTCTCTTGGAAGGAAAGGCAAGTATGAAATGATCAAAATAATCTTCTACCTAGTACTGGACTTACTATTACTGAAACCCATCTTAAATGCCATGTGCCTCCGGCACGTGAAAAATTAAGTCTATTTCTAGGAAAACTTGCAATGTCGCTTTCAGGGGAACTACCCAAGTTCCCCATGAGCCGAATGCCATTCATGGGAATCATTCAAATGTTATGGCTTCTATGAGGCATTGAAGCAAGAGTCCGAGAAACCGACACTGTTTTCAAGGAAGCAACTTTGATATTTCTCCAAGTTCTCCTGGATCTAAGTTTGCTTTGCAGCAAAATTTCAGCTGAGGAGTTTCAGAGTTTACAGGTACTTTACATTAATGAATTCATTTTTTCATTCTACAGGCAGACAAGAGGCAGAACCATCATAATTATGGACAAGACTGACTAGTACAAGACAGTCCCCTAGAGCAATTGAATAGCAAACTACCCTCTAAATCAAATTAAAATCAGTTGTGTACAGTTTATAATGTGGTGTTACTGCTCCCTTGCCAAAGCCCCTAGGAGGCAGGTAAGAATTTCAATGTACCTTGTTAACTAATTTGAAAAAGGCAAATGTTCTTAAAATATAAAGCCTTTAGTCACAAAAGGAAAGATACATTTAGGAGAGAACAAGATATAAGTGTGCAGCCTTTTTATCACACAAAACAAATGTCAATACTTAAAATAAAAAACGATCATTCAAAATATTTTAAAACTACACTTAGAGGTAAGTTTGGCTATGGAAAACTAAAGATAACCTGAAAATGCAAACGATGTCTTTAGCTAGATTGGACATAGTCATTCCTAGATCAGTACACTGGAGCTTACACAGGAGGTTTCTGGCTTCATTTGGCATTTAAGTGAGGAAAGAGTAAACACCAGGAAAAACATGAATGTCTTGGCACAAATGAGTAAGTATGAACCCACGAGCATCTACATGCACAGCTACAACAATCAACAGCTACTAATGCTGTTCCCTGAATCATTTGTGTGTTATCACTCCGAAGCAGATGTATTAAGAAAACATTTCACATTTGGATGTTCACTCAACAGAATCAGCTCAATACGAGACACGGAATTCCTGCTTCACATACTCAGAGGTCTGAACTAAGCAATGTCCTGCATTACAAAGTAAAATAAACCATGCATTCAGAGGGCTGTAATCTCCATCACCTCTCAGATGACTATACTCAATTCCTAGAACCCTCACAGCTAGCATGCAATACACAACAGTTTTGTTGGGTTGGGTTTTGTTTTGGGGGTGGTTTTTGTTTGTTGGTTTGGTTTTCTTTGGAAGCAGAAGGATAGCAGTGGCAAATTCTGTTCATTTGATATCTATGTGAAAGTGGTGAATTGTATAGACTTCCCACTGGCAGGAATACAAAGCAACAGCCAAACACAGGACAAACTGGAGAGAAAGAAGTTCTTAGTTTCCTATCTATGGAGTCGGATCATTCTGCAGTAAGTGAAATCCTGGCCTTTACAGGTCCTCCTTTCCAGCCTAAATATTCCTAATTTTCCTGTTCCGGGACTGTGTTGCTTTCTTCTAGTGGTTCCATGATCTAGGACACCAGGCGTGTAAACTGCTGGTTTAATCACCGCAAGTTTAATACTCACCAAGGTTACCACCAGGAAGTTTAGGTAAGGCCAAGCATAAGTAAGCAACCACAATTATATTTTATGGGCCAGAACACACACTGCAGAGCTTATATTTACCTTACATTCACTGTGGGACAAGAGTTTATATATAATCTGACATAAAGTGGCACAAATAGTACTTCATGTAACATGAAGGCCGCAAGAACAAAGTGAATATACTAAAAATACAAAACCCAACAATATTGGAACTAGTAGGACAGGTTTTACACATTAATTCTTCTTGTGGTGTTGGCATGACGCTTCTGACACCCTGGAAGACGCTCTCAGGTCACTAAATATGGCCTCATTCCATCACATCCAGTGCAAACTTCTTGTTTCCAGCAGTATCTCCAGTTTACACAATTAAGCAGCATTTATTTTAACCTCATTGCTCCCTGGCTCTGCTGATGATACCAGCCCTGATCACCAGATTCTCCTCTTGTCTGTCGAGTGCTTTCTCATCTCCTACCATAGTGCCCTTTAAAAGTGTGACAGGTGCTCCTGAAAGCAGAAAGCCACTTGGAAAAAGCAAGATCCCCTTTAACAAATACCACATCTTGCAACAAATTGCGTTTAGGACCTAAAAAACACGTTCACGCTAATTTCGAGCCCTTACTTTCACATCTTATTTTCCAGTAGTCTCCTACTCCCAGCATTCTCTGTGAGAGATCATTAGGTATTATGGATAATTAGTAATTTTCTGCCTTTTTAATGCTATATATGATATTCTGTCTGGCCTCTTAACACTAATGCAAGATGAGCATTAACAGATACAAAAAGAGAAAGAGGGACATTATCTAGGACTACTTTATGTTGTTTTACTGCCAGTGACATAGCTCTTCAGTCCCACCGTTTCACATAGTCCGAGCCCACACACTCTACACAGCACTTCTTATCAGCAGTGACACTGATGCTCTCACTGCTGTCTTCAAAATTAGTTTTGCTGGAACATGCCTGAATTCTACATGAAATAACCCTTTGGAGCTGATCTAAAAAACCCCATATATATGTATAAATACAGATATATCCTAACGGACCCCTGAAGACTGCTAAAGTAGTCAAGTACATACCCAATTCTACTTCAAGCTATGGCGTAACTTCTTCAAAAATGACCAACACTCCAGGTTGGTTGAGAAGAAACCACGTCTTGCTATGTCAGCTGTGAGCAACAGAGCCCAGACTAAACTCAGGAGACACCTATAGAGATTCGGCACCAAACTCTGCGGCCACTACTGGCCCTGGCTAAACCTCTGATGGCAAATGATTATTTCCTCAAGTTCTCACTAAAGCGTTTGTTCAGAAGAACAATATCAGATACAAATACTGAAGATTAGGATGCTTGTTCTGTGGTAAGCAATTTATCTGTATCTGAAAAGTAAGCAGAAGAAAGACCTGGTTTGTGCCAGCTGCTAAATCCAAATATTGATATAACCACACACTTGAGAAGAAGTTTGTGTTGGTTTTTTTCCCCTATATGGTTATCAGTCAAGGTTAAAACAAGCGAAACTACCCTGCAGCAGCATCAGAAAAACAACCTTAATTCTTCCTTCTCCTCACAAGAACCAAGTGACAAGTAACTGCACCCACAGCACCTCACAGAAGTTGCATTTCTAGCTGTAATAAATAACCTCTCTCTTCAACGCACAGATGTTTTCCAGAGAAGATGCAAGAGACTTGAGCTCCCCAGCCCTGGCAGGTTCCTGCGACTCTCATTACGAGTAGGAAGGTGCCTGTCTAACCAGCTTTCTAGGGAGGCCAGAACACATTTTCTATTTAAATTTTCCATGCCACAGAGAAACAAACCTAATTGGAATAACTTATATATATATTTCAAAAATGCAAATACATTGTGAGACTTTTGCCTCAAACGTTATTTTTTCCAGAAAACTGTACTTATATTAAAAAAATATTAGTAACAAGATATCAGAACATGAAAACATGTAATAGTATTTGGATCTCATGTCTCTTTGAAACTGATTCTGAAACCTTCCTGTTATGGAGACGTCGTCATGTTGACCTTCCTGTCTTCTGAAGGTGTTGGCCAGGACACAGACCGAGAGCTCACCACCTCTTGTCAAATTCAGCTTTTTTCACGATGTGGGTGTTCAGATCCAGTCCTTACAGCCTCTGTGTCAGTTCCATGATTCACATGAGCTTCGGGCTAAGCCTCAAGTGACAGAATGAATTTAGTGCTTCTGGAGACTTTTTTCCCTATCACTTTCTGCCCCCCAGCACTGGCATATCCATTACCTTGGATCGGGTTCACAGTGTGCTCATAACAACTCATTCTGAATCTTGAAACCCTTACATGAAACATTCCTTTGCCTAAAAAGATTGTTTACCTGATTACAATCCCAAGTCTTGTCTTGGAGCTCTCTAACTTGCTTTAAATGCTTTTATTTCAGAACACTTTACCTGCCACTCCAAAATGCAGTGTACATTACTGAATATAAATAATAGAGGTTAAGAGACAGCTGGAGCGTTATGTGGTAGATAACACACCCCCTCTCGTACGAAGTGCAGTGTCACTGCCCAAACTACACTGCAATTTGCATATAGAAATGGATAAACCTTAAAAGACAGCAGCCATTTATTAATTTTAACATAACCTACCCAAAAATGCATAAAGCACAGGTAAATATTTATATATGGGATGTCAGCAGACTCCTTTAGTCCATCACCATACGTCAGAATTTACTTTGTATCTAAATGTCCTGTCAGACCAGAATACAGTTCTGAACCAAGCTTCAATAATAGAAATCACAGCTTTAAAAAAAGATTCTGCAGTTCCTTGCGATGCAAGGTGCTGATGTTACATAAGAGAGAAGGTGGAGGGCAAGGACAAACAAAACCCAAGTTACCCAACTTCAGAACTGTACAGACTATGGTGGCTCTTCCTTTCAAATCATTTTGAGGTTTTTGTTGTTATTGCTTTGAAATAAAATCAGCTATGCCTTAATTGGCAACTAAACAATCACTAAGTGATTGAAAGCAACGTCAAGGGACTTGAAAAGCAACCTCAAAAGACTTATATTTAATTCACAAAAAAAAAATAACAAAACAAAACAGAAAACATCTGATCTGCAGTCCTGCATGCTCTTAAGCTGATTTTTAGATATTTCAGTTTTATACAGAGATGTTCTTGAGCTCACAAATTCCATGTGTATCATGTTTACGTGCAAATATTCAAGTCTGATATTAAGACATTTGGCTTTCTACAGGGTCAGGTGCAGACACAAGCTAGAAGTCTGTGTCTCCTCTCAGCAGCAACCCTGTCACACGTCCAAAGTGACTCTCACCTGAGCTGGCAGCAGCCTTTGTCGAGCCCACTCCCAGCGCTGTATCTTTATTAAACTGGATTATTTCACCGCATTGTCACAACATGACACCACAGACACACAGAGTCCCACGTAGTCAGCATTAGACCGATGTGATTTTCACACTAGCTGACCGCGGCACCTTCACCTTGTGCGCTTGCATTGCAAAGGCTTTTACTGAGCACAGGCTGTGTTAACTTGTGCCTTCATCTTGCAAAGGCTTCTCCAGCTGACCCTGGTATTCAGATAACACCTACTGTTTTTGTGTCACTGTCCCATGTCACAGGTGACCTGCCATCTGAGCAGGGTCAGTGCAAGGGTAGAGATGGGCTGTGCAGGGCTCGGTGCTCAACCCCAGCCAGCCTGTGGACACTGATGTCTTAAGGTATATGGCATGCCCACATTCATTTCAGAAGGTGCCTCAACATAAAGCCTTTAAAAATCCAGATGAGCATACTAAGAGTCACAATAACATTGCCATCGGATGAGTTGGAGAGATTTCGGAGAACTTCCTCTGCTGCCAAGGTACGTGCGAATTTTTATTTCAAAGCTCATATATGAACTATAATTTAACCTTTTAACATACATTTAGAAAATATTTTTAGTCTATGTGGAGAACAATGTTTACTGCATGTCTGCTTTTATTTCTGAGACACTAGTTTCAACATTAAAGCTTTACCATACTGATGATGCTCTTGCAGAAGATGGAATGCCATTCCTATGAAGAAAAAATATCACTTTGGCATAATGTAAGAAGTATTTCCCTTTTCATTGCACTCGTAAGCAAGTTATACTGTAGATAAACCACAGGTGAGACTTAGGAGTGTCTGCTCCAAACCCTGCCGTGGGCTTAAGCCAAAAGCCAGAACTCCATCCCCAGCCTTCCCCAAAAAGAGCTTTTGCAGAGGCTGCCACCACCAGCGCAGGGGCTCAGCAAAAACCCCACAAGATGCCATTGCAGGACCTGAGTCTTCTCTCCTTTGTTGTTCAAAACTGCCACACCTACTGTATAGGAAACTATTTGTATCCTATGCACACAGGACTTTTATCATTCCAGAATCAGCGCTTCAAATTCTACTGCAGTTTTAGAAAAGCAATTCCTGTGTTCATTCCACCGACAAGATACATTTAATTTGCATCTCAGTCAGGGATCTATTAAGGCAGCAAGGTTCTTTTATTCAGAGCTTCTTCCCAGAAGAATTTTAATCAATTTTAGATTGCTGAAAAACAGCCTTTGTAGATAAAGAATTGTCTACATACTGTCTCACTGACAAATCACTTTTGGTGTAAAATTTCAAGACACACCAGACTTAAATATTCAAAACTTCCAGTGAAATCAGCAGTAGTTTTGTTCAGTCACAGAGTCAAATGAAAACCAATACGAACCTTACAAAGTTTGGCCCACAGTACCTACAAGTTCCTGGGACAGAAAAACGTTGCTGTTAGTGCATAGAGATAACTCTGGTTTCGATCCTTCCTTCATAGGGGCCCTTATGCATGTAGTTGCTGCAGGACCGGTAGTACAGGCTTCGTTAGGGTACTGATGAGTAAAGCCTGTCTTAAAGCACTAACAGGATGCAGACCTTCCTGGAAGAACTGCAGACATCCGCCGTTCATGATAGTTACCTATCTGTGTTAAAAAACTGGCATGAGGGTAAAATCAGTGCATGAGCTTTACTAGAGCGCTACTAAACCAGTTTTATTGAGAATGCACACTGACACCATGCTGGCAAGTGATGATATTTTTGCACAAGATTTTCACATATATTCAGATGAACTGCCCGGTGCTGCCCTCTGTTATACCAATGGTAAAATTTCCATCGGTTTCCGCATGAATCACAGGGTACAAATCAGTATTACCTGATTTTGTTTCTGGGGCTGCCACTGACCTCTCCGTAACACAAGTCACTTTGCTCCGTCCCTTGTTCTGTCCAGCTGTTAAATGGTTTATAGAGTTACGCGTTTGAGGCTGTCGGCTCAAATGTGCAGTTTGCTAAATAATAGTCTACAGCGAGATACAAAATGCAGAACTACTTTAGAAGATTGATCATGTCTTTTACATAACCTTACAGAAAATCTCAAATAGCCAAGCCTGCAGACTGGGAAATGGCCTGTGAAGTTTTGTACTGACTAATCTAGATACAATTTTGGAAGAGAAATACTAACAGCTCTGCAGCTGTCTGGCATTACCCCTCCAGTTTCCATGGATACAGCCATTAGATCAGCACAAACCAAGCAGCTGAAATGTTGAAATTAGTGTTATTTTAAATCAGCCTCTCTCACAAAGATCCTGGTGACAATGGAGGTGTTAAGAATATTGAAATTCTTTGGCTGAAAGCTCAGCCACAGTTGCAACATCGCTGAAACAAAGGTTATAAAAGAGAAGAAAAGATATCCAGACAGACTACAAGCAGGAGAAAAGATCCGTAGTATTTACAGGAAATGTATAATGTTTTCCAGTTACACAGTTTTACAAGACCAACAAAATGTAGAAAGAAGCTAGATTTCTTTGTGGGGAGAAAAAACAACCAAGCAAACAAAACCCCACAAAAAACGCCACAACCAACCCAACTTCAAAACCAACAGAGAACATGTATCTGCTTTTAGGACAACTACAAAAGGTGCTTTGCAAATCTATCCAGTTTCGGTTGTTTGTGGCGATCTCAAAATATGATACTCTCAGACACAAAGTCTGAATCAAGCTAGAACGTTTTATTAAACAACGAATAATTGGTTGGAAAAAAAGAGTAGTGGAGAGATGACACATCATACATTGCCTTCAGACAGCGGCACAGGGGGCAGCTTTACAATTCATGTGACTATGCGACACATTGGGAATAATTAATCCACTTGCATAATCAAGACAGACTTTGCAGCAAGCTTTGTTAGCTTTTGTTTGTTTTGATGTGTACTAGGAAGTCTCATTTTAGACATCTCTTTGTGCTTCCTCTATCATTGTGTAGGCAAATCTAACATCTTCCATCTCCCATGAGGAAACCAGCTATATCGTTCAAGATGTAGGGAACCAAGAGTAAATGCAAGGAAGGAAAGTTTGGATTCCCTTCTCAGGTACTATTTTCACAGAAATTTAAAAAATGCTGCAAGATTTGCCAGGAAATATGTCTGTGCTAAATTCTCCTATAATTTATTTTGAACTAAAACCAACTTCCTCTTATGGATTTGATATTAATTATTAACTTATCTGAGAAGAGTAGATATGCTAAGATCCTTTATGATAAGGATGTTACTAATTCTCCCACAATTTTAAAAAGTTTGTTACTCAGAAATGCAAAGCCTATATTCTGTAACCAGCCAAAAATCACAGTTCTAATGAGCTATTTAAATGAAAGCTGTAATATATTGTGAATCTTAAAATCTCAATTAAATGTTGTTCTTACTACATTAAATGACTAAGTTTTTGTACCAGTGGTTTCAGATTTCTCTGGCCTTCTCAATTAGTTAGGAACACTTAAACTAATCGCCCTTCCTGCATGCTCTACCCTCAGACACTTTGGGAGAACTCCACACAAACCTCCTGGTTCACCTCCTGCCCCACCACCCACCCCCGGCACAGACGCAGCTCCAGAGCACTCGACCACCAACAGAGCAGCAGGACTGAGGAGCTACAAAGATCCTGCATCTCGTTCACTTCTCCTCCCAAGTCTTAGCGCTAGGAAGGTAATTGGTCACGGCAGCTACAGTTCAAAAGATTTTCTGCCTCCTTTTCTCAAAACCTGAGATACCATTAGTTTCTTTGGTATCTCCTATGGAAAAGACAGCCCTTGGGCACACTTCTGGGCACACTTGTCTGTTCCGTAAAGGCTTCTGCCCAACATCTGTGCTGTCCAGCTGCCCCAGACCTTGCTCCCGGGAACCTACCCAAAATCAGAACAACTCCCATGAAACAAACCCAACCCCTGGCTCCACACTTCAGAGGAAGTCACAAAAATAAGTGTTAGAAGAGCTGATGTGTACAACATAATAATTAGGAAGGAACTAGGGAGACATGAAATCCTAATTTCGTAATGACAAAACGGCTCAAACATAATTTGGTTTTAGAGAACAAGGGCTGCTCAGGTTCCCCTCCAAACTGGCTTTCGCTATATTGATGGTTACTGAGAGTCAGCAAGTACCAGCAAAAGCAGCCAAGGCACAGAGGATGAGGGGAAAGGCAAAAGGAAAAACCCAAGGGAAGATGACATGGCTTCATCAGCACAGCTGGACTTCCCTGTCCATGCAGTTCGAGCAGGAGAGTATACATCTCTTATTTTTATAGAGGAAAGAGCTAGGACATAGAAAGAGGACAAATTAGTCTAGTAACAGGACTATTTAATTTTCAGGGCTTTCCTTAACAACTAACTGCTGGTATTCCTACACAGCCAGAAGGAAAGGGGTATGTATCCATATTCATCAGAATTCTGCATGGCAAGGTTTAAAAAACCAAGTAAGACATTAATGCGGAGAGTGTCAATGATTCAAGACAGGAACTATTTAAGTTAAATGATTTAAAGACTGAAATAGCACTGAGCTATTCTGGGGAAGCAGAATTTATTTCTGTAACCCAGATACCTTTCCCTGTTTAATTCTGCCACACACTATGTCACTAGCTTGCTGTCACTATAAAGCTTAATATTATAGATTGCTGAGGATACTTAGAAGTACATAAGGATAATTTATCTATCATGGCATGCTGTATCAGTAACTATCCAGGCTACATCAGTTAGATAAATGTGGGATTCAAAGCATAAGTCATGAAAAATTTGCTTGTTTACTACTCCTTCCAGAGAGGTTTTATTAATATTGCATAATACAAAAAGGCATAGGAAGAAAAGGAAAGCTAGGCAGCAACTGCATTTCTTTAAAACACCTGTTACACAAGAACACGGACATGGTGCCTCTCCAAGGCAATGTAACCCAGAAGTAAAAAGGGTTTCCACTACTTCCAAGAAATTAGCTTGATAGCAAGCATTGCATCTGGTATTTTTTCAGTGCCTAAACAGACAAGAATTGTTTTAATACCTTGGATGAGTCCTATTAGCTGCTTTAGTGCTTTCTAACAAACTGGAATAAAACTAAAAATTGTAAGTCATATGTGAGCAGAGCCCAAGTTTCACCTCCATTATGAAATCATGTATGTTATACAAAAGAAGACCCAACATGTATTTCGAATTCACTGCTGAGCAATGGCACCCCATTCTCCCATAACGATTTGTAAGACATAGCAAAAGAAAAGCCTTTCAAACTAAACAACCAAGTCTAATTGATCTACAACCTGACCTGGACATTTCACAGTCCTTCTTTAATTCCCAGTTCTCATTTCAACATGAGAGCCAAGTCAGTGGGGAACTAATGGTCAGCAGAAGTCAGAGCTCTTTCCCAAACACAGCTGTCAGTAGACATCAGTATCTACCCTTTCATGTCCTGAAGTGAGACCATCACAGCGTTTCCTCTTTCAGTAAAACGTGCTCCGCAGAACTTCAAATCTGTCCTAGCTGCAAATTTGACACATTCTATATCTAAAAATACTCTGAACACCCTTGAAGGTTTCTGTTGTCTCTTTTAGAGAATAATTCATTCACAGGTTGGGTCATTCTCTGATAACGGGGACAATTTTAGGGTAAATAGTAAGGGATTAAGATTTGATTTGATTTGATTGCTTTCTTTCCAACATCAGAGGCAAACCCTTACACCAATGCTGCTCTATGACACTGGTGACTCATGTTTTATGAAGATCAGACTCAAGACCCACATGCATGAAAGAAGATGAGGAGCAATTATCCCGAAAAAACTTTCCCAACGCAAGATACTTAAGAAATTTGAGTCCATTGATTACTGAAGCTTCCCTTCAGTAAGCTCTTCCCCCTGTACCTCATGTCAAACGTTGCTCTTAGACATACATTAAACCAAAACCATTTTCAAAGACATGCTTTACTGTAACCTGGTCCCAAACCAGCACTTTGGGAACTTGCTGGCAAGCTGTCTATAGACTCCAGGACAGAAAACATGACAATGACAGAAAGTCATATCACAGCCTTAATGGTCTTCTACGCTTTAAGAACAAAAGCAAAACCCCAAATCCACTATGCCCCAGAACACAAAAATCATTAAATCTGAGAAATTAATTTCTCAGGCCAACACAATGTTCCATGAAAGTAAACTAATCTGGGGTCATGTCCATCTTATTTCTATTTTTTCTATTATGTTACAGTAATTTTTATTGGATTGGGATGCTAAGGCCGTTAACGCATCTTTGAGAGAGCGCTTAATCTGTGTTCTACGGAGTTTTGTGAGATAACATTTATTTTATATTTCGTTTATTTTATTTTTCTGTTTCTCCTTCTCAAATTTGCTTTGTGATATTTCTACCACACAGTTATTTTAATGTAAAAAAGGAAGTTAATTTCACGCATATTCTCAATTAATTCCACTGAGAACTGGTGTTCCTATGAAAATATTAGTTATACTTGTTGCTTTCAGTGGAAGCACAGTCAGGTAGCCAATAAAAGTGTTTGCAAAATCTATTGGGAATATCTAGCTGAGCATATTTCAGAAGCAAATTGAAAAGCATTTTTCTAAAAAAAAAGGAATAAAAGGGTACTTTTGAATGTTTTTGTATATGGAAGGTATCTGGTGAAAAAGAGATCAAGGGTATAAACGAACTAAAGTTTTTTTTATTTTCACTACGACAAAGACCTCATACAGAGCCGGTTAACAATGGAAAGATTTAAGTAGCTGTTTGGTTACCTATTGATTTATCCATTCTTCTGTGTGGGCCAATGAGTTAATCAAAATTAAGAAAGCTGAAAACACATCAGATTTTGCACCATTACAGAAGTAATAATCAAATAGGTATTATCACTTCCATGCCTCCATATTTTGTATTTTACACTAGTAACTGGGCGTAACAGTAAGTGAGTGGAAAGATGCATGTCATGAGGAAATACGTGAGGAAAATCCTGCCAGACTGAACCAAGCAAACTTAAGAGCCAAACCCCATAAACAAGGACTATCATTCGTCCAGTGAAGTTATTTTTAGCTTTATGAAGAAAAACATAGGAAACCTCATTCCATTATTAAGCTTTTGTTTTCTCTGGGTTATTTGTTATATACAGTTGATAAAAAGGTTGCAGACTAGAGTAACAGGTTAATTCTCGCAAATGGAATAAAAGAGAGAAGGCGGAGGCAACCATGCAACAGCAAAGGACAAACAGTAACTGGGGAGAAAAATGGCCCAAGTGATGCACTGCGTGCACACAGCACGCTCTGTATCTGCGTTAGAGTCAACTTTCTAGTCTCATTGAAACAGACATCTTGAGTAGCTTGGTAGGGGGACAGAAAATTCCAGAAGACTGACAGAGACAATATCAGTGTTCAGAAGAACCACAACAAACACACAGAATAATTCAGATCTATAAATATGTGAGTTTGATCTCTCAAAGACCAAACCATTTCAAAGACTTGTTAGGCATGTAGTGGAAGAACAGCTGGACCCTGCAGCTTGATTTAAGAATAGCAATGTGGATTAAAACAAAAAACAACACAATTAACATGCTGCAACAGTGAACCATATCTCAGCCTCCAAATCTGCCCATGCATGACGGCAGAGACTGAAAGTGGCCCAAACCGTAGCACCTGTTATGCTGCACATTAAATCACAAATGTTGAGTTATGATTTTTAAACATAGAGAGAGCACATTTTCAGAAGCAACCCGGTTTTGCCATCTGCAATTTGCAGTGTCCACTGCTACCAAGTCAATTTGTTACACGCTGCAAACAGACTGACTTGGCTTGCACCGAGAAGACAGCTTTACAAGAAGATGTTATATTATTGTGACACAAGTCCCAAGAAGCCAAAACATTTAACACTCAAGGAGACGGAGAAGGTAGGAACAGGGAGCTGCCACCACTGCCCCGCGTGGGCACGTCCACAGGCTTCCACTTGCTCTAGAGACTAATGCAAGTGCCACATTTGCAGTAGGGCCAAAGACTTCCAGCTAATGCAGAGCTCCAAGCACAGTGGAGACTTGGAACACTCCTCCTTGCAGTTGCACTTCTGCCTTTCTCTGGGACTAATTACGATGTTACCGGAGCCACTTCACTCCCCAAACTGGGCCGGTTGTCTGTCTCACTAAGTCTAGAATAAACCTTGAAAGGAGACTGGTGGTGTACCTCCAGGAAAGAATTCCACATAAAGGAGAACCAGAGGGATCGACTGAATGTTCAAAGAAGAGACAGAGGCAAGGAAAAACAGGTGCCTTGGAATAACAGGTTCATACCCTCCTTCCTGAGGCAAACTCCTGCAAATGTCATCCAGAAGCACAGGAAAATTCTACCATGCTCCCTAGAGGATACACCAAGTCAGGTAATCCCCATGAAAGGACCCTGCATCAATAGAAAACCAGCTGCACCAAAGGACAATTTCTCAGACTGACAAGAAATTGTTTTAGTGCACTATATACTGCCTTTGGGACAACCTCCGTTCATAAATAAGTGCCTTGAAAATGTATAACCTGCATTAGACCTTAATACTGCGTTTTTCTAGTGTATATGTAATATCTACAGGGGTGATTCTGAAAAAAAAAAAAGAAACAAAACCAAGCTCAAAACAAAATCTAAGTGTCTCAATAGATTTAGAACTGAGAACACAGGGACAGAATAACAGAATAACAGAATAAGGTTTAAAATGTTTGTGTTACATTAAAACATCGATGTTTAAAACATCTTTACTGAACAAAACCAACTAGGAAATGTGGTATTTGACATGCTGTAGGCTCTGAATGGCTAATGGGACCTATACAGAAACAGAAAAGAACCAAGATATTAAAGGACAAAGAGTAAAATGAGCAGCTACGTTTTTTATTATGGTTGCATTTGTTAGTGCAAGGCCACTTTGGAATGAAAATGAAATTGTAGCATAAGAAAATAAAAGCAGGTTAGGAGAATTATCTACAAGCTAAGTAAAAATAGTTTTTTGTAATTCTAAACTAACAAGAGTTAAAAGGTCAGATAATGGTAAGAAGGGAAAACATAATTGTGAGAGAAAATTTTTAGAAGTGACTTGCATGTAGACATGCTATATCCAGCACCATCCGCAAGTATACCATCTGAAAAGCGGTTCCACTTGCGAGGATGTATTATTCTGCGATAACCCCCAAATGCCTTATCATTTCAGGCACCTTTCTCTAACGTATTTTATGAATACTATGTTGAAGTGGCAGCATCTCAGAGGGAAGCTGGATGAAGTAGTACTTTGAGGATTTACAACCTTACACTGGAAACTTTTGTTGCTCTAAGTACATGAACACAGCTGAAGCACAAAGTCTCCTTGGTCCCTCTCTATTCTCTGAAACAGGTGTGGTAAGTGTGGTGTAAAAACTCTCATGGCCGCATATCCTATTGTAGTACAGAATAGATTTCTTTACACAACTTACCCCAAACCATGGTAACCAAACACAGTGGTTTAATTGAGCCCACTTCAGTTAGTGAGTGGAATGTATTATGATCGTGTCTGTCACTGTTACTCAACTAACAGGCAGTAACTTACTAAGCCAATATTTCTCGATCACCTTGGGTTATATTTTCATGCTCTCTACGTGATGACTGAGCTGTCCCTCCAATCAACACAACCATAGTAGTTTTGTTTAAAATCTATTCCTAACCAAAATATGTTTATTGAAATAACTGCCTAAAAGGCTTAAATAAGAGGCAAAAAGAAACTTTCTTGTTTACACCACTGGCACAGAATTATTTGCATGGAGTAGTACTTGATGTACATAGCAAAAAAGCAGTTCCAAGGACACCAGCAGAGCTATTTCTGTTTAAGAGTCTTCTCTGCATCAAGAACAGTAGCAAAATGCTTCAGGAGAATTTGCATTCATTCCGTTCCAGGCCTGAGGAAACTTCAGGTTTTATTTCCCATCTGCAGCACTGTCAGGTTGTATTGCTCATGTCCTGTTCCGTAACAGAGTGGGACTGACACAATCCAACCCGACTTGACAGAACCTGAGCTGTCATCTGTGGAAGCTGAAAAAGCACTTTTCTAGTGCTGCAGTGGCAGGAAACACTTTTTTAACATCAGCTTATTTTTTAATAGTTAAGCCCCAAAAAAAGCCCTGTCAAATAAAATACTTAATGGACACCCGCATCCTCTAAACAGTGCGATTGCTTTACCATCACGGTCATTCTCATGCATAGGGGTGCCTCCATTCTGTACCAGTCTAGACATTGTTGTTCATGTGTTAGTTCATGCATAATCCAGGACTGAGCGTATGCAAACACACATCACCAGCAGCATCAGTCACAGATGTAAAGGTCAGTTGAGAACTCATTTCCACCCTTCTGACTCTATTGCAACCATTTAGACATCATCAATGTCATATTCAACAGAATAAAAAAAGCTTATTAAAGTCAAAAAAAACCAAAACAGTATTTACTCCCAAGACTTGTATATCTGCATTTGTAGCTCTGATTAAAGTAATGAAACTCACACACATGGAACTAAAACCTTACTCAAGATACAAAGCTTACATGCAACATTTTGACAGACATTTTGGTCTCTGCATGTTGCCAGAGTGCCCTGGATCTGTCACCTACTGTTTTTGGTGATGGTGAGGCTGATCATGTCAGCAAACTGACACGAACCAGCATTGGTACTGAAGACAAAGCACCATAGGACCTAATTATAAAAATAAGAAGATTCAACAAGACATTTCTTAACTAAATTCATTACATTTCTTCTGGTGGGCAAATTTAACAAATTAAATTAGCTCCTGATGAGGAATGCTAAAGGCAACCCAAGTAGGAGGGGGAAAAAGCACCAAAGTGAGGAAAACAGGGTAAATCAGAAAACAAATGGTGGAAAACAAATAAAGTGATGACAACTGGCTACCACCAAAATTTTAAATATAAAAAAAAGGAAACTGGAGCAAAAAGTAACATTTCAAAAGCAAAGTTATTTGCAGATAGACTATTAAAAAACAATTGCAAGTGAACACCTTTCTCTGCAAGTCTCAGAAACATTGGCCCAAATCCATATTACCCAAATGCATATTATTGAAAAATATGGTTGACATTCTGAGTGTGTCAATGTAAGCACATTATGTAGGACTCACAGAAACAAAGTGAGATGATAGAATACTGCTTCATACACACGATAAAAGTTTAATGGCCCTGCCAGCCCTCTATCCTTTTGCACTGATATGCCTCAGTATGTTTCATTTAGAATTGCACTCCGAACACAGAGATCAGCTTCTCGTGTTCAGTGCCTGTCATGCTTTCTTATTCTTGTCATGAACCATAAAACTCTAACTTCTAGTCTCATTGCATCAAAAAGTAATCTTTGATCTTATTCCTATGGGCCCCTATTGCTATTGAAATATTTGATGCTAACATATTTTTTTGCATGGTAATATTCTCCAAAAATGCCATTGAACACCTAAAAAGCATGAACCAAACTGATTGTTTTGGTAGAATATATCAGCAGAAGACTTGAATAAACTGTTTGCAAAGATGTTTTGATATTAGCCCATAAAATCCAATGAATTGGGATCCTATTGCCAGATCACCACGTACGTGAACAGGAAGGCGCTCCCGCACCCTGGCCTGGTACGAGCTGTTGTGGGCACACCGCTGCCACCTCTGGGCACAAGGCAGTTGTTACCTGCGACCGTTCTGAATTCTTCAGTTTTCACAACAAAGCTTCAGTAAATTGCATAGACTAAAGCAAGCAACCAGAACTATTTGTGTGGAAACAGCAACAGAAAGTGGAAAAAGCCCAAGCCAACAAGCCCAAATTGGCCCTCCGTTTAAAAACGGCACAGAATAGCTCGGATGACAGGATACTGTTTTCAAAACTGTGAGAGTTATCTAGGCAGAGACCCTTGAGGAAACAAGTCCTCTAGGAATTATGTGTAGAAGTACCATTTCCAACAGCCGTGCAGACTTCTGTTATTCAGATCCCTACAGATATCTGGTCTCCCACACTGAGTGATTTTGAAAACTTTGTGTGTTATCACAAATGTCTGTGAAAGCAATAAAGCGTGTTTCTCTTATACTTACCGTATATTTTTGTCAGCATCCAAAATGCCTCTGTAGGAGAAGTGTGTAGTAGTAGCGTCACCAGTCAGTGTGTAAAATCTCACCCAGATATGCTCTGCTTCCCCAGAAACTATGCTGTTGATAGAGAGCGGAAATACGTTGCAAGACAGGACTGGCTGGTGAAGGCTAGCATTAGCCGCTCTCTAACCTATGCAATAGGAACCTTTCCTGAAGTTCTCTTTCTCCCGAGTGACAGGTGCAACCCACCAGTCATGCTTCATAAGAATGGGAAATTTCATACTGTCCAACTAGGGTTTTACACATATTCCCTAATCCAAAGCATATGAGACAAACAGAACTGACACCAATACATTCAGCTGGTAAAATACTAACGTACAGTCACATTATCAGGTTTTATTAATCCTAATAGTTATCTTACCCCACCACATCATCACACGATTCTAGTATTTGCTGGGAAGACACAAGCCTAGTAATAACATACTAAAAATGTTACCGCGTTCAGAGTCTTTTCCTCTCACCGGTGCACTGATTCTTAGTACAACGAGTACCCCGTTGTGCTCATTCCATTCCTTGCTAGGTGGAACTTTTAAGAGCTGCTTTATTGATGTACTATGGTACAGAATACTGCATATAAATTACAGATCAATTCAGACACAAAAGAAACAATGTGCAGTACTGCTCTAGATCCACAAGTCATGTCTTCAAACATAAAATAGGATTCTGTTTACGATTCCTTTTCAGACACCTCTGCATTCTGGTATTTATCAAGCTATTATATTTACACACCAAAATAAAGGGGAGCTGTCAAATAACTTAAACGTATACTTCCCCTGAACGACCCAGTTTGGCAGGCTCAAGAGCTCCAACAGCATCAACTGTAGACCAGAATTTTTAGGTAACTTCTTCAACTGTACTCATTACAGCAATCTTACATGATATATACATTCTTACATAAAATACTTTCACTACTTTTCTTGGGCATTGGGAAGAGAGTTAAAATACTTTTTTAAGTCTACAGATTATTGCTTTGGTGTCACTTTGAGAAATGGCACACCATAACTACTGAATATTATGTTTTTAGGAGGAACACTCAAAACAATTACCACTCCTCAACATAGTACTGACCCTCTCTCTTCATCTTAATGTCTCAGCTCAACACAGTGTCCTCATTCAACAAATAAAACTCAGGGAGGTGCTAAGGGACAATTTACCATCGTGGTACTATTATGAGGAGAACTTATGTACGTGAGACAGATCAGAAAAGCTAAAGGTCAAAACACTGCAGATAATCCTGCAGGAATGCCTAAATAACATAAGGGTACCTCCCAAAACATGGTAATTTTCTCAGACATTTGTTTCACAATTTTATTTTTGTATTCTTAATATTATTACTTCAAAGTAATAGAGTCCTTAGCTTGTGTGGCAAACAAGCAAACCTGCAATAACAGTATTGGATTTTATTATACAGTTAAAACTTATACTATACCCATTAGGATAACTTACCTATATATCACTTCAGATAATCCGCTAATGACTTTAGCATGAAGTCTGACTAATGTTATGTACATTATGGGTCTGTCAGTAAACTTTGGAGTCAATGGGAGGGTTTTTCCTGACCAAAATGGGCTTTGAGTTGCATCTCCTCTTTTTTGGGAGGTGTTCTAGAATGTATCAAGCCTGAATGTAGAGAACTTGGAGGGGCTTGCTAAAAAAATAATACGTTTCTCCTGTAAGCGTGACTAAGTATGAGATCTTTTAAAGATCCCTTTAAAAGCTGCTGCTTTATTTTCTCCCTAATACGCGCAGCTTAGAAAGGTAAAATGAGCAGCCCAATAACCTACTAGATGAATGGAAATACCGTGGCTGGAATCCAAAACTGTATCAGTAACATCCCTCAGGCTGAAAGAAAATAATTTTCCAATATTAATTTGATCTTCATTACACTACACCACACTGATCCTCCACTTTGTGAAGTTCTTCAATCGGGATATTTATTATCAAGTAACCTCCTTCTATTAAGACAACTTTTTTCCTCCCTGTGCAGACATGTGCACAAAGGACAATGTACATGTTCTGCATCCATACTGCCCACTGTACAGAAGCTGTGGATTTTATTTTAAAACTTCTAGAGAGAACTCAATGCACAGAGGCTCCCAGACATAGCATACATGTCTTAAAACCCACATGAAGGGAAAGCTATATGTTAACATCTTTAATATTAATATGTTTCCAGACAGACAAACATTTTTTTTTCTTAATATGGATGTATTCCCTAGTAAAAAGCTTAAATGATGCAAATAAAACATGATGAAAGTAAATTTGCTCATACCTCCAAGTTTTTTGTTTGGTTGGTTTTGGAAGGTCAATACATAATGTCAACTGCTTAATGGCTTATTGATCACCAATACTTCATATATTAACAACTGCACTATACCAATTTACAGAAAATTTAATGCTTCATGGATTCTGCACAAGAAGAAGAGTTCAAAGGCACACTAGGTAGATTTTGAAAGCTTTAGTTAGAATAAAAAGGGGCCTTTGACAAAATGAATGGAAAGTGGTATCACTGAGACTTGCACATAGTTTTCATTTAAAAAAGGCAGCTCATTATTAGCCATTGTTTCTTAAGTTCTTGTAATTCTGGTATTGCATAGCCAGAGGAGACACAGGTTTAGAAATTGCCTTTTATGCAGCACTCCGGCTAGCAGCTGTTCCAAATGTGATAGGACAGAAGCATTATTTGTATTTCTGGAGCAGATAAAATACAGGTTACATCAATATCAGAAGGGCAAGTCCAGCCTGGAGGCGTTATAGCTGAAGGGAGGAGGATACAGAGTTTGAACAAACATGTATCACTTGTATCAAACAAACCAGCGTGATAAGGAAACGGGGCTCAGAAACACAGAGATCGCCACAGTCATTCCATGCAGCTGCACTTGGCCAGATATTTACACCCTGTAAACGGGAAGGGAAGAGGAAGCCAACCCGTTAGGTATTCCTTCCACTGACTCACCTCCCAACAGCAAAAATGTGTGCTGACATTTACAGCTCTCACAAGATTAATTAAAGCATCAGAAAATAAAACTCCAAAATTAGTTCCGGAAAAGCCACAGGTGCCAAACTGCTATTTGCAGCCTGAGGGGATGTAAAATTTTAGAATTAAAAATTGCCATGCGTCATCTGCAAGGAGATAAGAGGAGACATATACAGCTAACTCATAGAAAACAGTACTCAAACATCAGCAAAAAGAGAACTACACCCCAGATGATGATAGTTTTGTTAACCTTTTCATGGCATTTCAATAGAAATAACACACCAGTAACAGAAGCCATCCAACCTAGGGAGCTAAAAGCTTTTTAGAAGTTCTTATGTTTTCCCACTTAATTCTTTGTCTGCAACATTACTTGAAGATGTGTCTTAACAATGTATGCAGTATTTTAGAACAGTATCTCCACCTCCAGTGGTCAAAGGGACAGAAGAAATGCCAGCCACAAAAACACCTGCAGTGTGCTTGCTTTGCTTCTTTCCTTATTTTTGCTTGTTTGGGTGGTTTTTTTGTTGTTTTGGTTGGTTGGTTGGTTTGGGTTTGTTTTTAAACTAGGATTTCCTCAGAGCAATCTGAATCCTCAAACATAAAAATCAAATTAACAATTCATCTGACAGCGGAGGTTTGATTTACTGCCCTACACAAATGCTGTGATGGAATAATAGAAGATGCCTCTGCTATCTCTGAATAAGAACACTTCTGGGGTTTGTGCACAAACTACTGCTGCTGGCCTGACTTCAGTGTGCTTTACACCGCTTACTGAACAGGTACGTTAGATTTAGGTAGAGAAACAGCTGCTTCAAGAATATACATCAAGCTTGGGAATGCGATAAGCAACAAATGGTACTTAATGCCAAAAGTAGCTCTACATATGCACAGGAGCAGAGCTTTAAGCTGCACATCAAACTTGATACCTTTGCTTACAGTTCAGTGATTTCATTCTGTCTAAAGCTCATTTCCTACCTGCATCTCTTCTTCCTGTCTCTGTGTCAAGCACGTGCCGCTTATGGTTGTAAAAACTAATGCTCTTCACAGAAATACAGATAAGAACAACAATGGAATTCAGAGAAATGGAACAAGCATTCTGCTGTGGAGAAAAAAATTCCCTCCCCCACCCTCCCAAATGACACAAGTGGACACAATGGATCTAACAGAAGATTACTGCAATTAAAAAAAAATTAATAACTTCCTGTGTTCTCCATAAAAGTTCCACAGCAATTACAGCCTTGCTTAGAACTTTTTTTTTAATCTGTGTCACGCATTACTTGTGCTATTTATACAACCTATATTGTCAACCGCTCTGTTTAATAGATAGAAAAATTTTGACTAACAAGATGGCAAAAGAGCGTAGGGGAACTCAATATTCCTATCAA
Organism: Columba livia; assembly: GCF_036013475.1. Lineage (NCBI taxonomy): Eukaryota > Metazoa > Chordata > Aves > Columbiformes > Columbidae > Columba > Columba livia. The sequence continues at coordinate 725,023 of NC_088614.1, forward strand.
ATAAAATTCTTTAGGGTGTCAACAAGTGCTGTCACTCATTTATTCAGACAAAGTCCACATTCTGGAGAAAATGTTACTACTTTCTTTTCAGGTCATACTGAATTTCCATGCCTAATTTCTACAGCCAGTTACTCTATTAAGATTGCTCAAGTGGAAAAATAAGCTGTTTAGGAGGAAGTGAAAGAAACTCATCTTTCAGTTAGCTCCCAGGCAGGTGACACTATTCATCACAACACTTACCTCATTCCTTGTTTCTGTGTTCTAGAGAATGCTCAAATTTTTCTTTAATTATTCCAGTTACAACAACTGCTGTATTGCTCATTTGTTTATCATCTGACTACCAATCATGAAATCTGACAGTTTAAAAAGCTTAAACATTTCAGTCAGTCTCTTCAAAGTACCACTTCAGAACTTCACACAAATGAGTTCTTCCTGGGCTGTTCGGTGAGCACTGTCAAATAATGTAAAATTATTTTTGCTTTAACTATTCACAAATACCTGATGTGAGAATTGTATGAACTTCATAGCCTGAAATAACTTGCCCAACTTTGAATTGCTAATTATGTAAACGGAATTTGTCTGGAACAGGTTGGCTTCATTATCTTAAGTCAAGACATGCATCACAGGCTGTGAGGGGTAGGTCTTGAATTTCAAACCTCTTTCTAAATTGAAGAGTTCCTCCACTGCAATCTAAAGCACAGCAGGAATACTTTTAATCCAAATGACTTGAATCCCCATGGGAAAATGTAATGAGGGTTTCCTCATATGAATTAGAGATTTCAAGTTTAGCGAATTCGGAACAAGCCCTCTTCCATTTTCCAGCCTTGAGAGCCAGGAGCATTCTCCACTGCTCACCCAAGCAAAAGCCAGATGCACAACCCGCTCTTTGGAACCCATTCAATTCTCTCTGCACAAAAGCATTCATCCAAGAATTGTCAAAAAAAGCTTTATGCCTTTTCAAAATACAAGATTTCACACACACAAAAAAAGGGCTGTGCAAAAGATAAGGAGTCCAGAACAGCAACTGTGCAAGAATAAATCAAATTGCAAGGAAAAGAACCTGCAAATGGAAAAGAGAGAAGATACTCAGTTTTTTTTTTTCCCTGAAAGTATGCTGGACAGAGAAATAAATTACTAATACTGAAGAAGGAAAAGTTATTTACTTTGAAGAATGTTCTTTTTCAAGTTTTGTAGCTTATCAAAAATTAATCAAGGTACCTGCTTACTTATAGCATTGCCATAGCCCACATTTATTTCTACTGAATTAAAGGGACTACCTGAAGTAATGTTAATAAGTGAGGGAATTAGACTTTCTCCCTGTATTTTGGGGAGAGTCCATAGATTCGATAGTTAAAAATTCTAGACTTCCACTTCCACTCTACCTCATGTTCATAGTAAGTGGGATCTCCAAACACTATTATTAGAAGGATGTAAGAACAAAAGTGATACTATTTTGTGTATTTTTCCTTACTGTACAAATAAAAATCATATAAAATACAATTTAAGGAAAGTATAGTTTTCCATAGTGGCTATTCTATACTGGATTTTCTAAAGCTTACTTAACTTCTTGTAATGGGAAACAACCAACCAACCTCGAAAAGAAATCACTCACTTAAAAAAGCAATCACGTAATATGGAGGACTTCTCCACACACGCTCATTTGAAAAGAACTTCAATACTGCACTGCTTGGGTTATCTGAATTGTTTAAAAACAACTACCATTGATCTTTCCAAGACTTTGGCTCCTTTCCATCTCATGACTATTACTCACAGCGGTTTTCAGTTAAGGTTCAGCCCTCTTGCAAAACCTGTTGGTTTGGGAGGAAGGTGGTTGCAGACTCTGTGACTTTTTCTTCCTGCTCTCAAAGGCAGCTGCCGTCCTTCTTCCCCTCCTCTTTGTGGCAGTACATGTGCACCCCGACCAGAAACTCTTACTGCATAAAGCTCTTCAGATTATTACAGGCAATACCTGACCCCATTCCGCATCTACAACATGAAGAGTCAAGGCTGTAATTAGACCAGTACTTTCAGAAGTCATCACGCTGAGCAGGTGTCTCCTACACGAGCCAGTACTGCTAGTGCAGTCAATATAGCTGTGTTTGCATAATTGTGGACAATTCTGTCATTATGAGATGTTGCTGGTGAATCAGTACACTGATAATGCCAAGCACATGTAGCACTGATCTCCCATGATGTATTTTTGCAAGCAGTATCTCGGAAGGAATAATCTGAGAAGTGAAAGAATATTCAAAATGAAGCCACTTTGCTAGAGCCTCTAGGGGACAGAAGTTAGGAGTTTTTCCCTATTTAGAGATTCTATAGGACTGTAAAGTGCATTCGAATGCATTGTTTCTGTCTTTTTCCAATTGAAGGAAAGCATAGGGGGTTTATCTGAACCAATATACAAAGTAAATTTAAGTATTTGTATCATGTTACATTTATGTTTTTGTCAAGACAGAACTTTTCTCAACTTATAAAAAGGGAGAAAAGACAGGATTTTTAACTATTCAGGAGAATATTTTGTTGACAAAGTCACTGACCAAACTAAATGAGGTAGCAGTTATTGCAATGCAAAAAAACCCAACAAATAACCCTCTTCCTTTCTACTAGCTGGAATAGCTTTCATCTTATTGAAACTAAACTATTTCCATCAAATACTACAGCTTTCTATACATCACCTTACACAAACCATCTACAGAGATTTACATATTTATACATCTAAAAAAATCAGTTTATCATCAGAACAGTAAAATATCATGTGTGTATCTAGTAATGAGAACACAAGAATGGTACCTAGGGAATCTCAGCAACTCCAGCAGACGCTGGGCTCCTCCTGGCCTGAGGAAAAGTGAAGGTGCTTGGAGGCACAAGGTGTTGGCTTAGACAGCTGATGAGCCAGTGTGCACACAGGACTGGCATGTGGGCTGGTCACGGACAGCTGACAGGGCTGGAGCAACCGCTGGAAGGGCCTGAACTGGAATATAACTTGCTGCAGATGGTCCTAGCACAGTAAACTGCAACAGAAGGGAGACAAGTAACGAAGCTGTGTCCTCCGCTCCTGACAGCCCGTGTCTCCACCATGCTGTGAGCCCCAAGTCCATGGGGAGGGCAGGGGTCAACAACAGCCCCACCACAGCCCCTGCCCCACTCAGACACGGCTGTGGGTCAGCAGCTCAGGCAGCCCTGCTAAAAACTGTTCACATCTGTTCAGGAATCACAGAATCCCAGAATGTCAGGGGCTGGAAGGGCCCTGGAAAGCTCATGCAGTGCAATCCCCCCATGGAGCAGGAACACCCAGATGAGGTTACACAGGAAGGTGTCCAGGCGGGTTGGAATGTCTGCACAGAAGGAGACTCCACAACCTCCCTGGGCAGCCTGGGCCAGGCTCTGCCACCCTCACCCCAACAAGTTGCTTCTCACCTTTCAGTGGAACCTCCTGTGTTCCAGTTTGCACCCATTGCCCCTTGTCCTGTCCCTGGTTGTCACCAGAAGAGCCTGGCTCCATCCTCCTGACACTCCCCTTTCCATATTGATCCCCAGGAATGAGTCCCCCCTCAGTGTCCTCTTGTCCAGCTCCAGAGCCCCAGCTCCCTCAGCCTTTCCTCACACGGGAGATGCTCCACTCCCTTCAGCATCTTGGTGGCTCAAATCCATTTTTCTGCTACAACACTTTTCAGCTTTTGACTTTTCCATGCCCAAATGCCCCAATGTGCAATCGAATACCTCATTTGCACATATAATCTATTCAATTACAACACAAACAGCCCCCTACATACTTAATTAGTAATTTCTGTGTTCAGCAATCAGAGTGACACCACATGCGCAACAGGACAGCGCTTGTACACATGCAGACCCTGTAAGATATTACTTTAAGGCTGCTGTTTCAAAAGTCACTGCAATTCCTCAAGGTGAAACACCAACCACCATGCCACGGAGAATACACTCCAAACCTGCCTCCTGTCAGAGAACAGAAGACAGAACAGAACCGGGGAGGAGAAAAGCCCCACTAAATCTCTCTTACCCGAAATGGTAAGACAGATGTTTACAAGAAAGGAGCGACGAACGGGAGCTGGTGTGTCCGTCCCTCACCAGCCACCAAGGCCCTCCTGAGGTGGGCGGGAAGGCGCGAGAGCAGCGGCTCCATGCTCGGGAGCGCGGCCTCGGTGAGCCCGAGGGAACCGCCTCACAGGGCCGGGGCCGGTGCTCCCAGCAGCTCTCAGGCAAACACTTTGCCGGTCACGGTGAAAGGGAAAGATCGCCGCGCCGCCGCAGGTAACGAGCCGCCTTCACGGCTCCTCCCGCCCGAGGACAGGGGAGGGGCCGCGCTGAGCCCGCCCGGTGCCGCCCGCCGGGGCCGAGGGGCAGGCGGCCCGGGGGCTGTGCTGAGGGAGCGGTTAAAAAGCACCCGCTTTCTTGTGGGTGTCTCTGTGTGTCAGCGGCCATGTAGTCACTGTTTTGTGGGGCTGGGGTCCCGTCCTAAGCGCTGTTTTGGGTAAAACAACCAATGGTGACATTTGGTGACAACCAGTGACAGGACAAGGGGCAATGGGTGCAAACTGGAACACAGGAGGTTCCACTTGAAGATGAGAAGCAACTTGTTGGGGGTGAGGGTGGCAGAGCCTGGCCCAGGCTGCCCAGGGAGGTTGTGGAGTCTCCTTCTGTGCAGACATTCCAACCCGCCTGGACACCTTCCTGTGTAACCTCATCTGGGTGTTCCTGCTCCATGGGGGGGTTGCACTGGATGAGCTTTCCAGGTCCCTTCAACCCCTCACATCCTGGGATTCTGTGAAAAATTTGAGAAGAGAACATAGCTCACCGCAGTGACCGAGGTGAGGGAGCAGGAGCAGCCCTGCGGGTCGGGGTGGCCCCACCGCTGCCTCCTCCTCTAGGAACTCCTGGTGTAGAGGAGGACAAGGAGTCACTGAGGCTCTTCTCCGGAGGAGCTCGTGTTTCTCCCCCGAGCAGAGGGAAGGGGAAGGACGGAGGTGAAGGGGATGGGGGCAGGAAGGGCCAAAAGGCCTCTCTGAGTTTCCTGGGGAGCGCAGCGCTGAGCACTTGTGGTACACATGCGGAATGGAAAGCGGGAATTCTGAAAGACAGTATATATGCGTATGGCTTATGTGGAGAGATATAAGTAAAACAAAAGAATAAAATGTAGGAATACTGCTGGTTTACAACAGGTACTCTAAGATGCTCTAATTCCACAAAAAATAGGTAGTATTTGTGTTTACCCGTTTGTAGACTTTCTCTCCTCATTAATCTGGCTGCAGATGTATGGCCCCATATTATAAAACTTCGTTACCAGTGTGGCATTGTCTTGGTGCAGGTTTGCATCAGGATCCACAATTACTTTGTCAGTCCTTGAATGTTGGGCCTCTTGTGTCCTTTGGTTTTGTAGTTTCCTTTTCTGTTGCAGTTGTTTCTCTTCTACTTTAGTGATTAATCGTGTTGCTCTCCTCATAATAATAAAAGTGTCTCAGCAGGGCAGACAGTGCTCAGATTCTAATGAGCTGGTCAGAGCTTTTATATCTAATTGGTAATGAAACAGGCTGTGACAAGAAAATTCTGTGCTCCAAGAGGAGTATCATGTTTCTGCATGGACAAAACATGACAGTTTTAGATGCCAGATGTTGAGTACTGCAGAGAAGAAAGCATGACAGGTTATGTGCAAACTCTTATGTAGAATAAGTGAGCAAAATGTTAGAACCCTTGTGTTAATGGAGGCTTCTGAATGTATCTTTGTGGTCCATAGGGAAGGCTGAAGAATGCAGCAAGGAGATGATGGATCAGCTACCGGCAGCCTTAAATTAAAGTCAGTCTCTCTCTGGACTTTAAAATGCACTTAGCATGTTTCATTTATAGGATATAAACATCTAAGTAAAAGAATTTGAGTTATTTAAGTATCAGTTTTGCTGACCTTCTTCATCAGTGTAACATTTTTCAAAACCAGTTATTACACCTTCAGACCATGTTACCAGACTATAATTGCCAAAGCTTTTTGTGAATGTCTACAACAGGTTTTACTAAACCAAAAATGTCTATGTAGTTCTTCACTATCAGTTGCCATGTATATAATATTCACTATTGAAGCAAGTAGAATAATGTGGAGATTACAAAACTTGCAAAGCAGTAGAAGAGAACAAATTGGAAACAATTACAGATTATTTGGGCCTGTATTCGTGACTCTAATATGTTGGAATTTTGGATCAAACATGGGCTAGTTTGATCTCTTTAATAGTTTAAATGATCTATAAACGTCTATGATTTAAACCATTTAAATTTACTTGAGTGTTTTATCATTCAACAGCAGGGAAATTATGCTAATAGGATTATTGTTATATTAAAAATGATGCTAATTTGGGGCTTCTAAGAATACAGATGTACAGCTCAAATGTGTTCTCATTTGTTATGCAGTAGAACATGACATAAAATAGGTGTTTTGTCATTGCTACAAACAAAACGGCTTGAGTGAACAATAGATGGCACATCTTTTTGTTAGGGGAGGGAACATAGTTGTCAGAAAAAAAAAAGTGGCTCATAGGAAAACATAGTGAGTAAAAGTAATAAGGGAAGGCTGTTGCTCATGGAAGGAAAAGGGGAAAAATGTGGCTTTCTGCTGTATTGTTGTTTGCTGGAGACAAAAACTATAACACTACCTCCCATATAGGAAAGCGTGGGTTTAATGGGTTACCTCCCCTAGTGCAGAAATAGTGTGAGCAAACTCTTTGTCATCTCAAAGATCGGTTGATTGATTTCTAGCTCCAAAAAACAACGTCAATGTGTTTGAAGGAATAAGAAAGAAACTGCAGCTATTAGGTCTATATTGAAAAAGATCCTGGAGATGTGCTGCAGAAACCAGTAACTCAAAATGGCATAACCACATTTGTTTATTGATACCTGGAAAGTAGCTCATTATTTCAGGGGTCATTAAAAATAAACCAAAGCTTTGTGGGGAATACTTTAGTATCAAGAAATGAGCCACAAAGTAATGTTCGTTTTGTGTTCATCAGTATTCTAGCAGAACCTTTCATAAATCTGGTTTGATTTATAAAGCAATAGAATAGTTTGAGAAATGCAGTGAATATTTTCACAAAATGGTAACCAAGGTATGCAGATTTCACATTAGTTCTGTTCCAGGCTACTGATAGTTAGTGTTTATCCTTGGATAAGCAACCTAGATTAATGAACTCTTGCTGCAGCGACATTGGCGTTGTTTTTGGAGGTGAGTTGGAGGGTGCGCTTGTGTAGCGGCTGCGTCCCCTCCTCAGCTGAACTGTCACTGGGCAGGAATTTGGGTATCCACAGAGCTCACCTGGAGTGTCAGGTTTTGACACATTAAAGTGTTACTTGTAACATCGAATAGTTAGGTATTCTTTGAGGAAATAAGTAAAGGAAGAGAAACTACAAGTATCTTTTCATGGATGAGTTGTCTAATTTTCATTAATATCTTGCTACTCCTTCCTCGACAAAACTTTTCCTCCTGATGAAATCTCATGTGCACCAATGCTATTTGGAATGCTTAATAACTGGAAAAAGGATACTATAAATAATGTTTTGTATTCTAATTTAGCCACAGATAAGTTTTTCACTGTTCTACAGTAAGACTCATTGGGAAGGTATGTAATATAATTTAAAAGCACAAAGCTGCTTTTGAACTTCTGAAAAAGCGGAAGCTTGCTTTTATATTGTAGTTAAGACTGATTTCCACAGCAAAAGCCAGGATAAATGTAACATTTTTCATTTTGAAAGCAAATGAGTAATGGAGTACACCGAAAACACTTGATGCATCTGCTGTGCTAAGCGATAGATTTTTACTGGATGGGCACAGCTGTGTTAACTTGCATTTCTTGATGACTCCTCATTTTGGTAGGATCCTGCTGCCCGTTCATCCTTGAGCTCAAGTTTTTGTTCTTTATTGCTTTTCCTTCAGGCAGAATTAGTATTCTGGGGGACATGTGAGAATAACACTTTTTGTAGAACTTCAGCTCTGAATTTCCATGACCAAGAAGAGTGTCGAGCTGAAATTGTTGATATCCTGTGTGAACTATGTGATCTTCCTCCATTAGCTGCCAGCTTAAAATCCCCATCAACTTCCCTGGGTGGAATGTAGTTTTGATGCAGAAGCTCTTGCTCGTGATCCTGCGCTGTTCTCCTTGTTACTCTTGATTCCGAGAATAAAAGCTGTGTCTCTGTTACTCACAATATGTCCAGTTTAAATAAGAAAAATGAGGACAAGCAGAAAACAAGAGATGAAATATGCTTTTCTCCCTTTATTTTCATAACAGATCACTTTTAAAATTGGTATCTAGCAGTTGTGCAGACATAAATCAGTTTGTCATTATCATCTTGGGTCCTTCATGTATTTTAGCAGGCAGGTTGCTGTTCCTGGGTAGTATTGAAAAGAACACAATATGCTTTTTGGGTTATTCTGGGAAGAATGTTTTTATAATTTAATTCAGTACAGTCATTCTTTCATATTTGTTATCTGGACATCTTGAACTTGATATTTCTCCGGACTTTCAGTAGTATACTTATTGACGCTTATGCTCTGTTGAAGGATTAGTGTAAACTAACCTAAACTAAACCTCCATTTAGAATCATTCAGGTGCTGGAATTGAGTATTTCACTTGTGTATATTGATAGCTTTCTCCCTGACAGTTGGGATGGAAAAGATCTCCTTCACTTAAATAATTTGAATTAAATTACTTGGCTATCTCACTGGCAAATATGAGAGAACTATAGTTTAATTCATACTTTTTGCATATTTTCTGTACAATAAATTTAAATATACAACCCTTTACCTGCAAGTTACTGAAACATCATTGTTAATTTGAACCAAATTTTATAATATTACTGCAATTAGATTACATATTAAATTAAAACTGTTGCAATTGCAGATAGCGTATGCTTCAGTTTATGAGATTGTTACCCTTGAGGTTATGGGCCAGCTTGCACCCGGGAGATCATTTTAGATTAATTTACTCAAAATGTTGTGTTATTTCCTTACTATGTGGCTTACATAGCTTGTCATTTTTCATTGAGCATCTCTTTGTTTTGGTGTAGGTTTCTAAAAGTGAATAAATACTTGTATTATTTCAACGGTACTAGAAGTAATGTTGCTTCTGGGGTGAAATAAAACAGTGCTTATCGTATGTTTCTATTACTGTTTCCCTGTTCTGAAATGATCTTTTCAGTGGGTGTAGTTTTCAGTTTAATGCAAGTCCTGCTGTGTCGTCCTGTTTAATCTGGGAAATCTATGAGAAGTGAGAAGGAGCAAAGATCTTTGCCCAGACATCTGTACTGGGATCTGTCCTGGCAGCAGCACCTCGTGCTGTGATCCAGCTGCTCTGGCTCAGCCTGTTGCTCAGGAGTGACCCGGTGCTGTTGAATTCAGCCTGTTTCAAACTCTTCAGAGACAGTTCCCTTTCTGAAAATCATCATGTTTTACCACCTCAGTTTAGTGTTTAAAGAAGAAAATTTACCAGCTTTGTGTGTTGTTTTGTGTAAGTAAGATGCAGGAAGGTCGTCTGTAGGATAAGGCTGATTTTGCTTGGCTCTTGGTAGAGGTGAGCGTTACTGTTCTCTGTATATGAGGTACTGTGACGGCACCTTCAAATAATGCTATGCGTTCAGTATCAAGTAGATTTCTGGTCCAAGTTTTTTAATGTGTAAATCCTTTGACCTGTATGGTGTTTAGAATATATGGTGAGGTCTATTTAAAAAAAAAAATCAGACAGAGCTACGTTTTAGCTAATTTGCCAGAGAACCTTTTTTTATAGGGACATCTGTTCTGTGTGTGCTTGGCTGTATGTGTAACTGAATAATACAGTGCAACAGTTTTGCTTGCATAACTATGCAGTCTTACCGTGTTATATTTTAAGCTTACGTGATGCATGATAACCTCAAATCTGAAATTTTTTAGCTCTGACAGCCATTGTATGAATATACTGCATCACTATAAATGTATTATACAAATCGTTATCTCCCAAATTGGGAGATATTTTTATGGAAGGCAGAAAATGTCTTTAACACTTGTACTAATCCTTTTGTTCAGGGTGACCTTCGGCTTGTATGGTCGGTTTATATCTGTTACGTAGTTCTGGATTCCTGCTGGGTGATGAGTAAACCTGCTTGATCTCCATTGTGTGCTGAAAATGACTAACATGTGCTAGATATGGACATAGGGCAAAGAGCCCAAGTGACAGGAAAACTGCAATTAATTTTTTGAATTTATCAAAACTAGTTTCAAGTTATAGTGTGTGCTAATACAATAAAGATGAATTCTTGTGACTTGGAATTCCGCTGGAGAAGTTATTTTCTTCTATGGCTTAGCAACAATATTGAGAAATTCTGTTTGGACTTCCTTCACTAAATAAAAGGGTTTTAGGCTCTGTACTCCCAAATAATGTTGAGATGTGAATCTTGTGGCTCCAGGGAACCTTGTTTTACAGTAAGTTTGTCAAAGATCTGGGCATCCTGTTTTGCCATGGGATCTGCACATAGTTATTCAAACAATTACCACGTTGATAAACAATTTTCTGTGTGATGGCTGAGCTGTCTTTAGGTAATGGGCACGGTGGGATTCAATTCTTTCAGGCTCCATGTTGCAGTTCAGCAAAATCAAAAAATGCTGGGTCATGTGGTTTTTTGTGCGGTGATTTCGGTAGGTAGTGAGTGAATGCCCTGACTCCTTAACTGTTTAAAGCAATAATCTTGTTTTTCAGATTTATTATAGCTTATGCCAAGTGACAAATGAAAGGCATATTTACATTGCTTTCCTGTTTACAGAGGCATATTCTTTCCTCCCATTTTTTCCAGCTTTGGGCATTCGATAGATACCTAGAACTGTAAAACGAAGGCCTGGGCTTACTGTTTCTGGCCTCAGCTGTTTTTACCTGTTTTATTCTCACTTAAATGCAGGCAATCCTGTCAAATAACTTTAATCCCGATCCAAGTTCTATTTTTAACTCACTTTAATCGATGTGATGGAACAATGCAAACACATCAGGGAAACCTTGAGGATAGGTTCAGGCTTTTTTTTTAAATGTCAAAACGCTTTTTCTACCTAAACATTTAATGGGTATTACATAGACCTGAGGATCTTCTATGTGGTTGTCTGGGTTCTTTTTTCAGGTTTTAGGTTTGTCTTCCAAATAATGTCTAAATAATATTTAACAAACAGATCAATACAGTGGAATACTGTATCTTGGCCAAAACTTACTGCTTGCTTCAGTCTTTGGTATCTTTAAATATATTTAGAAATATCTGGGTGTAGTCAGGCTGCATGTAAAGTTACTTGATGTCTGACTGACAGCATTTACCTTGCAGGATTCCGAGGACAGACCTGAGCAGTGAGTGGGGTCCCCGATGCTGCCTGTGCCAGATAACAAGGTTGAATAAGTGTATGAGATGCACAGCAGGCACAGAGTCACAGCTAAAATCTGCATGAAATCAGAACTGAAAACTGTTATTTGTGCAGGAGGAATGGAAAAACAAGTCACTGACAAGCAAATCTTAGTGTCACATGAGCAGCTACTGATTGATGCCGTTTCAAGTGCAGGTCAGAGAGGACGGGCTCCAAACCGAGATTGCTCTCAGGCTCTGTTGAACCCTGTGATGCAGGTTGAGTCTTCAGACAGTGGGTAATTTGACAAGCTCTGAAAATTGTCGTACTAGGGTGGATAGAATGAATTGCAAGTGTCCACGCTAGTTCTGAATTTTCTTGCTTTTGTGAGTGTAATTTTTGTATTTTAATGTGATCACTGCTACTCTGTAATAATAACTATAGATTAGATAGAGGCATAAGTACTGAGGAAGAGGGCATTTAGCACAATTTATAATTGTCTTATTCAAGTTCTTTTTTTGAAGGCATTCTGTCAGAACAGCTAGAAAGCTGAACAAAGAATGCATCAGAGCTGAATTGATGTAGTGTGCATGTTGATTACAATTAGAAAACTTTGTGGCTAGCATATATTAATTGGAACTTCTGCTGGAAATGATTTAAAGTGATCCATTTTTGTCAGTAACAGTGTACTTGAATTCTGTTGAGCTGTTTCCTTGATGTATGAAGACTGACATTCTTATTGTTTCAGCCATATGGAGCGCATTATCCTGAGTGGATAAAGTGCTTCTGGTGTTTTTGTTTTGTATTGGTTTTATGTGAGATGTTTTGTTGGGTCTTTTGTTGGTGGAAGTAGACCTTCTAATCACTTCGTTGCCAGTACTTTTTCATTTACAGCCTTTATTGTTGGAGAATTTGCACAGGGAGTTAGTGGAATAGTATATTTTATGCTTGGCAGTAAAGCTGAAGGCTGAATTGTCAATGATGAAGCTTTTAGTGCCAGGATGACTGCCAAAACAGGATTGCTGAGAAGCTGGATGGTCTCGCTTGGTGTCCAAATCAAGTTTCTACAAACAGTTATAGCATCTGAGGTATAATTTGTGCCTAACATAACTGTGCTGACAAAAGCTACTTGCTCCACACTTGGACGACCAAAAATAGGGTTGTGATGATGTGGCTAATTACAGCTTTCTCGTATCTGTGGTAAATGATTGTCATACAGATCAAGATAAGACATTATAATGTGAGCAAGGCCCAAGAATTTGGGTACCAGAAACCATATTATTAACCATATTATCTTATGTTAATAGCTTTGAAATATTTTCTTGGGTTTTGATACTGAGTAGGTATTCCTACTATTCTATGTGTAGTAATACTACTGCAGTAATAAAAACGGGAGAAATAAGTTGTAGATGGGACAAGATTGCCCCTAATTTGGATTGATATTGATCAATGGTAGTGATGTAATGTAATGCTCTGTGTCAAGCCAGATTAAGACGATGTTATGGTTACCATTTTATCTTCAGCTTTCATTAGAATTAATTTTTAAAGAAAATTTAAAACAATTTAAAGGACATTATTAGAGGTAACTTGTGACTCCAAGAACGTGTTGCCATTCTAACCCAGCAACAGTCAGACTGGAATGTTGGCTCTGTAAACTGCAGCAGCAGCGCTATTCGAGCTCCTTGTGCTTGACGCGTCAGTGAAGGCATGATCTTGGGTTTTGCCTGAACCTTAGGGCTTCTACATTGTGGAGGTGACGTGTATAATTCATTATTGTTTATTATTTACATTCTCTTATGTCCATGACAGGGATAGGGTGAGGATGATCAGGTAATCTGAGAAACAGGTCTAGTTTTCTAGAACATAGTTCTTGCTTCCTACAATGGCTCTTTGGTACTAAGGTCAGCAAACATCCTTCCTCTAGGTGTAAGGCAGTTTCAGATTATCTGTTTTGTTTTACAGCAGACTACACTGTTCCTCATAAAGAAGAAAAGGAGGAGGAAAAAAACCCCAAACACATAGACCTTATTGTGGTTTTAACAGCTAGAATGTTTTTGTCTTTCATCCTGTTAGATATTCTAACGTGGCTAGAAATGCAGTAGGGAAACATTTCCCTTAATGGTATTGAGCTGTTCTATTGAACTGGAAATCAGAATCTGTATTTTAAACACAGACTGCATACGAAACAGGCTAAGAGAAGAAATCAAGCAATACATGCTCAATTAAAAATTGTCATAACATAGACAGTCTTTTAAGAGTTTTTCTAAAATAATTTGCTTCTAATACCTATAATTATCCACAAATAGTACGTAAGCCTTAAGTCTTTGAGAAATATTTTTCCAAGCATGATTCCAGGAAAAAATGTTAATGTGAAGATGGTACTTAATAGAACTATCAGTTCCAATGATAAACAATCATTTAAAACACGACTTCTTGTGCACTTAATAATCAGAAAAGCATTTATTCTTGTTGATTAAAGCATCAGATCTGAACAAGCAGTTCCTACTGTAGTTATCTGCTTCCTTTAAGCAAATTTCTATATACATATAAATTCTCCAGAACTTGTATACAGCTACACTGCAGATGAAAAGCTTTTTCAGGGGCAATATGTTTGCTTTTGAAAGCTGCAATTTCTACAATATTAAAATAAGCTTGACTATGATTGCTTTAGATTAACAGCTGTGTTTAGATTATATTTGTTCCGGTATAAAACCAATAAAGGTGAATCCAGTGGCTGAGTGTGCTGTCTGGGTTTGAGAAGTTTCCTAGTTCTTTTTTATAGCTCTCTTAATTAGCACTGTTCCAGGTGTGATTTTTGGTCTGTTAGATATTTTAACTGCATTTTCTTGTATAACATATACCTTTAGCCTACAGCTTCTCAGAACTATAGCACCACTAACCCTGTGACGAAGGTAAAGAGGCCAATAGTGTCATGTCTTTGAAGAAGATGCTTGAAAGCTGCCTCTCAGACAATGTCAATGCTTTTGCATGGACAGATGTAGCGTAGGACAAGGGAACTCAAGAATGTTTCTTTGCTGAAATATAGAACTGTTAGAAACAGAATGACCAGACTATGCCTCAGTGTCTTCTGCGTTATCTGTTTCACTGCAGCACCCATTTCCAATACTCTACCCAGACGAACTCCTGCCTGTAAGTGCCAGATCTTGTTTCTATTGAGATTGGCAGGTGAATCTACCACTAGCCCTCGGTGACAATTTACTCTTTTTTTAACCAGCTATTTACAAGTATATTAAAATGATGAGGATTTGAGAACCTGATGAGCATTCTCAACAGTGAAATCTAACAGTAGGCTAAGCATATTTTTAGAAATAATACCTAAGTTTTTGAGAAGACAGTCAAAATATTTGAGTCATTCCAGGCTGTGTCAAGATATCCTTTTAATCTGTGTTGGAATAGAATCAAGTCACGATTGCATTGACAACCTGGAAACTTAGAGAACTCTTTGGATTGATGTGTCCAGCTGATGGTTAATGACACATCAAAAATTTTAAGAGAAAGGTCTTGATCTTGAGGATCTGAATGACTGGCAGCAGTGGGGAGGTAAGTTTTTACAGGATAACTAGACCAGACTTTGACACTTTGTACAAGGGTATAAAATTGAAAAATGACTGAAAAGCAATTTTTCAGAATAAGATAATTTGACAGAACAATGGGGAAAAGTGAATCTGTTAGAAGTTTTTATATAAACTCTGAGTAGCAGGCCACTCAGTGCAGAACACTCCGTGCTTCTAAATTGGGTTTTTTGAAGGTGAATAAGCCTAGAGATTAAGTGCTATTAAATTGCCGTGTCACTTCACTGATACATTTTTAATTTTATCCCAAGTTAAACAATACTTCTGTTTGTATCATCAGGTTTTTACTGAACTGAGTTGTCTTATTCCTTTCTGATAATCACACTTTAGAGTAGCTGTGCTGTAGAACATTGTGATGAACACAAACTTAGTGTTGGCTCTTGTTGTCATTAACACTTTACTTGCTGGTAAAGAGACGATGCTGTTTAGCTCATGAAGCATCCTCCAGTTAGTAGAGCTCATTTAGGAATTAACCTGCATGTTGCTCCGAACTATGCAGGACAGATTGACAGGATAAGGAAGGATCAGGAAGATAATATTGAAGCCTGAATAAACCTTGTGTAGAAGGGATGCATCGCAAAGTTTGCAGTTACTCTTGTTTGGAGAAAGGTTTCGTTCCTGGTTTTGGGTGAATTTGTCTTTTCCATGTCCATATAGGACCAAACATCTGACTGCGTGCTAGTTAAAGGTATTTGCCCTATTTTCTTAGCAAAATTCATGTAAGTGACACTGAGATTTAAAGTTTGCAATAGTATTTGTTTAAAATAATTCACCTTGTAAATATTTATGTGGAGTTTTAGACTAGTTTTGTTGCTGTTTTTCCAGAGTAATTACTACTTCTTTTTCTATGTGCCTGGTTGTCTTTTTTATTCTCTGTACAGATTGCCAAGCTCGCTGAAATGTGCACAGTGCTAGAGGAATCATTTGAGGGGAGTTCCTCAAAGTAAATAGACTGAAGATAGAAATCTGACAGATTTTTAGACTTTTAACATTTTCCTTTCCACTGAGGCCTGCCATGTAGGTGGGAACCTTCCTTTGAGGTACTTGTGTTCCTTTATGACTGAGACAATTGATCCAGATTGCTTAGTTGTCCGGCTAACATAATAAGAATTGCTGAAAAGATAATCGAATGCCAAGTGCTGTAGTTGCATGTGTAGGTAAGTAGGAATGACTGAATTGGCTGTTCTTTGTACAATTAATTTCACAATTAAGAGACAGTTTGGTTGTTCTTTTGTTTATACTCTGATTAAGGCATAAAACCCCATAGTTTTATCAATGAGCGTTACAAATAATGTTTTTGAAGAAATTACAATTCAGCAGGTAGAGTTGAACAGACGGGTTGTTACACTGAGCTAGTGTGTTCAAAAGCTATTTTTACCCCACTTTCTCATCTGAACCTCTGTATCTTTAAAGAGGTATTAGGTATTTATTATTGGAGAATCTAAGTCTAAACTCAGCCTGTCGTCAAGAAGCTTTGACATTGAAATCTCAGTTGGATCTTCCTAATTTTTTGCTCTCCTCAAGTCTTCTGTACCATATACTCTCACATACATGATTAATACGGGCAAAAATATAAGAGCAGAAGAGCTTCTTCCTTCAAATTGCTGCTCCTTTGTAGCACTGAACAGAAGTGAACATCAAGCTTCAGAAGTGAACTACAAGCTTCTCAAAGTGGAAGCTGGTAGTACACAAGGGAAAATGGGGTGCATAGGAAGACCAGAAGTGACAGTGTGCAAAAAGGATAAACATTTGGGTGCATATGAGAAAAGGAAACTGAAAATATGGAAGACAAGTTGGTAAGACTAGAAGGCAAAATAGCAGAGAAGGGGAAGGAAGCATCTAGAGCTATTTAATGTGAAAATACTTAGAAGATAGGCTATAATATGAAAAATCTACTTGTATCAGTCGCTGTGCTCTAAAACCAGAGTTGCACTGCTTATTTGGGGAGGGAAGGAGATGAACTGAATTCATTGTCTTAGTGATAAACTTAGCAGATGGGCAAAATGAATACATAATAAATTGTGCTTCATTTCTTACATAGACAGCACTTCCATGAAACATAACAATGTTATGCATTTTCTCCATCTGTTTCTACAAAAATAAATTGATTTCTTCTGTTTTCCCCCCTCCTCCTTCAAAACAATATTAGATTTGAATAGCATCTAAACTTGAAGGAAATGGTCCTTGCCATAAGAGGTCTCAATCAAAGCCTTGTCATGAGTGGAAAGACCTGCCAGTGTGGAATTGTGCCCGAAAATGTTATACAGATAGTTACAGAATTTTTAATTTTTAAAACATAGTATAGAATTTGTTAAGACATTTGGGTTTGGCTGGTTTGAGCTTCATTTAGGTGAGTAAGCTTTGGTGTCACAGGTGACCTTTCTCGAAAATAAAGTATTTTCTCAAGCACACACAGCAGGATTTGCAGCTTTACATACAACAACATTTTTGATGTAAATGGTGAGTCATTTGTAGGAGCACACCTGGTATCTGATAAATGTTCATAGAAATAGCTTTGCTTTGTGCTATATTTACATGTTGAAGTATAGCAGCACAACTTATCTGCAAGTGGTAAAAGTAATCAGGTCCTAGTCGCAGTTTTCTGCAGTGGGTGACTTTGGGTTCACCAGCCATGGAAGGTGTAGAAGCCATTCACTCAACATGTGTGAGAGAATCCTCGTCAGGGTTATATGAAAGACTTGTGGAAGCAGGTTCTTAAAAGCTTTAAAAATTCATCATGATCTTAGTTGTAAAGGGTTGTTAACCTAAAGAAAAAAGCCTCGTTAAAGAAGTTATATTTCTCAGAATTTTGCAAATGTATCTCTCTAATTAAAAATACTATGCCTGGAAGAACTGAAAAATTTTGTAAAATATGAATGAAGTTTAGCCATGCAGATACCTTCATTAAATGCAAAACCTTCTACAGTATCTGTTAGCTTTTATATAAGTGCTCTAAATTCGGTCCTGGCAGATTTAGGTTTTTTGCATCAGTTTCATGCCATGTATCCAAAATAAAGACTCCCGCTTCTTCAGTGAATCATGGATGTGTCTTAACATTTTATGGCTATGACTGTAGTATGTTATAATGGAAGCTGTGTTCTCTAACTACTGTGGTGGTCTCCCTTCCCTTTCCCCCCCCCCTTTTTTTTTAAATATAACAAAATTTAAGCTGAAATCTAGAAACAGATGCTTACCCCTGATGCTCTGTGAGAAACCGCAGCTCCGGTTCAGATGTGCTCCCATCTGTGAAGAGTTCAGCACCTGAGAGCTCTGCGTTCCCACGAGGTTTTCTATCCATATGAGAACTATTAGGCTGTAGGTATTGGGAAAGATCTCTGAACAATACTGGTTTCTGGAGAAAATTGCCTTAAAGGACAGGTTCAAAAATACCTTCTTTTGTGTTTAAATGAAGTTACATTGGATGTTGTTGTATGAAAAGACTTTATGATTATGTAAACAGCTACAGCTCTGGTGTTGTTTGTTTTTAAAAAGGCATTTAGTCAATATAACTTGCTGTTTTTCACAGTGGGATTGTATTGATACTGATCTTGATTTCTTGCTATAGTTTATAAATCTAATTTATAAACCAACACATTTTCTTTTATTTTTAATTTATTGTGAACAAGAGTAATGCAGCACAGTAATCCAAAAAGCATTCTGTGCAAAACATTTATTAAGAACTATACTATGCTGTCTAAAAGTAATTCTAATGGGGTTTGTGCTTAGCTACATCCAGCTCTTCATAAAGAATCCGTAATACCATATATTCAGCCTTGTAATTGAAGAGACTCAAGAAAATATATAGAAAGGCACAAAGACATTTTATTCATTGGAGTGTTACCCTTTGTGATGCGAATGAGGAATAAGTCTTACTGAAATTGTAATTGCCTGTGTCCTTTTTATTTTTCAATGCTAATTCATCTTTACGTTGAATGTTTCTATCCCTATGAACCGTTTATCTTTTTAGAAGACATTGAAAACTGCTTATAACCATATGCATTAGACCATATGCAAAATATTTAACTTCTCATCAAGAACGATACATTACAGCCTTTGACAAGTGAACTTGCTTAATATTTGTGTTCCATGAACGCTGCAGGATGGGGAAGAGCGGCTGGAAAAGGCCCTGGGGGTGTTGGTGCCAGCGGCTGAACATGAGCCAGCGTGTGCCCAGGTGGCCAAGAGGCCACCAGCATCCTGGCTGGTACCAGCACTGGTGTGGCCAGCAGGCCCAGGGCAGTGACCGTCCCTGTGCTGGGACCTGGGGAGGAAAAACCTCGAATCCTGGGGGCACTTCTGGGCCCATCACTACTTCATCACCGTGTTTCAGTATTCAAAGGTGGTTGCAAAGAAGACAGAGACTCCCTTTGGACAAGGAGTCCCGTGGAAAAGCCGCAGAGCGATGGGGACAAGTTACTCCTGGGGAGATTCCCATTGACACGGGAGGGAAACTTTTCCCCATGAGAACAATCAGCCCTCGGAATCGTCTCCCCGGGGCAGTTGGGGGTTCCCAACATGGGGCACTTGGAAGATGCAGCTGGACAGGGGCTGGGCCAGCTTGGCCAGACCGGGCTTGTGCCAGGAAAGGTTGGGCCAGGTGATCCCTGTGGTCCCTGACAACACGGGATTCGATGATTCCAAGTTACATGAAGTATTTTGAACCTGAGATTCAGTAGCATCTGTCAGCTGAGGAAGAATATTGTAACTTTAGTCAAATCAATATTTCCACGAATGTGTCTATAAAGTGAGTTGTATTAATACACTGGGACATACCAATGATTTCAGTGGGATTTGTCAACTGCTAATTAATGAGACTTCTGAACTACCTAATACAACCTAGGAAAGCTTCTAGGTTTTCCGTGCCTGGTGTAGGCCATACAGCAAGAATCCTGTAGACCATCAGGGGCTTAATGTTTGAATGAACAAGGTTCTCTTATGGTTTCACTGCTATGTAACACTTCATAGCACAGTTCAGATGGATATCAAAAATGATTTATTAGGTAGAAGTCAAAATTGTATGATGAAGGAAATGGAAGATCATGAGAGCAGCAGGAAACACGATAGAAACGGATTTTATGCTTGTAAAAGAAACAAGTTAAAAATGGGAACAAATATAGTTTAGGAAGGAAGGTTTTATACAAATGGAAAGAAGAGTGTTGTTGAAAGATTAAGTGCAGTGACCCCAAGTGGCTAAGAATCACCTAGTGACTATCATTGCTTACAAAACTTTGCCTGTTGCTTTCTTATTCCTCCGAAAGAAGCGTGGGATGTGCAGAGGGATCTAGCGTGGAGATTCACATGTTGTGTACCCATCTGCAAGTGTGTACAGCTGCTCCCCTCCCGCTACAGGTTCCCTCTCCTGTGTGCTGCTGATTGCAAAGGGAAGAGTCAACTGGCATAGTATAACATATATAACTCTTTACTTCAGTCACAGATTCAACCACTTTTTTACTGGGAGTTTAATTTCTATGCATATAGTTTATAGGAATCTAGTCCCCAAGCCCCTGCCTTTTGGAAAGAAAAAGCCTTAAAAGGTCACTTGACAAAAACGTCAAGGCATTGGAGATTGAAAGTATTTAAACTCGGAAAGAAATTGAGATATATTAAGAACTTATTTTATAGCAGAAATATACACATTTTTCCTGAGTTAAATGAAAATCTGCCTGTTGTCTTTCTCCCGTTCTTCTGCTGAATTGACTAGAGTGAATTTGTGATGAGGTCGGGGGTTTGGCTGGTGCTTTATTAAGCACAGTGCATGGCCCGGCCTCCTGTGATTCAAGAATTGTAAACACTTCAAATAAGAAGTCCATTAAATTTTTTAGTTCTATTTTAGTAATAAGGCCGTAAGGAACCAAGAACTAAAATCAGACCTCACGTTTTGATTAATTGTGCGGTAAATCCAAGGAGAAGGTGAAAAATGACCTTCACCGAGAGTGCTTTGCTTCCCCGTGCGAAAGAGAAGAATCAAATTATGATTTCCCCCCCCCCTCCCTTTAAGTGGAGAGAAGAACATTCATGCAGGAAAAAGAGGGTTTTTCTTGCTTCTGAGAAGTAACTGTGCATTCTAGTAGAAGTACACTTTACGCTGGCATGTTTTATACAAGCAAGAAGCTTTTTGTTCCAGGTGGAGCAGTTTTATGTGCAGACTAAGGATCCCTCACAACTGGGGAGCTGCTTTGGGAGCTTTCCCGAAGTACCAGAAATGGTCCTTGTGTCGTCCTTGCTCAAGTTGAGAAGGAAGAGGGGAAGGAAGGATAGGGGAAAAACAGAGCTATAATATTTGTATGTGTTTGGTTAATTTTTGTTTTGTCATTGATCTGGGAGGTAAAACAGCCCTGAAGATACTATGGGGCCACAGTGCGCTGCTTGCTCCAATATGATCTAGTGCTGTGGATGTTTTAAATAGCGCAAGATAGGCCAGGTTGTTGTGTTGGTGGTGTTTGGTTTGTTTAGTGAATTTTTTTCGTAATATATATAATAATACTGGGACAGCAGCGTAACACTCATAATGATCACAGGTCACACGGCACTGTGGCCAAGGCAAAATACTCCCGGTAACTGGGCTGCTGTTCCCCTCCATACATAATGCTGCTTGGCTGGACCGCTGTGTCTGCACTCCATGTGAGGCTGTCAGGGTCAGCACTGGGTTGCACATCACTCCTTCGGTTATTTTCGGACTAGGGAATTGATGACCATTTCTGGGTTTGCCTTTGGGATTCGGCTGTCACTCTGGGTTTCCTAATAGCTGGCTGTTCGGGCAGCAGTGACACATACTAACTGCTTATTCAGAAATTCCACATTCAACTTGAGCTGGTTGATACATTGTTAACCTGAAAAGTTAATGAGGTAGGTTTACTTGACTCTATTCCGTTGTAATTCTTAAATTGCAGATTATATATTTGGTTAAAATGTGTTTGTAAGCAATGCAAGAAATACCGTACTTCTGTTCACTGGCGCTTGAGTGTGTAACAGCTCCATTTGTATGTCACATTTTATTATACTTCATTAGTATCGTATCAGTAGTACTGAAATGGTGGAAACGATGCTAATGAAACTGCTCATTATCCGTTACCGCAAACCAAGGGAATAAGGTCGGTTACAAAAGGAGGGGTCTGTCCAAGTCAGAAGAGATCAGATAACAGTGAAAAACATATCCCGTAAAAGAGCAAGACTAGTTCTGGGGGTTCTTCCCACTGTTTCTGTGTGGCACCAGCTCCGGTTTGAGAATTCTTGCTGCAGGATTTTGATGATCCAAGAAGGAGCCTGTGTGACTACCGAGCTTTCTTAGGACTTCTCCAAAAAGTGGAGTGTCTGTGAGAAGGATGTGGTGGTGGAACTCCTTGTTTTCTTTCATTTACAGTACCTTACACATAGATACATATCCCAGTTTTCAGTTTTATGTTGCTTTTCACATGGTCCTAAAGACAGAAACCGTGGGCGAGGCTGTGTTTTAAGGACAGTCCTCTGGGAGTGGGATTGAACTGTCTTCCTAAGCAGTAATTTCTAAAGCCCCTGGGCAGGGGCTGGGCTGTGGGCACTGCCGGCTGCACACACACAGGGGAAGCTCAGGCAAAGCTTTGGAACAGGAATCAGGATCTTGGGAAGTCACAGAATCCCAGAATCGACTGAGTTAGAAAAGACCTGAGAGATCATCCAGTCCAACCCTTGGTCCAACTCCAGTCCATTGACTAGATCATGGCACTAAGTGCCATGTCCAATCTCAGTTTACAAACTTCCAGGGCCGGTGAGTCCAGCACCTCCCTGGGCAGCCATTCCAATGCCTGACCACTCTCTCTGCAAAGAATTGCTTTCTAATCTCCAGCCTCAATTTCCCCTGGCAGAGTTGAAGCCCATGGCCCCTTGTCCTATTGCTGATGCCTGGGAGAAGAGACCAATCCCCACCTGGCTAGAACTGCCCTTCAGGTAGTTCTAGAGAGTGCTGAGCTCAGCTCTAAGCCTCCTCTTCTCCAGACTAAACAAGCCCAGCTCCCTCAGCCTCTCCTCATAGGTCTTATGTTCAAGTCCCTTCACCAGTCTTGTCGCTCTTCTCTGGACCCGCTCCAGCACTTCAATTTCTTTCCTGAGCTGAGGGGCCCAGAACTGAACACAACACTCCAGGTGTGGCCTCCCCAATGCAGAGCACAGGGGAAGGATCACTGCCCTTGTCCTGCTGACCACGCTGGTTTGGATACAGGACAGGATTCCATTGGCCTTCTGTTGGCTCATGTTGAGCTTCTGTCCATTAGTCCCCCAGGTCCCTTTCTGTCTGACTGCTCTCCAGCCACTCTGTGCCCAGCCTGGAGCGCTGCAGGGGGTTGTTGTGACCAAAGTGCAGCACCCGGCACTTGGCCGTGTTAAACTTCATCCCATTGGAATCGGCCCATCTTTCCAGTCTATCCAGATCCCCCTGCAGAGCCCTCCTACCTTCCAGCAGGTCCACACTCCCTCCCAAATTTGCTGATGATGGTCTCAATCCCCTCATCTAAATCGTCAATAAAGATGTTAAACAGGACTGGACCCAACACTGACCCCTGGGGGACACCACTAGTGACTGGCCGCCAGCTGGATGCAGCCCCATTCACCAGCACTCTCTGGGCCCGGCCCTCCAGCCAGTTCTTAACCCAGCATAGAGTAAAGTCCCCATGCTTTGCTTTAGCCACAAGATAAAATTTTGTCGTTTCATCTTTATCTTATATCAAATATTTGCAGCAATAAAAGTTGGCAGGAAAATGAAATTCATTCCTTTGCAAAAGTACAATGGAAATACGTATTATATGAGTTGGGAAAAAAATACAGAAGTAAAAAGATTTGACACTAGAAATTTGAAAGGTCCAACTAAGTTATGCTAAGCTGTTCTGCTAGTGAATAGTTGCCTAATGTTACTGTGTATTGTCTGTTGATCTGAGGTTTCTTAAGAAATCAGGCTTTGAGTATTCTCTCTAGAAAGCCCCTATACTTTTGTAGACTTCGAGGATGGGAAGTTTTGTGAAGCTATTTTTTTCCCCTCTCCTGACTTATTCCATTCCAGCAAACTGCACCAAGTTATTTTTCCTGTGATTCGCCTGTGATCACACTGATAACAGTCCTCTGAAAACAACAGAAATCACTTCAGAAGTCACAGTTTGCATAGGCTCATTTTTATACTCCTTTAAACTTCGTTTATAACTGAATTCCAGCTAATTCAACATATATATCTTTTTTCATAAGTCTATACCTCTCTTTGGCTTGTCTATAGTGCATTTTCACGGCAAAATGTTTTCCAGAACTGTGCAGCGTGTTCTAGTCCGATTCCTCATGATGGAAGTGAAGGGTGAGTGTAGGGTAGTGTTAAACATGGGGATCATTTAATGAGGAATTCCTTTCTGCATTTTATTTTCTTTCACCCTCTTTGGAAAGGGCAGTTTAATTCTGGTGTAAGGAAAATGCAAAATATTCTGTATTTTTCTGATTTGCAAGCAAGATCTTTGTATAAATTGGCATGAATCAGGTTATTAGAAATATCTTGATTCCAGCTGGGTCAACTCTTTTAGTCCTAGAAGCACTAGACCCCTTCTTCGAAAAATGTAGGAAAAGGATTAACTCCTCAGTACTTGCTACTTGTAGAGAAGCTAATAAAAATGAAATGAGCTTCTCATCAGTAAACAAGGTTTGCTTTTATTAGGAATGAAATATTGCATTATGTGTGTGTTAAGTGCAAGAGCAATACTATACAATGATTTTTCAGAGATAACCAGTGAGGCACTTGTTCATACCTATGCAGAAAGAAACATGATTGAGTATCCCAGGACATTATTGAGCTTTTCTGTATGAGTCTATTGAGAAAGTATCTATGTTTCTTTATAGATTGTATTTGAATGTGTTTGTATATATCTTAACTATTTTAAGAAATTATAAAATAAATGCTATACTTGGACTTGCTCTGTAAATGAAACAGCTTTTTTGATTTGACTGCTTTTCATCAGTCACAAAGGGCAGTGTTTAATGTGCACAAAGTAAATCTCTGTGTGCGTGAAATACATCTCATTTATCAGCTTCCAGAGATTATTTTTCTTGCAGAAAATGAGCATTTTCGTGTTGGTGCACATTACCATCACAAATGATGATATCGTTCACTGGATACTTTGTTTTTTGAAACGTCTTTTTTCAGGTGGCCTGTCTAGTGTATGTTTTCAAAGAGAAATTCAAGATGCCATGGCAGGAGACAAGTATCACTGCTGCAGCTGATGTCAGATGTAACTGAAACAAATTAATATGAACTGCATTGTAACTCGCCTGTCTTTCCATTTCCAAAAGAGCAAAGTGTACTGTAAGAGTCGGGTTTTGTTGCTCCACTCTTTCTTGATAATGATTCTAATTAGTGTTGTGATAATTAGATACAGATGGTTTGCAGGCAGGGAATGCCAGGCTTCATCTTTCCTGAATTGCTCGATGTGTCACCTGTTTCACACAATAAAGAAACTCTGTAGGGCCCCGACCAAAAGCCTGTTGATATAAGTGAAAGACTCCACATGCTTTCGTGGGCATGTAGAATAGACCATAAATTGCACTCTGTTTTTGATACTACCGTGTATTTTGCAGAACAACTTGTGTACCAGTGGATATTCAGAACGGTGTGAAAACATTATGTCAAGGAGAAATGCCGTTCTAGATGGGTGATGGTTGTGTGACGTTCCTCTCATCGTACCCTTTTCCTCTGCCACTCAGTCCTGGGGAGAACTTTTCCCCATGCTCCTTCTCATCTTGGCACAAGCCAGTAAATTACTTGGTCCAAAATACATGAAAACAATCTTCAACATAGTTTCCTGTGGAAATAGTTGTATGTACTATAATATGTATCTTACATATAGAAATCAGTGACTTTATTTTACTAATTGGGCTATTTTGTGTAAAGGTGGTGACAGAATTGCAATGAGGAGGGAAGATAACGCTATTGGATCCAAGTCCTTATCTCCATTCCCAACACAAGACATTTTGCAGTTCAGTTGTTTTGCGCAAAGGAAGTGTGTTTGGACATGTTGTCCATCTGATGTTAATTTATGAACAAGGTAAGTGCAAGAAAGGACTGCAATCCCGCAAGTGGCTGCAGTTCTGATAGTCTTGCTTGAAAGGACTGGAGTGATCTAGAAAATGTGAACCCAGCCCTTGTGTACATCCAGACTTACTCAGGGCACTTCTCAGATACACTGGGAAAAGTTTCCCATTATGAAATGGTGTTAAAAAAGCTAATTTGATTTTCTACAAATTAACCTGATTAAGTTTTGCAATATAGATTTATATAGTTTGGTTTGTAATTTTTTTTAATCTGAAATTGCTACTGCATGGAAGGCCAAACATTGCAGAGTTCATTAGTGTAAGGGCTAATGATGTAGCATGGCCTTTAAACTTCAGCAATTGTGTTGTTCCTTGCTCGTACGTTTTGGCATCACCCAGCTCTGTGGCAGTGAAATGACTCCATGGTACCAGCAAAGAACACTTGAAAAGGAAAAGAAAAACCCTTCCTAGAAATGATTGCTGTGACATGATTAAGTGCTTCCAGTATCCTATAAAGACAGACACAAAATATTGAACAGCTGTCTCCTTGCTCTTGCCCTTAGGAACTGCAGTACAGAGCAATCCAAACCCATCCTTCCCAGAACTGAAATGCTAAGAGTGCAGCTCAAGAAATGTATCTCGATACATCCACTGCAGCTATATATATGTGTTGATGCTTGCAGATGAGCACTTGATAAACAGTTTGCAGTTATGATTGGTTAATGGCCAATCCTAGCGTTGAGTAATAGCTGTCTCTGCTAAGCTATTTCTTTGTCTTCCCAAAATGTATTTGAAGTATTGAAACTGCACAAATAGGGGTACTGTTTGTTCCTTAAAGACCACTTGTTTTCTTCTGTTCTTAAATACACAAGCATGTTGAGGAGTGATTTTGTGATGAGTTTGTCTGAACTGAAACTACGTGGGTTGTGATGCTTTGGACTTTTTTCTATTATAAAGCCCTATTCTCCTTGTTTGTGGTTTTATGTGGGAGATAATAGTTCTGCCTTTATTACACACTCAAAATGGCAAAATACTCTTGTCACAGGGTAGTCAGATGGGAGGAGGGTCTTGCCCTTGTGTGTCTGCCACAAGGCAATATCTTAGCAGATGGACTTCTCATAGATATTCGTGTCACATCCACCAGGGCTGTCACCTTTGGATCGAGAATGAAATTCAATTCTGGCTGCACGTAATTACTTCCTCACCAGGCGGAACCATCAGATCAAAGATCAGAAGTCGAAACTTGTCAGATACTCTTCCTTCCGTACCATTCCTTCTCCCCTCTTGGCTGTTGCAAATGTGAAGAAATTACGCAAATTCAGTTACATTTATACAACTTCACATAAATTAAACATTTCAGAAGTTTCGATAATGCCGAGTATTATCACAGTCTAAATAACAGGGAGTAGTGTCAGCGTTAGGAAACTTTTATCTTGTTCCTAACTTTACCAAGAACTTTGCTTCACTTGTGTGAGACTCTTTTCTTCATCTGGTGAAAATATGAATTTTTCATGCCTGGACTCTCTTATTTATCTATGATGGAGACATTGCTGCAACCACAGGGCGATGTAGCAAGCTCGTGGGTGCCTACATCTCGTCTGTCCGTCTTGCTGTAAGTATTGCAGCCAGAAGCTCACCCTGGGCTATTTGAGTATTTATTCAGCTTCTTGATATATTTTGCAGTTTGCACTGAATCGACTGATCCTGTGGCTGGTTTGTGATGCGTGTCCAAGCAACCCGGTTTAAAACCAGCTCACATAGACTGGTACTGCAGAGTCATCACAGAAGGCAAGAGTTGCACCCACTCAATTAAACAGTTCATTTAACAAAGCTCTCAACTTATCAATGTGTTAAGTCCAGGCCTTGCTTATTGTTGTGTACTTAATAAATAGGAGTGATATCCCAGGCTTAGGTAGATTGAAGGTTTGGGACTTTATTAAAGATTCAGTTGTCCCTCTTGTAGAGCAAATGCCAAGTCACATTGTGGGTTTCTTTGCAACAGCTATGAAACCACAACTTCTTCAGTCCTTGATACAGATAAAACTTATATCAGCCCTTAGTTGGGGATCTGTTTATCATTTGAAATGCAAATATTGGTTGTTTTTCTATACATTTTATCTATAGGTTTTTATTAAGTTTTCTTGTTCCTCATCTATGTATATTATCACCCATTCTTTTACATTTATTCCCTCACACATAATACAGATTTCTCATTCGTCAAACAGGTTATTTTCAAGTTTATTAATAAAGAAGTTTAAAGTAACTGTCTTCAAAGCATTGTGCAGTGTGTTGCAAGGTGATCCAGGGAGACACTGTTATCCTTGGAAAATGTAGAAGCTTAAAAATAAGTATTATTATAAAAATTAGTGTTATTATAAAAATTAGTATTAGTATGATTGTAACTCCCCTCTTAGGAGTTATAATCTGATTTATTTTATCCTGTACTAAATTTGATTGTGCAGCTGGCTGATCGGCTGTGGCCTGACGATGCCCGAGAGGCACAGCGCTGCACAACGGAACATATTTCCATCTTTTCCTTGACTCTTCTCATTCTCCTTTAGAAAGCTTTGCTCCCAAGGGACAGAAAAAGGCTGTTCTTTTGTTCGGGAGTGAATGCGCCTCTCCTTGGACTCCACACAAGGACTAGACATTAGAGGATCTAACGCAGCGATGTCGGGAAACCTGTAAACCTCCTAATTAGACATGTCTTAAGTGTGAAACAGCCAAACCGGGGGCTCTGCCCACCTCCCGAGCACGGGCAGGGACAGAAGCTGGTGTTTTGCCACTTCATTATCACCCAGTGCACTGAATAGGAAACCTCTGATGTCACCCAGTTGCTATAGCAACGCCATCAGTGCTCAGCTCTGTTTCTCCAGCAACAATCCCTTACTTGCTGCTATACTCGCACTCTCTCTGTTCCTATAACATTCCTTCATTGTGGTTTATGTATTCAGAGTTCACAGCAGGTCTTTCCTTAGATTTGGGCTCTGTGTCTTCTTTATACAGAGGGTTATTGGACTTCTATCATTTCACATTAATTTTGGTAGGCTTTGAAACTGGATAACCAGACCATTTAGAAGGCTGTAGAGAGGAGTGCTCGTAGAGTTGTCAGAAATGCAAGTTCATTTACAGGGTGTAGGATTCATTTAAGTTGGTAGGGTCTTGTGTTTCATTTGGGAATTACCCTTGTGGGAAGTTAGAGACTTGGGAGTCCTTGGGAGAGTTTGATGGTTCAAATTGGCCATTGTTTCTCAGAAGTGGATAAAACTTACTCTGCAATCACAAGGTACTTAAGGAAAGCAGCCAGAGTGGTGCTTTTGGGCTGGGATTCTGTGAAGGGTTCCAGTGTGTGCAGAATCA
Organism: Columba livia; assembly: GCF_036013475.1. Taxonomy (NCBI): domain Eukaryota; kingdom Metazoa; phylum Chordata; class Aves; order Columbiformes; family Columbidae; genus Columba; species Columba livia. The sequence goes on from NC_088614.1 coordinate 754,351, forward strand.
ATTACAAGATAAGAATATTTATAAAGTTTAGATTTGTAGCATATTTGAAGTTGGAAGGCACCTCCAGAGTCCCCGTTTGTTCCAACCCCTCGCCCAAAGCAGATCTAATCCGATCAAGTTGCTCAGAAAAATTGTTCTGCTCAATTTCGAACACCTTCAAGATTGGAGATTTCACAGCCTCTCTGTGTGACTGTTCCAGTATTTGACCACTCTTATTGAGAGAAATGGGGAACAACAAAAAAAAAAGGCATTTCCACTGTTCCAACTTGTCCGTTTGTTTTTGTGCACCTCCAGGAAGAGTTCATCCCGGTCTTCTTTGCATCCTCCTACCTGGTAGTTGTCTTCTTGGCCATCACGGTGGCCACTGAACTCACTCCAGTAGGTCCTGTACGGCAAAGCCCCACACTGGCCATGGTGCTCCAATGTGGTCTCATACGTGCCAAAGAGAGGGTGCAGGAGAACCTTCCCTGGACCTGCTCGCTGCACTCTTACTGATGGCCTGGGGTGGAGTTGGCTTCCTTTGCTGCAAGTGGGTGGTTATCACTTGTGTTCAACTCTGCATCCACCAGGACCATCAGCTTCCTTCCTGCAGAGCTGCTTCCCAGTCAGTCCCCAGCTCTATTGTTGCAGGGAGTTACTACATTCCAGAGAAAAGATCACATTTGCTTTTGTTGAACCTTAAGGTTCTTGTCCTTGCATTTTTCCAGCCTCCCCAGGGTTCCTCCCAGTAGCAGCCCTGCCCCTCATCTGGTCATCTGGCTGAAAACCCCCTCTGCATGCCCTGAGTTAGCCGGGTTGTTAATGAAGGCATTAATGAGCTCCTGCAGGGAAGCTGTGTGGGACTGGCTGCCAACTGGACTGGGAGCCTGCCAGTCCTGCCAATCTTCAGCATGCCTTGTTGTCCACTTACACTGAATCACAGAATGTCAGGGGTTGGAAGGGCCCTGGAAAGCTCATCCAGTGCAATCCCCCCATGGAGCAGGAACACCCAGATGAGGTTACACAGGAAGGTGTCCAGGCGGGTTGGAATGTCTGCACAGAAGGAGACTCCACAACCCCCCTGGGCAGCCTGGGCCAGGCTCTGACACCCTCACCCCCAACAAGTTGCTTCTCATCTTTCAGTGGAACCTCCTGTGTTCCAGTTTGCACCCACTGCCCCTTGTCCTGTCACTGGTTGTCACCAGAAGAGCCTGGCTCCATCCTCCTGACACTCCCCCTTTCCATATTGATCCCCAGGAATGAGTCCCCCCTCAGGCTCCTCTTGTCCAGCTCCAGAGCCCCAGCTCCCTCAGCCTTTCCTCACACGGGAGATGCTCCACTCCCTTCAGCATCTTGGTGGCTGCGCTGGACTCTCTGCAGCAGTTCCCTGTCCTGCTGGAACTGAGGGGCCACAGCTGGACACAAGAATCCAGGTGTGGTCTCCCCAGGGCAGAGCAGAGGGGCAGGAGAACCTCTCTGACCTACTGACCACCCCCTTCTAACCCACCCCAGGTACCATTGGCTTCCTGGCCACAAGGGCCCAGTGCTGGCTCATGGTCACCCTGCTGTCCCCAGGACCCCCAGGTCCCTTTCCCTACACTGCTCTCCAACAGCTCGTTCCCAGCTTCTGCTGGGACCTGGGATAGCTGGCTGGTATGTCACTGATTAAGTGTTCAGGAGGCTGTGTCAAAGTGTCTATCTCAGCTTCCTTGTGATTCTATCCCTGCCCTTGCCTTGGTCACAGGACCTGTCACCTCCTCATATTAAGCAATGAATCCAGACAGTCACAATTCCTGAGCTCTAGGGACAAACAGCATTACCCTGAACCAAAAGAAGACAAAACTAGGATCACTTATTTTTCTTCCCTTCTCTATTTACTTTTTGATTGCAGTGCAGGATCTGGTTCAGGCACTTAGGGGAACCAGAGACGGGGAGAGAAAGGGGGAAAGAAAAAAAAAAAAAGGAGAATGAGCCATTGTTTTGAGCATGACTAAAGTTAATAGCAACCTGGAGTTTTCACAACAAGTTAAAGATTTTTCTTTCTGTGACTAATACGTACAGTATTCCATAACTGAACATTCATTATGAACTATCATTATTAATTATTTGTTAAGTGAAGAGAAGGTAAAGCACCCTGATACTGTTGGAAGCAGCTACTTTGATCATCCCTTCCCAAAGATCCATTTGATCGCAGACCTATAGAAAAATGACTTTTGCTACCATTCATGTGAGTCATTTGTGTAAGTATTCTGTTCGTTTCAGTGAAAATTTATCACTCTGTATTCTGCAAGTAGAATTACAGTCTGCATTGCGTTGTGCGTCTGCAGAGAAAGACATGTTTATGTTCGTGTATTATAGCACAATATTAATCATTGGAGAAGAGGACTATTCCTAAAGCTCTTATTCACAGCTTTTGCATTAGCTCTTTTCAGATTTATGGATTGATGGATACTGCATATTTATGTATTGTGTCAGCACTGGAGCAGCGTATCATTTAACACTTATCTCTCTGAATAGTGATATGCCCTCTCCATATTAGGAAATTTTTGAAACCCTTGTATATAATAAAATGCATACACTATAAATTTACAAAGACAGATTCGAATGAGCTTCAGAATTGATTACTTCCTTTTAGGCAAAGTAACTACTTTGTCTTTTCTGCTATTATTGCTGTCTGATGCTTCACTATTCTGTCATTGTATGATCGTTGTGGCCTGCATGATGGTATAAAGAAGGAGATACAGAATCATAAAATCATTTAGGTTGGAAAAGACCTATATGATCGAGTCCAACTGTTAACCCAGCCCTTCCAAGTCTACCACTGCCCCATGTCCTGAGAACCTCATGTCCGTCTGTCCAACCCTCCAGGGCTGGTGACTCCAGCACTGCCCTGGGCAGCCTGTTCCAATGCCCCACAGCCCTTCGGGGAAGAAATTGTTCCCAGATCCAACCTCAACCTCCCCTGGCGCAACTTGAGGCCGTTTCCTCTGCTCCTGGCGCTTGTTCCTGGGGAGCAGAGCCCGACCCCCCTGGCTCCAAGCTCCTTTCAGGCAGTTCAGAGATCAGAAGGTCTCCCCTCAGCTCCTGTTCTCCAGCTGAACCCCCCAGGTCCCTCAGCCGCTCCATCACACTTGTGCTCCAGCCCCTCACCAGCTCCGTTCCCTTCTCTCCACTCGCTCCAGCACCTCAAGGCCTTTCTTGGCATGAGGGGCCCAGAACTGCCCCCAGGATTGGAGGTTTTTCCTCCCCAGGTCCCAGCACAGGGACGGTCACTGCCCTGGGCCTGCTGGCCACACCAGTGCTGGTACAAGAATCTACAAAGGCCGGTTTAATTTTTTTGATAGAACAGCTGCTTGCTGTCAGTATATTTTAAGTCAAGTGTATCAGGGAATGTAACTACACTGGAAGGCCTCTTTTAATAGCTAAGTAGCACTTAAGGTTCCTTATAAATACAGGAAACAAACAGTATCTTTACATGATATTCTTGACACTCTGTCTATAAAGTCATAATGAGCATCTGAGCTCATTCATCTACTAAAATTGGAGAAAACAATATCATCTTTCCTTTTACGTTTATCTTCGTGTCAGGCGAAGAAGAAATGGACTGGTTTTTTCCAACTTTCATCTTAGAATTAGAGATTTCCAAGAAGTGTGGGCTGGGTATTTCTTGCTGATAAGCTAGTTTGTTGTTTCATTTGTTTTTCAAATATTCCTGTGTTTGTGCCTATTTCTCTCTTCCTGGCTTGTCATCACGTATACAGTTGTTAAGGGTATGTTTGTATCCAATAGCGAGAGCTATTTCATGTAATATTTTGACAAGTAGTCTAGAGCCTGTCTCAGGGCAGCTTGTATTGTGTTTTAAAGGTTCTTCCGTTCAGGAAAGGCGCTTAGCAGCGTGCTAAAGGATACTGGGGAAAAAAACATTAGAGCTATCATCCTGATATTTTCCTACACTCTTTTTCCCACTGATCTTCCCCCACTACAGCAGCAGCCCTCACCCTGAGGGTTTAACAGAGGAGGCAGGATGGCTGATGCCGGTCAAGTTGAGCGTTCTAAGATGAGTGGTACCAAAGAAAGCAGGCTGCCACCTATGTGACAAGGAGCCTGGAGGGGAACAGAGGAGATATTACCTCATCTGAAACATTAATTGAAGATTTGATTAAAAAAACAAAACCAAAACAACACACACACAAAACAAGCACCGAAACAAAAGCTAAGATTAGGCCAGGGAGACTGGTCTTTGCCATCCATGGTTTGCCTTTTTAAAACATCATTTAAAAAAAAAATAAATCTGACTCTTACTTATTGCATTTTACAACTCTTGTGTGTTAGTCATTGTTCTTGAGATGAGAACAGAAATAACAGTTGAGAAGCAATCAGAATTTATAGCTCTAAATAACAGCCTTGACAGTTTCTCAATAAAAAGTAATTCCCCAAATTGCGCACTCTTTTCCTGATCATGAGTGCTATTCATAATGCGACAGATAAGTGACATGTGGCTTGGCAGGCTGGTAATCAGCACCCGACAGAACTGCTGTATTTGTGCTCTGTCACACGGGCCATCAGCAGACGGCCCCTTGGTTCTTGCACTGCAGCAAGAGGTGGGAATGTAAGGAAAACCGAGAGGACCAGTCACTCTACCACCTCCCTTCTTGCCATGTGAGCTTAGAAGTTGCAGTTGAGAAATCATAACTTAAAACTTGCATTAATAATTGCATGTTTTAATTAATTATATTTGTTACCAGAAATTTCTGAATTGCTCAGGCTTTGAATTTTGTGTTTTCCTGCTCTGAGTACTCTAAGAAGAGTATGTTCTGCCCACTTGAACTGCCTCACTTGGTGTTCTCCACTCATTTTCTCGTATATGGTAAAAGATTTCCTAGTAATTTAGCACTGTTTTAGCAAGATTTCATTGCGTGATATGCTTTGGGGGGAGTTTTTTGAAGTCAATTAAAATGGCAATGTGATCTTTTCATGCTGGAGGAGCATTTAACAGAGGCCGTGGAATTGGGACCGAATCTGCTGATTTTGGTAGGTTAATTGTAACAACAGGAATCATGTTCTTTCAGTTAGTAGAGCTGGGGTTACGTTTCTGTAGCTCTGAGTAAATAATAAGTCATTACCTAATTATTGCAATGTTGTGCTGCCTTCAATTTTCTGTGTCCCAGTTTATCAGGATATCAAATACAAGGTATTCAGGACGTGTCTGGATTTGTAATACTAAAGCAAACTTATCAGCAAACACATATCGTATGAGTTCTTTTGTTCTTCGGTACTCCTGCTGTGCTTCGCATAGCATTGGAGTGGATCTTCTGCACCACCTTTCTCTGTCTGTACTCAAATACTAGTGAATGGTGGTCGTTCTTTATGTAGAAAATCTGGCGTGAACATTTTGGAAAGTACTCCTCTCTAGCTCTTTGATTTTAAGTTAGTCAAGCAGTTTTCACAGACTTGTTCTTTCCTCTTATACTGCATATAAGGCCTGAAAGCATCTTAAAACCTTGCTTGGGCTGGACAGTTGGGCTGGGAGCTGCAGATCAGCTGGTGAAACGAAACAGGTGTGAAATATGGTTGGTTGTCTGGGATTATAGCTGGTGGTGAATGATTTGTGACTCTTATTTTCATTACACAGTTGTGCCTGTTCTTCTTTTGGGTTGTCTGGACTTGAGGACTGTGTTCCTCAATGCTGAGGACTTACATTCCACAATTTCTTACTCATGGCTTGCATGTCTTTTTTCCAGCTGTTGGCTTGAGACAGATGAATTCTCACTGGCCCTTTGTATAAATGCATCCAGATGACAACAGCTGAAAATGCTGTGGTAAGTCACCAAGGTGGCACTTCATAGCTACTGTGTATTGTAGACCACATCCACATCGTGCTATTCCTGTTACTTCAGCCTGTAGTTAAAAAAGCAAAATGACAACATAACTGTTGAGACAAAATATTGTGTAATGCCATTTTTTTGCAACACTAGAAGTCAAGGCAGTTAATTCTGGCGTCGCCTTTATAGGGTTTGTGTCTCTGCCTTTTAAAATGCTTGGGTGAGACTGGGGATAGAAAGAAATTTCTATATGCTTCTAATCTAGTAAAAAAGAACACTTAAAAAGCAGAAAATAGAAAGTTACCATTGATAAGTTGCTAGAGATGGGCAAGAAATTATCAAATAAATAAGATTTATTGGTGCAAATACATGTTTATTTAGATAGTAAGAATAACTAGAATGTAAAGCAAGTTGTTAATAGATTCAAAAGTAACAGGAGTAGATCATTAATAGCTTGAAGTGGCTAGAAGATACTGGTTAAAGTTTGTAGGCATAAGCATGTATTTTTTTCATCAAGATGATAATTCTAAAAAAATACTTGCTATCAATATGAGACCTTACTTGATCTTGATTCTTATGTACATTACGCTTCACTACTCAATTAGAATGAACACAAATACTATGGAGTGTTATATTCAGAGGGCAGGAAGGAGAGGAGATAGCAGTCCTGCTGCTGGTTCAGCACGTGGCACCCATTTGTGACACACTCCCTGTGAATTTTTCGCTTTCTGGGTCAGACTGAATCACTTGGCTGGGTCTTGTTTGCACATCTCGTTAGTGACCTGCTGCTTCCATTTAGCACATGCACTTAAAAAAAGATAGCAGCTTTCCATCTGCTGTTCTCACAACAGACTTTGGAGCCCTGTCATCTACTTACAACTTCTAGAGAAAAGAGTCACCTGCAATCTCTTCCAGTGCCACCAGAATTATCTGCTTGTGTTTTTTCTCCTGTAAGAAACGGGCAGCACAGGCTTTGTGAAGCTATCTCCACTTTTGTGTCTGTTGCTATTCTAAGGCCTATCTAACTACCAAGCAAGTGTAATATTAAGTGCTTTTTGTTACCAAATAGATCCTGAGAGTAGTCCCTGTTGTGGAAAAATAATCTACATGTTTAAGTTCAGAATGCTTTAATAAGGAACCGGGTGACCCCAGTTTGTCAGTGTACAAAGCACATGAATATCTTAGCCTGCAAATTTTAGTATCTTTTGCTCCTTTGAGGATGTATTGTTGACACACAACACCCATTTTATATTATTCCAATATTTTTATCAGTTTTGTCATAATCTTTGAACGACATGTATTTATAAAAATGTCAATCATGTATTCTTTTAGCACAACAAATATTAAACTGGTTCAGTTCCAACTTCTTTACTAGGCTCTTCACCTTTCTGAAGAATTATTATAACCTGCTTGTTTAGAAAATAAATTTTTAGTGTAAGTAGCTTGACAAAGTTGGTAGTAATCTCTGGTGGTTCAGTGTAACAGCAGCCATATGGAACCGTAATTTCCAAGTCCCACAGATCTCATTTATTTTTATGCTATGTTGGATTACATGTCAAAATTGTCTTTGTGCCATCTGTGAGAGTTCTTACATTCTGATTTTTTTATTGTAGTTCTACTGTAGTGCTTGCAATCTAGAGGTTCATTCTTTACATCAGGTACCAACATTTGATTTCTATACAGCTTAATTTTTCCCGCATTTTGTCTTGTAGGTCAGGATCCAGGAGTTCCCTGAAAATATATCAAAGCGACTCTATTGAGGTAACACACATATAAGTGAATGTAGTAAAAAGCAGGGATTTCTTTGATTTAGCTTCAGTACTTGGGAGTGCTATTCTGCTTGCTTGCCATCCTGTCTGGCTGTCGCACACCGAGATCCCTTCCCTTTCACGTGTAATTGCTTGGCCTTTCCCACTGGAAATGCCCCTTGAGGACACTCACGCTGTCACGATGGCCGTGTTGAATGGGAAGAAATGTGAGGAGAAATAAAAAAGGTGAATAGTCCTTAAAAGAAATAAAAGCTTAAGTGCTTCAAATCTTATTTTTGAGTACCAAAAGGGAAAGATCTTCAGAGCCAAATAAGTGGCAGCTATCATTTTCGCAGCCCTTGGGTTTGCCTTATTAGCACAGTCCTCTTGTTCTTTTTGCACGAAGGCCCTGGTCACCCAGTGGAGTGCTCTGCTGACTCTGCAGCCTGGCCCTGCTTGTGACTGGAAACTTATTACTGTGGTCAGAGAGCAGGTGAGAGTTTTCAGCCTGAGTCTTCCCTGGGGAGCTGCTGCAGGCTCTGCAATCATTTTAGAATGGTTTGGAAGGGGAGAAGTGGGAAAATCAAAACAAAATCTCAAGTGGCTGTTTAGCAGATGTTTTAATTCCTGATTCATGGTCAAGCTTTTGCATCCTGCAAATGGATGTCTTCTGGTATCTTTGCATTTCACTATCTTCTCATCAAAGATCCATTGAAAAAAATTAATCACATCAGCATAGTAAGTAAGCAGTAAATTGCAGCACTAACATGATGACTGGAGACCTTCCTAGTATTTTAGCTTCTGTCATGCTCCTTTTTTTTTTCCTTGTGTCTGTTTTTTTCCATTTGGTCTATTAAGCAAATTCATAAAGGGGCTACATTTTACTCCAGGCTTTTACAGCATTTCATACTGTGGGTCTCATGTCAGTTAATGCTCTTAGATGCAGTTACCATTAGAATCATAAAATCATTTTGGTTGAAAGAGATCATAACCCACCCCTGGCACTGCCCCATGTCCTGAGAACCTCATGTCCGTCTGTCCAGCCCTCCAGGGCTGGTGACTCCAGCACTGCCCTGGGCAGCCTGTTCCAATGCCCCACAGCCCTTTGGGGAAGAAATTGTTCCCACATCCAACCTCAACCTCCCCTGGTGCAACTTGAGGCCGTTTCCTCTGCTCCTGGCGCTTGTTCCTGGGGAGCAGAGCCCGACCCCCCCGGCTCCAAGCTCCTTTCAGGCAGTTCAGAGATCAGAAGGTCTCCCCTCAGCTCCTGTTCTCCAGCTGAACCCCCCAGGTCCCTCAGCCGCTCCATCACACTTGTGCTCCAGCCCCTCACCAGCTCCGTTCCCTTCTCTCAACTCGCTCCAGCACCTCAAGGCCTTTCTTGGCGTGAGAAAAATCAAATCCAGAATTCGGCCTGTGTGGAATTTTAATTTTTTTTTTTGGATGTGTTTTTTCAAGGAAGCGGTTAAGAGCACAGGTGAAATACGAAATAGTATTTTTCAACAGTTATCTTTATGCATACTACCTCACAGGGGTATCTTGTTTGGTACTGTTTTAACAGTTCTTTTCACTTTCACCAAGAGATCTCCCATACATCTTTGGTGTATCACCCTCTATAATACTGTTGATACTGTCACTTCCAGTGCTCATGGTTTGGGCTTTGATTTCTTCGTGGGGCACTGTGTTTGTTTAAACCTGCAGGTCTTTTTTTTTTCTATGTGTGTGTATGTCAGCTGTAGTTTGAAGACAATTTTTATGTTAGAGTTGGAAAAGACAAACAGCAATTTGTGTATCTGGATGACAAATTTTTCCCTTGCACGTACACAAAGCGTTGGCTGCTGTAGGGATTCAGTCAGCATCTCTTGCTCTTTGACGTCGACTTCACACTACCTTCAGAAAAGTGGATTTGTAGAGGTAACCCAGGGATACAATTTTAGGTTCTGAAATAGATAATCAAGAGTTTTAACGATTTGTAAATCAGCAAAGCAAAATAGTCCATGATTGCCACAAGGAGAGGCTACCTTCCTACTGCCAGAATTACAGAAAACTACCACTATTGTGGATAGCCGGTAAAACTACAGGTATTCTAGATTTGACACATGGAGGCACCTGAGCCCATGTAGTGGCTTTACTTGATACATGCTAATTGTACAATCAGTAACCCATGTCTTGGGTTCTTCATGAGCCAGAACTTTGTCCTAATATCACACCTTGTCATGAAAACTGAGGCCGATGCATTAACATCTACTGCTTGTATCACTTAGGTGAGTTTCCTTTCTGGGTGACTGCACATATGAAAAGTAAGGTGATTCAAATGAAACCATTATGTACTCTTCTGGTGGTTTCTTTACCCCACCATACTGGAGTCTGGTATCAGCTGGACCCTTAGAATCATAGAATAGTTTGGGTTGAAAGGGACCTCCAGAGGTCATCCAGTCCAACCCCCCTGCCATGACTTCTGTGAAAACTTGTGTTTTGTAGTAACTCGCTGTGTTTTGGAGGGGTTAGAATAACAAGACAGAGCACACAATAGGACAGACAGAACAACAAGGTCACTTACAGAATTTTTACAAAAATGATTTTTTTACATAGATAAGAACATTTTCTAATACTTAAACCAAAGACATAAAACCTGAACTTTCTCTCTTCAATCCTGTCTTTGTTTTGGTGAAAGTGAGAAACTAAACTTTTCATGGCCAGTTTCACTGTGAAATGAATGTGTCCAAGTAAATGGGTATGGGTACTAGTTTTATTCTTTGGGTAGACTAAGCAGAAGATCCTGCTGCACAAAAGGAATGTCAGAATATATGAGATATTTTAAGCATCCTTAGGATGCTGAGAGTGGATCCAGCTTTAAACTGATAACTTTTGAAGTCACTTGACTGTCATTTGATAGTTGCACTTGACTGGATGAGATAGTTGACATGCTCTTGCCATAGCTTGTTATGTTGATCATCATCAGTGCTTCTCAGTATCTATTCTCTGCCATTTCCCATTTTATTTTGGACTGAACGCAGAACAATCCTTAGGGCTCTTCTTTCTGTACTGTTGTTTCTGCTACAGTTATATTGGATGTTTCTACAATTGCAGGCTTTAAGCTCTATCTCCAAATAATAGTAGTTATTAAGAACAAACTTGCTCTTAAAAATAAAAACTTTGTTAGAAATAGGAACTTAAAAATGCTTTACAAATTGAATTTACAGATATAACACATAAATTTCTGCTTCACTAAAATAGCTGATCTCCTCATTTTTGGTACGTGTTGATGGGATACTGCCGTGTTTCCCCTAGCATCAGCAACAAAGAGAATCTCGTCTCTCTCTGTCCAATCAGGCTTTTATATTTTAGTGAGAGAATGTGAGTTTTAAGTCTGATTCTTTGCAATAATAACAGAAAAGACAAAGTAGTTACTTTGCCTAGAAGGAAGTAATCAATTTTGAAGCTCATTCAAATCTGTCTTTATAAATTCCAGATAAATGGAAAGGTGTATTTGAGGAACTCAGCAGGGATTTCTTTAGCAATCCTAACCCACTTGTGTCTATGGGATGGGATGTGTCCGAGGCGGCTGTGAGACCCGGCAGATGCTGTTGCGGGGCCGTTCTGTGTGAGCTTGGCCGAGCGGTGGGTACTGGGGAGGCTGCAGAGTGGGGAAGGGGGAACACGTCACCTAGAGAGGCTGGAACCTCTGGCCTGGGGATTTTCCTGACTCAGCTGCACACAGACCTAAGCAACCTGGTCAGAACCGAACGCTTATCCTGTTTCAAGGAGGATGTTGGACTTGGATCCCATAGTGAGGTCCCCTCCAACCTGAAAAGACCCGAAAGTTTCTAAGAGAGCAGTTTTGTACAGATTTGAATTGTCTTTGGGAAGATGTTGGGTTTTTTTCCTCACTCCTGAGGTAACTGTGTTTTATTTTGTTACTTCTCTCTACCTATAATGAAAAACTTGAAGCAAAACACTTGCAGAATTATTGTAACATGTTATTGCCTCAAATTTTGGTTTATCTATTTGTCCTTTGGAGAACCCTTTGGGTGTCAGGTTTTTGGTTTTGTGTGTGTGGTTGTTGGGGTTGGTTGGTTCGTTGGTTTGGTTGGGGGGGGGTGGTTTTTCTGTTTGATTGGTTTGTTTTGTTTTTCTCCCCTTACTGGTTCATAGAGGCCAAGGCAGTTCTTGGTGCTGTCTCAGGTTTCTATGATTTATAAAAGCCATATGTATACAGGGATATCTGAATGTAGATTAGGTACAAAACAAGCTTTGAAAGAACACAAGAATGAATACATAACTCTCAATTTGATAAAGCACTCTCCTTTCTACAAGACAGGGCTGAGAGAGAATCCATCAGCAACCTTCTGTTAGGAGAATTATGCAGACTGCAGTCTGGCCAGTTTTTATGTTACGCCGTGCTGTAAGACACGCTGCCGTACTTGCTGACTTTCAGAACAAAAAAATAAAGATATGTTGAGTTGCAGAAGACAGACACTATCTAGGGATATAACAGTTTCCTACCATATGTGTGTGAAAAGTGGAATAAATGCATACACTCTATGGTTCTTGCTGACTGAGAATCAATAGGAATGCACCCAGTGCAGTGAACGAGCTCTCAAGATTTCATCTGTGAGTTATTGGAAGAAGGGCAAAGTCCTAGGGGCCAGGGGGAGTAAAGAGAACCTGTGTGTCAGAAAGTGTGAAATTTAGGGTCTTAACTGACTCCGACTGTTAATTTTAGAATAGGTAATGTTTCCCTTTCACTGGCCTTGGATTGAAGATCTCCAAACTATTGGCTAAAAATACCTTCCCTTTCTTTGCCTGTGCAGCCCTGGGGGTGAGCGCATTGCAGCCCCGCTGTCCCCACTGCTCCCCTCCTCCTGCCATACACCGTGCCCGTGGCTGTTACCACGGGTGGCCGCAGGGCTTCCCTACCTTTCTGCATTTCATAACGTTTCATTCCATTTGTGTGTGCATTTTCCTTCCTCGAAAACTATATCCACAGTATCTTTAAATCTTATTTTGCTTCCTTCCAGAGGGTTATTATTGGAGTTGCTGTCTAAAATCTTACCCGAAGCTGTGCTTTTATATCTGTTTACTAAGCTCTTGTAATACTTCATATTCTTCCCCTCAGAACAAACCCTTTATGCTCATTGCAGAACCAAGGAACTAACCTATACATTGATTAATTTGAAATAGAAATGCCTGAGGCAGTGCAGAAAATATTTCCTGAGGTTGGATGCCAGCTACGCAAAGGAGTTTGCTGTTGCAGTTTACCGTGTAATATTTCTGCGCCATGACACACTGCAAAAGGCATTAAAGGACAAAAGATAAATATTCTAAATGAATCTTCAATGTATTTCAAATCATATTAGGAAATGGAGGAAATTCTGTTATGTGTATGCATTTTGGAGCAGGGAAAAATACCCATAGCTTTTTTTTTTTAAACTAAATGATCAGTTTATGTTTTACATTCATCTTGTCAGCTGCATTAATGTTGACTCTTTTATTACTGTTATGTGAAAAACTCATGAAATTACTGGAAGTTCATTGTATTGCAAGGGTGATTTTAAAGTAATTATCTGCGAGGCTGCTGAGGCTGGGGAATATTCACTAAGCTCTTGCAGCGTTGCCATTTATAGCAGAGCACTGAGGTGATACATGTGAATATCTATTGATGTGTTGTGTGTACCTGAATATGCATCTCCTTGCTCTCTGGTGAGTCTCATCTTCAGGGTATTTGCAGCTTTGCCCAAGGCTTTTCGTTTTCTCTGTTGTGCTGTGGTGCTGTCTGAGGCCCATGGATCCCCGGAGACAGGGGATGGGTGGAAGAGCAAAGAAAAGCATGGAGATCTGTGCCATACACGCCTCTACTTCTGATTATTTTGCCAAAAATTCCCTTTTATTTTCTTTTGCTGCCAGAATCCCAATGAGTGCTTCTAAAAATACAGAGAATAAGGAAGTTTCTACAGCAGAATTAAACCTGGATGATTTGAATAGAGAAAGGTAAATGTTAGTGAGTGCTTGGTTCACTGGCTGAGACAGAAAAGCACTGGCTGGTTGAGTCGCAGTTGTTGGCATCCTTTAATCAGAGCCCATATCACAAATTATTTCACATATTACCTGGGTTATTCCAGCAGCTGCTTCAGATGAGCTCTGCAATGCCCTCTGCGCTGGGTTTGCATCTGATATTGCTGCTGGCTCTCTAAGTGGTTTTATAATAGACTTCGTAAGAAAGAAGGGACTTGCATGTTGGTGATGTAACTGGTTGGGCAACTTTGGCAACAGCTGTCGTGACATTTCTATGAATTCTGTGAATTACTCAACTAGTGTAAGTTTCTCCTGGGTGTTTTTTTTGCTTTTGGAAGGCCGGGGCTCTATGGGATTAGGGACTCCCAGCTCTCCGAAAGCCCTCAGAGAACAACTCTGAATCAAAAAAGCAGCAGTCAAAGCTTCCCTTATTCTCACCAGACATTTACAGTCCTGTTGCATAGTGCTCTCTGTAGTTTTCTTGATATGATGAGAGAAGTCATCATCCAGGGATTTGAATGTCTGCCTTTGGAGCATCAGCCTGGATCACAGGTACCCAAAATGAGTATAAAACCAGCCCTGGTCTGTATAATAGACCCTTAAGGATTGTGATTTTTTTGCTATTTGCTGTTTTAAGTCGGGTTACTAATTGTACTTAGTTTATCAGTAGGAGGTCATTTGGATGCCATGTCTCCTATACCACAGGAAGTAATTTTCGGATTCTGCTACAAAGTCAAGCTCGATGTGAATTCAAAAGCTTGAATTCAGTTCTGAATTCAGTCGGTGCATGAAACTTTTATACATACTATTGATCTCAATGTCTTAAACACAGAAATGGTAGGGTGAAAATAGATTATTATTGGCTTCTCTGAATATTACATTAGATAATATGTTTATTAGATATATAATTGCATAGATAATATTACATTATGTATGTGTGTGTGTGTTTTCATATTCCAAAGAGAGACAAACAAGCATTTAGATAACTGAATTACTATTTTTTTCTTACAGATTGGCAGGTGTGTTTCTAGGTAACAAAATGTTTGTTGATGTTTCTAGAACACCAGAAGTTGTAGACCAGCATCCGTATCATGAGACACACAGAAAATGTCAAATATTCAGAAAAGACATAGGTGTCATAGGGTATGATTTAAATAAAGGGGTTTCCCCACACTTGTCTTAATTACCTTCTCAGCTACCCGAAGAATCCTATACACTGCTCTAGAGAGAGCTTTCCTGGGATGTTTTAGGCAGTGATTCTGCTCATGGCCCAGATGAGGAGACTCGAAAACCTGAAAAGCTCACCGTTTGATTCATGACATTGTTATTGTTATTATTGAACATTACTGTTATTTCTAGCTGAGCAGCTCTGGTGATCTTAGAGGTGGTTAGTGAATGTCACATCCTAGTTTCATTAACAACATGTCGATAACATGTAAATAGGCATATTATCTTGGGCATGCTTGCTAATTGATTGCAGCAGATTTTAGAGGCTGTGTGTCTCGGCACAAAAATTCTGTCTGTCTGCCCGCAGAAGGTGGAATGTGCATCTTCTCAAACGCCCCGATTCCTGGACCAAGTTTGTGAAGCTCTGTGAGAAGTCTGTCATGCTCATAGTAAAAGCTGACAGAAGTTGACTTACTTCAAGTGAGGCAAAGTTTCTCACCAAAGCTGCTTTGCAGAAACATGTCACACTGGGGATTTCCATTGGAGTGTCTTCTGCTGCTGTAGACATCAGTTCTGTTGTTGCAGGGGTGAGTTCTGTTGTTGTAGCCGTGAGTGCAAGGACCCTTCAGGTACGTGGTTGTGTTCTGTGGTTGTGTCGGTTCTGTTATGAAAGCAGGGAGAAATGGCACGAACACATGTAGAAAAATAGTACACTGCCCTTACAGATGTGGCTCAAAACACTTTCAAATGTAAGCATTTACCATGTTGCTCAGCTACTGTTTTGTGGTCTTTGTGAGTGTTGCTGCCCGGGAGGTTGTTGAGACACTCAGAGTAACGCCACATAATTCTTGGCACTGCTGGGGTTCGTTTGAGTTTGTACCATCTCATGCAGGATGTTTCTGCTAGTCAAAACCACACATTGGATGGCTGACTTCATGAAAACATCTAAAGCTGGCTAAGTGCAGCATCTCGTCCTGAATTTCAGTGAAGATTCCCATGCAAGAAATAAAAGGGACGTAGGTTCCATTTGCCTACAGCATCAAAGCCCCCTCCTGCCAAACCATTGCGCTTCGTTACATAAAGAACATTGTTCCTGCTGTGTCTCTTTATGCCAAGTGTTCCCTGTGGTCGGGCACACAGGCTCTAACTACCTTCTCATAATCGCATCAGAGCAAATGAGCTGTGACACTGCTTGCCTATTTTTAAATAAGCTCAATGTTGTCCATCTAATGACATGCTAAAGCATACTCTGCCTGTGGGAAATGCAGGCTTTGCATGGGAGAATAGTTAGGGAGAAGGCTTGTGCGTTTTATATTTAAACAAAACAACACCGAGTATGTGTTCCGAATGTCACAATAAACAGCCGTCATTTAAATTAAGTAAACCCTGAGTTGCTGATTTTTTAGTTCAAATGGGTGGCATTGATAATCTTGCAGAATTAGGTATTAACTGTGATGTGTTGACCACATTCGGGGGCACTTCTGGAACTGTAAGCGTGGAAGTTCTTGTAGCTGGCAGTAACAGTTTAGCTCTGTAATGGGAGTGTATGGCTGTGCTGTGGGGAGTAGGTTAAGGAATGTAGGAAGATTAGAAGATCATCACTTTTTATGCAACTCTAGTTTTCTTGATTGACATGGTCTCCCATTTAAATGAATAATGAAATTTAATTAAGAAAAGCTCTTGCTTCTACGTAATTCAACATTGAGTCCCACAATCCTGATATTTTTGCCTTCTATACTGTAATGTGCATTTTGGCTGTTTGAGATAATCTCATTTTTCCTCTGCAAGTTTGACAACTGCTCATTCTGGTTTTCCTTTGGTTTTCATTAACCTTTTTATTTTATTTGAAAGTCTGCTGTAATTTCTGTCCCTGGGCACAGCAGTACACGGTCTGACGGCAGGACCACTTTGAGCTGTAACCGATGGGCTGGCTGTTGTGCCATGGGATCAGTTTGTGAGAGCATCACCTGGGGTTTTCAGAGCACGGCATGGAAGGTGATGCCATCATCATAGGTATGTGCCAGTTATATTTGTGCTGGTTATACATCTCGCTTTAGGATGCTGCCTCGATTGGCGGTCATTTAGAGAAAAAGGGTGCAAACCTGATGTTGGATCAGTGATTGCCCTTAAATTTCGGTATGTTAGAAAAAAGCATGTTGCGGTAAAGAAAATAAATTTTAATTAATAAAAAAATAAATTTTAATTTTAAAAAATTTTAATTAAAAGGTGCCCTTTTTAGAGCTTTGCAGACAGAAATTACAAGAGCAGTAACAAATTCTCACATGCACAAATATTTACACTTCATTTAGTTCTTATGTGCATAAGTCAAAGCATATATAAAATGAATGAGATGACTGCAAGTCTCCTAAGAAGTTAGGTCAGAACTGGGAACAGAAGGTGTTTCTCCCATATGCCCATTGTCAGGACAGTTTTGGAGAATAACATAGTTTTGCTATTACAAAAAAGAAGGAATGAATAATATATGAAAGCAAATGTAGAGATCACAACCGTTTTGCAGGCCAGCATAGGCTACATTGCTTTGTGAGGAGTAATGATTAAGATGCTAATATCACCATGAAGAAATTCAGTGTTACAGGTCTATTAAGTGACCAGCATTAGAGCTTTGGGCTACATTGTTTGAAGTGTTTGCAAGAATCTGAAATCATCTGGCTGTGGGTGGGTTGAAGGTGAACGTGGACGAGAAAGGGCTGCACACCAGAGGATGTGTTCTGGAAGCTGGCCATGGCAAGAACGTCACAAGCGGTGACAGAAACAATCCCTTACAGCAATTAGCAGGAGCAGCCTGTTCTCATCCATCGCTTGATGTTTGGAGAAATTTTTCTAGATAGCTTTGGATTTTCAGATGGGTAGATTGATATTGTTATATCGAGAGAAATTGAAGCTGTGGTGTGGCAGCTGTACACTCCAAGGTGGGCAGTCTTTTATCCATTCTGCATGTAACACCTCATTTTAAAAATTGCTGTGCAGTTGACTGGCGTTCCTGTCTGCCTCGCTTGTGTGCATGATGTAGGCAGCGGTATGAAACAGTTCAGGGGAAGTCTCTGACCTGTGAAAATCAGACATGCATTTTAAACCGCAGACACTTGATGTGCGGTGTTCTTCTCCAGAAATGCCACTGCTCTCCTGCTGGTGGATAGTGGATAAAGCTTAGTGTGATGGGGTGTGAAGCAGATGCCAGGACCTGCAGTGAAAACGCAACAAGTCAGGCCTGAGACAATCACACTTCTCAGCTCATTAGCACCTTTAATCCGAGAGGCATGGAGCATTTTAAACTGTAATTAATTTTTGTTCTATGTGTGTGAACTGTGAGTGCAGTACTGTTACTGCATTTTGTAGGGAAGAAACCAAAGGAGAAAGAGGTGAACAAAGTAACCCAGCAAGGGGCTGACCGAGCCAGAAATACAGCCTTTACTCCTCCTGTTGTTTAGGATCGAAGCCAGTACCTTTCCCCTTGTGTTTCCAGACCGCAGAAGAGAGCAGTAGGAGTGCGCTCTTTCAAAACAGACCATGGCTGGTAAACACAAAACCCAAGTGTATTCCTTTTAGGCTCTAGTTCACTTGACAGGACCCTCCTTTTCTGTCAGAAAATACTGAGGGGTCTCCAAACTGAGCCACGTTGAGTCCCAGAGCAGGAGAGGATCTGCAGAGACACTCGGAGCCAGCCAGCCTGCATGATGCTTTCTCCTGCAAGAGGTGGGAATTTAGAATCTTAGAACATCTGTGGTGACTCTAATGCCCAACTAGAGCCTTTACTTATTGAGATCTGGAAGTGCTTTTCTCTCGAGTCCTCCCTGCCAAACCTCCAGCCACTGGCAATTCGTGGATTCAGGAAACTTAGACTTCACAGTGCTGGGAAGTAAATAATAGAAAATCATTAAAAACAGCTAGTTTGGCAAGCTCAGGTATGCTTTTGTTTTTTCTCCTAAAACAATTCCTCTGTCTGTAAGAAGGGATGGGGAGAAGAGGCAAGTACAGAGACTTTTCTGGTTTGTTTGCTTGAAGACCCAGTTTGAAGTGCTGTGTGTTTTGAAATGAAAATGTGACATTTGAATGGATCAGGTACATTGGTACAAGGATAAAGCAGAGTCTGAGATGGCTGGGCAGAATATGAGAAGGCTCTTTTGTTAAATAATGATAATAAAAAAGTTAACTATTGACCTGCTAGTTGTTTTTTAAATGTACCCATCTGAAGCTGAGAATGCAGCTATATTATTGGCAAAGTGAAAAAGAATGGAAAAGGAAGGTAGCTCTTTTCCCTTCTGTAAACAGCTGCTCCACTCCTCTGTAATGAAAAGCTAACACCAGCTTGAGGGTATTCCTGATGGATTTTTCCTGGTAAACCGTAGATGTGATTTCTTATGCCAGAGTAAAGGATGTGTATTCCCGTTTGGTAAAATCTTTCCTTCTCTCTTACTCTTTTAAGGGTTATCAAATATAAACCTAATTTTTCAGTCCCATCATAATGAATCAAGCATGTCCTATTCCAGCCTGAAGCAAGCTGCTAAGAAATAAGTGTACGGGGAAAGGGATGCTAATTGAAAGAGCAAACACTTTGCAGGTAAGCTTATTTTGAACTGAATTCTTTTATCTAATTTAGTCTGTTTCTACAAATGCTGTTTTCCGGTGAAGAGAATCTCTAAAATAACAACCGTGCAATATTAACAGGTCTGCCTATCATTAAGAATCATGGGGAGTTTTGTCCTAGGTCAGAGTAGAATTAAGGCTAGACTTTGGAGAACATCAGCCTGTTCTAGTCTAACTGCTGCCCTCCCCATGCTGTGTGATGTCAATCCAAGTGAGTGTGCACGGTATTGAAAGCAGATGCTGGTTGTTCTGAACTTCAAGCTGTCCAGGTGCAAACCAGAGCTATGCAGCCGTGCTTAAGATGATGCTGGTCCCGAGTTTTATAGGAAGCCTGGCTGAGCTGGGGCTTAGGACTTGGCTAAAAGGAGCCCCCGCTTGCAGCTGGTGCTGCGTTCTGTTCTCTGCTCGCGGTAGTGGAGGCTTCAATATTGTTCGAATGGTCTTCCAGCTCATTGAGTTTCTGGTGGATTATGAACAGTTACCAGGTTTGTTCTCAGCACATACACGTTGGACTAACTGACGGTCATTTGAGTTGTGTCCTTCTCCGGTTTATGTGCCTCGTATCTGAAACAGTTCACTATGACAACAACAAAATGTTTTTAAGCACCATATAAAATTTTCCCACTTGCTGTCAATTTTGTTCTGGTTCATATATGATTGATTTGACTTTCATGGAGCTCATTCTCTGAGCATGAACAGAAACAAATGCATTTGGTGGTTTGGTTTTGCTTTTTTTTTTTAATGGTAACTTATTGATTGCATTTAAAATTATAATGACCAAACAACTTGCAGAATATTGTCCTGTGATTGCAGTATTTTATTCAAATAGGTGTTATTTCTGGTCAGTTGTTAAAATGAAACAACTCATTTTGAAAAATCTTAGCCCCAAATGTTACCTGCAACCTAAACTGAGGAATGTTATTGTCTGCTCTATGAGGTAAAATTCAATGCAGCTGGTGTTGCATAAATTCCATTATTGGCTCCATTAAAAATACTGCCAGTAGCTGATAAAGCATTTGCTGGTTTCCCATCTTTTGTTGCTTATGCAATGTAGTTTCCTGGGCTGCTTTATTGCAAAATAGTTTATGCACATGCAGAGTTTTTATGTGATCTCGGCTGCTCTTTGGGACAATCCCAGCTCCTGAGAGCTCAGCGTTCGTGTTCGTGGGTCACGCAGCCACGCTCTGGCCAGCTCGAGAGCAGCTCCAAAAGCTATAAAAGGATTGCACTGGGTATTAAAATTTCACTGAGTATCTTACTGTCTGACTGGTCTTTCTTAGTGTCTAACTCATCTTACTGACGATCTCTAGTATCACACTAAGTATTAGTATTGCACTCAACAAAACATGAGCTGTGACCTGCCATGTCATCTGAAATGGAGTATTCGTGTTTGGTTTACTTAACCATAGAATAAAAGGATGGTTTGGGTTGGGAGGAGACTAAAGATCATCTCATTGCAAGCCCCCTGCTGTAGGCAAGGACGTGTTCAGTCCCATCATGAAGGACAGGAAAATATCAAAGCTTCTAATAAAAACCATTGCTTATAATATATATTACATGAGACAAATGTACAAGTGAAACAGTGAGTAAGAGCTTCTGAATGTGTAGTTCTTTCTGTTCCATCTTCCTTCAGTTCCATAAAGGCAAATAGGAGTGTAGCTTTTAAAGGGAGAAATCTCAAGAGATGGTAAAGATCAAAGTTTAATTCACAGAATCCTTGTTTTAAACATGTCTAATAGTCAAACCCAAATGTTTTACAGTGAAATCCTGCTCTTCAAAAGGTGCACGAATATTCTTTGCACTTTGAGAAACTGGAGTTAAGGTCTAAAAGGGATTAAATTATCCTCAACTTATATTGCTTAGAATGTAGAAAATGTTCTCCTTTCTGCTGTAAAAACTAGCATAGATTTTTATTTTTTAAATTTTGAACGCCTGTATTAAGACATGTGCAAAGTAGGGGTTTTTTCATCTGCTGCAAGAGATGTGTGTATTGTATGTTTGGGCCAAAATGTAATGACTATTGTGGGCAGCACACTGGGCTGCCACCCAGGAGCAGATCAACTGACACGAGGTGAAGGACATGGAACGGAACAAAGAGATGAGGAATGGGTGGAGGGTGAAGAGAATCAACGGGAGATGCTGAAAAACACCCAGAGATGCAAAGGCGGCAAAGAAAAATAAAAAATAAAGAGTAGTGTAGGGAAGAACACAAGTAGTGAAACAAATTTGGAGTTGAGATCGTTGTATAATAACCCTTGAGTTGATGTTTGAGTTCCAACATTTCGACAGAAGGATATGCAACCTTATGCAATTTCTTTGCTGCCGTTACATTGAAAGCTTCAGGAAAAAGAACTCTGTAATGGTACTTCTGAATTTTACAGCACTCCTGTCCTTTGGAGCAGAACATTACTTCCATAAGCAACGTGTGGTTTCCAATTCTGACCTTGCTGCCGTCATTCCTACAAGAAACTGAGAAATGTCAGGTTTGCATGACTGGGAGCTGGGAACAGCTGGTTTATTGATAGGATCATTAAAGCTTGTGTCATGTATTTTCCAGAAGTGGTTGCTTCAGTGCCTGTTTCAATTGAGTGAATATATTTTTCTTAATTTAAGAAGGGCAACTGTTTTCATTTAGCAGAAGAATAGCTACACTAAGTATTTCAGATGTTCCTTGAAAATAAAGCCCTAGTTCTTTCGTTCAGCTGAAATCTGAACTGATAGTGCTGTCACAGGCAAATTTGTTAGGAAATTACTGCATTGGTTAAGAGAATAATTTAGCTACAAGTTTGACGATAATACTGCAGTGTTGTGCATCATTTAGATAGATTTCAGTTATTATTGTAAGAATAGATGAGAAAGAATGCAGTCTAGTAATATTCTGTAGAATTCCTCTGCTGGTTTTCATGTTCAAGCTGATCAGGTGAAATAAGCATCTTCCTAGAAAAAATACGTTGCAGTACTCTAAGAAGCAAACCACTTATTTCTAATCATGATGATTCAGAGCAGTTAGAAACATTTCCAAACATTCCTTAGTAGGTACAGATGGATCAAAGGCGAATTCAGGTGGATTTCAACTGGTATTGGTCAGGTTGATGGTGCATTTGTGAGTGAACAGTGGGTGCATGTGGTTCACAGGAACTTCTGAACCAAATTGGTGTCCTGAGACTTTCTATCATAAAAATTCCAGGGTTTGTATCACAGTGAAAGTTACAAATAGTTCAGATATTCTCCCCTCCCCCTTTCCCAAAGAAACACAGTGACTTTCACCACACTTGTGCAGTTACTTTTACCAGAAACACTGTTACAGAACTGCCTTGGGAAATGTTCTAGGAGCCTACAGCAGTTTCTGCTTTGATATTGCAGGGCTGAGTTCATCAAGAGAATGTCTCTGTTCCCCCATTTTTTATTTACTTTTTGTAATTTGTAGGTTTTTTTGGGGGGGGAAAGTGAAAAGAGCCAAGTGGCGGACATGAAGAATAGGCACTGCGTTCTTGTAGGAGAGATCGCACCGCATCTACCGTGCTTGTGTTCCCAGGCCCTGGCTTTGTTTGAAGTTCAGCTTCTGGGTGTGTTCAGGGACGGACTCGTGAATCACTCGCACGTACCTTTTACACGCATTGCTTACACATACCTTTCTTGCAGCCAAAGTCACTATGGGATGAGGATGTAGGAGGAGAACCGAGATACCAAGATACATTTGTCCCTCCACTGCTGATGGATGTAAATGTAATTTTGGGATATTGGCATTGCTTATTAAGAGCTAGGTGTTGAGCTCCAATCCCACTCATGTACAGCAGAGTGTTGAAAATTCAATTTAATCGCCACTCGGTCTCCAGCAGCAGAGGCAGTTTTGAAATAGAGGAGTTGGGAATGATGCTAAAGAATTAACCTCTTTCTCAATGACTCTTTAATGATTCTGATGAAAAAGGAAAGAATCCAGACCACGAACAGATTCTTCACTTGTTAACACTCGGCTGTTGTTACTGACCTACTTTGAGAATTTCTCTGAAAATTAGTGTTTCATTCTTTTTGCTTTGAAAGGGCTTTGGTGTTGAAGCTAATTTTTTGTAATTCGTCTTAAGCTTTTCAGAAATTTGATTGAACACAATATTCTGACACCCCCTACTGTTCCTTTTCTCTTCTTCAATATTTCTAAAAAGGTATTTTAAAAAAATCCATTTTTTGGAACTGCATTTTAAATCAAATTATGTCGGCCTTCCTGTCAACTCTTAGTTTAGACTGTCTCTGCAGTGGGTGTGCAAAAGTAATTGTTGATGGTGCCCTTGATTTCATGCCTCTCCTTTTCCAGGACACAGGCAAAGCTGTTTCTGGACCTGTGGCTGTCACTGTGGGATCCTGTTTCATGACTGTATTCAGTCTTGCCCTTCTCCTTTTTTTCTTCACATGCAAAATACATCTTATTTTCAGAGTGCATCTGTCATTCTTTCCGCACACAGAACTGAAGAAATAATTATGTATCAGGCAATGGAGTGAAATATCTGTATGCAGACATAGCAAAAATTTACTGCTGATGAACACAAAATCCAGTCAGGCGTTTGTTTTGCAAACAAACTTGGATTCAATTTGATCCTTTCTGATTCACACAAGTAGTATTTCGTGTGTCTCCCCATCCCCCTGCAAACAGACACGTATTTAAAAGTGAAGACTGATGGGAAAGGGCAGTGTTTTCCTCGTTAACTGGATATACGCCTAGCATCCTTTCTCCACCAAATCACTGTCCTTGGCCTTTATCTGACCAGAATTTGTGCTTTTTAAACTGTGTGACCTTTTTCTGTGGCTTCAGGAGCCTGAAGAGTTTTGGGAGCGGGGGCTGTTGAGCGGCCCGTGCCTGGTGCGTTGGTGTTGCTGCAAAGGGATGTCCCGCACTCGCTGAGTTATTCCCCAAGAACCTGGAATCCCCAGAGACAAGGGATTTTCTTCAGAAAGTGCTGTTTCTGAACAGAAGACAATAATGCTGTGTGTCTTTGTTTTAAAGGAGCCTAGATATGTTACAGAAATAGAGAAAAGTTAGATTCTCAAGAACAAAACGGGTTAGTTATTGCCTGATATCTTTCTTTCAGACATAGGTTGTTTCTGCCTGCTTGCTTCTAACATTTAATGGCTTTATGGGAGTTATGTGCTTGCACTTGAAGGCAAAATCTAGACCTGTTATGTTTTTCTCATTTCTTCAGTGAGTTTCACGAATGAACAGCCCTGTTCTGGAAGGATACTTGGATTTTTACCTCATGGGTAAATTTTTTACACCTCTTGATGTAAATTAAAGCAAATAATGATTTCTGATGTGTTCTGGGAGACTATTCATGCTAGATAATTGTTTTTGTGATTAAGCCTAATTTGGGAGCTGTGTTGGAGAGAGAGCTAAGCCACTTGTTTTTGTTCTCCAGACTGTGGATTCTGGTTCTACGTGTCAGTCCCGCAGCCGAAGGACGTGGGTTGGAGCGGCGTG
The DNA here is from genome assembly GCF_036013475.1 of Columba livia. NCBI lineage: Eukaryota > Metazoa > Chordata > Aves > Columbiformes > Columbidae > Columba > Columba livia. The sequence goes on from NC_088614.1 coordinate 779,154, forward strand.
CACTGAGTTCAGCTATTACTGCACAGCTCAGAAACCTCTCCAGCTGCAGGTTAGTCCAGCTGTGATTGTAGGGGGATCAGTAGTTGTACATTAATGTGCATTTCCTTGTGCAAGGCTGGGACACTGCATAAATAATCCTAGAAAAACATCACAGAACCACAGAATCGACTGGGTTGGAAAAGACCTCAGAGATCATCAAGTCCAACCCTTGGTCCAACTCTAGTCCGCTCTTCTTTGTTTATTTTGGTCTTCTTGCTCTTGGTCTTCTTGCTTTTGGTCTTCTTGCTCTTCTTTGTTTATTTTGGAGCATGCTTCTGTAGTCATTACCACTTAAAGAATTAATCCAATTGCTAACCTAAAGATGCATAAATCCTCTCAGTTTTAGGTCAGTTTGCTCCTCTAACAAAGAGTGACCTGCAAAACACTTAATCAGAAATTACAGAGGCTGCTGACCTTGCTGCTTTAGACATTCTGGATCCTTCACAATTATTAATAGTTGATTCTCGTTTTAACATATACCTCGAGACTGTTGGGTAAAGGGTCCTTTAGCTGAACGTTGCTCATTGTATGCTAAAACTGTTATGTAACCAATACACAAATGTCTCACTGACTGGCTCTCTTCGATGACCCTGAGGGTGTGAATGGAGTGATGAGAATTTGTCTATAATGGCTGTTCCTTTTCTTTCTGGCCTGCTGGCTTTGTTCCAGCATCCAGACTTGCGCAGCTCTGTAACAAACAATATCTCGTCTCTGTGTGCTTTTTGCACATGGGGTGGGCCCTGGTTTGGGGACAACATTTCTGTCTGATACTTTGGACATATCACATAGCAGCTTTCTACTTGTTTGTAAGATGGTAACTACTGACCTAGCTCAGAAGGGTATAGAAGGGATCGTGATGTCTCATTTCTTCGGCTGCTTTAAAAATGAAGCACTATGTAGCCTGAGTTATCACAAACTAGATTTTGCTGTACATTCTACCACTAAGCACCTTCCAAATAATCACGTAAGCAGAGTTCTACTGTAGAATGGCTGGGCATACAGACTAAGGACAAGAGATTCAGGAACAGTTTGTAAAGTTCAAGACCTAGCTTGACTATTCCTAATGTCAAAGCACCTGATTATTAAATAGAATTCTCCAGTAGTATTTTAAGATTATGTTTTCAACATTGTGTAGAGTTTAAAAAATGAATTGTTTAGTTATATGTAAAAATGTAATGGGCTATCTGTCAGGCAAATGATTTTCCTTTGGTTAGGGCTGAGTGGTGAGGAAAGCCTGGGGGGATCTGAATTGTCTTGTCGTGATTAAAACCAGTAACCAAGCAATTCCATTGGCAACAGTGATGTGACACACGTCACTTGAAACCAACCTCAGGCTGTTACTTATTGGATCATTTCAATAGGAAATCAGATGTGAGGGGAAACAGCTCCTTCAAATTGCCTGTCTTTTTACCTTTTCCAAGCGATTCTCTTGCTGCTACCTCCAGCTAGGCAGCTTCCTGAGATGGGCACGGACTTTAGGGAGGTCAAAATAGTTTAAAAGGAAGAAATAATTTTAATGAGAGAGCTGGCTCTGAGTATGTAATTTAACTTGAACTAAAAACAGCATTCTGGAGTGCGGAAGAATTAGCCCTTCCTATCTGAAATGAACAGCACTGGGTTTGACAGAACATTTTGAATTATCCCGTTGCATCATTAATTCATTTGGAATCCACCGTGCTTCACTGACAGAACAGTGCTCATAAGAAATTCATCTGGTAATAATGTGCATGGCGCAGAGCTGCTCTCATACCCACCCCCCTCCAGCAGCTCAAACGTAGGCTGGGTATTTGTAGAGGTACCACCTACTTAAACCAAGTTCAGCCGCTGACAAGCTGCATTTTGTATAGATTCTTTTACCTAAAGGTAATAAGTGTGAGCTCGTGTTCTGTTTGTGTGCCTGTCTTCTGTGCAAGACAGAAGCGGAGAACACCCTCCTCCCTTCTCCCTCTCTCTGACCTTTCCTTTTGCCAGTGAAAACAACCTTTCTGTGTTTCATGGAGCATTACAGACACCATGTTACTGAAGGACTAAGACTTCATCTTATGGATATAAAATGGATGCCTGAAGCCCTAAATGTTTCCTAGTTCTTATAATTTGCACAATTTTGATTATCTGATCAAAAGAGTAGAGAGTAAAAAGTCTGAAATTGTAGGATTTATGGGTCTTAGGTGTGCAAATATCGACTTGTTAGTTTATTAATTAGGAAGACTTTATATTACTATGTAACCTTTAATCTGAAAGTCTGAGCCATCTAGAGTTGGATGTAATGACTTGCATCACGTCTATAAATGGTGTCACTGCTTAAAATAGTCTGGCTGTGTCTCCACCTGCTCTCGTCCATGCCTTTTTCCTGTGCTCTTCACAGGCTGGAAGGCAATGTCGGAAAATGTGGATCGGTGAGATGAAAATCTTGAGTTACAAGTTGGAATCAGCAGCTGCAGATGATTTCAGTGATGTTTCGAGCATTTCTTAGTTGTTAATGAGCCTTGGAAGGGTCTCCAGTTAGTTACCAAGTCAGCTCATTGTTGCTCCATTTTCTTCATCGTATTCTTGCATTTAAAAGTAACAACAACAAAACCTAAAATCAAATCAAACCTGATTTTTTAATAAAAAGCTCATAAACCTCAGGTGATAGTACATGGTGATTGGGAAGGACCTTTTTGATTGTGGGCACTGGGAAGTTGGTAAAATGGATGAGGCTAGACGTGACAAAAGCTCCATTTTGTGTATCTGGGTTTTATTCTTTTATTTAAGAGGATCCTGGAAGCAACAAATGGTTCTTTGAGAGGTTCAGAGTAGAATGAACGGCTTCAAATAAAGCAGGTACAAGGGCCTGAGGGTAGAGCACAAGAGATATGTAAGGAGCCCATCCTTCTCAAGTGCTGGTGTATTTAAAACAAACAAAAGCCCCAAAGAGGTGATGAGACTGAATCTCAAACCCCACATTATCCTGTATTTTGGTGAAGCAGCTAGGAGAAGAATGAGGCACTTTCCCAGTAGGGCTTTGACATGCTTGTTTTACTTTATGACCGTGCTCTCAAACGCATTTCATACTGTCTGGCTGTGAGAGGAGGACAGAGGCCTCTGCGGAGCCCTCTGCAGAGCAGGATGGAGAGGCTGGGAAAGGACACACTGCGAGGTCCCAAACAGCTCTGTCCAGCTTTCCTCTCCCAGTGGGGCAGAGCTGCCACTTCAGCGTAATGAACAGGAATAAATACAGTAATAAAGCTGGCTGCACCCGCAGCCGGGGGGCGTCTGTTCCCAGAGGCTCAGCAACATCGATCCAAAGTGAATTAGAGAGACATGTTATACTTCTTCTGCATATCAGGTAGCTGGCCAGGCGTTACCAAAATGTAAATCCATTTTAGAAGCTTGAAATGAGGCAAAAGCCTGGTAAGAGTGTTATCTGAAAACTGTTTGCTGGATCCTGGATGAAATGAGTGTACCATGAGAAGTGGGCCCAGCCCTTTGTCCTGCAGCAGCAGCCGGTGGGTCCGGGTTGCCTGGGGGTGTGGGAAAGGCAGATGTTTAGTCACGTTATTGTGCAGTTTCCCACAGTCCTGGAGCTCCAGTCCTCAGTGGGATGTTCTCACGTGTCTCTGCTCCAGGTTGTTCTGCCCTGGTCAGGACTTGGTTCTTCTTGAGAGAGAAACACACGGAATTTAATCAGTTGAATTCTGTTCAGAATGTACTCTAGGTCTGGCTTCCAGGAGCAAACGCTCCAGGTAATCTATATGCTGAAAAAACATTTACAGCTTTCTAGTATTTGATGACGACTTTTTAATTTAAAGCTGTGTCCACACTACTGGGTTACTGGTGTACTAGACATCATAGAACCTCTAATGTGGATCCAGCAAAGCCACCATTTATACTGATGCAGTGAAACAGATAATGAGAGCTCATCTCTACCAGTAAGTAAGTGTACGAGCATTAGGGGCTTCTACTGGCACAGACACGCGTTGCAGGAAAACATCTGCCTGGCACAGCACAGGCTTTCGATGGCTTTGTTACGATTTGGGGATGGAGTCGCTTGTTTTTACTGTTGCTTTGGCCGGTTTCATGGATGTTAACCCCAAAGCATTCCATTAATGTGTTACAACTTCTTATATAGAAGTACAGTTACTGTGACCATACAGTTTGCGTAGAATACAGCTCCCAGGCATAGCATTGCTGTTTGTTTGGCCACCTATATAAAATGAAATGTTAATCTCCGTTTTGGAAGATATCGTGCGTTTCAAGTGGTGAAATGAAAACCTTTGATTGTTTTCTGCACTGTGCTATGAAGCAGCAGGGATGGCGCTGAATGCACTTTCCACACAAAAAGAATTACACTGTGTCCTCATGTAATACTCCTCCTGTTGCTGTTATTTCTACTTACTTACTGATGCTTGGCTGGTTACAATCTGACATTTTCTTCTCCTGAGCCCAAAATGCAGTCTTAAAATAAACTGGTGACATGCACGCGCTATTCTGGAGCCAACAAACTGTAATATAGTTTTAGACTGAGTAGCAGTGAACAAAGTTGTTATATTTACACCTCTGTTATCCTAGAATATTACAGTGGGGTTATATTTATTATCTAAATAATATTTTTTTAAAATCTGGATTTTTAACTCCCATGAAAATGCGAGGTGGGAAAAAACCAAACCAACCAACCAACCAAATAAACACCCCCCTCCCCCCCAAACTGAAGTAATACATGGCAAATAGGGTTCGGTTGCTAATCTGTAAGGTGATTTTTGGCCAGTTCCTTCACCTCTGTGTTTTCTTGCATCTCTTTCCCATTCCCTGTGCTGGTTTAGACTCAGTTCTTTGGGCAGGAACAGCCCTGGTTTAGCTGCCCAGCCCAGCCATACTGGGGCACCTCAGTCCAGAACGGGGTTCTTCTGTTTTGTACAAATTTGAGTGCATTTAGAGGAGCTGGCACAGACTAGAGATGATTCCGGGTTGTGATCTGCATTTGCAGTACTATTAACCAAATATCAGTAGGAATTTTCTCATTTCATGGTGTATTTTGTTTTGTTTTTCCACACACTAAATGTATACGTAGTAAGATTCAGTCTGAACCCCGAGTAACATTTATTGTAAATGCAGAGGCTGTGAAATGTGAATTCACATCTTAGGTCATATACCTGATATGTCTATTCTGATACATATGATCAAGCTATCAGTAGATATACACATTATTATATGAATCTATGCAGAGATATGTACGTATGTATGTTATGATGCATCACCATTTGGGTCTTGGGTTTAAGTTATGGCCAATCATTTAAAACTGTGATGCTAGAGCTTGGTTTTATGTATAAATGGGAGAAGTCTCCCAAACGCAGGGAAACACAGAGGTCTGATATAACTGGCTCATGAACAAAACAGAAATAGTGTGGTTTGGTTCCGGGACAGAGTCTCAGGTTTATTTTATGTGGTTTATTTCACTAAAATAGTCTGTGTTTGTTTGTTTGTGGAGAGGCAAGTGCTTGCTCTGTGGTGACTGTTGGGACAGGTCACTTTGTTCTCAGTGCCAAATGTGCAGCTTGATTGTTTGAGATATGAATGCTAATAATTGCAAATGGAAAAATAACTTACCTAGCTTTTTACTGGACAATTCGGATGGGACGAGAGCGTGAAGTTTCTTCTTCAAAAGAGAGAATTCATTCTTATTTGACCATATCAGGGAAGAGACATTTGTCTGCTCCTTTTTTAATTGTGCTGTGGTTTTATGCCGGAACAAAATGTTGTATTATCTATGCGCTTTTCCAATTATTAAATCTGTTATTTTTCTGTAGATTCCTTAAGCCTTCTGATTAAGCAGGGAAATGATTCTTTTTATGTGAATTCGAACAGGGGAGATTTTGTGATGAGAAAATGAAAAAGCTGGAATGACATTTCAGGACTTGCGTTGAAATTACATGAAAATTGAAAAAGGCAAGAGGTAAGAAACTACTTTAGACTACTTTTAAAAATCAAGTTGCATAATCTCTGAAAATGTTGATTGGGTAATTTTTTTGTTTAAGAACTCAGTGCATAGAAAATCACCGAGTCCTTTAAAATGTGGGAATTCAATATAAAGATTTTCAGCCTGGTTTTACATGCCATAATATAAGCAGGCATTAGAGCACAGGCAGGTTTCATGGCATCGTTCTGCTCATCCCATGAAAGATATCACAGCCCAAACTAAAAACAAATTAGTGCAAACAATATTGATGCTAAACCTGGGGTGAAGGTTTAAAATAAGCTGTTCTACACAGGCGATAGTGGAGCAGATAGTGAATACGGGCATGACACGTTCGTGGCGTGAAATGGTCACTGAGTTTTCGTTTCCATGGTTGGGAACGTTGTGTTTCCTCTGCCGAGAGCAGCACCTGGTGGCTGCAAACACCCAGCGCTGGAGACCATCACTGGGCTCCGTTTGATGTACAGTAATCTACACGGCATTTTCTCCTGCAGTATCTTCAGTGTTCGTGATTGCACACACCCAAATAAGCCTTACAGAATCTTCAGCTCAAAATCACAAAACGCATTGGAACGAACCCTGTGTAGCTGATGAGCACTTTGAAGTCAGTGGTATTAAAAACAAAGTGGCAGATGCTCAACATGTTTTAGGATCTATACCCATTCTGTGTTAAAAAGAAAAAATATCAGATTTGAAAAGTGATGTTTAAATATCAAATACTGTCTCATGTTTGTATACTGCCTTTGACCTTGGTGAACAATAAACAACAGCTCCATGTGTGGTTTGAAATAAGTATTCACTTTGATCCTGGAACACCCTCCTTCTCTCATTTGGTTAAGATGTCATTAAAATCCAGGTGCTTATCTGTTTATCTAGATATTATGGTCATTTACATTAGGGAGACGTAATTTTTGAGCTGTCGTGCATCATTTCTGCACCAGGATGCAGTCACTGTGTCTCTCACAAGCTCGGCTTGATTTAGGTGGTTATACTGGGGGAAGAGTTAGAAAATGCCATTTGTATCCTATTCCTTTATTTGCTTCTTTTATCTGATGTGATGGAGCTTTTATCTGCTTGAGGTTGTAGGGAGTCCTGCAGATCTCCGAGTAACAGCTCACAAGAGTGAAAACCAAGACCATTTCAGCCTGGTTTTATCTTGGAAGCTTCTAGCACTTTAGCAACAAAGAGGGCTAAGAATAGATTGTTTTCAAAAGAACTCAGAAAAATCATATTCTGAGCTCTCAAAAACCTGGCCTAAACTCACACTGGCAGCTGGTGTGTTAGTTGTGAAAGTTTAACTTCATTTAGATGTTGGAACGGAGGGGTTTTCTTCTCTTAATGTATTCCAGTTGTATATACACAAACACAGGTGTTGGTGAGTTTGAAAATCTGGCCACGTGTGAGAAACTAGAATCAAGACAGGATTTGGGGGCTGCATTAGATTCCTTTTGAAAATAATCAGTTAGTGCAGTGTAGTTTACTATATTAACTAGTAATAAGGAAAAAATGAGCATATCTGTAATTTATTTCCTTCTCCAGCCCAACTGTGATTTGTTAAAGGCTCTTTGACATTGGCCCTTTGATTCTGCAGGTTTGCCCAATTACAGCTTTGTGCAGTGTAAAGCTGTAACCGCTGATTTCCAATCCTTTTGGAGGGAAATTTACATTTTGAGTAGTGGAACGATAGCTCTTGATCTACACTTAATTAACAATGACAATGTTCACATTTATTCAAATAATGCTAAACACAGAAATATGTAATTTTTATGCCAATTAGTCTGGTCAAGTGAGGTTAGCTAATGAAAGACTAACTCAGAAAGGAATTGTGTATTTGTTCATTTTCACACTGTTCCAGCCACTTGCATCATTGCAGAGTTCACAATACTGATTACAGACGTAAGAAGGTGCTAAAAAGTAGCAAAGTTTTACATATCCAAAGTCTTGGGGGGCAACGGATAAGGCAACCAACCTGCTTTGGAAGTGAAGGGAGCGGGTGTCTGTGGTGCTGGGCCAGCCAGCCTGGGGCTGTGCTGGGTTCCACCAGCGAGCTCTGGTGGAGTTGTCAATTCTCATTGTAAGCAGGGGAAAACGAACAATATCTGTACTGTAAAGAACAGTATCTTGAGCATCTCTTCCAACTGAAATGATTCTATGATTCTCTGCTTGCTAGAACAGCAGGAGAGGTTCAGGTGTTCAGAGTGGCTGTGTTAGTGATTTGTCATGAGACGTTGCCTCAAATTCAGCTTTTTAGAAGCTCTGCCCACAAGAATTATAGCATCCCAGCCTGACTGGGGCTTCAGGCCCTCTGTAGATCCCCAGTCCAACCCCTGCTCACACAGGGTCACCAGAGCAGATCACACAGGTGGGTCCAGGCGGTCTGAACGTCTCAGAGCAGGAGACTCCACACCCGCTCTGGGCAGCCTGGGCCAGGCTCTGGCACCTCCCAGCAAACAAGTTTCTGCTCATGTTCACATGGAGCCTCCTGTGTTTCAGTCTGTGCCCGTTGCCCCTCACCCTGGCGTTGGGCACCACTGAGCAGAGTCTGGTCCATCCTCTGACACCCACCCTGACATATTGATCCATTGATCAGATCCCTCTCAGCTTCTCTTCTCCAGCTCAACAGCCCCAGCTCTCTCAGTCTCTCCTCATCACAAAGATGCTCCAGACCCCTCAGCATCTTTGTAGCCCATCGCTAGACTGCCTCCAGTAATTCATTGTCCTTCTTGAACTGGGGAGCCCAGAACTGGACCCAGTAACTCCATATGCGGCCTCACCAGGGCAGAGCAGAGGGGGAGGAACTGCCCTCAACCTGCTGGTCACACTCTTCCTAGTGCACCCCAGGTACCATTGGCCTCTTGGCCACAAGGGCACGTTGGTGACTCATGATCACCCTGTTGTCCACCAGAACTCCCAGGTCCTGCTCTGCAGAGCTGCTTTCCAGCAGCTCAAACCCAACCTGTACTGGTGCCAGGAGCTGCTCCTCTCCAGCTGTGGAGAATGGTCATCCATGGGAAAGCAAAGGACTGAGGATTCTGGATATTTGGGGTTGAACTTAAGTAAATCTGGCCTTTGCTACTCGCCAAATTCTAGACATGCAGAAACTAAAGCAGAGAACTGGTCCAATCATTGTTACATAAAGTGGTAGAGAAATCTCTCTCTTTGTGTGAGTGGGACTCAAACTATAAATGGCAAATCCTGTCGGTGATATTTTGATGTATTATCTGTGTGCAGGCTGGTCACTCCAGTCTATACATCCAGCGGCTTTCTTGGCGTTTGTGTTTGCCTTTTTGGGGGGATTGATTTGTTATTGAAGGATGTTCATTTTGTTGAAGTTGGGCTTTCCTTCCATAGCTGCTAATGGATTGATAAAATAAATTATTAAGTAAGTTACATGTAACGTATCTTCCAGATGACTGAGTAGAAAACCAAAAATAACACTATGGTGTTAAACAGAAATACATGAAAACAATACTGCTGGCTTTTGACATTTGACAGATACATTGTCTTAGCTCTAAAAAGGCTGCTTCCCTGGCCTTAATATAGTTCAGAGACAAAATTAGAAAAGGATATAGGTTAACTAAAAAAACATAAAAAATTCCTTGCACAGCAGCTCCTGCTCAGCATCCAGAAATTTGCTTCGGCAGTGTCCGGATCAGACTGGAAACGGTGTGATCTCAGTGACCGTGAGGCACTTGCTGTTTCCCCCTTTTGGGCTGAGGAACAACATGGCAGGAGAAGATTCTGGATTTCCAGAGGAAAACTGTTCCAGCAGTGTCAAGCGAAGGGCCTGAGCAGCACTGCGGGAGGATGAGCCGAAGGCGGGAGGAGAAAAGCAATAACGGTTCTGTTTGCGTGTTTTGAGTTCACAGGCTGTGCAGCTGCACGAAGGGGATGTAGTCGGGGGCTTTGCTGCTCTGTGTGTGTCGCTTTGGTTGAACAAACATCCTGTAAATAGAAGAGAAAGCCCAGCGAGCCTGTGCTGGCTGCTCGGAGTGGCTGGCCCTGGGGGGATCGGATTAGCCATATATCCTATGGCTTATCCTATAGCCCTGCCATAAAGGAAACCAGGCAAATATTGGCATCTGAAAGCATTAAGTGGATTTGCAGCAATCAGCCGTGAATCTCGGTGTGATTAAGCAATTTCTGCATTTAAGTAACTTGTACTTTATAATTTTGAACCTACATAATTCATGCAGTTAAAGGAAAATACTCTACACGAGGTTCTGACTGGTTCTGCAGCATTACAGTAACACCTTCCAGTGGGGTTAAACTGTGGAATTAAATGCAACATTGGCTTGGAATTTGAAGGTTCAGATATTTACAGCAGTCAGGTTTCTTACTGGACTAAATTCCCTTGAATGATTTTGGGAAAGCAAGACTGTTCCTGTGTTCTGGTTGTGCTCCGCTGTGCGTTTGTTCGTTTGTGTGTCTAGTTGTGTCATGTATCTTTAGGTATGTTGTACCACAGAAAAACAGAAGGAGGGAAGCGCGTTTTAGTTCTAGTACATCGGCACTAGTGAGAATACTCATTCAGTATTGTTATGGCCTTCATGAGGAATAACATGCCCTAAGAAACAACAAACAACCTATTTCAATTCATTTTGGTACTCCTATCAGAAAATAAACTGACTGAAAACCCCAAATACATACTGTACCTTTCATAAAAGTTATTGCAAGTGCGTGCCAGATCGGATCATCTGTGCAGCTGCTGAAAGGACCTCAATTGTATGTGAAAGAGGAAGATACAGCCTTGAAAAGGCAAAATGCAAGATGGTAGAGCCTGATTGCTACCAATTATTTTTAAATATTTGTTGGGGTGGTCAAATAACCATGCATTTTGACTTTTATAGTGAAGTATTTTCATTAATGTTTTTCTACTTCAAGTTTTCCTGTACTGTATATAGAACATAATGGGGGGGACAAAAGTCCTGTTTTCCCAGTGTCTAAGTATTAATGTTTTGGGAATCATGACTATGACTAGGAGAAGCTGTATTTGTGGAAGGCATACTAGCTTCCCACAAGAGATCTTATGCAATTAATCCCTGCCTCGCTTCTAAGAGTGGCTGCATTTACTCTTCTGTTTAATTGTTTCTCCTAAAAAGATGAGGTATTATGAAGGTAGATTTATGAAGGTCGTAATAGTAACTTTGTTAACAGGTTGAGCAAAGTATTCCAAGGCTACATAACAGCACGAAAGATGCTGCTGATTGTCTTGTGAAAGTGACGCGGGTGCTGAGAGCAGCTGGAGGAGAGTTGAAGGGAAAAAAGAGATTGGAGGTGGGGTTCTTGAATTCATGATGAGTTTAGACCCTCGCTGTTCTGAAGGCAGCATTGGGAAGGGTTGTGCACACCCTGAAGCTGCTATAAAGAAAGGCCAGAGCTTGTGTTAGGGTAACATTTTGGATAGGCTGGAACAGCAGAGCAAATTTGACAACTCCGTTTGAAATAACATTTACTCAGCCCACTTTTTGTGATACATGGTGACACATTTCTGAGCAAAGAGAGAGAATTTCAGTGGTCTGCTCATCCACAATTAAAAAGTAATTATACCATAAAAAGAGAGATATTTCAAATATTTTGAAATAGTTTGTGCTTCGTATAGTTCTCCAAACTGTAATTCATTATGGATGCCTAGGCAAGTGATCATGAGATTTTGGGGTTAGTTTCCAGCTTTGTCTTGACCGAGTCTCAATCTGTCCTTCTCATCTGGGATGAGGATAGGTACTCCCATTCTCCAGCCTCACATTAATATTCGCTTTGACTGTTTGGTGCATACAGGTGTCCTAGAGCCGTGTGATGGAGTTTGGATCTCACTGTTAGCTGAGCTGTTCTTATAAACAGAGCAATACTTAGGCTTTGCGCTTCTATAATAGCAGTTCAAAAAGTGTTCTTCTCACATACCAGTTGTTTCTTGACCGTTAAATTCCATGTTTAGGCCTGTGAGAACCGTGGATCTGTTTTCCTTGGAGCGTGCAAGAGAGGAAGGCAGGATTTTTAGGTGTGTGAGATTTGTTCGTGCTACTTGCTCCTTTTGGGATCTCTGAACATGTTAATAAGTGCACCAGTAATATTAAAAAATTAAAAATTAACTAAGTGCATTCTATGCAATTTTGCTGAAAGCTGCTCAGAAGGTTTCTAATTTTAAGAAAGGAGCATTAATAATTGAGCCTATGCAGTTAGATCTGCTGTTATAGGACAATTCACAAGATGAAATGAATGTACAGCAGACTGTGAGCAATCTGTTGGATTGGACAGTTTCACAACTCATAAAGGGTTTAGAAATGTCATTGAAAATGGATGTATTGTATGTGCTGCCATCCAGCGGGACCTGGACAGGCTGGAGAGTTGGGCGGGGAATAACCTGATGAAATTTAACAAGGGAAAGTGTAGAGTCCTGCATCTGGGCAGGAACAACCCCAGGTTCCAGTATAGGTTGGGAAATTACATATTAGAGAGCAGTGTAGGGGAAAGGGACCTGGGGGTCCTGGGGACAGCAGGGTGACCATGAGCCAGCACTGGGCCCTTGTGGCCAGGAAGCCAATGGTACCTGGGGTGGGTTAGAAGGGGGTGGTCAGTAGATCAGAGAGGTTCTCCTGCCCCTCTGCTCTGCCCTGGGGAGACCACACCTGGAATCTTGTGTCCAGTTGTGGCCCCTCAGTTCCAGCAGGACAGGGAACTGCTGCAGAGAGTCCAGCGTAGGGCAACGAAGATGATGAAGGGAGTGGAGCATCTCCCTTATGGGGAAAGGCTGAGGGACCTGGGGCTCTTTAGTTTGGAGAAGAGGAGACTAAGGGGGGACCTTATTAATGTTTATAAATATATAAAGGGTGAGTGCCATGAGGATGGAGCCAGGCTCTTCTCGGTGGCAAACAATGATAGGACAAGGGGCAATGGGTGCAAACTGGAACACAGGAGGTTCCACTGAAAGGTGAGAAGCAACTTGTTTGGGGTGAGGGTGGCAGAGCCTGGCCCAGGCTGCCCAGGGAGGTTGTGGAGTCTCCTTCTCTGGAGACATTCAGAACCCGCCTGGACACCTTCCTGTGCGACCTCACCTGGGCGTTCCTGCTCCAGCAGGGGGATTGGACTGGATGATCTTTTGAGGTCCCTTCTAATCCCGAACATACTGTGATACTGTGAAGTAAAGATGCTAAAACCTGATTTAAGCCGTTCTGTTTGTTCAGCTGTGAATGGGCAGTCAGACACCCCTGTGCTGGGATAACCTGTTCGTTGTCGTGGTCTGTGTGTAACTGAAGATGAAGCCTCTAGACAGCGCTGGCTCTGGATGTGTTCATGTGGCACAGGGAAGTACTGCAGAGCACGAACAAAGCTGGATGTCATTGTGGGAACTGAGATATTAAGATTAATGCTGCCATATTTGCTTACTGTGTCACATACATTAATAATCTCTGTTTCTCAGCATCATTTATTAATGTGTGTAGAGAGTACTACACATAATGCCTTGCTGCTTTTTTTTTTCCTTATTTCCCTTACACTAATTTATTTAGAATTGTCATAAGATGTCATTTTGCATCCCCTTTGTTTATAGTTCAAACAAATCGCCATTGACAGATAAATCTACTGAGAAATGAAGATCTCTGAGAAATACGCCATTAGGTGGCACAAGAAGCAGCGTACCCAACAACAAAGGTGTGTCTCTCATCAAAACGTGTTCTTCTGACAGTACCAATTGCTTCTCGACCATTTAATTCAATGTTTAGACCTGTGAGAACCATAAATGTGTTTTCTCTGTATTTCATTTGGTAATCTTTAAGTAGAATTTCTCCTTGACTTGGCTGGCCTCTGGGAGATTGTGATGGCTCTGAGTTTTGGGATCTCAGGAATACGTCTCAAAAGTGGGGGGAAAGGTATGTTATTTAATGCATTCACAGTGTCTTTAATAATACTGTCATTTTTTTAAAGATAATTTAAAGTATCTGTATGAGCTATAGTCGTGTTTACAGGTAGGTCTTACCGTGGCCTCTCCTTACTGTAAGGAGACATTGCATAGTTGTTAGAAGGCAATAAACAGCATATTTAGTGGGAAATGTTAACTAAATCTATGTAGTAACAACACTACCAATCAGGTAGTAATGCTGCTATAGCGGGTTCATTTCTCTGTGCTAATTTTTAGTAGATGTTTGAATTTTAAATAGAAATAGAAGACTTGAGGTGAAAAAAGGTTGAGGTGAACAGAATGCTATTGCATATTGAGGTTTTATTATGATTTGAAATATTTGCAGACTGTAAAATTACTTAAAAACAACCAGCCAACCAACCAAAGCACTGAGATTGTACAATGGTGATCATTAAGTAAAAACTAGCACACCTCTGTCTACGATGAAGGAAGCAATTCTAATTTCTTTTATGCAATGAAGCAAACTGAGATCCGTTTTTTCTTATGCATTGTAAAAAAAAAAAAAGAGTTATGTTCACATATTCTAAACACGCATGTTTAGAACAGTTAGGGTTGTTTTTAACAATACACAAAGTAATCAGACTTGGGGCATACTGTACTAAATGTGATATGAAAATACAGTCTCTGCCCTTAGTGAAATGCTTCCAATAACATTTTTAAAAGATATTACAAGTGAGTTTAACAGTCTGTAGAAGGGCATTGCTGTGCAACGAAATACATATGCAGTAACAATGGCGTATAGATAAGGTGAAACCTGAAATGGAGGCAAAAATGAACATTCCGTTTTATATAAAAGGTTTTTAACATAAGTGAAAGTTTCATGTCAAATGTGGACTGATTTTTAAAAATAAGCTTCATGAATGTTTTCACTCAAAATGCCACGCAAGCACCATTTACCGAAGGGGACATGCTGATTATGAACTTAAGATTCAGCTTAGATCGCCACATTTTGTAAGGGAAGTACTAAGTTGAATATAAATGCACATGTGAAAGGACCAATTTTTAACGTGGTAATAAACTCGTCATTTATGAAGCCGGGCAGATTGGTGGGTAAACTTCAGTATACACACTGAAGTAGAAATTCTATGCAAGCATGGAAGTTGAAGCTGAAGTCTATTCAAACATAGAAAAGATAACTCCGTATGTTACTTATTGCTGGCTTTGTTTTCTCATTAGACAAGATGTTCACCAAGGAAAAGTTTGAGGAGAACAGTCCTGTCTCAAAATGGTGATGGGCATCTCTAAATTTCATTTTTACTGACAAAAGTACATGTGATATCTTCAGTGTATTTGGGTAGGATCCACAGTCCGCAAAGAGGCAAGGTATGTACAAATTGGAGATTGTACTGGTGTAAAGGGACTACAAGTAGATGTCATCAGACAGTTTAGGGCCCTCGTGTTGCCCCTGAGGATCAGCCCCGTGTGGGACAGTGACAGTGCTCAGCTCCGCACAGCGGCCTTGGCTCTATTGATCTCACTGCAGAGTCCTGTTAGATCGGCATGTTTCAATTAGCCAAACAGATCTGTGATTACGAGCTTACGCAAACAGTGCAGTGCATTCCCTGCCCCCTCCCGTGCTGGGTTCTGGACAAGCCTTTGTCTCTGAGATAGAGCAACAGCTGCTGGGCCAGAGTCAGTGAACCTCGTTCCTTTGAAAGGGTTCGAGGGATTGCTTAAAGCTCAAAGGTAAAAGCATGTGCTACGTTTAAAAACTGGCACAGTGAGATTGGATTTAATGGTGCTTGTTGAATTCCTTTGAGCGTCTGTAGTGCAAGCCGGTAGCATTCCTGTGGCTGCTCATTTTCTAAATATAAAAAGCTCCAGGAGCTTTGCTGCTTGTGTCGCTTGGTGACTTTGATGGAAACATCCTTTTAGCACCACATCGGGGTTTCATCCAAGTCGGTGGGCATATCGGGCTACAGCATCCACAAGCAGCTGAATGTGGAGGCAGTGGTACCTCTCTAAATTAGAGCCAAACTCAAACAGAGAGTGTTCAATTGGATTTGTCTTGCTGGTTGATAGAGTTGTCTTTTGTCACATAAGCGTTAGTTACACTGAGACCTCGAGACAACAGTGGTGATCTGCTCATTTTGACTGGGTTTGGTTCTCAGAAAAAAAAAGACAACAAAACAATAGAAAGGCAATGTACTAATTTGATGTGCCAGTAAAAGCCCTGGGTGTAAACCACAGCTGATCATTTGGTGATGATGCTGCCTCTGGCAGATGATTTGAACCGAAACTTTGCAATGTGTGCGCAGTGACAGCTCCCGGATGATTTGTGCTGTATCATTTTGCCTGAATGTCCTAGGAATGCAGAATTCTATGTATTCTTCCAGCCTCTGCTTTGCTTTTTCTTATCAACTGAATTCTGTTTTCAGTTTAGCAAAAATTGAGACTATGGTCCTATCGTTTTTAACTTTTAAAATACTTTGCACCCTCAGAAACCTACAAGAAAGTAGTGTCTGTATTTCCTGAGCAGAGTGGCAATTTCATCTAGGGTTGGCATAGCAGCAGAAAGCTAGGACAGCCCTCTGGCTTGCAGCTTCAACAAATACCAGTTTTAGGAGTCCAGCTTAAGACACCTTTAAATCCCGTTTGAGGGAGTATTTGAATTGCTTCCCCTCAGGTCACCTCAGGTCCTCCCCGAAGGTTTTACCATAGGAAAATGTTACTAAACCGTGTTTCATATTCAGAATCTCCTGTCATGTTTCAAAACTTATAATGCATTAGTAACAAAATAATGCAAGATCTTCACCCTTACAAAATGTCTCTTACATTACTTTGTGTCTATTCATTAGGGATGTATTATAAATATTGAAGTATGAGAAAACATACAAGAAAAAGAATGCAAATGCTTTAATTGCCATTGTCAGAAGGGGAGGGAAGGTTCAAGAATAGCAACACATCAGATCAAGCACATGCCCTTCAAGAAACCCCGGAGTTCTCCGGGGTCGCGGCTGAACGTGGGAAGGTATCTTTGGATTTTCTCAATTCTGGTGTTGCTGGAGTGAATTTCCAGCCACTTCAACTGGCTGTTCCTGCTGCCCTGGCCTGTTTCGGGGTGTTTGTTGCCGGCTCAGGGCTCTGGGTGGCTCAGTGGTGGCTGATGTGCCTCTGCCATTGTACCCTGCACAGGCGGAGGGACGTGGGAAAAACGGTTTAACCAGCTTTATACAAAAAGCAGAGTATAACTGACCACTTGCCATGCTTGTCCGTGCTTTCTATTTAAGATACGCTGTTCGACAGTTCTCAGCTGCTGATCAGCCTTTACAAAAAGATCTGCAGAATGGAAGTTCAGGAACAAAATACAAAAGCACACACCATAAATTTCTGTAGGTCAAACAAAAAGGATCATTCAAATCACTTAAAATACCTTGAAGGAATAGTACATCAACTTACCTAAAAACAAAACAAAACAAAACAAAAAGTTGTGATAGCTACTGCAATTAGCAGAAAAGAGAAAATGAGCTATTTTTGATAAAGAATACTTGAAGCTGCTGCAAAAAAAATCTCAGCATGAAATGGAAGGTTCACATCAAGATCATCCGTGCAATTAGGAAAGAGGTTCATTAGCCCAGCAGTGGGAGTTGTACCAAAGAGCTTCATTGGACTCTGCCAGACCTGGGGATGAAGGGAAGAGCAGAACCAGATGATAGGCTTTGCTTTGGAGTTAGAGTTTGCGTAGCAATGCATACAATAGCTTTAATCTTGGCTAAGATTAAAATTATAGGAGTAGCAAACAATTTTATTACAGCTTTTACAATACCAGCATTTATAAAGCAGCTTTTGAAAGTAAAATAAACTTCTTAAAGTCTTTCTGTTGTTTTCATAGGTAAAGAAAAGAAAATAGAAAAAAAAAAAGGCAGGAGAGCTAGGATACCAAGGATTTGATGATTTCATAGCAAAACCTATGACCGCCACTCAGCTCTGTGACTTATACATGAATAATAGCAACTTAATTAAAGCAAATTAGAGGTGCTGTTATAGAGTCAGGCTACGCAGAATTATAGTTGGTACTTAAAGACCTTGCCAGGGGAGTTCAGATGTTTTATGAAGATTAACCTCTAAGAGATTTTTATAGGTAGTGCAAAGCAATGCAACCCAATGCAAAACCCCGAGATTCATATAATCTTCAGGTGCCTATAATGTAGGTGGCTGCATCCCACCTGTTACCTGAGCTCCCTGTACAGTCAGCGCACACAAGTACACCCTGCCAGATGAGTCTTCATCCCACACCTTTCAGCTGGGAAGAACAAGCTCATTTATTTTACCAAATAAATTACCAGGTAACACAGAAGGAGCATTTCATGTTGCTTTTGTAAAAGAAAATCAACCCTTTAATGACGGTTGGTATGATCACGGTGACCTTGCCGATTCCATAGACTAATAGACAACAGTGTGTTCTAGGGTTGGCTGAGATCTTTCCAGCACAACAGGTTTTGTTTTGTCTTTGTTTTGTTACCCAATATGTTGTAGTTTTCCTTTAAAAAATACAGAAATGAAGCCATGATCTAAACTTTCACTGCTCTTCACTGATCCAATGATACAAAGGAGGGGACAAGGACAAGTAGGTCTGAGGAAGACTGTTGTGTAAAGTAGTTCGAGGATGCCTTACGTGTATTAAATTCTTCTTCTACTTTACATAAAAAAGCCTTGGATCTATAGGTTTTATACAAGGCTCTCTTGAATCACACAGATGACACATTTTTTATAGTATTGTGTTATGAAACATTTGTAATCATTTTACTGATGTATTAGTTAAATACTCTCTATGAATTTTTACAGTGTTTAGTTTCACTATCTAAAAACTCTTTTGTTCCAAATCATACTCTCTTAACACCTCACTTTCTGTTTGATATAACTGTCAACTTTCTGAATTCATACTTGGATTCTTTGGGAAAAAGGCTGAAAATGTTGCCAAGTGCATGAAATATGTCTTAAAACTGGTGGTTCATCATTCTAATTTTGAACAAGAACATCAAAGCTTAGTTTGTATACAGGGCAGTATCTAGCTTGCTGTTGATCAGAAGCACGCCAAAGGGGCAGATTCGCATTAAACAAAGTTATTCCTGTGCATATACATCCCGTGCATGATCTGACTGACTTTTCATTAAATTAATGACTGTGAGAAGATGTTTGATGTGTTTATAAAGACTGGACAACGCATAAAGAATCAGAACCTTATAAAAAGAACCAGCATTTGAACAGTCAGCAACGCACATGGTGCATAAAGCCAACGGGGATTCTGAATGTTCATAATACACACGTAAAAATTTCAGTGACTTTCGGTCCTATTTTTAGAAAGTAATCAACAGAATAAAACTTTAAAGGTATAAAACAACAAAACAATTCTAACGATACGACGTTGCAATTGCCAGTAAACCTCATCTTTTATTTGAATAGCCTGGAAATGTTCCCACCATATCTATGTTCAACTGCTGACTTCTTATGACAATACACTTAACGAAGACCAAGGTGTTCCAGATTTTGACAAAACCCTGGTGAGATCCAAGTGTCAGCTACTTTATCTTCACTCTGCTTATACACTCTTCCTTTTTTGAAAAAGAACTCAATTATTTTCTCTTGTTAAGTATTTCTTTTTGAAGAGGCAAAGAAAGACGCAATCTGCATTTTTAGTTTATAAATATTTTGAAAGTTTACCAAGTTTTATTTTTTTGAAAAGTATGTTCTTTACTGCAGTGTGTTTGTCGCATTTCAGTGAAGTTAAACCAGGGATATTCAGCTGAAACAATAACTCAGTTTGATACAGTGCCCCTTAGTTTTGAATGAAAGGAGAACTCCTCTTTCTCTTCTTCTTGAACAGGTTGGTTTGCGTGAGCTGCGATACAAATGTACTTCTAGGATCAGATGTGGTCACTTTGGTGCCAGCATCAGCCAATACTGAGCATGTTTGAGCACAACAACCAGACAAAAGAACCTTTGTGTTAGTTATTTCATAGGAACATTTTGTCAAATGTCCTTATTCATAGAATCCTTGCTTGTGCTAAATGCCGTTCTGGCAAGAACTCCTTCCAGTTTTGAAGCACTTATTGAATGACTAACAAATTGTGATAAATTATATGTACTTACTAAGAATGATGAGTAGCTTTTAGGTCTGCATACAAAATTGTATTGATATTCCATTTTCCCCTTCTCATCCTTGACAAAACAAAATGTCAATAGAAAAAAATGCAAACCCTGAATTTTATTCCATAAAAACTTATAAATCCATTTTCCCTCTCCTTTTTTATTTCTCTTCTGAATTGAACTAAGAGGGCAGAATTTTTATAGATCACAAAATTATTTGTCATTTGTGAAATGAACCTTCAAGCTATAAAGAAAAAAACAATGGAATGGTGTGATAGAAATCTGCACAGGCGAGAACGCTACGAAGAGGCTGGGTAGGAGTTGAGCACCTAGTGTCTATATGGTAACAGGGATGCCCAAAACCGAGCCAGGGTGCTGGTTCTTCATACAGGAACATCTATAGAACTTACTGTGGGTGCTCCACAGGATTTCATAGGGAAACTGGACAAGTTTGTGCGGAGGAATCTATTGAGGATGACTCAGAAGCTACGGTTAGTTCAGGAACTACACAACATGGCATTTAAACAGTGCGGCTGAGTTGAACCATCTGTGTCAACAGAGAAAATGTTGAAATAACATTGGTCCCAGATAAAGATTTGTAGGTTTTTTTGCCATAGGAAAAGTGAAGCGGATGAAAGAGAAGAATGGTTCTGCCCATGCATTGGGGCTGGAGGAATTTCAGAGTCTGGAATGGTGTCGGGGCAAAGCAGGGGTCAGATCAAGCTGGTGTAGAAGTGCTTTAAGCCTTTGCTTAAATTGTTCTGGAATGATCAGTGGGCAAAACCCACACAGGTGATGCAACTAGTAAATAATTGTTCTTGTTCAGAGTCCTTGTTTCACCTTGCTGAGACAAGATAGTTATCTTACCAAAAAACCCCATTCTTTTTATTTAATGATTTACCTTTCAAAACAGTTGGGCACCTAGACATTTATACACCAACTAATTGTTTTTTTATGGCCACTCCTTTTATTTCCTGAAAGGCACTTGCTTTGAAGAAACAAACAGCACTTTTCCATTCTAAAGACCATGAAGAAAACTCCAAAGAAACGAACATAAAGCCATGTAGGTTGGTCTTTGAGATGGAGGACTGTAGGTTGGATTTTGAGATGAGACTGATGGAACTCACAAGCTCTGTTCATCTCAACAGATACTGAGGGTAGAGTTAGAAGTTACTTTTTAGTGTCAATGTTACCTTGTTACTGCTCTGCATAGTGCATTTGCCACAACAATAAGTCTCTTCCCTTGAAAATGTTATCGCTTTGCATTTGCCTGTTATTCCCTCTTTTCTACCCCCAATGCACCTACAGTAATCTTCAGACTTTCTGTTCTATTTCTGACAAGAAAGCAGAGTCTCTCTGGTACTTAATTGCATAGATTGTTTGAAGAATTATTACTATTTTCTAAAAACACAGCTACACATTTTATACCACAATATTCACTCATAATGGAAAGAAAAAACCTCTATTTACCTCCTGTAGTTGATGTAATACCAACAGTCTTTTATGTGTTGTTAAAAACCACACTTTGCAACATGCCTATGAACTGCTAGCAGGGGATCACCCAACACATAAATATATCTGTTGGCATAAACAACATGCACAAAGATAATTCTCTGTTTCTCATCACCAGAAAGGCAGAAACTTTTTCCAGCCATCTAAAGAGGAAGAGAGAACAGCAGAAATGAGAGGGCACCCAGACAAAACACTCTTCTAGAAGATACCTCTGCATTCATGGTTACAATTGATCCATGATTTACATGGATTGTAAGATTGTGTTCTTAATCAGATGAGGATTTACTTGCCTATAGAGTTTTTGTGTTGGTGGTATGGTTTCTGGCTTTCACGTGTTCATATTAATAGAACTGATTTTTGATGGTTTGGGTAATATCGTGGTAATGACAAAGCTTTCCCCCCAGAGACAGGCACACCCTGATAAGAATGTCCCTCAGCCTTAAAGGAGTTTGTGGCAAATTTAGCCCTCAGTTTCACGTCTTTCATTACTTCAGCCATCACATCTTTTAAGTCCAAGAGACACTGAAATGACAATTTTTAGCAGAACAAGACATATCTCTTCCCTGCAGTGAATTCAGTCTAAAGCCACGGAAGGACTATCTGAACAGGAGGGGCAAAAATGTAGTGTGGAAACTTGTGTACAGTTGTGACTTACATTTAAAATTACTTCAAAGCATTCTACAGAATGGCTGTTGCTCAGGCAAACTGCTGCATCTTCACTAAAATTCTGCCTGTTGTTCTTGATCTGTTTCAGTTTTCTTTTAGTTTTCAAAATGGGTAAGTCAGTCAGTACTTTTTGAAGACAATCACCAGATGGTAAAAGTAAAAATGGCTGAAACAAATTGGGTAGAAAGGTTCTGCATGATTTCAGCTGCCTCCGCAGTTTAACTTTTTTCTGACTACAGTAAAGCATTTGATCCATAATCTTTCTGAAAAACTTGATTAATCCTGCCCTTCCCAAATTTGGAATAAGAATCGCAGCTCTCAACCGTTTAACCACAATGGACACGTGAAGAGCTTCAACAGGGAGTCAAGACAGGTATCCATTTATAAAGCTGTTGAAATCCATCCTTCTCACAGCTGATTCGGGGGACAAGGATGAGAAAAAGCGCTTTCTCAGAACAGGTTGGCGAGTAAACTCATCTCTCACAAGTTTGGCAGCGGGTCCTTCTCGTTCCAGGGCTTTTGAAAGGGGAGGGTGACATCCCAAGGGGAGCAGAGTGACTGTGGGCCAGGGTGCTCTGATTGCGGCCCTTCTGTGGCTGATCACATCTGCCTTTGCTCTGATTGTTGGGACCAACTGTATCATTTGGAATGCATGCGTCTGGAGTAGTTGAATTCGCTTCATCGGTTAGAGGATCATTTCCTACTGTAAAATTCTTCATCTGCATTTTGAGTCCCTAGATGCAGATCAGAGATTACTCACTTTAAAACAAACGATAACTAACTTAAAACATTTGAAAATGTTTATTCTTACATGCATGATCAGGAAAAATAAAATAAATAAAAAAAAAAAGACAAAATTCAGTAGTTAATTCACCATTTGGAAATAACTGACTTAAATATTCAGCGCCGGATGCAGTTACTGATGGTAAAACTTGCAGCTCTTCCTCAGCGATGTTACCTCCCAGGGCACAGATACTGAAGAGTTTATCTGAGGTTCTGACTTGCTCCTTATCTATCACCATTTCAAGACTGATACTTCTTAGGGAAATTGGAAAATTGGCCTGAGAAGTTATTTGGAGAGAAAGGGAATAATTTATGAGAAAAGACTGAGTTAAATATGCATGCCTTAGTTAAAGAAACACCTATGTCGTTTGTAAAGGTCTACAGATGTTTAAAGATATAAACAGCAGGGAGAGTATGGGTGGAATTATTAAGAAACTGTCAGTCATCTACCTAGAATAAGGAAATGAAGCAGGTTTGTGGGTTTTCTTAAATCAAATGTCATCTGAAAATCAGTGGAAAATTAATTATATTAACAATTAAGTCTCTGGGCCAGCACATGTAGTGCTCAGCACGTCCTGAGCCCGGGGTCACAAAAGGAAAATAAGTCTCTGAAGAATCATGGCAGTTTGAGATCGTTACCACTTTCCATTATCTGTCATGGGTTTTCAGACAGACTTTTGATTTTTAAAATGGTTGGAATTGTGAGTATAGTTAATATAAGTGCTCGGGACATTTGAATTGGATGTGAATCAAGTACTAGATGAGATATCTTAGGAAAAAGCGTGCATGGGGAAAGCATTAGCATAAATGAGTTGGGTGTTTGGGGAGATTTGGTTGGTTGGTTTGGTTTTTGTGCAGGGGGGGGTTGTGGGTTGGTTTGTTTTTCTTGTGTGTGTGTGTTTTATTTTGTCGTGGTTTTGTTTGGGGTTTGTTGTTGTTGGCTGCTTGTTCTAATTTTTCACTCTAGGAGTAAAATGATGAAAAGACCCCATTGATTTAGAACACTAAATTCAGAGGAATAGAACTGTGAAGAGAAATCTGTAGCACCTGGATCCCCAGAGCTGGTCCTGTTGGCTTTTCACATAGCGAGAAATTCTTTTGTGCTGCTGCAGAGGACTTTTGTTCCTCTGGGATGGAGCCAAAAAATCCTGCTCTCCTGAGACTATTTCTGGTGTTTTCTTCTCTTTGCCTCAGGTCTCAGAAGAGAAATGTATCAAGATCCTTCCAGATAAAGTGCTTGAGGAACTACAATAACCTATATTGTTTCTGTGAACTCCTGATATTGGAAAGACAATCACAATTGCAGCTGTGTTTGCTACTTTGAAATGACGATTTTCTATACCTGAGGTGGTTGTTGCAAAAGCCGTTTCTCGATAGTACGTTATAGTCAATTGAATGCGTGTTAAAATCTCATTCTTTATTTGCATACACATGAGTTACTGAAGCTGCTGCTTGTTGAGATTCAGCTGTGGATTTAGCCCCCTTCATCTGTAATCAAGCTGTAAAAATCTTGTTAAAACATTTCCTTAATAGTAAAATATCTGGCAAAAAAATTAACATGAGCAGAGATAATTGAACACGAGCGTTATAAAGTAGAAAAGTTACAAACCATTTGCCACACTTTTAAAGTGATATCTGTTATCTCTTTTTATGTTTACTTTTTCAAGCATATATGCTTCTGCATTCCCTACTGAATATTCATTTATTCCTGTGACTTTATTACATTTTATTTCTTATTATAGCATTCTGTTGCTCACTAAGAACATTAGTTGAGGTTCCCTTTTCATACTCATATGACAGGACACAAGAATCACATGAAAACTTACAGAAGGACAATAAACACTAAATCAGTTTTATTTTTAATAAACTCAGAAAATAGTTTTTAGAAGTTTGATGCTGTCGAATGTTTTACTTCTCTTTTATTTTCCATCCTTTTTGAGTTATATTTGCTTGAACTTGAGCAGTTTTACAACTCGCATTAACTCCTCAAAGAAATGCAATGCAAACCCTGTAGTCAGTTCCTTTTAATTCCCACTGCTTGGTCACACATAGAATAGAGATTCAATCAGACTATTAAAAACTTAATGTGTGTTGTTAGAAATCTTCCTCAGTTTTAGAATAAACCACCAGCTTTCATTCATGTCTTCCATATAATAAAAGCTGACTTTTGGAATTTACAGTGAGATGTCACCTTATGGAAAGTGGGGAGAAATCAATGTGTTTTGCTCAGGGCAGTCCCTAGCTCCAATCCTTGCATACAATAAAGGTGGGGAGAACAGCCTTCAGCCTTTTTAAATGTTTGAGAAGTTCTTCAATGAGTATGGAGTGAAAGTCACCTGGGTTTTTAATTCTTTTTAATTCAAAAATACAGTGAATTTCGTCATGCTGAAATGATTCCATTGTGGCGGCAAAACCTGCTCTTCCCTTGCTCGCGGCAGCTCCCAGTGGGTCTGGCTGTGGGCAAAGGAGGGAGCAGGACAGGACCAGCTCTGAACGTCAGGTCTGCGCACTGACATACCTGCAAACAATTAATAGAAGATGCAAATGGGAAAGACAAAGCTCTGCTGCTGTTATTCTTTGCCATCTTCTCCCCACTGCAGTGGTGTCACATCAGAAACAATACAGAGGCAAAGATACTCCCAGGAGCTGCTTGGTGTTTGGTGTCAACCTAAGGAAACGCTGAGGCTGAGATTGAAGAGTACATTAATTCCAATCCATTGGGGTTGGCGGTACTTATTCAGTTGGGTGGTATGTGCGCTGTAAAGCACGGGCTGAGAGATGCTCTGGTTCTTTGTGGAGCACGAGGGTTTGGTTCATGTCATTGAGGCAATCGGAGCATTCGTGATCTTCTGTGGGCTCCGATCACACTCAGAGGAGACGGGCAGAGAAACTTCCGGAGAGCAAACGGGTTGTGTTGAGCAGCTCGAGGTTATGTTAATCGGTCACAATCTAAGAGCATGAAAATACAGAAAATTAACTCAATTTTCATGGGAGGTTCACAGTTCCCTATAACAGGAAATACAAATACATCTGTAGAAAAATGAAGGCAAAGGATTAAAAAGTGAAGAGACACTAGAGGAGATGTTGGGACAACATTTCCCATTGTGCTGTTGCTCATTTTGTGATATATTCATGTCCTGTGTTGTTCGTCTCACCATTGCACAAGCAAACCCTGAATTGTGGCTGAGGATGACATTCGTCTACACACAAAAAACAACTGATAGTATATTAATATTAATTCAGTATATTAATATTAATTCCTAGACAATATAGTTTACCTTTCCAAAACCAGACTTTATATGTTTAAAATATTTTCATTGTTATTATTCATGTGGTAATAAAGTATAATAAGAATATCAGTAAAACCATTCAGAAATATGAGGTAGAAATTGCTTAAAGCAGCAAATAGAATGCTGACTAAATGTGCTATGAGATCATATCCAGCAGAAGTCCTGGTCTTTGGAAGGGACGCCTTTTTCAGGCCCAGCACTTGCAAACTGCACTTTCCAAAGGTCCTGACAACTGTGAATAAATAAGTTGTTTTTCCTAATGTAAAAGTGAAACATTTGATGGAATTCTTTCCGATCCCTCAAGTCTGTAAATCACTTGTGTAGGAAACAGCTGGAGTAATAAAATTCATCTTCTTGCACCATCAATCAGTTTATTCGAAGACACCTTTAAAAGTAACAAATTACATTTCCACAGAGCAACATCTATGAGGAAACAAATTTCTTATGCAAAATGACTCCTCTAGGAAATTATGAAAATGAAGCATTAATTGAGGATGTGTTTCCTGAATTTCCAGCTGAATGTAGAGCACAGGATGAGAACAGGATGAGCTCGTTGTGGTTTTCGGTCCCAGGGTGGCAATGTGAAGCGGGAATGAACATCAGCTTCTAGCACTGGAAACTGAAGTTTCTTGTTCATACCGAATGTAGACGTCCCTCATTTCTTTGCACAAAGCTTTCCACTTGCTACTATAAAATTCAGAGTGTTCTAACCTCACCCCACAGTGCTATGAACATGAATTTAAAGTTGCAAATAAATTTTACAGTATTCGTGCCAGTCACGAGCAGGATCCGTTTCAACTTGCACAAACCCCGTTTGCAGCTTCTGCAGGGTCTTGGCTGTGACCATACACCAGTTTGGCTGCGGAGACAGAGATATTGATGAATTTCGAGAATGATTTTTCTCCGCCTTTTTCATGTTCTGGGTAGAGACGAGATCTTGCAGAGTGTTCAAGAGGGGATGGAGCAAACCGTTCTTATTTTAGCTTTGATGATGCTTTCTCTCTTTTTCCCTATACTATACACAACTCCTACTCATCCTTTCATATGGTAAATACATTCTGTTCCTCCCACCTTTTTTATTCTGCTCTTTTCTGAGAATCATGTCCCAGGTTAAACAACGGGAACAATGTCATGTTCTGTGAGTTTAGCCCAGCTCAGGGTGAGGCAGAACATTGTCTTCACGACATACTGACCCGGTTCAAAACACAGAGTAAGGCACTGTTTTATAATAACATAGCTAATGACATTTCAACTAACCTGTATGTTTCTGCATTTCATTTCTCAGCTACAAACAGATGTGACTTTGCTTTGAGGTGGATAGGAAGAATTGTTTTTAAACTGGGCTCATATTTCTGAAAAATGGAGCTTTTATGTATTTGTCTATCTGCCTCCTGTGGTGGCAAATTAGTCACCAGGCCAATATTCTGCTTCCAGATTTTCTTAGCCCTGTTCAGTTTTAATTTGGAGCAAAAATTTGAAAAGCTTATAATTAGCTTTAGCAGTTTTTAAGTAACTATTTAAACCCGGTGGCAAATTCTGTGGGGTTTTCCCAGCCATGACAGAATGTTATCATTGGAGATAAACATGGGAAGTGTTCCAGCTGAACATCTATATGTGTGCCTCTATATGTTGTGTCTTTATCTTTGTGTGTATTGGGGAATTAGAGATCACATTTTTAGAGGGCAAACAGCTGAGTGCAGCCTCAAAGCAACTGTTTATCAGGTTAATTCTGCAGGATTGCTCTGGTTTAACAGACACTTTCTGCTTTTTCTGCAGGATAATTCTGGTTTCCCTGGACATCTTTCCCACCTGCTCTACACGCTTTATCATTTGTGCAGATTTTCCTGCTTGCACATGTTTTTCTCTACCCTATTTGTGCAGCTGTGCCACAAATCTCTGCATGCCCCTTTGCCATTTGTGAGTACATACATATATATATATGCTTAGCTGTGTTTCATATTGTTAAAATGTTACAAAATCCTTATGTATTTTTAGTGCTTAGGCTGGTTTGTTGTTCTCAGAACTAGGTTTAAGCCAAATATTAATTAGATCTTAGTCTGCTCTTGTTCTAGGGATGCATCAGGCTACTGTGGTCTCTCCATCATCACTTTTCCTTTCTCCCCACTTAGAAAATGCCATTGTGACCGTGTCACAGTGCTGAAAGTTGGAAAAGCATGTGCAGGAGCGCCAAGGGTGTGTTTTCCCTTTGCATTTTGATCTTCGGTCCAATATACTTCTCATTACCATCATTTTTTCTTGAAAACTTGCCACTAACAGTGTCCAACTGAGGACAGAGGACCTGAGGTATAGGAACTTCTAATGTGAGAGAATTTTGTTTATGTGGTTAACATTTCCAGTGATGTTGTTCACATTGGTCCAAAGTCCCATTGGTCTGATAACAATGAAAAAAACCTTCTGAAAAGTCTGCCTTTTGTTTCTTTTGCGTTCTGTTCATCTTTATACTTTATTATCCGATACTTATGAGACATAAAAAAGTGCTACCTTTTTCTTTTGTCTTACTACCTGATTAGAACATTCTTCTTTCTTGTCTCTGTTGTCCGTCTGTGTTGCTGCACTCCCACCATGCCCCAAAACCATCTCAGTGTCTGAATTGTGTACACTTTAATGGGCATCAGTGGGATCTTTCTCCCCATAATGCTTTAGAATTAAGCCCCCAGTCATTTTCTTTGGGTTACTCTATTTCACTTATTTCTGCAGATTTCTTCGTGCGATTTTTCTGCTTGGGAGTCTTCAAACCGTAACTAAAGTCAGCTTGTCCAGAGCTGTGTTTTAACAGCTGCACAGGGTGTGTGTGCAGGTGTGTCTTCATGTTTTTGTAATATATATCGACATATACACACATATATTTACAAACACTCCTTTCCTACTTGGCTCCTGGTGTTTCTCTGTCGCTACAACTCTCTTGTATCAAGTGCCGTATCTTTTTCCTCTGCAGTTTTAGCTCACCTACATATTTGATAAAGGCACAATATAGCTCTTTCCAGTCTTCATAAATATTAATTATGTTAATTAAATATTAAATCAAATACTAAATCATAACTTAAATTAAAATATAAAATATTTATTGAAAGAGATCTAGTACTGGTGACTCTGAGAGCAGATACATAGAAATTATCGCCTAGTTAATGTTATGCCATTTATAATTGTGATTATAATGGTCCAGCAGCCAATGATGTGTTGCAGACTACTATATTCATGTTCAAATCACATCATCCTTTCTCCTCTAAATAGATTTGTTGCGCTATATTGAAATGACTGGTAAAATGTTAGCAGTGAATTTCCAGTGTGGGGATGATGGTTATAGTGCAGAAGCTGACAATGTGCTGAAATAATCCTGAGGGCGTATCACCTGGTCTTGTAAATTCAATTAAATCACCGGTTCTGTTATCTTATTAAATCATCACTGGGACAACACAGAAATGGACATACTGGATTGAGTCCAATCAATGGACACAAAGGTTATAAAGGGTTTGGAGCATCTAACCTGTGAGGAGAGTCTGACATCTGGGCAGGAACAACCCCAGGTTCCAGTATAAGTTGGGGAATGACCTATTAGAGAGCAGTGTAGGGGAAAGGGACCTGGGGGTCCTGGGGACAGCAGGGTGACCATGAGCCAGCACTGGGCCCTTGTGGCCAGGAAGCCAATGGTACCTGGGGTGGGTTAGAAGGGGGTGGTCAGTAGGTCAGAGAGGTTCTCCTGCCCCTCTGCTCTGCCCTGGGGAGACCACACCTGGAATATTGTGTCCAGTTGTGGCCCCTCAGTTCCAGCAGAACAGGGAACTGCTGGAGAGAGTCCAGCGCAGCCACCAAGATGCTGAAGGGAGTGGAGCATCTCCCGTGTGAGGAAAGGCTGAGGGAGCTGGGGCTCTGGAGCTGGACAAGAGGAGACTGAGGGGGGACTCATTCCTGGGGATCAATATGGAAAGGGGGAGTGTCAGGAGGATGGAGCCAGGCTCTTCTGGTGACAACCAGGGACAGGACAAGGGGCAATGGGTGCAAACTGGAACACAGGAGGTTCCACTGAAAGATGAGAAGCAACTTGTTGGGGGTGAGGGTGGCAGAGCCTGGCCCAGGCTGCCCAGGGGGTTGTGGAGTCTCCTTCTGTGCAGACATTCCAACCCGCCTGGACACCTTCCTGTGTAACCTCATCTGGGTGTTCCTGCTCCATGGGGGGATTGCACTGGATGAGCTTTCCAGGGCCCTTCAACCCCTGACACTCTGGGATTCTGTGAGCGGTGCTGCCATGGTGAAGAGAAGGCCTGGGGGCTGGTATCAATATATGGAAAAACTTTACAGGAGGATACAAAGGTGGAGCCAGATGCTTCATGGTGATACCATGTGAAAGGAGGAGAGACAGTGGGAAAAGCTGAAATAACAGAGATTCTGTTGAAGCAGAAGGAAAAAAAAAAAAAGAGAAAAAAAAATTACTGTGAGGTTGACCAAAAAGAAAATTAATTGATATGGGGTTGACCCAGGGCTGGAACAAAGTGTCCATCCGTGGAGGTGTCCAAACCCGATGGTCGTGGCCACTCCTCTGCTGCCCTGCTCCAAGCTGCACCTTTGGACCAGATGCTCTCCAGGGACCCTTCCCAACCTCCGCTCTTCTGGGTTTCATACCATTTATGTCACAAGAGTTGGTATTTTAGTGAAAAATTGACGCTAATTTACCAGAATGTGTAAATTATGAGAGCATGGAAGAAGTCAGGTTATTAATGCCTCTACAGTTTACTTTTTCCTCTGTTTATTCTGCTTAATTTGGTTTGAACTGTTTATAATTTTCATGTATTTAGCCCATCTTCCAAATATTCAAGAGATCCGTCTTAGATTATTTTCACTAAAACAGCATTTGGAAGAAAAGTATGAAGAACTCACAGAGTTCTGGAAGCATTAGAAACATGGTGTCTGATACAAAATTCTGCCTCTTAGATTCTTCTTCCAAATCTAAAGTGATAAAGTGTAACTGAAACCTCTAAATTCAGCATGTCTGAAACCATTGATTTTCATGGACCAGACTCGATGTCACAGGCAAATGCGAACAAAGCACTCGATCCAACAGGCTGGATACTGAATGTGCAATAAATAAATGTGAGCTCTGCTTTGTTCAACCAGGTCTGGAGACTTTCAAATACCAGGAGATATTTGAATATCCTGTCCCGAGTCCTCAATGTCTGAATAAAGCGTATCTTACGTGTCTGCTTGCTTTCCGTGGTAGTGTTCGTAGGACCTGGGTTTATTGGCTTTTATTTCTGGCCACATTTTTGTTCCCATATGAAAATTCTATTCCAGTTGAAATGGTGGAGGCTGAGATAAGAATCATCAGCCAGGCACAGCCGCCTATTGGCAACAGCTGATCTAACAAGAAACGAGGCTAAAAAGAATCAGAACATGTAAGTTTCTGTTAATTTTTACATTGTGCTTTTGCAATTTATCTGCTGTCACCATATTTTGTCAGTTAATTTCCTATAGCCTAATATTTCCTGAAATGCTAGCTTGCTGTTTCTTCCCCTCTTTTTTAATGCAGCAGGTAAGAATTCAGAATAATTATTGCTTTAAATTATGTCAAGATATTTGCGTTTCAACCATTGTACTGTAAATGGTTTTAAAAGTACTGTGGAATTAAATCAGAAAGATGGTGAAATACTGCAAATGGTACATGCGCCACCTACTGTTGGCTATTTTGATCTATATTAAACCTGTATTAAATTATATTGTACCAGCTCTACCTTTATTAATCTAGTATAAGCATTATTTATAAATATTTATGTTGAAACAGGTGAGGAATGCGAGGAGGATGAAGTGGAGTCAGATGTCGGGATTTATTCGGAGGTGTGTGGGAACTCAAGCTCGCTTTTGCTGTTATTCATTTGTACTCCGGTTTGCACTGGTTTCAGGATGGTGTTTTTATTTCCCAGCCTGAAGAATTAACCCCAAATTGGGTGATTGAATGATAGATAGAAGTAAATTTAGTAACATGTCTTGCTGTCTTGGATGTTATCAGATAAACTGCTAATTAAATGGAAGATTCTGCACGCAGCACAGTTCTGTTTAATCATGAAGCTGAATCGTGCAATGCATGTCCAGCTTAAGAAATTGATTTATATCACAGTGACTTGGTTAATCTCATATTTGTGAATCACAGGAAATTCTCAGCTGTTTAATGGGTGCTTTATAATGTCTATAATGTTTGTACACGTAGAAGCTTTACAAAGCAGCAATAGTGTTGAGGGTTTCGATTGCGGGGTGACAATCAAACCCTGGCAGGTGTATTGTTAACCTCCTCTCCCCCCTTCCCACTCAGCACAGGCGATCGGGAGGGAAAGAAGGACAGAGAGAAGAGAGCTGGAAACATTAAAAATGTTTTACTAATGCTACTGATAAGAATAGAGAAAATAATACAAAATATACAAAACCAATCTGTAAAGTCCCAGCAACTGCAGAGCCGGCACCCGAAGTCCTGGACTGGACTCTGCAGCCAACCGGAGCTGGATTCAGTCTGTCACTGGCCTCAGTTCGCAGGGACGACTCGCAAGGTCCTCTGCTAATGTCGCCATAAGGAAAAGGGACGAGATCCTCGTGATCTCCCATTTTTATATGAAGTATCACGTGAATGGGATGTTATACACAGTTGGTCAGTCTCTTGGTCACCTGTTTCTCGTTGCCCCTCTGGCGAGATGTGAATCTGTCCTTATCAATAACTTCACATTCCATTGCTGTGTTTACCAAAACATGTGTCTGGTTCTCCAGGAAAATGCAGCTGATATGAAGCTTTAGCTGACAGGCAAATTCACTAAAAGAGAAACTTGTTTTTAACAAAACCAGGACAAATAGCTAAAAATAACGGTACCTATATCTGCCATGTTTTATATATTCTCTACCATAATATTCTACCAGAGGGCCAACTTGGATAAAAATACCAAAATGTAGATGCTGTTGTGCTTAGCGAATACAATGATTTCTATGAAGAAGAAGGTGATTTAACTAAATATATGTACGTTAGAGAAATCAGCATGAAGTAGCAATGTTGTTGCCGCGTGCATGTGTTTCTACTATGGGAATTTCAGGATTTCACATGACGAGGTCAGTGGCCGCCTGGCCTGAATTGAGACCGCGATGTTAGAGAGGAAATGGGTTCTAGGAGATAATTTCCTGGGGCGTCCACATGGAGTACACAGTTATGATCACTTAGTGGCTTTAAATCAATGCAGCTGGAACAACATTTGTAATATTTGGCAGCTTAAAAATATATTTAAACATGAAATTATGGATAACATTTTGGCTAATGGTTCCGTTCAGTTTGTGTTGTGATCAAAACCAGTAATGCTGCATGTGTGTGTGGCACAGATTCTGCCCAATGACGGTGTGCAGGTACAATGACAATGACCAGTGTGAAAAGGAGTGTCCTGCTAATTCAGAGATAGGTAACTGCTTCTGTCCACCTTGATTTTTGAAGGGTTTTTGTCCCTGGAAAATTGAATAATGTAGATAAAATTTGGTTGAATAACTGAAAGCAGAGTAGGTCGTGCTTGATGGAGGGAATTGTTATCCTGCTGGTTTGAAAAGGATCAGCGACGGAAGCGTTCTTGAGTTGACCGACCTCCAGTGTGCAGTTAATGTGCTGTCAGACCACTGGAAACAGAGAAAAATGACTAAATCCAGACTCCTCAGAGCTCTTCTCTGAACAGGTAGGGTAGAAAGTGCATTATGTTGCAAAATGGAGAGAAGCACATACAGAGGGAGAAAGAGCAAAAATACGTGAGCCAAAGTGAAAAGGAAAGTAAAGGATCAAGGCCAAATAGAAGGAAGGGCCAGACAAGCCTGGTGTCAGGATTGCTGAACATCCTCGTGAGCTGCGGAACCTCTGCAAACACCGCAGGGAGGAGAGATCCAGGCAGGAGGAGTATCTGAACAAAAAATACTGCACCCGTGGCTGAAGGAGTAATAAGAACTAAAGTTGAAGGAGATTTTATACCGAAATAAGGTTGTGAATCCAAAAATGCCATACTAGTAGTTTATCACCGTGAATTTCACGTGAACACCAAGTTATCATGGCTTTAGTATTGATGCAAGCCCTATAATGCGGCACTGAATTAATACAGTAAATAAAATGGGCTATGTACAAATAATAGCAATCAAAACTGGGTTTGTTCTCTGGCTTGAATTTCAGAGTTAGGTTGTGAACTTGGGAGCGTCAGTGAAAAGGGCGGGTGAGCAGAACTCGCGGAGTGGAGGCTGCTCCCGCGCAGAGCCAAACCAAGCTGTGTCCATCGGCAGCACAGACGCGGCGCAGGAAACAAACCATCCCCTGGCACAGAGAGAACCCCGGGGTGTTAGAGCCTGCTTCGTGATTATAAATACTAGACAACCATTAAGTTACAGTGAGGGTGGGTGTAATCTCTTTTTTCCCGTTTTCTTTAAAAGGAACGTGGTTCCAAGTTTTAGAGGATCTCCCACCCCACAGCCAGTGGGGACTGCTTTACTAGACAAGTGGAGCATCGATTTCGTCCAGCATCCAGCTGTAATCACAGACTTTTTACTCACTTTTTGGTATCATCAAAGCTAGAAATTGCACATCTCTTTTTTTCTTTTTTTTGGTATTAAAAATAATTTACAATGTTTTACATTAATGCTAAATCAGTTAAAAGACAGCATTTCTGTTCTCATTATAGGCATGAAAAAATCTAGTATTCAGGCTTTGGACTTGCCAAATACCCCTGGTCTGAATAAGCGGCTGCTCGGGGGGCAGCAGCAGTTTGACAGTGAGAGCTGCAGCACAAGGCACTTCTGCTTCCAGTCCTTTCTCCTTTAATGTTGGCTTTTCAGCCTTAACAATATTTATTCTGCCTCGCTGGTTATTCCTCCTGATGCTCACGTCCCTTATCGCCTGCCACTCTCCGTTCTTCCTGCTTTTTTGCTGCGGGTTGTATTGTCCCCTTGCTCTGCAGCCATCGGGACACCTGCCACTTTCAATGTGCAAGGACTGGCAGCCGTGTCCCCTCTGTCCTGCTGAAGAACTGTCCCGATTTCTGGAAGAAAAAGCCAGAGAGATCTTGAGGTTTATGCTGAAAAAGCAAATGAGCTACATGACCCAGCCAAACGCTCTCTTTTGCAGTAGGATGCATGAATTTGGGAAGATGCAGTTCCCTCATCTCTGCTGAACTCCTCCAGAGACAACACAGTAAAAAAGCACAGAAAGACAACTTCGTAGCATCCTGTGTCAATAGCATGAGATTGAGTCCTTGTATCCTCTCAGAGAGCTGGCAAGCCTGGCCTGAGAGTGGCTGGTTTAGCTGCTGGATGTCAAGCCTGGCCTGGGAGTGGCTGGTTTAGGTGCTAGACATCAAGCCTAGCCTGGGAGTGGCTGATTTAGCCTCCAGATGTCAAGCCTGGCCTGAGAGAGGCCAGTTTAGCTGCTGGATGTCAGGCCTGGCCTGAGAGCAGCTGGTTTAACCTCCAGATGTCAAGCCTGCCCTGAGAGCGGCCAGTTTAGCCGCTGGATGTCAGGCCTGGCCTGAGAGCAGCCGGTTTAACCTCCAGATGTCAAGCCTGGCCTGAGAGTGGCCGGTTTAGCCTCAAGATGTCAAGCCTGGCCTGAGAGCGGCTGGTTTAGCTGCTGTTCTAAGAGCCAGGGACATGTTCGTGTCTTCTGCCATAGTGGAATATTAACCAGTTGCTAAGACGCAAAGGCAAAACTTACATTCAACCCCAAATTTAACTGCAGTTTGGTGTACATCCTGATTTTGATGACAGGCCAGAGGACTCTGTCCCACAGGCTGTGTGGGCTTTCTGTAAGGTGAAACCCAGGAGTTACTCCAGAACTTTAGCATACTATCTTTAGGTTGCAGCCAGCAAATTTCATCTGAACTATGTAAAATAAAAGGCTCCCTCTGGCCAGAGAAACATAAAAATATTACTCTGCAGCTCCTTCAAGCTGTGACTTCTTTAAAATATGGACTACGAATATGATTGAGTTTGACTCAGGAGAGTATTTACTTCAATAACTGTGGCTGTAACTCTGTTATTTTTCACATGTTTCTCTTCTTTGGTGGCTACATTCTTGATTTCAAGAGAAAATGTACTCCTCTTGGTTACAAGCCCCATTTTTTCCCGTTTATGAGGTTTAAAAAAAAGGGGTAAAGCTTACAAAACCATACCAAAGATATACGAGCCCAAACCTGGCCTGTTCGGCTCTTTCATTCAGTTACATCACACTAAGAAAACATATTTTTGTCTCTTCCTAGCAGTTCGTGTCAAAAGGCTGATTTGGCAGTATGCAGATTAAAGAGAGAAAAGATACCATAGAGCAGGCAGTGTGACCTCGTGTGGGTTCCTCACAGCTGTGTCCTCACCTGAGCACTGATCAGCGCTACTGGTGGCAATTCTCCAATTGCCCAGGGATATTCCCTGTCCCTCAGAAGTTTCCCCAAATCATTGTTTTTGTGTTTTGCGCCTGGTGTGAAAATCCCGTCTGGGCTGGCAACGCTCTGCCCCATGTCCTTCCAGCTCAGCTTTCCAATTTGAACAATACATCTGAATTTCTTTCTCTGTGCACCTTCCCCCGCACACCTTTCCTTGGAGCTCTCTCACATGTTGAATAAAAGATGAAGTCTTTTAAATCCAGCTGTTCTCGTGAGCTCTATTAGCGCTCACTCCTGAATGCGCTTTCCAATTGCCGTGGAAGAATCCTGCGCGCAGCTTTGGAAACTTCCAGAAGGTCTCGCAGTGTTCCAGGCAGGAACGCGCTGCCAGCCGTTCTTGGCTTGTGCTGTCTGTGCTCACAGAGCCAACCGGGAGCTGTTGAGTCAGGCTGATGTGAAAAACCAGAGTCTTTTGTGTGAAGAAAGAATGATTGAGGATACATAATACACTAGAAAAAAGGGCAAGCACCAGATTTTAACATTTTCACTGCAACCTTACAGTGAGTAGAAAAAATAGACATTAAAATATATGACCTTTAAAAGGCAGTTCAGTTATATTATGACATCCTTTGAATACCTTCACACAAGCTTCCTTCCTTCTTATGGTACTTTAAAGGTTTTGGAGGTGTTTGTGACACGTGCCAGGATGGTAGGAGGCAGCAGAATATACACTCCGTGCCTGCAAAAGGGGAAATATTATATTACAATTAATATGGTCCATCTTGTGCCCAGGGCATTGACCATGCCTCTACAGATAGAATTTTTCACCTCAGGAGACTGCAAAATATGTTTTTTCATCACATGTATTGCAAAATCCTGATGCTAAGTCCTTATGTGACTCCAGTCTTGCATATTCTTTATTGGATGTGTCATATCAACTGATGTATAGAAATACACCTTGAATAGATTCCAAGCATATTTTCATAACGTCTTTAAGCATAAGTGATTTGTTGGAATTGGAGCCAGAAGACGTGTTTGTTAAGAGAGGCTCTTAGATTTTCACGCAGTAGAGAGAGAATTTGAAAAGCAAATGAAACTTAAGAGAGTGTTCTTGGTTTAGAACAGTGTTTTAAATATTAATATGCAGAATGTCCCACTCTAGGCACCATGAAGCTGAACTATTTTACAACTCAGCTTTGTGAGCAAGTTCAAATGGGTGCTGGGATTAACCTCCACAGAACTTTCTATAGGTTTGAAGCTTCTACCACAACCTCCCCAAGAAAGAAATGTGTCTGGGGTAGATATAGGTTGGCAGCTGCAAAAATGACTTGGGCCGGTTTTACTGCGTTTAGAACAAGACAGGATCACTTCAGTCTGCCCTCAGATCACGAGAAAGGCTAATCCATGGAAATAAAGCCTTCATTTTTTATGTAGCCAGAGTCAAAGCATTTGTATTAGGGGAAATTTGAGGTCATAAAACTATGATCTGGAATAGAAAGACTAAAAAAAGTTAGTAGGCAGAATTTATGTCTAGTAGGTAAAATAAAAGTATCTCATAGGGATTAGAGAGAGCTAATTAAGGGCCCAGCAGCTCTAACAGCTGTGACACATTGCAGATGCACAGTCTTAGTTGAGCCCATCAAAATGCAAAGCAGTTTAAAACTCCTGTGCATCTGTAAGACTAATATTTGCTATCATTGTATTTTCTGTCTTTGTGTTACATTTCTGCCACTTTAAAGTAATGGTGTTATTGCCAAGGAGCAACAGGGGTTGCAAAATAACAGGAATGTGCTTCAAGTGAAAACGGGTAGATGTACAGCAAGTGCAGGATCTGTTTCAATTGGAAGCTTTTAGTACTATACAATGCAAATTTCCAGAAGTATAAAGTAGATTAATTACAAGAAAGCAGCTATCAGGTTTTTTTAAAGGAGCTCAGGTTTTTTTTGGAGGCTCTTCTCCAACATTTGAAGATGTTCGGGATTTCAAACGCCCCTCCTGGGAACAGGCAGGAGAACGGGCCCTGATCGGCTCCTGCGCCGGGGGCTGCTGGGCCCACTGGCTCCGACTGGGTGGGGATGGGGCGCGGGATCCAGGAGCACGTGTGGGATCTGCGCCTGCTTGGAAAAACTCGGACAATGATGATCCTGCAGAAAAGGAGACGAGTTTTCATACCAATAAGTTTGAATTTCCATTTGGATTTTTTGTAGAGTATATCTATTTCAGAATATTCAGTATTTCAGTTTGAATCAATTTTTATTTATAGTACAAATCAAGACTATGGTGTGAAACTTAAAATATGTGAGTTTCAAGTAGTTAACTTTCCAAGCATTTTTTCCCATTGGCCATAAATGTTGAGGCAAATGCATTTATATACAGTTGCACTGTCATTTATTTGTGTAATTAGTTTAAAGGTTAGCTCGAGTTAGGTTAATTTAGGCAATAATTTTATGCAATTCCCTGTTACAGCATTAATATGAACTAAAATGTCTTCATTTATATGAAAGTCAGTGTAGTGTTTGTGAAAACTAACAGCAAGAATTGTGAGAGGCTACAATTTCTATTTATCCATCATCTTGTTCTTCATTACAGGAATCACTGTGGAGTGGGTTGCTAAGGCCCCCAGGTGGGAACACCGTGTAGGGTGAGATGTATATATGATGCCCAGGAAATTATGAGATGTATTTAAAGTAGAGAATTCTGGATTAAGAATCCTGAGTGTTTGTCTGTGATTGTTCTGATACACGGTGTGCTTGGGGTATGGCTCTTCAGCAACGTGTATTCATGTCCAGCCTTCATTGTGAGGTACCCTGGTCTGGAGTTTCGGAGATACTGAACTCTCATGTTTGTGTAAACAGCAGCAGAGGTGGGGGAGAGAGGGAACAGTGATGTGAGTTTTACAGGTGTAAAATACATCTGTGAACTGCATTCCTTTTTGAAGAAGTCTGTCTTGTAGAAGATCATTATTGCGGAACGATTGGTCTGATCTTGTCCACGAGCTGAGGAAGAGCGTTGCTGTCCCCTCGGTCTCTGAAGGACGTGGCGGGAAAGAGGTGGGTTTGTGCTTTGCTGAGCTGGGGTCTAACACTGGTGTAGTCAATCAGAGCTCTGTGAGGTCCAGTTGTGTCAGTCCAGCTTCAGGAGACTCTGCAGGGCGCAGACTGAGCAGGAGCCCTGTGGTACAGCATCACCGTCCCGTGCCATGATTCACCACGTCCAGCAGTCAGGTTTGTGCCACATCCCTACCGAGGTGTTAGTACTGAGCTGCGTGAAGTAGCGCTACACCCTGGACTACAAACCTCAGGCTTAATTTCATAAGATGGGAATATTAAATGGAAATAGAGGGTATTACCCCCTTTATATGACATTTGCAAGACCAGCACTGCAATACTAGTTATAGGCCACCCACATTTAAAGGAGGATGAGATTTTATTTTATAAAAAAAGATAAATATGGCTAATAGAGAAGCTCAGAGTTAGAGTTAAGCCATGACTTGATCACGGACTGTTGGCCACATTCACAGAGGAGCAATTTTTCTGTTAGTGGGCAACTGTTCAGGTACAACAGAAACCAGTCTCTGGAAACCGAGACTATAAGCAAAGTGCAAAAAACGATTGGAAAACATAGCGATAGAGGTGGCGGCTTCCCGTTAGAGTCAGTCGTTAAGTCAAGGATGAGTGCCCTGAGAAAACCGGGGGAACTGGTGCTGAGGACGTGGTGCAGGAGTGGCTGCTGGAGCCAGAGAGGTCAGAACGTGTGGCCACTGTCCCTCCCGACCTCAAATCCGCCGAGCTGCAGGCACGGAATTGTCTCAGCACTTCACACCAGGCGTTCCTCTGTGTGTCGAGAAATGTTCCGCTAGTGCAGAGAAAAAGTTCCGAAAGGCTGTTGCTCAAATGTGATCCAGTTGTATTTAAGCAAAAAAACAATTTGGAGGATCAAGTGCAATCTAGACATCGTGATCAGGATGTGGCCCTATTGTAGTGCACACTTAGTACCTGCAGTAAAATATAGTCCTGGGTATGAACAGTTAATTAGAAATGGAAAGGAATTTTAAAGCAATCGCTGAGAATTTTGATACAGCTCCAGAATGAATCAAGAAACTATTTTTAATGATCACAGGGACTAGTCATGCTGAGGGAGTGAAAGAGCGGCAGCCTGGACAATAAACATGATCAGATTGGTAGATTCTTTCTGATGAAAACACTCAGACTGAGGAAATTCATCCCTAAATACGACAGGCAAATGTTTAACCTTTGGGTTTGGTTTGTGTTCACATTCCAAACTAACATAGTTAGAAACACTTAAACTTTGGTGAGTGCCAAACATATGTTTACAAAGTAATTATATTTAACATCAGGAAACTCATAAAACACTTTCCACATTCCTGTTTTATGTGCCCTTTTGTATTAATGTTTTCTAAATGCCATGTTGAATAGCGTACTAAATTTCAGCTTACTTCTAGGGTACCTGAGGTGGCTGCTTTAGAAGGTCTTTTTCTCAGCTATAATACTGTGATACTGTAATAACTTCTTGCATTTAAATTGGTTGTTAGTATTATATTTCCATATAATCTGTTAACTTGCATTTTTCAGTAGGCCAAGATATTGAGGTGTTAATAAACTGCACAATTAAGCAAGAGTTTTGCCGTAGCTGTACCTGTGTGTTTCAAATCCTCCATTTGTTGCCATTGTGATTTGCCCTCTGTACAGAATTACCCTTGTTCAAAACTGTTGTGCAAGCCAGCAATTCACAGGGGATTGGCTAATGGGGCTTGGTACATTGCGCAGTTTTGACATTGGACCTCTTTCCATCACGGGGGGGGCAGGGAGGAAGAAAAAAAAGGTAAAGTGTTTAAAACTGGCCCCAAATTTAAGTTTTTAAAAACCTCACCGGGGGTCCTGGGGACAGCAGGGCGACCATGAGCCAGCACTGGGCCCTTGTGGCCAGGAAGCCAATGGTACCTGGGGTGGGTTAGAAGGGGGTGGTCAGTAGGTCAGAGAGGTTCTCCTGCCCCTCTGCTCTGCCCTGGGGAGACCACACCTGGAATATTGTGTCCAGCTGTGGCCCCTCAGTTCCAGCAGGACAGGGAACTGCTGCAGAGAGTCCAGCGCAGCCACCAAGATGCTGGAGGGAGTGGAGCATCTCCCGTGTGAGGAAAGGCTGAGGGAGCTGGGGCTCTGGAGCTGGACAAGAGGAGACTGAGGGGGGACTCATTCCTGGGGATCAATATGGAAAGGGGGAGTGTCAGGAGGATGGAGCCAGGCTCTTCTGGTGACAACCAGTGACAGGACAAGGGGCAATGGGTGCAAACTGGAACACAGGAGGTTCCACTGCAAGGTGAGAAGCAACTTGTTTGGGGTGAGGGTGGCAGAGCCTGGCCCAGGCTGCCCAGGGGGGTTGTGGAGTCTCCTTCTGTGCAGACATTCCAACCCGCCTGGACACCTTCCTGTGTAACCTCATCTGGGTGTTCCTGCTCCATGGGGGGATTGCACTGCATGAGCTTTCCAGGTCACTCCCAACCCATGACACTCTGTGTAACTGCCATCGGGCCTGGGCGCTGGGAGCTCTTTCACCGGGCCGGTTGTCGCAGGGCTGGCTCGGGGATGTCGCCGGTCCCCGCTGTGCCCGGGCCGGTCGCAGCACACGCTGCGGGACGTGTCCCCGTGGGCCCGGCCCCGTCCCGGGGTTCAGCCCCGGCCCCGCTCCCCCCTCCGTCGGGGCTGCCCCAGCACCGGGGGAGCGGCTGCACCGCCCTGTGCTGGGGGACAGCGGGTCCCGAGCCCTGGGGCCACCAGCACAGACACGGGACAGCGGATTTGTGTAAAAACACGGGTTTCATTGATTAACCGGCCCGTTTAACGGATTATCCATTTGTTACACCCCCCGCAGCCCCCGTTTTACAGACCGCAACCCTCACGAAGCCCGAGCGCCGCCCGCCCCCTGCTGGCTGCGGAGCCGCGGCGCTGGGGAGCCGGGCCCGGCGCGAACCGCGGCGGCCTCTGCCCTGCAGCGGGAACAGGCACCGCGGAGCGCGGCCGCAGTGACCCGGGGTGACCGCCCGGGGCGGCGGGGCTGTGTGTGTGCGTGTGTGCGTGTCCGTGTGTCACCCCAGCAGGGCCCGGCGAGGCGGCGCCGCCTGTCCCCTGCGGGCGCCCGTAGCGGGCGGGCCGGGCCGGGCCGGGGCGGGGCGGAGCGGAGCGGAGCGGCCATGGCGGCGGGCAGCGCCATCCAGATCCCCAGCCGGCTGCCGCTGCTGCTCACCCAGGAGGGCGTCCTGCTGCCCGGCTCCACCATGCGCACCAGCGTGGACTCGCCGCGCAACATGCAGCTGGTGCGCAGCCGGCTGCTCAAGGGCACGTCGCTGCGCAGCACCATCATCGGCGTCATCCCCAACACCAGCGACCCGACCTCCGACTGCGACGACCTGCCCGCGCTGCACAGGTGCGGCCCGGAGCGGCTCCGAGCTGCGCCGTGTCCCTGCCCCGCCCCGCCCCGTCCTGTCCTGTCCTGTCCTGTCCTGTCCCCAATCCTGTCCTGTCCCTGCCCTGTCCTTTCCTGCCCTGCCCTGCCCGCTGCCATCTTGTCACCACGGGGCCGAGGGGGAAGCGCTTTTCCCTTCACGAAACTTCTCTCGCTGCAGCGGACCTGGCGGGACTGGGAGAGAACAACCCAGGAACAGCCCCAGGTTCCAGTAGAAGCTGGGAACGAGCTGTTGGAGAGCAGTGTAGGGGAAAGGGACCTGGGGGTCCTGGGGACAGCAGGGTGACCATGAGCCAGCACTGGGCCCTTGTGGCCAGGAAGCCAATGGTACCTGGGGTGGGTTAGAAGGGGGTGGTCAGTAGGTCGGAGAGGTTCTCCTGCCCCTCTGCTCTGCCCTGGGGAGACCACACCTGGAATATTGTGTCCAGTTGTGGCCCCTCAGTTCCAGCAGGACAGGGAACTGCTGCAGAGAGTCCAGCGCAGCCACCAAGATGCTGAAGGGAGTGGAGCATCTCCCGTGTGAGGAAAGGCTGAGGGAGCTGGGGCTCTGGAGCTGGACAAGAGGACACTGAGGGGGGACTCATTCCTGGGGATCAATATGGAAAGGGGGAGTGTCAGGAGGATGGAGCCAGGCTCTTCTGGTGACAACCAGTGACAGGACAAGGGGCAATGGGTGCAAACTGGAACACAGGAGGTTCCACTGAAAGGTGAGAAGCAACTTGTTGGGGGTGAGGGTGGCAGAGCCTGGCCCAGGCTGCCCAGGGGGTTGTGGAGTCTCCTTCTGTGCAGACATTCCAACCCGCCTGGACACCTTCCTGTGTAACCTCATCTGGATGTTCCTGCTCCATGGGGGGATTGCACTGGATGAGCTTTCCAGGGCCCTTCAACCCCTGACACTCTGGGATTCTGTGAAAAAAGTACACGTGTTTTGGGTGACTGTATTGTATTATCCTATTGTAGTTAGTGTTTCAGTTATTCACATTCAGATTTTAGGGTTTGGTTTTGTAACCTGTGCTACAAACGATATCGTATAGCTCAGTTGCTTTCCATGATAAGTAACTCCGAGCCAGGAGGTTTCTGCAACCCTTACCTTGGTTGCTTCTTGCTGAGCGGTACCGGAGATGTTCCGTGGAGTGTGACGGGTGACGGGCGGCCGTTCTGTGTTGCAGGATCGGCACGGCTGCGCTGGCCGTGCAGGTGGTGGGCAGCAACTGGCCCAAGCCGCACTACACGCTGCTGGTGACGGGGCTGTGCCGCTTCCAGATCCTGCAGCTGCTGAAGGAGAAGCCGTACCCCGTGGCCGAGGTCGAGCAGCTGGATCGGCTGGAGCAGTTCACTAACCAGCAAAAGCCCGAGGAGGGGCTGGGAGAGCTGTCGGAACAATGCTACAAGTACGCGGTGCAGGTAAATTGTTTTAATCCTGCGTGTGCTATGTCAGTATATTTATGGCGGCTTTGTTTGCTTCCTGTCTGCCCTTTTCTGTCTGTAGTTGTTATATATTTCAGTGACTATTGTTGTTATAGCTTAAGGTGTGTGTGTGGAGTTCCTCATTGCAGGATGAGTCTAGCTGTGTATGGTAGTGCTGTCATATGTGACAATACTAGAAACACACTCCACTTAAAGGAGTACCTTCGAATACTTTTTTCCCAGAATTAATGATACATACAATAGATTGATGTTTTGTGAGGTTCACTTTGTGGTTTTTTTTTAATTATTAAATAAAAAACACCCTTCTACAGCCTTGATTATAAACCGATGTGCCCAGGTATAAGAAATTTGAGTTTAAAGGATGTATAGAAGAAGAGTCATCATAGTGTTAACTGGGTAAGTTTTTAACTGTGGAG
Source organism: Columba livia (assembly GCF_036013475.1). Classification (NCBI taxonomy): domain Eukaryota; kingdom Metazoa; phylum Chordata; class Aves; order Columbiformes; family Columbidae; genus Columba; species Columba livia. The sequence goes on from NC_088614.1 coordinate 824,099, forward strand.
ATGCAGGCATTGAGAAAAGTGCTGCTGACAGTGAAGATGCTTCTGAACTTCTCGAGCAAGCAGAAGGTCCAGAGTTTTGATTGCCTGCTGCTGAGGTAGTGCTGCTTCTGTGAACTTCTTAAACATGTATTTCAGTAGCTTTCTTGTTGAAGTACCTAGGCGTGTTTCGCACTGAAACATGCAGTCCTCTACGGGTCAGGTACTCAGACAATTTCAAAAGCAACACAGCTGTGCATTGTGTGCTCCTTGCAGCTGGTTGAGATGCTGGATATGTCGGTTCCTGCGGTCGCGAAGCTGAGACACCTTTTGGACAGTCTGCCCAGAGAAGCTTTGCCAGATATCCTGACTTCTATCATCCGTACGTCCAACCAGGAGAAGCTTCAGGTATTATCTTCTATAAACTTTTCTAAGGGGATGTAGGTGTTTGCTGGTTTTTTTACGGTTAATCACTTTTGAATAATTTTGAAATTGCTTACACTTGAGGCTGTACCGTGATCATGTTGTGCCGGGAGATTTGTGGTACGACTGAGCATGAATACTTATAAAAAGGTTTTTTTGCTGTTTTGAGAAGTGTTTATTTAGCTCTATCTCTGAACTCACCTAATAGATAAATCAGTCTAATTAGCACTGGAAATGGTTAATTTTATAAAACGGTAAGAAATACAACATGGACTTTTCCTTCCCATGGTCAGGATGATGAATTGAGTTGAAATCTTGCTTACTCGTCACAGCTGACAGATTACTATGCATCTCCAGTATAGGTTGGGAAATTACATATTAGAGAGCAGTGTAGGGAAAGGGACCTGGGGGTCCTGGGGACAGCAGGGTGACCATGAGCCAGTACTGGGCCCTTGTGGCCAGGAAGCCAATGGTACCTGGGGTGGGTTAGAAGGGGGTGGTCAGTAGGTCAGAGAGGTTCTCCTGCCCCTCTGCTCTGCCCTGGGGAGACCACACCTGGAATATTGTGTCCAGCTGTGGCCCCTCAGTTCCAGCAGGACAGGGAACTGCTGGAGAGAGTCCAGCGCAGCCACCAAGATGCTGAAGGGAGTGGAGCATCTCCCGTGTGAGGAAAGGCTGAGGGAGCTGGGGCTCTTTAGTTTGGAGAAGAGGAGACTAAGGGGGCACCTCATTAATGTTTATAAATATATAAAGGGTGAGTGCCATGAGGATGGAGCCAGGCTCTTCTCGGTGGCAAACAATGATAGGACAAGGGGTAATGGGATCAAGCTGGAACACAAGAGGTTCCGCTTAAATTTGAGAAAAAACTTCTTCTCAGTGAGGGTGGCAGAGCCTGGCCCAGGCTGCCCAGGGGGGTTGTGGAGTCTCCTTCTGTGCAGACATTCCAACCCGCCTGGACATGTTCCTGTGCGACCTCACCTGGGCGTTCCTGCTCCAGCAGGGGGATTGGACTGGGTGATCTTTTGAGGTCCCTTCCAATCCCAAACATACTGTGATACTGTGATACTTAATACCAACAGCTTCAGAATCAGGGTTTTTATGTCTTTTTAAAAATGTCTTGAAATGTGGAGTTTTTTGAACACTGAGACACTGGTTAAATTTGCATCGTATATCAAAATAACTTTATGCAAAAACGATGCTTATGGCTCGATGCTTCCTGGTCCCATTTCTGTGTTTGCTTGCTGCGTTCAGAAGTTTTGAGCTGAATTTTACCCTTTTCCACATATCAACATCATTAAACATGGAAATGGAGTAGCGTATAAAATTCTCAAAGACAAGCAAAACGAAACAAAACAACGAAACAAACCAAAACAGCAACAACCCCGACACTTCAGGCACCAGGTGGTTATTTCCTGTGTTAACTGTGCTGTGACTTTGTCAGAGGGCTCGCTCTTTCCTGAGCAGCACTAGCTGAAAAATAGAATGGTGGTAGATGTTTGCCACAGAAAATACACCTAAAATAAGAATGTGCTTTAAAACTAGACAGTAGAAAAGACGTTTTTCAATTTTGGAGTGTTTTGTAGTTTTGGCACCCAGACCCTTGAGGCTGCATTTTGTGTGCTGTGTTCTCCGGGCTTTTCTTGGTGCCTTTTTTCCTGAACCATTTATTCCATAACTCCGGTCCAAAGGCAGTAGCAGAACCTGCATGTTCCCCTCCCGCAGTCTGATGATCCGTCAGCGTGAACTCGTTGGGGGTTTGACTCCTTGCTCTTAGATTTTAGATGCCGTTCGGCTGGAAGAGCGGTTCAAGATGACGATACCGTTGCTCGTTAGACAGATTGAAGGCCTGAAGCTGCTGCAGAAAACAAGAAAGCCCAAACAGGACGACGATAAAAGGGTATGGACCTTTGAAGGTGTGATACTTCAAGATCTTAAATAAATATAAAGGTGCAATTAAAAAGGCTGTTCTGGTCTCTGCTGGTTAAGGGTAGATGATAAATACACTTAGGAAATACATAGAGTAAACTTAGGACTGTAACTTCTTTAAGTAGTACCAATAACACTTTGTGAAATTATTCATTGGAGATAATGATTCTGACTTATTCTGTGAAGGAGGCTCTCCCAGCCCCTCGAATGGCTGCCACTCAACCCCCAAATTCACACCTTATTTAAAATGCCAAACCCGCTACTATTCTCTGTCTCTCTTTTCCATTTGGTAGGTTGTAGCTATTCGTCCTAACAGAAGAATCAATCACATCCCAAGCACTACAGAGGATGAGGAGGAGGAAGATCAGGATGATGTTGTCATGCTGGAAAAAAAGATCAGAGCATCCAGTATGTCAGAACAAGCCCTTAAAGTTTGTCTGAAGGAAATAAAGAGGTAAGAGAGTTTCAAATGGTGGTTTCTTTTCTTATTTTATTTTTTAAACCAAATCCTGGCATTAACTTTTTCTGATTTGGTGAGTTGTTTGTGTTGGTTGTGTTTTGGAGATTGTTTTTTAAATTTAGTGGAGTGCCGGTTTTTGCCTGTAAATGTCATCATTTCATCTTTTGGCAACACCAGAGGTGATGACAGAGAATGCGGTTGATAGAGTAACGTAGCATTAAACTGTAAGCTCTAAGCCCCCATCTTATTAAGATGTCAAAAAAGCCCAAACAAACAACACAACTAAAACTGCACTTGTTAATAATTAATGAATAAACTGACCTCATTTTAAGTCTTTTTTTCCACTCCTTTTCTCTGGTGAGGGGATAACTTGCTATCCATGGTTATATGATTGTTAACAACCTCTTCTTCAGTGAGGACGCCTGTACAGTATTTCATGCATCGTCTATGAAATGTGTGCATAGGGAACTGACTCTTTTTTTCCCTTCTTTTTTTATCCTATAATAACCTATTACGCAAAGATTGATGGACTTGTGTTTTCAGTATTCTGGTTGTCAGAAGGTGTGAGGGTTTGCTGGTGACCTCAGGTTTGCCCATTGTCTATGTTGTGCAGGAGAGCCTTACTTCACCATTAATTCCTTACAAACTCTATGCACGTATTTCCAGATTAAAGAAGATGCCCCAGTCAATGCCAGAATATGCTTTGACAAGAAATTACCTGGAACTGATGGTAGAATTGCCGTGGAATAAGAGTACCAAAGGTAAACGCTTCTGTTACTGTTGATTGTCTCTTGCGCAGACGTTTCAGGCCAAGTAGCCATCCAGTAAACATTCCACATTTAGTTCTGTCTTGCAAATGTTTGTCTCATTGCCATTTTTATGATCAGGCAATGATGTGTTACTGCAGTTTTACGGTCTGCCCAGCTTGAAGTAACATCTGTAGACTGTAGTCCAGTTGTGCATCTAAGCATGTGAATTTAAAAAGTCTTAGGAGTACCTGCACAGAAAAATATGGGTGTTGTTACTTGGAATCTGTGCTAGCGTGTACCTAAAATAATGAAGAAAAGAGCAGCCAATTAGTTCCTATATGTCAGACAGAAAAGCTCTTGTACCTTTCTGAGGCATTCGTATTCCTGAAGAGAGTTCTGGTGTGTCTTAAGTCTGATTAGGAAAAAAAAGATGAGAAATCACAATTGTACTTCATTTTAACAATTACAACTTCTGGTACAATAAAAAACCTGAGTATCATGTCAGCTTTGTACCGCGGTTTTCGGAAGTTGTAAGTAGATGCTATGGGAACAGTAAGTGTAAATGGAGAGCGGGGAAAGCGTAGAAAATCAGACATGGTTTTTGCTACTGCCCAACACAAGTAGATGAAGTGGGCAAGTTGACTTTCCAGAAGGTTTACTGCTGCAGGAAAGGGTTTCATTCCTTCCAGCAGCTGCTGACCAGTGAGGCTTTTGAATAGCATTAAAAACAATCTGATCTTAAAAGAAATGTAACGTAGCACACCAGCAGAGGTGTTTGTCTGTCTTTTCCAGTTCTAGTGTCACAGGGTATTTTGTACAGTGCCAAATCACTGCAAGTGAATCCGCTCTTCAAGGCTCTTGCTCTCGGATAGTTACAGACTCTTATCGAAAGTAGATGATGAAGACAGGGGGATGAGGTTGTTCTTTGAGAAGACCTTACAGGATCACTTATTTCAGTGAGAAAGCAAATGCAGAAAAATTTGCGTATCACCAAATTGCTGTTCTAGAATAGAGTCTAAGTTCGTTTGAACCAGATTTCAATGCGTGACACAGTGACAAGGTGAGGCCTTTTAAAATCTCATTCTCAGTACTTTCGATCTATCTTATGTTAATTTCCTGATTGAGGGAGAATTATAATACCTTCATTTTAGGAAAACATCATCTGAAATGTATGTGCGTCAGGGGATTTCATTGGTGAATGTGTTTGTATCTATTGTAGAATGTATGGTTTCTGTTTTTAAAAGGAAATGTACTGATACCTCTTCTGTTGATAGATCGCCTGGAAATCCGTGCAGCTCGAATTCTGTTGGATAATGACCATTATGCTATGGAGAAGCTGAAGAAGAGAGTTTTGGAGTACTTGGCTGTCCGGCAGCTTAAAAACAACCTCAAGGGCCCCATTCTTTGTTTTGTGGGGCCCCCAGGAGTTGGTAAAACTAGTGTTGGGAGATCAGTTGCCAAGACTTTGGGACGAGAATTCCACAGGATTGCTCTCGGAGGGGTCTGTGATCAGTCTGATATTCGAGGCCACAGGTAACTACTTCTTCCTATTCTGATTGCACTTTGTTCTTTTGTTTGTTGCAGAATGTATTGATTATTATTATTGTTTAACTAATACAGATAAATTTTGCTTGTCTCAAACACTGGTAGTTAGTAATTGATTTTTTCTTGGCATTCAATTATTATTCAGGAGAGAATTTTAGTAACGGGAATGAATGTTCAGTGCGATGTGCCCTTTATTGTCACGGTGAAGAATGGAATTTCATCCTCAGTCATTTTGACACTGAAGTAAAATTCAGCAGAAAGTCTCATGGAAACTTAAATGGTAGATCTGGTTTTTCTGCTTTTTAAGAGGTGTGTAATGATGTAGTTACGCAAAGTAGCCTATGAGCAGCAGTGCAGTACTTTACACTTTGTGTTGCTAGAACAGGAGGAAGAGCTCAGGGTGATGTTTAGAAGTTGCTAGAGGATAACAACTGAGTTACTTAATATGTCAAACTTGTTACTGTACTATTTTCCCATTTCAAAAGGAAGTTTTTACAAGGACACTCAAGCTGGAAGATTTCGAAGGAGATTTTTTGAGTGAATTTCCTTAGCATTTATTTTGAGGGCGCATCTCTTTATCTACTCCTTAGTCTCTTAAACCATTTGTTTGTATCGGTCTGTTTCCCATTCCTTGCAGCTGGAAGCACAATGAATGGGTAAAGAAGTAACTGCCAAACATTAGTGCTGCATTTTTGGTTCAATTAAACATATTTTTATGCTTATTGCTTGCAGTGTAGGAAACTTGGAATAGTGAATTTATTAGTATTCTGAAAACCTGTAGAACCATGTTGTGGTTTTTTTTGTGACATTAATGAATCAGATTTCTCCTTAAAGCAGTACGTAAGTTATTGTGAAGCAAAGCTATCGGTTATTTCTTCGGTGCCGTGTAGCAGTTAATTTTTTGTGTGTGAGTACATCACAGCTCAGGAAAGAGATTGAAGTGCTGGAGCGGGTCCAGAGAAGAGCAACACGACTGGGGAAGGGACTTGAACACAAGCCCTATGGGGAGAGGCTGAGGGAGCTGGGCTTGTTTAGTCTGGAGAAGAGGAGGCTTAGAGCTGAGCTCAGCACTCTCTAGAACTACCTGAAGGGCAGTTCTAGCCAGGTGGGGATTGGTCTCTTCTCCCAGGCAGTCAGCAATAGGACAAGGGGCCGTGGGCTTCAGCTCTGCCAGGGGAAATTGAGGCTGGCTATTAGAAAGAAATTCTTTGCAGAGAGAGTGGTCAGGCATTGGAATGGCTGCCCAGGGAGGTGCTGGACTCACCGGCCCTGCAGGTTTGTAAGCTGAGATTGGACATGGCACTTAGTGCCATGATCTAGTCAATGGACTGGAGTTGGACCAAGGGTTGGACTGGATGATCTCTGAGGGCTTTTCCAACCCAGTCCATTCTGTGATTCTGTGGTCATGGTGGTGGAAGCTCCCAGTCCCAGGTGGACACTTGCTGGGAAATCTTGTGCTGAACACAGGCACAAACTTCTACAAATCTGAATATAATGCATTTCTAGGGAGCTAGTGCGTAACATAATATTGATCACTTCTTAGAACAGAACATTAGAGATGTAAAAGCAACAAACTGGTGATTTTGTACTTGATGACAACTTGTAAATTCAGAGTTGTTTCGTAACCCTTTAATTCGGCACTCTTGATAAAATAAGCAACGTGCATTTATTCCCATGTACATTCAGTGGCAAATTTTCAGGATTTTGGTTTTTCAGAGTGTTTAACGCTTACCTGGAGTTTGTAGCTGGAGGGGCTCATGTCTAAGGTTTTTACCCGTGTGGGTTGGTTGACGTACGCAGCCGCACTGGGTGTTTCCAGAAACATTGTTTTAATGCACCTTTTTTCCCGTGCAGCAGCTCTGCGCTCGTGTCATTGTCGGTAAGCCTTGGCCACAGCCCATTTTACCCATTTACATACACTGATGGAAACAAAGCAAACCTCTGTCCTCCTCCTTCACTATTGCTGTAATTCAGAAACTTCATTGTTAATCACTGTTTAATAAATAAGAATTCTGATGTTTCGGATTACTTATGGTGCGGATCCCAAAAGCACTTGAAAATGATTCAACACCATGTTGCTGTTTGAACTGAGACCACTAGAGGCTGTGGAATCCTCAGCATTACAGACTGAAGTCCCTTTCCAGGAGAGCAGGACCCTGTCATCACCTCTGACTCAGGTGCTGGTGGCTGTCGCTGTAGTATTTTTGAGGGCGTTATTCAATTATCAGTGCATGTTAGAAGCCAACCATTCTAAGTTCTATTTTGAAAATTTTCCTTGCAATTAGCTGATGGGAAGTATTTGATAAGACAGTTTGTTTTTTCATCAGCAAAGGAAAATTCTTCCCACAGTTAGCAAGAGTATCGTGTGGTTACTCTTTAACAAGCAGGTGTGGAGTTGAAAAACAAACCTTAGGGCAGTTAGTGTGAGCCCCTTGGCAAGCTTTTTGTGGGTAAAATCGAAACCAGCTGTTGCATGGAGTGGAATTACAGAGCTGGTGTGCAAGTGGAGGAGACACAGGCTGCTGTTCTCTGAGGTTTGCTGTTCATTAGGCCCATTTTCTAATATTCCATGCTAGAAGCCATTCTTGTTCTCCTTATGGCTTCTTATTAGGCTTTCAGGCTTAAGCTCAGGATTCCATTAGCGTTGCCGACTTGCGATCCTGTGTGTCCCTACCAATGTACTAAACATTAAAAGAAAAATGTACGTAAATGTACTAGAACGTCAAAGAAGAAGCTGTGGTTCGGTTTCACTTGCGAGCAGTTCTGAGTGCAAGGTGCAGGCTGAGAGCTGCAGCAAGCCCAGGCAACAGGGCAAAGTGAAAGCAAATTAAAAGAGTGTTGTGGGGTGCAGTGAGCGGGGCCAGGGGAGCGCTGGGTTTTGCCGTTTCAGGTGGTAAAGTGTGCTGGGCTGAACTGAAGAAACAAACTTCACAGCAGAGTCAGTTCTACTGTTAAGCATCATTCTTTATTTTCTCAGTGCTGAGGATCATCCTCCATCAGTGCTCCAGCGACTGGATGCTCTTGCGTTGCTTATATTCATGTAATTATTACATATGCATTACAATTTTTGGAAATTGTGACGTACATCTATGCTAAGAAATAATCGATGATGTTAGTTATGATTGTTTAGTTTCTTACTTACAATACATCTATTAATTATTAGTTAAATTTATCTTCACCTTCTGTCTCCCTCCTGTCGTGCAGAAGGATCTAAAACTTGAATAATATCCCCTTGTTCTGCAGGTGCTCAGAAAGCATTGATCTCATGTCAGTTGGTTAATGATGGGTATGTCTTTTGTACCTTAATCACAGTGTACATGAAGGTGGCAGCTGCTCTTCAGGGTCACATTTATTGTTAACTTGTATTTCAAAAAGAAAAACACAAAACCAAACCCAAAAAACCGACAACAAACCACCACAACATCAACCAACCAACACCCAGAAAACCCCATCAACCTAACAAACCCTGCAACAAATCCAGCCAAAATCCCAAACAAACAAAACCCCCTAACCCAGCAAGTTCTGAAGGAGAATTTAGGACCTTTTTCCAAGCAGCTCACTGCATTTAAGGTCTCGTCAGTACTGATATTTTGTTTTATACAGGGACTATATGATCTTCACTGCCACGTGTGCGTGTGACTTTCTGTTTTTGAAAGGAAAGCGGTAACTGTGCCGTTTATTTCTGGTGCTGGTGAGCTCGTGGGGAAACTCTGCTCTCTCCCCGTGTAAAGCACTCTGTCTTACACTGGTTTTCCTCCTTTCAACCCTGCCTAAAATAATGAAAATAAAGCCTAACATCACATTGCGTGGCTGCCGTTCACAAACTGCAGTACTGAGTTTCACGGGTTACAGATGGCCAGATAGATAAATGGCCATATTTGCTTGTAATCTTAATATATTCTAGTGGTTTTGTATGTAAATATTTGCAGGGTATGTCTTACCAGGGACTCCTGTGTTGAGGTGTGTTCCATAATAACCATTTAGAAAGGAAAAGAGGCTACCTAAGTCTGTATTTTCAAGGTAAAATACTACATTATTGTTTTTCATCATCCTACATAGGACATTTACATCAGCATTCTTTCCTTGTCTTGGAGACGTTGAGTCTTTGATTAATAGTGTAGCAAAATAGACATTGGTGCTTCTCTAATAAATGAAGATGTGTCACAGATTGAGACTAAAATGTATAGTTTCTGTTATACCTGATCAATTTACGTAAATAAATTTAAACATGCTTTATTTGAAATTTAGTGCATCGATTAACCATCTATATGGAGTTAGTTGTTTAGATTTACCACGTCTAGAGCTGCCGAGGGCTTTTCTCTTTTGTTAACACCAGTTCTGTGCAGACTGAGTGTTTTGCGGAACTGCTCCATGTTTCCAACGATAGTTCCTTTAATTTTGACCTTTGAGTTTCTTGAAAAGCTCTTGGGGCTGTATGGGGAACCCCTTCATCCTTTTTGTAGCGTTGGATCCGTTTCGCTCAGGCCGTGGTTTCTGTTGAAGTGTTCTATGCGGCAGCTCGTGACCCAAGGCTTGCTTTGGACAGGGGACGTTAAAAATACTTTAAAAAGGAGATTTTCTATCCCTGGTAGAATGTTTTTCCTATTTTCCTTTAGAAGCCTGTTTCCAGCTTCATCAACTCGCTCGTCAGAGCAGCAACAGGCAAACTGGAATTCTGTTGCATTTCTTGCTCTTTAGATCATCTTTAAAACTTCCCTTTTTGCTCAGATCTAGAATTAAATACAGTAACTGCAACTCGTTCTCTCAGCGGTCAGATACTCCAGGGCACTAACACCATTGCTGTGTGGTCTGAGGGCTGCTTGGTTTTAGTTAAAGTCTTCTCTAGTACCTTTTGAAACTACTTTGTGGTATTTTTGGTTTGTGAATGTCGTGGCGTTTGTTCCGGGCTGTATTAAAGCAGATCCCAGGGCACGGGCCTGTTTGCACATCTGCTTTGGGAGGGCCAGGCTCTGTAATTCAGCACTTCACCTATTTCTTCTTGAGTGACCAGCATTTCATACTCTTAATTATAGTATTTGATTTAGTTATGGCACAAGAAGAAAAGACTGTGATAAAGGCAGCAAACAGGGGATATATGTGCATGGAAAATGTAGTTGCTCTGTGCATTGTGAAGGAAGTTTTTACTACCTTTGCCAGATGAATTCAGACTCCTAACTTTGTTTATTCCTTTGCACTGTTTCAGTTTTTTTTATGTCAAGTTGAAATGGCGTAATAGAGTTAATTTTTGTGAGTATTAATTAAGGCATGCTGTACACACAGGGCACATTTTCAGTTCAGCGTATTTGGAACTTTGCCACAATTTGTAACTTGTTGTGTGGACCCTGTTTTGATGACAAAAGGCCCGAATCATCATCATTAAAATGTTGGTATTAATGAGGTTCCCAGATCTGATTCTGCATGTTCATATAGTGCAAGGATACTTGTACTGAATCATGTAAAATACCCACAAGCCATAACATTTGGATATAGTTTAATACATGTGTTTATCTTTCCAGACCACCATGGAACTGGGAGTTTCATCTGCTGATACAGTTGCTTATGTTAGTTCAGATGCATATTCAATGTTTTTACCAACTAGTTCCAGGAGGTTTAGCAAAAAAGCAGGAATTGTTACAATCCTGCGTATTGTTGCATTCTCCTCTGTGTTTTGTTTGCGATGTTTCTACCTGTGCTCCGTGTGTCCCTGCAGGCGCACGTACGTGGGCAGCATGCCCGGCAGGATCATCAACGGGCTGAAGACCGTGGGGGTGAACAACCCCGTGTTCCTGCTGGACGAGGTGGATAAGCTGGGCAAGAGCTTGCAGGGGGACCCGGCGGCAGCCTTGCTGGAGGTGAGGGCTCTGGCGCTGCACGCGTCGCTTCGTTGGGAGTTAATAGTAAAACACTGGACAGAAGGGAGCATGGCAGTGGCAGGGTTTGTACTGAAATACAGGTGCTGTGTTTTGACATGGTAGGTTCTGCCCGTTGTGCACAATGCGCACGGTTACAGAGCTTTAGTCTCAGAGGTCTTTACTTAAACACCAGGATGTATTTGTGTGATTTGGTACATTTAAAGACTGTTCAAGTCTTAAACATCACTTATTTGGAGGACTTCAAGGTGTTGGTTTTTAATGTCCAAATGCTGTAAGAAAGCATTGTAGAGTAGCCACGCAGTAGCTGGAATTTGTCAAGTTTTCCCTTTCTTTCATGGAACAATTTTAATATATTTTGAAGCTTTTGATGGTACAAGCTTATATTGGAACTAAGGGTTTTACCTAGTGTGTAATGTGGACTAGTTGCATGTTCTGTTAGCAGCATTTCTTTAATTAGTGTTGTAATTGCCTTTCTGAACTTAAGTATTTCATTTAAGTAACAGATCCCTGTTCCTTGACTGATTATGTTGTGGTGAGTGTTTGCTTTCTGTGAAAATCAGCTATTAAGTGTAGTTTTTCTGGAATTCTGGGACTCAGATCAAGGTATATATGAATCTAATTTTGAAGTGGATAGTGTAGTTATTTTATCACAAAATGTTTAGAGGTGTTAAAATTGACTTGCTTAAAGACACCAGACACAAGTAAGGATGATAATGTTGGAATATTTTGTAAACCCGTCAGCTGCTGAGATCCCAGAGTCCCAGCCTGGCTGGGGCTTCAGGCCCTCTGTAGATCCCCAGCCCAGCCCTGCTCACGCAGGGTCACAGAGCAGATCACACAGGTGGGTCCAGGCGGTTTGAACATCTCAGAGCAGGAGACTCCACACCCGCTCTGGGCAGCCTGGGCCAGGCTCTGGCACCTCCCAGCAAACAAGTTTCTGCTCATGTTCACATGGAGCCTCCTGTGTTTCAGTCTGTGCCCGTTGCCCCTCACCCTGGCGTTGGGCACCACTGAACAGAGTCTGGTCCATCCTCTGACACCCACCCTGAGATATTGATCCATTGATCAGATCCCTCTCAGCTTCTCTTCTCCAGCTCAACAGCCCCAGCTCTCTCAGTCTCTGCTCAGCACAAAGATGCTCCAGACCCCTCAGCATCTTTGTGTCCCTCCACGGGACTCTCTCCAGTAATTCCTTGTCCTTCTTAGACTGGGAGCCCAGATGTTGTTGGTTAAGTGGGCTGTTGGGATTTCCGGAGGCTCAGATTTGAGTGACGATGAAGATGATTGAGACTGGTGCATTGCAGGCTTTGTGTAGCAGAGAGCTGCCAGAACCGTCTTTCTGCCTTCATTGTCCCTGGAGTGTGATACAGGATGATACCCCAGCACAGTTCCTTCTTCCCCTGGCCTGCGCACTGAGCAGTTTCATTCCAGCAGTGTGTGGAGAGGCAGGAACGTCTCCCAGGGCCTGGGTGCCTTGTCCTTGCCAGCCCCGCGGAGCAGAGCCCGTGTCCCTCATCCTGCGCGGCACCGTGGGGACCAGAGGGCTGGCAGCACAGCCGGAGCGCTCGAGCACTAGTGCACTTAATGCTTCTGCTGTTGTGCGCATCTAGAAATGCCTCATACCGCTGTATTTTTACAGCCTCGCCACTGGTTTCTGTTCCCTCTGGTTGTCGGGGCTGCCGCCCGAGACTGTTTCAGCCGAGCTGCTTCTGTGGTTCTTTACCTGCTTCAGTCTAAAGGAGTTGGGCTAGTAAGAGATTTTTATCCAGTTTTATTGGCTCGCTTTTGCTGAAATGATTTAGGGCATAATCCTAGAAGCATCTCAGTTGTCAGACATAAGGTACAGTAACATCTGTAGGTGGGGATGAAAGTGGTTCTGCTAATATTTGCCTACAGAGTCGTTCTAATGACTGTTTTTGACTGACAGTGCTTGAATATGAAAAAAGCTGCTTAAATTAAGGTGTCATGAGCTCATCTGTATGCTGCATGACTTCTGCAAATGAAACGTCAGTTGACATTCTACAAATGTCATTAGTTTCTTCCTAGTTAGACAGTGTTAAAATGACTGTTTTGACAAGACCAACTAGTTCTTTGAAAAGCGGCGTGTGAACAGGTGATGGGTTGAGAGCTCTGTTTTGATCTTTGCATGTTAACATGAACCAGTGATAATGTAAATGTGCTAGCAGATACCATGGCTTCACTTCTTCAGCTTCTAAAAATGACAGTTATGGTCCTTTACCTCTGTATTTCTCAAGTGGGACATCGTACACATTCCCAGGGTGCATGAAAAGTCTCCAAGTGCAAGGAGAACAAGCAGGGGAGCGTAACAAACACTCAAAGGCATTTTCTTTGTACTTTCAACTTGCAGGATTTTATTTACTCCTTGCTGTTAATGGTAATGAGCTCTGTTTGTGAGTTTGCCGATACTACTTCTGTCATTTCTCCTGTAGATATGGAGCGAAGCTGGCTGAAATCTAGTCAGTGCGTGGATAAGAAATACCTGGCAGTCATTTTTTGGTGGCTGTTTGCTAGGCAGTCCCAATCAGTAATGAAGGAATGGCATTTCTTGGAACAGAATAGCTTTTTTGGGAGTGTTCCAGTCATTAATCCAGATCTGTACACAAATATTGTTGATTTCATGCAACCTTTGCTGTTTCTTGTCATTTATTTTTTCATTCCTTGGCTTGCAGTAGTGAATCACGCATTTCTCTTGCCCTTCTATCATGTCAAGTGTGTGAGTGCAAATGAAATTAATTTTAAAAAAATTATTTACGTTTGAATTTTTGATACTTTGTTGCTGCTTTGAGAAGTTTCTGGTTTGGGGATTTTAAAACCACATTCTAGGTGATATTCCCCTTGGCTCCGGCCATGGGTTATTGCACCAGGCTGCTCAGGTTGGCTTCCAGCCAGTCACTCATTCCAGTCACTCATTGCTAATTGACCATTAATTGCATCTGGAGGAGCAATTGCTCTCTTGCCAGTGTTGGGGCTGCTGCCCTGGGACTGTGATTGCTCTGAGCATCCCAAGGCAGGTGCTTCGCCTCTTCTGATGTTCATCTGCCTTTGGTGGGTCATTAACACACTGTTGGCGAGTCCATCTCAACGTGTAGAACACACAACAGCGTCACCCAGCTGGAACGTTTGTTTTTCAGACCGCTGCTTTTCCTTTGGTAAGTGCCGGCATTAAGTATAAAGGCAGGTCGTTTTTGCTTGGTGTGCAGGGGTGTTAGTTCTCCCTGGCTGTCTGCAATGGGGGATATTCAAGAGGAAAATTGCCTGTGAGCTTGGAAGCGAAGCTGGATGGTTTGTAATTGCCGGATACGTGTTCCCTTCCAGTGCTTCTGCAGAGTTGTTGCTTAAGCAAAACAGAACGTCTTCCTCTTCCCAGGCAGCGCTCGTCAACAAGGGGGTGGCTTAGTCTAAATTTGGATGACCTCTGTTCAAAACAGGAGAAAACAGAAATGCATCCAAGTGCCCGATAGTGAGTATTTGTATGCAGGGCAATTAGAGCAGGAGCAGAGCCAGGCAATTAAATGTGCATGGAACTTCTGGATTTTGTAGTAATAAAAGGCTGGTACAGAGAAGCCTTTGTGTGCGTGTGAGCTGCCAGCCATAAATGAACCAAGATGTTTTGTTCACTGAATGTTATTTTTGTACTTCATATTTTTGTATTCATTTAATGGCTTTGAAGACTTTTGAACTTGAACTTTAGCACGATACCTAGCTGAAAACAGTTCCATTTGCTTTGGAAAATCTGTTTGCAGTGCACAGGCATGATATTGTTTTATGTCTTCTTCCAAGAAATAGTTACAGAGACAACCAATTCTTAGTCCAGATAAATTCTAGCCCTTGTAGAAAACCTGAGATAATTAGCATTTTTAGATAGAATCCTGTGTAACCTCATCTGGGTGTTCCTGCTCCATGGGGGGATTGCACTGCATGAGCTTTCCAGGGCCCTTCAACCCCTGACACGCTGGGGTTCTGTGATTCTGTGATGACAGTTGCCTTTACCTTTATTGGATAGTGTGGTTTCCACATTAGTACAGCATCAATATTTTGCAAATAATATCATAATCACCAGCTTAGCACTTAGTAGGATTCGTAAGGGTTTCTAGTTGCAGACTAGAAGGAGAAATAGATAAAGATGCATGTAGATCAATGTTTCTAGAAAAACAACTTGGTCTGTCAGAATATCTTGTTTTCTTTGGAAGCGGTTGCAAATGCTTCAGCCAACAGACTGGAATTTTGTGGAAATACTGTGTTATCGGTGTTTAAAAAAAAGAGGTAAGTTGAATTAGGATTTGCTGTTTAAATCAGTTTTGAAAAACTGGCAAGAGTAGACTCTGAATGCAGCGAGCGGTGGGATTTAGGCGTATGCTTCGGTACGTAGTAAGGGGAACATATCATTTGCGTTTTATTACAATCACAATACATTTCCAGGTATTAGTGTTAAATGTGTGCAGCACTTCAAAATAAAGTCAGAAAGTGTTCTGTTTGTAAAAGAAGTTCTGCTGTGTTTATGGCATTTTGAAAAGTGTTTTACTAGTTTGTTGTGATCATATAGAATTAGTTTGTTGTGATCACATAGAATTAGTTAAGTATTAATAGTTGCAGAGTACTCAGGATGTTGAGGGTCAGGCTTTAGTGGTATTCGTAACATCTAATGAATGTAAAGTCAGATTTGAGAGATCCAAATGAAATATAATAAGAATGTGCATGTTTTATTTACTTCTAGTTGAGGAACTGTACCAATTCTGTGTTCTAAAGGTTTTTAACTTCTCAAAGACTGCACAGAATTTAAGAGTAATGAGAATTCAGAATTGTTTCTTTCATAAGCAACTAAGAAGTGCTCAAATTCATTTCTTTAGTGCTATCAACACTGTTCCTGGCTATAATTCAAGCTGCTAAGACAAGGGGTGCATTCATTTGGGTACAGGCAGATACATTATTTTGACAGCAGCGTGCTTTTTCTCAGGAGATGCATAGGTCCCATTATTTGTAACGTGAGAGTTATTGATGTCGGTGTAACACTGGTAATTCATCATTTGGGAAGGAGAAGTGTGGCGGTGCTGTAGGGGGTGGGATGAAGGTGGTTCGTAGGTGGTGATGCAGAAGCCAAGTGTGTTCATTGCTACATGCAGTGAGCTTTCAGTCTTCAGCACTGTTAAAAAAGCTACAAGACAGCATCTTAGTACATGATCCACATATATTTAATATTCATCACCCAATGCAGAAAAACAGCTTATTCGAGTAATAGCTTAAATATATGCAAGTGTTGTATAGCACACGTAAGTAGTACTGAAAGCAATAGGAAGACAACAGTGTTATTGCGTTTAAGTCATATTTGTGCAGTGAACTTGAGGCTGGTCAGACTGTGGTGTTATTCTTCAGTGCTTGTTTGATTTTTGTCTCTTTTTAATCACAAAATTTAGGGGGAAGAAAGGAAAAATGCAGAGGTGGTGTTAGGAAAGCCAGGGCTCCCCTAGAGTCAAGACTTGCGTGGGGTGTCTCGGGCAATAAGAAGAGCTTCTAGTAGTAGTAATAGAATTAGTTAAGTATTAATAGTTGCAGAGTACTCAGGATGTTGAGGGTCAGGCTTTAGTGGTATTCATAACATCTAATGAATGTAAAGTCAGATTTGAGAGATCCAAATGAAATATAATAAGAATGTGCATGTTTTATTTACTTCTAATTGAGGAACTGTACCAATTCTGTGTTCACTCTTGTTAAGGTCTTGGATCCGGAACAAAATCACAGTTTCACCGATCACTACTTAAATGTGGCCTTTGACCTGTCCCAAGTGCTTTTCATCGCTACAGCCAACACTACGGCTACAATCCCACCGGCTCTGCTGGACAGGATGGAGATCATTCAAGTTCCAGGTAGCACAACCATTTTCATTCAAGTGGCTGTTACAAGTCCTTCAGTGGCGTTGGGGTGTCTTTCCCTGAGCTGAAAAGCGGTTCCTTACGGTGAGTGCCGGGAATCCAGCCTGAGCGGCCAGAATCTAGAGGAGACTCATCAGGACGCCTCTGTCGTGAGAATGAAATTCAGCATTGCGCTTAGCAAAATTCAGTTCCAGGTATCTGGAGATACACGGGTACGTTCTCTAACCATATTGGTGTGTTCGTATGCTGACTGGCTGTTGGCTGATGCATCTCTTTGAGATTCCAATGAAGAAAGGAATCTTTGAAACACTAAAATTCTGTTCTTGTTACATGAAGTTATGGCTAACCGCCAAGTATCATACCAACAGCCTTTTAAATTACATCTGGGTTTTTTTGTTAAATTTGGTCAGTTACAATTATAAATGGTAAGAAATGTGATTATGTTGTAGTGTAAAAGCAAAACGATTAGTAAACATACACTTTTCCTTTTGTAGGATACACACAAGAAGAAAAAATTGAAATTGCACATAGACACTTGATTCCTAAACAGCTTGAACAGCATGGCCTGACTCCACAGCAAATACAGATTCCACAAGTAACCACTCTGGACATAATTACCAGGTAAATCTGTTATTCATTGCTTTAAATAATTTCTTTTTTGGGATAATTAGTAAATAATTTCTGAAGTGATAACGCAAATAATTTCTTAAGATCTATTGTCCTTGATAGCTTCAGGAGTTCAGCGCTCGATAATGTACAGAATTGCTCTTTCCTGAGCTCTGTGCGGCTCTGATACCCCAACCCATCGTTCCTGTCCCGAGGGTCCCGTGCTCTGGCTCTCGCGTGTCTCACCATGGGTTGGGTTGGCACAGCTGCCGAAGCGCTGTGAGAAACACGAACGCTTGGAGCTAGAATGTGATTTCCACAGCGCTCAGTGTGTGAAGCCGTGGTCTTAGCAGACAACTTTATTTTAAAGAATGAAGTTTTAGTGCTGTGATTTTCATAGAAAAAAATGGAAATTACGTGACTTGATGGGCCATGTTTGTCTAAAAATGGGAATTAGATAAAAAAAAACAACTTTTTTTTTAAATAGCTTGTATTTATTAGAACTACTTTTTTTTTTCTCAGGTGTGTGAGTAAAGATATTGATCAGAACATCTCTTGGACTTGAAAGTAGCTCACTTCCAATGGAAAAAATTCTATTCAATGAGTAGAAGTATTTTAGACCAGGAACAGCATTTTGGCATTTAGTGAGTGTGACTGTTGGGTGTTTCTTTTTAATTCATAGTCTAAAAGAAAATATTATTTTACAGTCAGTTCATCAGCTTCCAGTGAACTAGATTTGGAGGTTTAGAATGATTATTCCTTTGAATTTTTACGCATGTGAGAAGAGCTCGGTGCTCCTGGAGCGTTGTTGAGCATTTCCCTGCGGTTTGACGCCGCTCAGTCGTTCGCCTTTCTTTACGGTTTTATCAGCAAACCACAATTATTTGGGTAAAAGCACATGACGTTTCCTTCCTGTTTGAGTAGCTCGAGGTCTCGGTGCCTTGCAGACCTCGTCTTATTTGGCTATTGTCACGGTCCATTCAGTGATGGACTCGTGATGGTTCATTTACCTTGATCTCGAAGCGCAAAATTAAGGTGACCAAAATGCCAAGGGGTTATAATTCAGTCAAACAGTGTTACTTTATTATTTTACCCATAGAGCGGCACATGATAGAGAAAGCAGAGAAAAAGGAAAAGGAAAGGGGGAGAAAAGAATTGTCTACCACCAACCGAGTCCCAAGGCGTCCCTATGGTCTCAGGTCCCGTAAGCAGAGTCCTGCTGGTCCTCCGCCATGATCTGGGATCCTTTGGTGGGGAGATATCCGTGATGTCCAGTCAGGAACCATCTTTTATGCTTCTTCACCCCCATGAGTTGAGGCCAATCTCTGCCTTTGTTTCACAATCCAGGCTTAACTGCGCAGGCTTGAAGAACCCCTGCTTTGCTTGCCAGGACCTGTCTGCGCCTGCGTGGCCCCACGTTCAGGGCTCTCTTTCTGGTCCATTGGGTGACCTCAGGACTCTTGGCAAGCCTCTGCGCATGCTCTTCTTTGTTGGCCTTAATAACAGGGAGGAGGTGGAGGGCAGATCTGGCTGAAGCAGGAGGTGAAAATCCATCTTTCGGACAGCAGCTCTTGTCCCCAGGTCGGAGAGACCTGTAGAACACAATTCCTTTTAGGAGGTGGGGGCACATTTGGCTGAGGCAGCAGGTGAAGCCCACACAGCAGCCATTGTTACTGGGAGCCCCCGGGTCAGGGAGACCTGTGCAACACACTTCTTTTCCTCAGGCCTGTCTCCAAGTCACTGTCCAGTTCTTTCTGTCAGGGCATCTGTTCCCTGGTGGTGCTGTTCAGGCAAGTCCTGTTCTTCGGGCCGACTCAGAGCTGTGTGTTTCACGCGGTGCGCAGGTACACGCGGGAGGCCGGGGTGCGCTCCCTGGACCGCCGGCTGGGCGCGATCTGCCGGGCCGTGGCCGTGAAGGTGGCGGAGGGACAGCACAAGGACGCCAAGCCGGACCGCGCCGAGGGCGCCGACGGAGAAGGTTTGTGTCTTTTGCATGCTTTAGTAACAAGGAAACTTCTAACGTAGTCACTAGGACGCTGATTTATCAACCTTTTCTCCCTTTGAATGCTGCTTTAAGGGCTGTGTTTTTAAAAGCTTTGCAAATAGTGACGTTCTTATTATGCAGTGCTGAATTATGGCTTGAAACGTGAGTGATTTCAGCCTGCCAGGTGGGTAATTGAGAAGTGCAGTGGATCTGTTTCGTATCATAGGTATGGAATTATGATTTGTATATGTTGTTATATCTTCCTACGCTGTTGTACGTGAATCTTTCACCTTTTTCTTTAATAAAAGACTGAGCATGGCTTTAGTTATTGTATTTAAAGAGGTTCTTTAGCTGTGCTGTGCGTGCTCTGCCAGCTCAGAATTCAATCTGGTTGTTTTGTTGTACTTGAAATAAATGTCTACTTGAAGAGCTTTGAAATGTTATGGGGCTCTTTTGTTGTGCCTTTCAAGACTGCACTTATTCTAAGGCTCTTGGGGCTTTAGTAACTTATCAACTTCATTAAGTCTGTTCTTGTTTCCCATGTATACAGACAATAGTGATTTATCTATCTAAACTGGTTTGATGTTGTAAAACATTCCATAACTAAGCCAATGTGGAAAAGCCATCAGGTTTTAACAGCCGTACAGCTAGAACGGTTCTGGGCTGCTTTGGAGGACGACAAACAGACACTCAGTATCTGTTCCTTTAAAACAAGGCAACTTGGAAGTCTGAATGGTGCCCCCTCTTTCAGAGGGTAAATCCTGGGGGAGGAAATATAACCTGCATTTGTACAAACAGTGGTATTCATTAGAAGAAGAGTTTTACGCATAGTAGAAACTTCCGTAATTTGTCTCTGGAAGTCTGTTTATTGATGGTCTTTCCGCTTTACATTGCTGTTTTTCCCTCACTCAGTATTTCCCTTCTGAAAGTTAAATATTCTCTTACTCATTGAGTTCTCTAAAATCACCATGATGTCTGTGGAAACTGTAATATCAGGAGGTTGGATTTGGCCTGCACATCAGCGTTTGATCGGGGGGATTGAGCTCCGTTTGCTCTGAACCCTTGGCTTACAGCAAGTGAACTCTCATGGCCGTGCGTGTGTCCATGTCCGGTTTACATTAAAAGGAAGAGCTTTTACAACGTATTTATGAATGCTTTCCATTTATATAATGTGCATCTTTTCCACCTGCCTCCTCTGTGCTGGGTTTTTCTGAGTCCAGCACTGAATTAGTTGATACTCCTGTGGTACCTGAACTTGCTCTTGGCCTGGAGCACTGAGCCCTTGGGTCTTTGCCACTCTCACTTCTTCATAGGAATTTGACAAGTTGTATTTTTAAAGTATTTCTTTGCACTGAATGGTAGCTGTGTCTAAAATGTACTTAAAAGGTCTAATGCGATTGCTGAATCAAACAGTGTCATTCTGCTCTTCAAGCCTTCTGATAAAATAAAGTAGGTTCAGAGCACAACTCCTGATACTACAGGAAGAAACATTTTAATATTAAAGCAAAGAGCAAAAAGGAACTGTATTAGACTTCTCAGTCCAGCGAGAGAGGTATTTGCAATGTTAAAATTAGCACTTAGGTATTTAACGCTGTTAAAAATTACACGCTGTTAAAATTAGTGCTGGGTTTGCAGCTTGCGGAAGGTGGGAGCAGCCAGCTCAGTGCTTCCCAACAGGGCCAAACATTTGGGGCGGGACACAATTTGGGGTAAATCCAGGAGAAATGGGCTATGAAGAGTTGCCTTTGTACCTCTGGAGTGGAAAGTGTCCGTAAGAAACAGCTGTGTTGATGAAAGGGAGTCCAAGGGACATGTGGCTCTGTAGGTAAAGTTCGTATTACAGAGGCATGTATAGAATGGTGTAATCTGCAAGATGTGGTTTATTTTGTACTAATAATATGCTTCTACCCTGCTGTATTTTTAGCCCAATGTGTCACTTGGGAGCGTATGAGAGCAGGACACTTTAAAAAATATTTTTGTTTAATTTTCACTCAGTCTGTTGGAAACAACCAAGTATTTAAAATGGAACCTGGAAATATTCCCAAATATTTCCAAGTAGATGCAAATAATGGGATTTGTATTTATTTGGACCTTTTCTTCCTGTTGATTAGCAGGCATTTGTGCAGTTGCGCGTAGCAATGATGATTTTTTATTTCATATAGCGAATGGCTCTGGAAGAATAGTTGTTCGAGTTGTCTCTTAATGATTTCATTTCCAATTATTTCTTTTATATTTATTTATCTGTATAAAAACACCCGGGGGAGCGTCAGCTTGTGTCAGTCCTTGAATTCGTACAGTGAACATCAGCAACAGTCATCGTTTAGAGCTCTCCATGGAGTCAGCCTTGTGTTCATAACGCCATCCCATACGTCACTGAAGCTCTACCCTACGCTTATGAGATTTATGTCTTTGACACCAGAAGAAATTGTAGGAGTCACCAAAAAATGTGAAACTCTCCTTCCTATTTTAGTGCAACTGCCTTGAGAATATGAGACAGCAACTGTGCAGCTGCCGGGGCATTGGATGATACAGCGGCTGAAACCCAGAGTGAAAGATGATTTGTGTAATTCAGACTTGAGAGGAGGTTTAGGACAGGTAATATTTAATAACCAGAAGTAACTAAATGAGGATTCTATCTATGTTGAAACCGAGGCTTTCGAAACACTTCAATGTGTCCATAAGCCAGTTCATTGCAGTTTGTTCTGCTCCTGGTGGATGAACCAACACTTGGCTTTGAGTTTGAAAGCAAGTGTGGCTGAAATGGTCAGTGTGAACAGAAGCGTGTGGTCCTCACCGCTCTCCCGCTGCTTGGGCGTAACACATTTTATTTCACAAAACATGATTATGCCTGACTGGGGGGAGTTTCTTGGAATGTCTTTTCTGTTTTAGGCCGAAGAGGTGTAAATGCTACGAAAAGTTGGATTTATACACAAACTAATTTTCACCATGTTAACTTACCTAGATATTCCTGCGTGAAAACCTCAAATTCAAGTGCTTCATGTACACATCGTTAGTCTAGATCAGACTTGATGGAAGGTAGTTATTTTGTGCAAAGAGAAACTTTCTGATCTTGTGGGGAAAACGTGCAGAGCATTATATTGAAGTGCAGTAGGATCGGGGTCCCAGGCGGGATTTCTTTCCAAAATATCTTTGGGAAGTGACACTTCCAATACGTGGTGCATCCCACTGGAGGTGGACGATGGAAAGTTGCTTTTGAGATGGAGTTTGTGCTGTGCCGGGCTTTGGACCTGGACTCTTGTCAACAGGGCAATCCCGTCCTTCTACCTAAAGGTACAAATCTTTAGGTTGAAGACTTAGGTATTGCTGGTGCTTAATTTCAATATGTTTTATGAGCAGCTGAGAACTTGCTGCATCTTGAGGTAGTTCCAGGCTCTTTTATTTGCTCATCTCCGTTATATGTCTAGAAGAAAGCAGCAAGCTTAAATTCTTCAAGTTTTGTCTTTGTGACGTGAAATTCCTTTTTAGATTAAATCCCGAATTATATATAGTAGTTAATTGTCGGTATGTTTTCTTAGGAGTCTGATTTCTCACACATCCGATATTTACGTGCAAGGTTTTGTTTTGGGCACTTGCAAAGGCAGATTCGTGAGGATTGTTGCTCTGATCTTTGCTGAGTAGCTGCAAAGGGACCTGGGGGGACTAATGGACAGAAGCTCAACATGAGCCAACAGTGTGCCCAGGTGGCCAAGAAGGCCAATGGAATCCTGTCCTGTATCAAAAACAGCGTGGTCAGCAGGACAAGGGCAGTGATCCTTCCCCTGTGCTCTGCATTGGGGAGGCCACACCTGGAGTATTGTGTTCAGTTCTGGGCCCCTCAGCTCAGGAAAGAGATTGAAGTGCTGGAGCGGGTCCAGAGAAGAGCAACAAGGCTGGTGAAGGGACTTGAACACAAGCCCTATGGGGAGAGGCTGAGGGAGCTGGGCTTGTTTAGTCTGGAGAAGAGGAGGCTTAGAGCTGAGCTCAGCACTCTCTAGAACTACCTGAAGGGCAGTTCTAGCCAGGTGGGGATTGGTCTCTTCTCCCAGGCATCAGCAATAGGACAAGGGGCCATGGGCTTAAACTCTGCCAGGGGAAATTGAGGCTGGAGATTAGAAAGCAATTCTTTGCAGAGAGAGTGGTCAGGATTGGAATGGCTGCCCAGGGAGGTGCTGGACTCACCGGCCCTGCAGGTTTGTAAACTGAGACTGGACATGGCACTTAGTGCCGTGATCTAGTCAATGGACTGGAGTTGGACCAAGGGTTGGACTGGATGATCTCTGAGGGCTTTTCCAACCCAGTCGATTCTGTGATTCTGTGAAATTCTGATCTGAAAATTTTACAAGCAACCTGTTTTTGTTGGTTGTTTTTAGGATTTAGGAGGGGGGTGCTGTTGTATTTGTTGTGGGGAGGTTTGTCTGTTGGTTTTGTATGGTTTGTTTGTTAGTTTTTAAATGTTAAAACAACTCAGTACCGTGCTGCATTTGTGTAAGCAGTAATGTGGTATGAATAGCGGATCAGCGGGTGGTTCCTCTGATCTGTAAGATGTTGAAGCTGTTGTCCTAACCAAACGTTCTGTTTCTGCAAACTTGAATTTAACTGTCTTGCTTTAGATAAACGTGTCATTTAACTTGTAATGCGGTTTGTGGCTACTCGTCTGGGAACATGTATTTGTCGTCATTAAGTCTTAATTGCTTGTGTCTCTATAGATTCTTCATAGTCAGCATTTCTATAGAGGTTGCAAAAGCCGATGTGTTTTCCTTCAAACAAAAAGTTAGTGTTTGTAATTATATTTTCAAACATCACTGCATGTTTTTAGAGAGAATTAGGTAATGTCAGAATTTAGATTAATATTTTTAGAAGAGGTCTGGAGTTTGTTATTGTTACAGGTTATCAAATGGGGTCTACTGATTAGAGTACATCAACTCAAAGAGTTTCTGGTGCTTTTAATAGGGCAGTTGGCCTCAAACAACACCTGCTACTGTGAGAAGGCTGGCTGCTTCGGCTGTCTGGTAGAACTGGGTGAAAGAAGAGCAAACAGAGATGGAGAATTGCTTGTGAGGCAGTAAAATCCTGGTATAGAACAAAACCAGTTGGTTTTAAACTCACTTTATTTTAAAATATCAATTGTCATATCAAGTTGCGCAGGTTTTGAAGATCCGGCGTGTTGATATGTCAGTCTGGTGTGCATCATGTGGAAGGAGATGTTGTCTCTTCATCCATCCTGAGAATTACTTATTACAGGACGCTTCTTAATGTTCCATTAAACAGATGAGATCAGTGCTTTGTGTTTTTCTATAACTGTTGAAATTCCTGGATCTTCAGTTATTATTAATATGCAAAGGAAGACGGTTTCTTCGTTGAAAGTAAAAAAAAATTCAAAGAAAGGAAGCTACAGTAGGTAATTTCCCAAAATGTGCTGCAGAAATCTGGAAGCTCAACATATATATATTAGATATATATATATAATGTAGACTATGACTTTAAATGTGTCTCAGGCTCATGGTTTTGGGGTGGGAAGGACCATCTTCACTATATAATGTGTGCAGTGCTGTTCTGAACGGCTGCCAGGAAACTGGCGCAGAACCTGAGACTTCTGAGTTCTTCAGGTAGTTTTCATGTCTCTAAAATATTGAGAAATCAGAAATGTTAAGGGAATTCTGCTAAGGAAACGTTTGCCCAGGTAAGAAATACAGTCCTGCTGCAAATGGAGGCAGGAGAGAGCATGTTTTGAATCCATAACCATTGCTTTACTGATGTGATTGCTTCTTGACGGTGCTGGAGTTTATAGCATTTAAAAGTGTCATGCTAATTGGGTTTTTAGCCCTTGCTGAAGAGCGGATCGCGCCTGGAGGTGTTTCTGGAAATGCCTCATCGTTTGAACTTGGAGGGATTTTGGGTTTTTTGCAGAGTTTGGCAAATGAATGGCAAAGGCCAAAATGCACCTGCTTTATCTGGCAGAACTTAGTTGTTAGTGTTGGAAGTTAAGCATTGAAATCCTCGCAGAAAGAGACCCAGAGAGCACAGACATACAAAGAACACTGGTTATTAACCCTGCAATATTTCCACATTCAGCTCTGTATTCTATATTACACAACATTAAACACGAGCATCTCCCACAAATGCTGGTTTTGTGCATAAATCTGATGAAAAGTGCAAAATCCTAAATGAACTTAATGTTTTGCTGTTTGACCTCATTTAAAGTGCATTTGAGTTGCGTCTCTGGCAGTGCTCTGGATTTAGGATCTTTGCTGGACAGTTAGAACGTGTTTAGTCTTAATAGTTAAATTTGATGCCATATTCTATTTAATGGATGAGACTTTCTTCTCCTAGATTGCAAAGAGCACGTCGCGGAAGATGCAAAACCAGAATCCATCGGTGACGCAGCCGACCTGGCTCTGCCGCCTGAGATGCCCATTTTAATTGATTTCCACGCTTTAAAAGATATCCTGGGACCGCCCATGTATGAAATGGAGGTAACATTTCTTTCTGCTTGCCTGCTGTTTCTGTCTTGTTTGACCACTTGTCTATTTTATTGCTATTGACTGAGTTTATACCATATTTTCAAAAAACGTATTAGCAACCGAACTGTGCTGCTTTGTGTTCCAAGTGTTTTTTCACCTAAAGAAGTTCTATTCTAATTCAGTTCAGGGTACATAAATAAGCCGATGGGATGTCTGCTAGCAGAGATGCCTGCAGCAGTGCTCAAGAGTGTGTGTGGGGGTTTCAGTTTAAAACACCTTTGCGTTTGTTTGGGGATGTTTGGTGGAATCCCATCCCTTCACCATCCCACACCTCCCTGAACCAGCAGCTTTGTCATGTCAAACCAGCTCATTGTTCAGATTAACGGGACTCTTGGCTATTAAAACGTCGTATGATCCGTCGGGCAACTCAGGCATATCCTGGCCCAGCTCTGCTCCTCACTAAGGCGTTCTAGACTTTGTTCTGCGTTTCGGTCCGTGAGCTTGTGAGTTCGGGATCCTCTGTTCCCCGTTTTCCTGGTTATTACTCTCTGCATCGCTTCACATCCAGGTAAAGGGTGCGTGTGAGGGTGTGTGTAACCAGCACTGCTGATGTGACGCTTATTTTTTCTGTCTTTAACCTGGAAAAGGGATCAGTAAACCAGTAAGTTCTTGAGGAAATAGAAATGAAGGGAAAACTTTGAAGAGATAAAGTTCAAACTTCTAAGAAGTTTCCTATGGCACTAACCCCTTCCTGGGTGAGAGGAGATGGAGGGTGAGAAAGGGGATGAGGAGAAAACGGTTGCTAAGGAGTGAGCCTGAACGGAGGGGTTTGGATATGGAGATGTTCTCAAGGAAATGATTCTTAATGAAGAGACAGAAACAAGGAAGGAAGTCGATAGGGTCAGCGCTGCGGGCTGTGGTAGAGGGTGCTGATAGGACACCGTGCAGCTCTCGGCCGACGCTTCTCACATTGCTCAGTGGTGCTCTGATTTACTTCTTTTTACTTTCAGAAATTAGAAGAGATTGCTCGTTAGGCAGATGATTTTATTGTAAGCATTGTAGGCAAATGATTTTATTGTTCTTCCTCAGATGCCCAATAAAAACCTCATGCAAGGCAGTTTAAGGCCACTGTAATTGAGAAGGTAGTGTGGATATATTAATACTTGAGCTTGGTTTGGAATGACTCGCTTTGTAATAGTCCTATGGGAATTTTTACTAGGCTTTTTTTCTATCTTTTCCTCACTACCTGACTTTTAGAAACAACGACTGAAGACTGGCCTGCGGGCTTTTTGTAGAGAAATAACATTCTATCTGAATGTTCATGTTGAAGTGTGTTCTATACTGCAGACACTGGTCTTTGCAGGTAAAGTCCTGCAGGTTCATCTGGCTCTTTAGTGCTCGAATTGCAGGTGAACATTAAGCCATTGTAGAAAATGGAATGTCATATTCAAGCCAGCACTCGGATTTCTACAAACCGTGTTTATTGGTTTCATAAAGGAGCTAAAAGAGTAAGTTGAAGTTTGTGAATGTGTACAAAAGTTCTGGTTGTTGCAGCTGCACTCCCAGTTCCCAGTTGAGTAGAATTAATTCAAATAAATATGAACTTATCCTGCTTTTTAAAAATTTGTGTGTCAGCCAAGAAATGTGCTAATACGTGACTGTCCCGAGATGTTCTGCCTGGACACCTGAACTTTGATTGTTGTTGTAAACGAGGTGGTGTGGCTGTGTTGGCAAAGAATTGCTGCTGGTTTGTGGGTTTTTCTGCAGGAGTACGTAGTGCGAGTAACACGATCAAAGTGCGGTTCTTAATTCCAAGTAGTCGTATACCGAGTCGTTTTATTTCTTTGCATGAACAGTTGCCATGAATGTGCATATAAGCATTTCATGGGTCTGCTGGCCTGAATAAGTGGAATAAGCGTGACTGAAGACTTGGGCCTGTGCATCAGAGGCTTTTAAAACGTTCCATATTTAGCAGGCAGATGAAGTGGTGCATGAATAGAAGTGGAGAGGAACCCACACAGCATCAATTCCTGAGCAGCTCGGGATTTATTTTCATGTACTATTTGCTGTATTTATTAATGAGTGAATATTTTGCAGTAGGCACTTGATGAGTTTTTCAGTGTATGCTGCTCAGATGGCCACATAACTCCCGTTTTGGTGGATTTTCCCAGCTAACCTGTTATTTCTTTGAATTTTCTCAAGTGATTTCTCGATATTGTTTCCAACGTAGCTCCTGTTTGAATGACGGGCATTTCAGGTTGGCCACTGCTGGGTTTTGTGGTTCTGGAGCCCACTGTGTCTCTGTATCTCAAGCTTCACCCTTCACCTGCATTTTGCCCTTTATAATTAGTTGAAATAAAGATAAAAGAGGCAGCCGCCGTGTCAGTGCCTGGATGAGGCCGAGCAAAGAGAACTGGAGACACGACATGACTGAACTGACCCGCTGTCCTTCGGGGAATGCTTTAGAACAGGTGATTCATCTTCCCCCTCCTCAGTGCCTCGCGTGTGCGGGTTCTGCAGGGTCTCCCAGCAGAAGGCCGGACAGGACGCTCGGCTTCAGGATTAATTCATTTATCACCAAGAAATAATCTTGCGTGTCACCCTACAGAACAAATGGTGGAATAAATCACACAGTGAGGCTTTGGAAGAATAATCTTGACAGTCATTTGAAATGTAAAAGATATCATGAAATGTTTCAGCACTGCGTGCTTTGGGGGAAGGGTTTATAACAGAGCCAGAGTGTTTATAATCTGTTTCTCTTTTCCCCCCTTCTTCTTCCTTCTTCTTCCCCCTTCTTCTTCCTTCTTCTTCCCCCTTCTTCCCCCTTCTTCTTCCCCCCCTCTTTTTCTTCTTCCCCCCCTCTTTTTCTTCTTCCCCCCCTCTTTTTCTTCTTCCCCCCCTCTTTTTCTTCTTCCCCCCCTCTTTTTCTTCTTCCCCCCCTCTTTTTCTTCTTCCCCCCCTCTTTTTCTTCTTCCCCCCCTCTTTTTCTTCTTCCCCCCCTCTTTTTCTTCTTCCCCCCCTCTTTTTCTTCTTCCCCCCCTCTTTTTCTTCTTCCCCCCCTCTTTTTCTTCTTCCCCCCCTCTTTTTCTTCTTCCCCCCCTCTTTTTCTTCTTCCCCCCCTCTTTTTCTTCTTCCCCCCCTCTTTTTCTTCTTCCCCCCCTCTTTTTCTTCTTCCCCCCCTCTTTTTCTTCTTCCCCCCCTCTTTTTCTTCTTCCCCCCCTCTTTTTCTTCTTCCCCCCCTCTTTTTCTTCTTCCCCCCCTCTTTTTCTTCTTCCCCCCCTCTTTTTCTTCTTCCCCCCCTCTTTTTCTTCTTCCCCCCCTCTTTTTCTTCTTCCCCCCCTCTTTTTCTTCTTCCCCCCCTCTTTTTCTTCTTCCCCCCCTCTTTTTCTTCTTCCCCCCCTCTTTTTCTTCTTCCCCCCCTCTTTTTCTTCTTCCCCCCCTCTTTTTCTTCTTCCCCCCCTCTTTTTCTTCTTCCCCCCCTCTTTTTCTTCTTCCCCCCCTCTTTTTCTTCTTCCCCCCCTCTTTTTCTTCTTCCCCCCCTCTTTTTCTTCTTCCCCCCCTCTTTTTCTTCTTCCCCCCCTCTTTTTCTTCTTCCCCCCCTCTTTTTCTTCTTCCCCCCCTCTTTTTCTTCTTCCCCCCCTCTTTTTCTTCTTCCCCCCCTCCTCTTCTTCTTTCCCCCCCTCCTCTTCTTCTTTCCCCCCCTCCTCTTCTTCTTTCCCCCCCTCCTCTTCTTCTTTCCCCCCCTCCTCTTCTTCTTTCCCCCCCTCCTCTTCTTCTTTCCCCCCCTCCTCTTCTTCTTTCCCCCCCTCCTCTTCTTCTTTCCCCCCCTCCTCTTCTTCTTTCCCCCCCTCCTCTTCTTCTTTCCCCCCCTCCTCTTCTTCTTTCCCCCCCTCCTCTTCTTCTTTCCCCCCCTCCTCTTCTTCTTTCCCCCCCTCCTCTTCTTCTTTCCCCCCCTCCTCTTCTTCTTTCCCCCCCTCCTCTTCTTCTTTCCCCCCCTCCTCTTCTTCTTTCCCCCTTTTTTCCCCCCTTTCCCCCTCTTCCTCTCTTCCCTCCATTCTGCTCAGTTACCAAGGTGTCATTGGCGCCCCAGGAAAGCCCATCACAGTTACTCTGTGTGCTCGGGATGCGGGTGAGACTGGAGCAACAGCGGAATTGCCTCTTGTGGGAAAGTGCAGATGCCATACAATAAACGCTCTATTTTGTTGGACGTACACCATTCCGATTAAGGAACAAATTAGGTTATCTTTCAGAACCACAGCCTGTAGAAAGCACAGGTTTAGATGAGGCGTTTCGATATAAGGAATATCAGTCTTCTGGTGAAGTTTCGGGGAGATTCTCCTCCCCTCAGGGGAAGCTGCTCTCACGTACTTTGCCTGCAGCGCTTTGCTGGGCAATGAATCGAAGAGTGAACCAGAAAGAAGGTTTTGGGGGAGCCCATGGAAGGGACATAAAGATGCTCGAGGGCAGCGAGTGACTCAGGTCTCAGGACGTGCGGGTGATGTCTCATTTATCTTGGAATAACTTTAAATATTTTAAAATAAACGACTACACTAAATGTTAAGACTAATTTTGCACTGTTCAGACACGTAAAATGTATCTGAAACAAGTTCATCTACTTAGATAACAGGTAAATCATGGCTGGGTTGGTCTCATCTACAAAAATTTTCCAAAACCAAGACTGTTCATGTAGGTCAGTGGCCTGTTCGTCTCGTCAGCTGATTCTAATGCTCATTTTCAATGGAAGTTGTTATAAAGGTATAAGTAAGGATATTTTTCTCATTTAAATTCCTCTGACATTTTGCGAGAAGAAATGATTCAGAGGTGCCAGCAGTGAGTCTTGTGGAGCTCCGTGTAACACTTCACAGGTGTGGTTAGTTAATGTAATACAATGGATGGTTAACGTATTATAATGGATGGTTAACGTAATACCACGTACTCCTCTGAGCATTGTAAGGTTGGGGGCGTTGTGTCTGTCTGCCAACATCCCATCCAAAAAAGAGAAACCAAAACCCAAGCCAGCAAACCTTATTGAAACCATGACAATACACGATGGTCTGCGGCGGGAAGGTGAATGTTTCAGTGTTGTTTGGTTGCAGTGTAACCAGGATGAATTGGTTTTGTTAACCTGAGTTACTAAGCAATTACTGAGCTAATCAGAGTAAGTCACTGTAACTAATGAAATACAGGGAATAGATATAGACACTTAATAAAAATGAAAATGGTTGATAAGATGAGGTATTTGATACCATAAAAGTGAAATGCTCTATTATGTACAGTTTTCTTAAATGCTAGAAAAAGAAGGAGCCGTTCCTGTTAATTATGCTAATAAAAGCAAATGCGCGATGCTGTGGGGAAGGTGGAGCTGAGAGGCCCAGGAGAACCGAGACGAGCGGCCGCGCGGGTTCCCGGCTGCGGTGGGAGAGCGAAGGGTGAGCTTGGGCCTGGGAACAGCTCCCCCAAACCCAGACACCCCGATCCTGGCCACATTCCACATCTCGGGCGTCAAACCCTGGAGGCGGTGGCGCTTGGTAGTTCGGTCGAGTATGTGACAAAGCATAGGGAAAAAACTCGGCAGTCGTAACAAGCAACATGTACGTTTAATTTCATTTTGTAGGACTTTAAATGCTTTTTATTTTCTTCACCAACTCTCTTGCATGAGCAGGTTGTTCCTGTCATGTATCTGAGTTGTCTACGGCTACAAGATGCAGAATTTGTGTATTTGTAAATTAGCTTGTTTTCTTTAACGTGTGTCTTTGTTGAGGTTTGATTGCGGGGTGACAATCAAACCCTGGCAGGTGTATTGTTAACCTCCTCTCCCCCCTTCCCACTCAGCACAGGCGATCGGGAGGGAAAGAAGGACAGAGAAGAGAGCTGGAAACATTAAAAATGTTTTACTAATGCTGCTAATAAGAATAGAGAAAATAATACAAAATATACAAAACCAATCTGTAAAGTCCCAGCAACTGCAGAGCCGGCACCCGAAGTCCTGGACTGGACTCTGCAGCCAACCGGAGCTGGATTCAGTCTGTCACTGGCCTCAGTTCGCAGGGACGACTCGCATGGTCCTCTGCTAATGTCACCATAAGGAAAGGGGACAAAAGGGACGAGATCCTCGTGATCTCCCACTGTTATATGAAGTATCACGTGAATGGGATGTTATACACAGTTGGTCAGTCTCTTGGTCACCTGTTTCTCGTTGCCCCTCTGGCGAGATGTGAATCTGTCCTTATCAATAACTTCTCATTCCATTGCTGTGTTTACCAAAACACGTATCTGGTTCTCCAGGAAAATGCAGCTGATATGAAGCTTTAGCTGACAGGCTAATTCACTAAAAGAGAAACTTGTTTTTAACAAAACCAGGACAGTCTTTTTGGCCAGTGGTCAGGGTCACTCGCTGCATGAAACAGGAAAGAGAAACTGAGCATTAAGAATCGTGTGGTTTGGATTTTGGCTCTGTCCGGTGATGGGATGGAGTTCAGGCTCGTACTGAAGCGCTCGTGTTCGGGCAGAGATCTTGCTCCAATGGCTCACGGGAGCCACGTCTCTGTTTGTTCTGCCGCGTTGTTCTGCTCTTGCGAACCCCGGGTTGTGCAGCAGCATTTCTGGTGGCGTCACCGCCAGTGCTGTGCGGAGCCCCGTTGCTGGCTGCTCTGCCCCTTCTTGGGAGGACGCGAAACGAAGCCCTGAGCTTGTGGCAAGGTGTGCAGTGCAGAATGAGTTGATGCTGGAGGAGGAACCCGGGCGGTTGCTCTGGATTTGCCACTTCAAATGGAATTTAAATGTGCTTAGAAGGGGCAAAAATAATTTGAGAAGTTTTAATGTAACTAGAAATGCAGATTTCAGAATTGGAATTGGTACATTTCTGTTGTGAGGCTCCTTTGAATTGTTTTCTGTCCAAGAAATGCAACATTTCTGCAAATTCTGTAATCAGTTTAATGAATTCATCCCTTTCACAAATTAATCAAATTAACTTCAATTCTGCATTTCAATAAGAGACAAATTTATTTTAAAATGGGCCTATCACTTTATTTTAACAAGGAATATTTGTCTTTTGCTATGGTCACTGCCCAACTCGTCTTTTCATTATTCACAATTATTTACCAGCGTTTGCAGTGAGCAGACGCCGTGTGTGTGACGGTAGCGCAGGTGGTGCAGCTGTACTTACACAGGGTTTTAGGTGACACTCGGGAGCAGAGCTGGGTTTTCATACCAGAACAGTCGCGGCAAACCGACCTTGGGCAGATGGATTCAGTCAGCGAGCAGCCGGGCAGCGCGGGCTGAACACTGCAAATCCTTTGAAACGCCCTCATGGAACTGTGCGGGGTGGGGAAGGTTTCAAGGATGATACCCCCAGACGTTGGCCATCGCCACCTACAGCTGTTCTGCAATTAATGCTCACACATCAGGCAGAATTATTGCTCCGCCAAGATCAGACTTGGGCTCCACTTTTGTGTTTTAATGGTGCAACTATCAGGTTGTTTTTGCAAAGGTTTTGCTGGGGCTGTTTCCTAAACCGCGTTGTTTCCCCTCAGGTGTCTGAACGCTTAAGCCAGCCCGGCGTAGCGATAGGCCTGGCCTGGACGCCGCTGGGCGGGGAGATCATGTTTGTGGAGGCCAGCCGCATGGACGGCGAGGGGCAGCTCACGCTGACGGGCCAGCTCGGGGACGTCATGAAGGAGTCGGCACATCTGGCCATCAGCTGGCTGCGCAGCAACGCCAAGCGCTACCAGCTCACCAACGGTACGTGGCCAACAGCGGCGGCCCGTGTGATTGTTCGCAGCCTTTGCCCTCTTATGCAGGGGTGCATGTTAATACTGCGTGGAAATTAGGTGTCCTAAAACGTGACTTTTTCAGTAATTCAGCAGCTTGTAACGTTGCCGAGTACCAGTGGAAGTCACGCCTGTGCTTGTTGTGGTGACGTATCAAGTGTTGCTTTAACAGAGGGTTTTCTGGCAATCGGTGCTACACTGAAGACAAAACCCAATATTTCCCCCAATTTTGTAGACAAAACCCAATACTTCCCCCAATTTTGAAGACAAAACCCAATATTTCCCCCAATTCGTGCCAAGTTGTGGAGCTGGTGGCAAAGGGTCCGTCCCTGTGGCCGCTCCGGTGCTCCTCGGCTCTGGCACCTGCTGCCTCTTCCCCATTTGTACATCCAAGCTTCCAGTTGTCCTTCAGTGATGCACACATCAATATATGCAATCTGTAGTTTTCCTCTAAAACCGAGTCATCATTTCTGTTAAAAGTAGATTTTTGTAGTCTAAGTTATAATATTTGGAGCATTGGTGGGGCCGTATGGCAGCTGCAGTGCAATGGGACTGCAGCCAAGAAGCTTTAAGTCTTTTGTTTGAACCGTCCAGGAGTTCTGAGTGTGCTGTATGGTTTGATAATCTGCTGAGTAGTCAAATAACTGTCCAGCATCTGTCATCATTCCTGGAAGTTTAGATAGGTTAAGAAACTACATTGAAGTGGTGTATGAAATGCTGCCGGCATCAACCGTGTGTTTACCTCCAGTTTACACTGTTACATCCGACAGGTTAAGTAAGGTGAAAAGATGCAAATTAGAGATTTACTTTATAATTTGGGTATAATATTGGTACTGCTGGGTTGCTGTGGAGTGCTGATTTTGGGGCATGTTCTCTGAAAATTGACTTTTATAGTTTGCGAGATTAAAAAGCCCTATGTAGGAATTGCTGGTTTCTATATTAATCCCTCCCCTGAGTTTCCCAGCAGCTGCGAATGCTGGGCTGCTTGGTTAACGTGTTGTGCCTTTGTCTGGGAATCGGTTTGCTGTTTGTTTTTCCAGAGGGTCTGCGATGTCGCGGTGTTTTCTCAGCCCACTGCTGAAAACCAGCGGGTTTAGTTCTCTGCTGGGCTTTCCGAATAAAGACCAGGGACAAAAATGCGTTTAGGTTTTTCACATTCAAACCGTTCTTCTCATTTTTCCCCTTAAGCTTCTGGAAGTTTTGATCTCCTTGACAACACCGACATCCATCTGCACTTCCCAGCTGGAGCTGTCACCAAGGACGGGCCATCTGCGGGGGTTACCATAGCAACGTGCCTGGCTTCGCTCTTCAGCGGGCGGCTGGTGTGCTCGGACGTGGCCATGACCGGGGAGATCACGCTGCGGGGCCTGGTTCTGCCCGTACGCATCGCGCTGGCCGTCCCGCTGGCGCCACATCGCGCGGGAGCCGGGGCTGCTGGGCGGGCCTGGTGCTGCTCATCGTGTGTCTGGTTAAAAGGAAGCCTGGAAATGGGCACATTAAGATGGTGCCAAAATACGCGTTGCAGTTCCTCAGACTATCACTACAGAAATATCCTCGGTTTCTTTGAAAGTTGTTTCTTAAAGCTCTTATAGTAATTGCGGATGGGTAACTCTTAATACACGTGTTTTTAGGTTCTTCGTAAGTTTTGTTCCTTGTGTAGTTCAGCTGGTGTTCCCATAAAGCTTTTTCAAATGAAAGTTTCCCAACAGATCCAGTTTTGGTTTTCAGCCTCAGAGGGGCCTGGCGCAGGGGATGGAGTTACCATCTCATACCAAGGGATGGACGGAGGAAGGACCAAGCTCAAGTCAGTATTTAGTTCCAGAGGTGGCAGACCAGGTGAAAAATACACCTGGTGCAAGAAGTAAATAAATTGCCTTTATTGCACCGGTGAGCAGATTTTTCCTGCTGAAAGGTGGGTGATAAACTTTGACACCTGTAACTGCTCAACCACGTTTACCTTCCTGAGTGTTGTCAGAATCTTATTAGCACTAGTAACTGAATTCCCAGGGGCAGTTACAGGTTCCTGCTGTCAGATGGTCTTTATGCAGGCTTAGAAGAGAGTTCAAGGGGAAGAACCTACAGCTATGCCTAAGAGAGAAACTGCTTTAAGCCCCGCTTTGCACCTTGGGCCGCTGGCCGAAGCGACCCGTGTTTTTGTAGCACAAAGCCACCTCTGCAGGTTTGCAGCACAGGTTTGCTGCTCCGTGCCTTTTGTGTTGTGTAATTCCAGTTACTTATTGTGTGACATTGCATCCTTAAGACTCTTTTCCCTGTAAACCTGATACAGCCTTTATCTTGAAAGAGTCTGTTCTGCTGTGGGTGCAGCATTTCAGCAGTTAGAGCCATCCTGAAGAGGACGGACTTGTCCATTATTGATACTCTTGTACTTGCATTCCTAGATTAATATTTATTTTTTCCTTCTTCTTATTAACTGTTACAGAAAGGGAACTGTAGCATATTAACATATTTCCCTCATTAAGCACATAATGAGCTAAACTGCTGCATTCTTAATTGCTTTCCTAAATGACCAGGGAAGGGAAAGCCTTTCACTGAAATTTAACTCCTGATGTGATTTCTTACAATAATTAGCGCATTAGATTAGCGTCATGGATTTTCAGTCTCTATTTCTTCTCCTTATTAGGTCGGGGGAATCAAAGACAAAGTCCTGGCTGCGCACCGGGCGGGCCTGAAGAGAATCATCATCCCTCGGAGAAACGAGAAGGACCTGGAAGAGATCGCGGTGAACGTGCGGCAGGATTTGACGTTCGTCATGGCGAGCTGTCTCGACGAGGTTCTCAACGCGGCTTTCGACGGAGGGTTTGCAGTTCAGCCCAAAGGCGAGCGTTTGAATAGTAAACTCTAAGCAGACAAGCTGAGATTAGGTCTGTATCCCATTTAATAGAGATCAGTAACTATCAGCTGTGTACGCATCAAGTAGAACGATGAGCTAAAGGTGATTGTTTCAATGCGGGTGCAAAACGCAATCGAAATACAAAGCAGTTGGCAACCTGAAAACACATCTAAGAGGCATTTGCTGCTTTTTATCTTGAAAATAATAATCTTTTCCTGATAGATTTGAGCATAAGAGAGTGAAAGCTGTTAGAAATCATTCATGTCAGCAGCTGGTTACACCTCGAAAGAGGACAAACCCACAAACAGAATAATACACAATTCCATGAGCTCTATTCAGAGGACACAAATGGCAGCAAACGCAGCACGGCCAGAGTCCAATAGATGGGGTTGTTACCAAAAAGCAAACTGATTCAGCACAGAGTTCACTGATTTAGGAAATAGTGTTCGATATGCCAGGGAGCAAAAGCATCACAGGATAAACAAGGGGGTTGCAATCAAAAATAATGCAGCTTGACTCTGGGATGCCTGCGGTCACAGTTCAGCCTCTGAGAATTAAATCCACTTAAATGCCAAGAAAATACTGGATCAATAATCGCAGTCTGTGAGTCACGAGGTTTATGGAAGCGCATCAGCGTCCGTCTCGGCTCCGAGGACGTCACTGAAGATGGAAATGCAAACTTGTGGAAGATGCTGGAGTTCTTCGCTGGGTTTTATGGGGTCAACCACAAAAGAAGACGCAGGATGTTACAATTGTCGCGCTCTCGTTCTGACACAAACCGTGCTTATGACATGTAAATTGTAGCAGTGACAAAAGCCTAATCTAGAACAGCCTAAAATCAAAATAACAGCTTGTTTTGCTTTCATTTCCATAGATAGCAAGCTGATTTACCTGGAACATAATAGCACTGATAAGTAAAAAATGCAGTGGGTATTTCTGCACCTGCTTTACAAAGATTTTACAACTTTAACAGAAGGCTTCATCTAATAAAAAGATCAAAATAAAACGCTTGTGGTTCAGTATGTTAAGAATTCTCCTCTCGTTCCCTCGGTTCACGGTCAGGCGGCACACACGTCCGGGGATGCTCTCTGCCTTGCGCAAACACCTCCGCACAGCGCACAGAAACTCGACCATCCTACAACCCCGGAGGCTACGGGGACTATCGTGCTGCTTTGCCTCCAGTCAAACCCGGGGGGAACACAATTAGTTACCAACCGTAGTGCATCTCAGCTCACAGTGCTGTGCTGCTCTGCACTCGTGAGAACAGACACACGTGGAGTCCCAGGGCTGGCTGTTTACACGTGGAGAAAACCAGCATTTTTTGAAGATAGGAAGTACTGCTAAAAAATAGACCTTTTCCACAGCAACTTCACTACAGCAAACAGGGCGTTGTTCCCAAAAAGAGTGAAGCAATGACTTTGTCACCTCACTGCAATTCCTGAGCCCCATCCACACAGGCTGCAGGTGAGGGTTCATTCCCCTCTGGAGCCATTGGGCTCTACTTACAGCTCCTCATGTTCCTTCTTCTTAGTTGTTGAGATGATTTTTAAACAAAATTTACGCATTACCCCACTTCAGTACCTTTTCTTTTGCTTCCACTGAACGCTGTCAAGAACATCAACCTGTGCAGCAACAAGCCAGAGCTGTACAGAACTTTCATTTCAATACACTAGGGATTATTCTGCTTTGCAACGGACAAATGGACCTGATATTAAACATCCATACCTCAGAATATACCATAAGGTAGCTAAAGCTTACCCAAGGTGAAAAGCAAGCAGCAGCAGCACCTGTATCCACACTATCAATTGCTGCTGACAGTAACTACCCCACTAGTGCAGCTGGGGCTTGAATCACAGGAGCATCAAGGAAGCCCCTGGGTAACACCACCCAACAGCTCACCTGCTTTGATTCTAAAGCACGACCGCAAACAACCAGCAAGAAACCTCAGAACCCAGATACTAACATCCAGATTTGTCAATCATTTTCCTTCTAAAGCTCATTTTTTTTAAGGGCAATGACAACCAGCAGAGGTCCTGCTGACAAACAAATGCATGATCTGCTGCACTTCATCTCACCTGTTAAAGACACACGTGAATACTCTTTCCCAACACAGCAAAGTAAAACGGTGCTTTCTAAAATAAACAGCTACTGCTCAGACAATGCCAGGCTTTAACACACCATTTATTTTAGCTAAGCTCAAACTGTACAGATTTCTACTATGTTTGATTTTGTCATTTGCAACAGACTCAGCAGATCCTCCCGCTCTTTGGAGCCCCACTGAACTGGGTTTAACGCTGCTGAGGATCTGGGCCTGAGGATAATTTGCTTAATCATTCCATCTGATGACGGGCAGCAAGTGTGTTCTACACATTTTTTGTATAAACGGCAGCCCAAGGCAGCGGGGACTCCACCAGTCAGGCTGTTCCTCTAAAACACGGCGTTTAGCCAGTTTCTGTCACAGACCAGCACAGAAACCTGACGTAAATGTAGACAAGCTTAATTACTGACTTTAGAACACAGCAACCAATTAGTTGTATATTCATAAGGAAAAAAATGCTAGCTGGTGGGATGGCATTTATCTGTCACCAGTACATCTTTGAAATTAAATCTGTGCACAATTTGAACAGCCTAAATACCCAATTTTAAGAAGTGAAACTTTTACTCCATGTAGTCAACTATTTCTGTAGTACTTTATTAATCCAACCAGATGGATTTGATGCTCCTTACCTGTAGAACTACTTACCTCATCACACATCAAAGTAATAGGAACAAGAGCCGTCTTAATAGATCAACCTCTGCTAAGAGGGACGGTAAATAAGCCATAGTTTAACGTGTTACAAAAGGCAATAACCAGCCTGCCTCCCCAGACGCTCAGGTTTGACAAGGATTTCTCGCAGGTAGCTCAATGAAACAGCTTTCCACCTTCCTCTTTGTCGCGTAACACAAGCGGCACCGCGCACGGCGGGGCTACATCTGGCACGGCGGGGCTACATCTGGCACGGCGCGCAGAGCAGCGTCCTCCGCCGCCCCGCGGCCGCTGACTCGCGCCCTCAGCGCTGCCTGCACCTCCCTGCAACCACGCACAAAATCCCGTCACCACTGTTGCTTCGGTAACGACCAGAAGACGTGAGGACAAGAAACTGAGCAAGAATATCAGTGTCGATCTTTGAGCTAAAGCAAAAAGCAAAAGTGGGTGGGTTTTTTTTAATTTGCCAGATATTCTTTTAATGACAAATATAAAAAGGCTGAAAACATCTCATTCTGACTGCCTTAAAAAAAAAAAAGAGAAACAAATGGTCTGTTTTTAGAATTACAAATACTGTGTAAGACAATACCTTCTTCGTACTGCAAAACCAACAAACACAAGAATGCAATCAGTTTTCTAAGCATCTCTAAATTTGAAATGTGATTTTTTTTTTTAATTTGGAAGATTCTTAATAATTGTTCATTTTTGTTAGGAGATAACTCAAAGTACAACAACACCTCGAGCTGTTTTTAAAGGAGCTTTCTTTCCTGATACATCTCTGAACACAGGCACTCCTCTCGAGTTCAGTACATTCACAAAGCAGCTCAATTAAGGACAGTATCACCAATGAACTGACTACTGGAAGGAGACTAAATTTACCAAACATACAGAAATAGAAGCTTTACCATAGCAATTATGCATATCAAAAGATGACACGGGTAATGAGTTTTAAAAAGATACAAAAGAGAGAAAAACCTGAATTACAGAAAAGAAAGTCATATTTATTTAATGAAAAACTAGAAGTTAATAAAAATTAGCAAATACACAAAAAATATACACAAACAGCAGCAATACTATGTAGTGACTTACAAAGGGGGCGGGGAGGAGGGGAAGCAGCGGCGGACAGACCGCTCAGCATGGCTTGTCAGTCAAGGGGAGGAAAAAACACCAACGAAAACACGAAACAGTATCCTCGTCAACAGTACAATCAATCTACAAACGAGTTTTTAGAATTATTTTACAACATGTCCTGTAGAATCGATTCTTAATACAAAAGATGTCCATTTCGGGTGTATATATATTCTCAGTGGTTTACTGTGGACTTATTTTAAATATATTAGTGTTACTACATGCAACTGCTTCCTGTACTTTACCAGCCTCTCCTTTTATTTACCTTCATTTACGTCTACCCTCCATCTACCCAATAATTTGACAGTCAAAGATGGTTACCCTAGTTCAGCTAAATTAAACTCAACCTTTTTCAACACTGGCCTGAAGGGGTTTGATTGCCATTTCAACACATGGATATAGTTACGTTGATGCCTAA
Source organism: Columba livia (assembly GCF_036013475.1). NCBI lineage: Eukaryota > Metazoa > Chordata > Aves > Columbiformes > Columbidae > Columba > Columba livia. Next base: position 864,902 of record NC_088614.1, read on the forward strand.
ATTGCCGTTTTCTGCAAAGAGCTGTGCGATGCTGGTGTCAAAGACTAGGCAGTCACTATTCATGATGGCTGTCGCGATTCCCTCGTGAATGGAGCGAGGAGTCGCCTCCCAAGTCAGTCGCCGCCTGTGACCGTTCAGCTCGAGCCGATACGCAAAGTTTTCCGCTTGCTTGCGGGTTCCTATCAGCTGTACGATCGCAAAGAACTGCTGGTGACCATCATACTTCTCCTGTTTCTCCAATACTAACATGAAATGAAAGCCAAAACAAGACTGCATCATAACCCAGTCAACAGCACCAGGGAGGTTAATGTCTGTGGCGAGGAACACGATGTCTTCTCCCTGCAGCGTGGTGATGGACTTGTGCTGATGCATCAGGTGCGGCATCACGGCATCCAGGGAGCCCTGCCATTTACACGAGGCACCGGGGCACGGGCAGGAGTAAGGCCTGAACTCGCACAGCTCCTCGTGGTCTGCTTTTTCCGTGTGCGGCAAAGTTATCTCGCAGCCGGACGAGGCGTATTTACACGGGAATAGTACAGAATTGGCAACTTTCTCCATGGCCAGGTTGCGGATGGAGCCCAGCGGGCCACGGCAAGTCGGGCAGCACGTGAGTTTGGGGCGACAGTTGCTACAGACGAGGTGGCCGCTCTGACACTGCAGGATGGGCGGCAGCACATAGTCGAAGCACACGGGGCACTCGAAGAGGCTCGCCAGGTCATTGTTGGAGGCGGTGGTGCCGGTCAGCGCGGGCACCCGCTGCGACGGCGTGCACTTGGACGTACCCGTGGGCAGCGCGGTCGCCGTCTGACGGCTCATCTCTGCAACACAGGACACAAGGACAGTGAGGGGCTAAGCCAATCCTATGTTCCTCCGCATGCAGTATTTGATTTACAAAGAAGCTTCCAAATAAAATAGATACAGACAGAAGCAAAAAACCACATGTCATTCAAACTGTGGATATATTACATGTGGAACACCAGTTGTGCCACATCCAATACAGACACTGATACAACACGCAAACCTAACAGGTGAGGGAGGTTCTGCTAATCATTCTAAAGGGGAATTCACCTATTGGAAGCTGCAAGTGAGATAAGATACGCTAGAAATGTAACTGAAATCCTCAAAGGTGTTTGTTGCTGTTGTTTTGGGGTTTTTTAAATACTGCATTTATGAAATACTCCACCCACACCCCTCGTGTGTAACAACTGGGAGCGCTACGGAACAGTTTGAAGGCTGCATTTTAAGTTGCTGTGTATTTAGTGAGACGAGAAACTAGCCGTTTTTAATGAAAAACTAAACGTCCAGATGTGACCACCTCAGTAATCATGTTGCCTGTATACTGTGGGGGGCTTTCCAAGCCCAACCATGCCCTGATTCTGTGATTGTTTCTAAAAACTGGCAAACAGCAGCGAGGGAAAACACAGCTAAGAAGATTCCTGCGCTGCTTCTTTTCCCTGGATAGGATAGTGACTCTACATTTTCATTACTCTCTTACTAAGGCCTGTACTTTGCAAAGCTCATCGTTGCTTCAGCTTCATGAACTAAACCATTTGTGAAGACACCACTATGAAAAACAAAGCCATTATTTTACTGAATTTCCCAAATCAGACAAGAAATTCAAATGATCGAAAGTGAGAATCTGAACATGTCAGTCCTCAAACACTCCCAGTAACTCGACGAGATGCTCCTGACGGAGTTTTGCGGCCCGTGGAGTTCACACTGACGTTCTCTCCAATGTCTGCAGACAAAAGGGAACACCTGTCCGACCCAACCACTTGCTCAACCATTCAACAGATGCTTCACTTCTTCCTGCACCGCCTTTGTGCAAGAGACACTACTAGTACTACCAGAAAAAACAAACACTCCACTTTGAAAAAATAAACCTCGTCTCTGCAGTTCAGTAAAACGCTATCCAAAATTGGCTTCTGTTACACAGTAAAGTTCTCCAGTGCTCCTCTCCAAGCACACCAGCTCGGTCACGTATGTATAACGCTCTCAAAATAAACCTCATCTTTAATCTCCTTGCTATCTGACATGCGACTATTCGGCCATAGGCAAGCTTCCCATATTGAGCACCATTTCACCACAAATTCACTCATCGTTGGTGCCTCCAAGCAGCACGCTGTGCTTGTGCAGGACGTGCACTGCGCGAAGCACGGAGCCAGGGAACAACGGCATTCCAACAGGAAAAATAACTTATCTCTTGACATTAAAACTCATCACAGACGGGCAATTTCAAATCCTTCTACAGAAGCACCTATCCCCAGCCCAGAGCTGGAAAAACACGTGTGTCTAACATTCAGTATTCAGTCACCGATGCTGTGAGTCTCACATGCCCGGTAACAGCATCATCTCATCCCAGACGTACTAGAAATGTCCAGTTCTCACCTTAGGAAAGAAACAACAAAAAACCAAACATACAGTGGTTTTAAACACTGAGCCTTACTCATACCATGAAGGTATGACAGGAATGTTTGTATCTTTTGGCCTTATTTTCCTGCTTTCCAGCTCAGATGAGAAGTTGAAGGCACTGTGACAAATGGAACACGTGTTTGGGGAGGCGACCCGCAGCGACCCGCAGCGCCTCGCTGCGAGGAGATCCGAACGCTACGGCCGCTCTGCCAAGCGAGCGCTGCCCTGTGCTTCCCCAGCACCCACGGGTGGGCGGCTCACCGTGACACAATGCAGTTCTACGCTCTAGAACTCATTACACAGAGAACAAATTCTGATCCCGCTGTTGGCTTAGAGTGAGTTTAGCAATCCTGGACATATTCATATGTAAATTTCTAGAAGTGTTTCCCTTCAGATGTTGTAAACACACACATCTGGACAAGTTTGTGCGTGCTCCATCCTGCCGGAGGGCTGTTGGGTAACCGCAGACAGCGCCAGTGACACCCTCTGCGGGAGCAGCTCCCGGCAGCCCCGCCAGCTCTGCTCTGATCGCCCCTCAGCGCCTTCTAACAGAGAAATTAAGCAACTACAACCTCGGCAGAGGTTCTTATGCTTCCCACTCCAGCTCCGTGGGCTAGGGACAGGAGATCACGGATGCAGGGAATGGAAACGGGAACCTGCCACCCAAACCATCCCGATCGGCGTGCAAGGAACAAACTGGATAAAGCTACGAACTGTAATTACCAAGCCTAAGCCTGCTCGAAGCCTACGCTTTCATCACTAGTGTTAACATGAGGATGACTAATAAATACGTCATGATGGAAAAGTCCAACAAGTCCATTTTTTATAGCTATCTTAAAAAATACAAATCAATCCAAGGTGACAATGCAATACATTGAACCCACCAAACTATCAAAACCAGGCAATTACAAAACAAGTAAAAACAACCACCGAGCTGGAAATAAAGTTTGAAGATATTTTCAGTTACAAAATCCTTACTACACAGTTATTATTATTATGCTATCTTTGTTCACACAGACTGAGGACGAGTCTCAAAACAACAGTGACAAACGTACACTAGGTGTCACATTCAGAAGCATTAATTCCTACAACACAAATTACTCAAAAGATCGTGCAAATTTGAAAAAAACTAACCAAGAGAAAGAGAAGGGGAACATTTAAGATTTGCTTGTTGTAGATCAAGAAAAACTGTCCTTGTCGGCATCAGAACGCACCGACCTGTTGATGCAGCCGTCGCCAAGGCCATCCTAAGGCGGGGTCACGGGGATCCCCAGCCCGGCTCAGCAGTACCTGTCCCCCGGCAGGTGTCACCCCCGGCACGCAGGCCCGCAGGACGCCCCGCCAGGCGGACCTGCCCGCCATCGGCAGCGCCATCGGCAGCCCAGGCGCTCATGGCGGGCCCGCTGGAAGAGCCCCCGCGGTGCCCCGCGCTTTGCTGGTACCGCTTGGGGCCCGACCCCCCCATTTACTGCCGCGCACAGGCCCCGGCGCCCCAAGATGGTGCCCGAGCATCCCCCGCCAGGCCGGGCCGGGCCGGGCCGCGCTGGCTCCTCCGGCCCCGCCCCCCACTCCCCAGCCATTGGTTGCCCCGCTAGCCCCGCCCCCGCTAGCCCCGCCCGCCGACCCAGCCATTGGCTGTCCCCGCCCTGCCGCTGCCCGGCCCGCGGGGGCGCGCAGGGGCGGGCGCGGCCACGGGCAGCGGACGGGCGGGAGGGGCCGGGAGGGGCCGGGCTGGGCCCGCAGGGAACCGGGGACCTGCCGCCCCCGTGTCCGCACGCACGGCTCCCCGCACAGCCCGGGGGACAGCGGCCTGGGATCACACGTGCCACCACTTGTGCCTCTTCACACACTGATCTGACCATCTTCCCTAAGCAGTGATTTTTAAAATCTACAGATTCCATTCAAAACTCTTCTAATACACACATTCCACTGCTCGTTCCTGTTATTTCAAGGATGCTCCTCGAATTAGCACTTTCCACTGTGGGTCTCTACAGTACCCACCCAACAGGAATTTTTTCCGTTTATATAAAGATTATTCAATCACGCAAAAGCACAATAACCTCAACAAAAAGGCAAGTCCAACAGATTTGTAACAATGTGGCATATTTGAATATCCACATGGGCTATTACAAGAACTAGAACAGTTTAAGGATAAAGGAGTTGGAAACCCAGTCAGCCTGCTTGTGTGATGTACACACTGGGCTCAGCAAGGCTTGGGCATTATGGAATAGAGGTGTAATGACGATAAGGTCATAGAAGTACGCATTTCAGTGGAGGGAACAGAAGAAAACACTGCAATAAATTGTTCCAGTTGCATAAAAAGTAAGGCTACTGTATCTGAGCAAAGAAAATTACCTGTAAAAAGGCGCTCTTATTATTTGAACAAGTTGTGTTAAAGGAAGACTGCGGAAGTTTGTATCAGTGAGAATGGGAAGACACAACCAATTCACTGTTTGAAGTGCTCAGCCCAGGCACTTGGCCAAAATCCTCACTCGTATCAAACACAGCACACTTGGGTTTGACACTTGGTTTTTGAGAGAGTAGCTGAATATTAGTTTTGGGAAAAAAACCACAAAACTTCTGCATAGTCATCTTAATGGCTGGAAGGGGAAAAGAATGTCACTATATAACGCTGAAGAGTGATGCGAGGACAGAGAAAATGCCTTATCACAGTGTCTGTATGTGATGCAATAACATCTTCTTCAAACACATTTCAGAACTCACTGAACTCAGCTACTCCCATTCAAAATGCACTCTTCATGTATTACAGCCAGCAACAAAGTAATACAAAAATCCTTCAGCTTTTTCAACGGTACAATCATATCCAAAAATGAGCCCTGGAGACTAGAGCATTTTCAAAGCTGGAAACAATACTGACTGGTTGCTTTTTTCAAGATGCAATAAAAGCCAAAGAACTTCAAAACTCAAAAGCTAAATGAACTGTTGAAAATACTCATCAAAAGGTGTAAATAAGAACTTTTCAAAAAAATACACAGAAAGATCAACCAATATCACCAGTTATTTGTACGATTAATATTGATAACTTCTGTATATTATAAACAGTAAACCAAAGAGTCACCAATATTTCTTTGGCAGCAGAAGGAAGGTTTCATTAATACAACAGAAAAAAGCAACGTGTGTATAAATAAAAACGCAAGAAAGGGGCATGTACACATATCCAAGTACCCATGAAGTACAGAATATTGTGCACACAAAACCTCAAGTGCTACTGAAGCAAAAGTCTCAAGTGAATGTTATCTTGAGAATGAAGGTAATTAAAAAGCACACTTTGTTCTGATCAAAAAGTGGAACCAGTCTATTTTAAGTAGGGAACTTTCTTGCAATTTTTAAAGTAGTATTAGGTTAATTTTACATTAAAAATTCTTAGGATACCATATTTTTGCGCCACAGCCACTCAATTATGAAGCTTTGAACTGCTGAGGGCAACATCTCCAGCACAACGAAGCCAGATTTTAAACTACGCACACTTAATAGTTCTGAAAATAATTTTCCAAGGAATCTACCTTTTCTCTGCCTCCTCCGGCACTCCGAACTGTTCGCGTACAGCAAAAGAGAAGGCAAAAAAGGTCTAAGCAGGCTCCAGTCAAAATATTATGTATTGCCCTCGCCACCACACTTGAGCAATCCAACACATGCAACGCTAAGAGCATTATGCGCAAGCGTCCCAGAGAATAGCTTGTGAATATATTTTTTAATTAATCTTTCGATTTTCTGTTTAAATTGTAAAAGACACGTCAGGCTCAAGGCTCTTCATTCTGAAGTCTATGGATGCGTGTCCCGCAGCTCTCGGGAGATGCTGGACACCAAGGCCTGGCCGGTGAGCAGCACCCGCAGCCTGTGCACACAGCCCCTGCGCCCACTGCTCCGCTCCCACAACACAGTGCATTATATACACTATTAACCGACTACCTAGCACCTGTTAGCCTCTGTACACTCTGGTTTTGATTCATTAATGATGATTTTTTTCAACACACCATTGTCTTTAAAGGCCCTCAACTGCATGCTATGTGTTATTTCAGACACCTCGGGGCTTCTCTTTTATGATATCGTAACCAAAAGCCAGAGCAATCCAATGTAACACAATATTATAAAACAAGACCAAAAAAATTTTAGAAAATTGAAGCAAGTCTCATGATGATTTCCTTTCCCAAAATGTCATCTGTCCAGTTCATCTCCTTTTCATACCAAAAGACCACAATTTCCAGCACCCTGTAGTGACCCGGCCCACCTGAAATTGCAGGCAGTTTTTCTTCTTGCACCTCCAGACATTCCCTCCTAACCCCTCTATATCCAATCATCAGGAACGGAAATCCCACTGGATGTATATAATCACGCAGTGAGCCACCGGCCACGAACACTCCACGTTTCTGACGCTATCACGCGTTATCGCGGACACCGCACGATGAGCAGTGGAGTCATGGCTCGTGGGCAGCCCACAGCTCCTCCACACTCAGCGCCTGCTCTGTGGCACACGCAGGTACCAACAGCGCCGCGTCAACACAAACACTGTCATTATGCCCATCAAATGACGGTGACCTGTTTCTAATCCAACGCAAAACCCTGAGCCTCGGCTGGTGCTGTCTGACTCCCGCCTCATCACTATCATTAACTATTTCTCCTGTCTACCTATGCCGGAATATTAAATATCAACCCAGGAGGTGTTTTTTTCTAGCTGTCAAAGATTTTCTTTCCAACAACTTTATAACATAAAATTAAAAAGGAACAGTGTCCTGTAGAAGATACACAACAACATGAAATCATATCAGCAAGCAACTACTACCATGGCAGCATTAATTTTTAAATGCAACAAAGAATCCATTTTAAAAAGGGAATAACCCATGCTCTAGCCAACCAGCATTTTCCATATTCTAGATAATCAAAATCCGAGCTAGCATGGAATATCAGAGACTATACTACTGTGATACTCCAGGCTTGCAAAGAAAGACAAGCTGAGCAACAAAGCTCAGAGAAAAAAAACAGCTAACTGGTAAACCCCCAAATTTCATTCTAGAATTGAAAACTAGAAACGTCTGATCAATAGCAAAACCTGAGTTTGGACCACTCATTGTGTCGTATATGATCACAAAACATGTCTTATAAGTAGCAATAAATAAGAAAGCAGGTTGCTTTGTAAATTTGGCCCATCAACAACTTGTAGAGCAAAATAGGATGTTTATCTCCGCCAGCTTTTGAGCTTGAAAGGTGAGGAAGTAGGACAGAAAGCAAAAGCTAAGGGAACTATAAAGAAAATTCCTGAAAATTCAAGCTATACGAAAACCAACATATTGAATGCCAGTGCTAGAAAATGAAAATGCAGCAATACATGAAATAAGCTGGTATAAGTAACAATAGCAAAAATTATTGATATTGGGTTATCTATTATAATAAAAGTTAAGCTGCAAACTTGTGAAACAACCTTTTCAATTACAGGTAGTTAAAAATACAGAGAAAAATAATAATTCTTTAAATACAAAGCAAACCCAACCACTTGCATTAAAAAGATCATGGGTCAATTCCAAATTGGACACAACCATATTTTTCCTTTTTAAAAGCAAGCAAATACCTTATCTCAGTGCCCCTGCCGAATCCCACCTCCCGGAGAGGCGCGAAGGCGGTGCCACAGAACCCCACTGCACAGCCCGGCACCTGAGCCGCCTCTGCCACTAAAGTCACCTCTTGCCGTGTGTCCCCAGTGCGGCTTGGACACTTGAACCCCCAGCGTGCACACACATGGAACCTACGGCACGATAAACTATGGCAGGAACTCCCAGCTGTCCTGCGCTCACCCTCTCAGACACCAGACTCAAGGCGCCTTTCGCTGTAGTTTTGAGCACAGTGATAAAGCAGAAGTACAAGTTTCAAAACAAAGACGGCGGAAACCACAGAATCTAATAAAACAAAGAAAAACTTCATGTGAAAGTACAGGCAACTCTGTGCAAACAATAACAGGGACTACTGTTTGTGTTTTATTTTTCAGTAATATCTCATTTCCTTTCACCGTGCACAGAGCGCACTGAGCTGCACCAGGATGATCTTCCAACAGTAATTTCTATAAACACTGGCAGACATTTACCTCTTACCAGACATAGCATGCTGCAATAAAAAGTAAGGCAGGCACACAGGAGGATCAGCTACAAACTGAATTAGTAATAGCACTAGGAAAAAAAGCTAGTTATTTTTCATGCTGTAACATATAAAACCATTCACAAGTATCTGAAGCAGGAAGCACTTAATTCTGTTCTACAAGACACCGTAGATGGGCTCTGCATACAGTTACGCTCCATTAGTAAAGAAAGCCCTGTGTAAATGTTGACAGCAAATCCTACCGGCTGTACGGATCTGGGGGCTGTGTCTCTGCCCTGGCTCTGCTTTCGCAAGCCGGTGTTGCTCCTGCATACTGTAACTGCCGTGCGATGTTGCATCACCGCGCGGTGTCTGCGGCAGCGCAGGGTGTGCCGTGAAGCGCCTACCTTGGCTCCAGCGGGCTCCGCTCCAACACCTGCACTGCCATGCACCTCCACGTTCAAAGGCTTTTCTGCGATAACTCTTCCAATTCAAATTCCAGACCTGTTTTACACGCAATATTTTTTCCTGTATAACTAAACAGCACTAGGGAGCAGAGCACCAAAATAACCAGAGTTGATCAAGGAGGGCCTGGCCTATAAAAGAGACTCATCACCACACAGAAAGCAGCTCTGTAGGAGGCGGTGGCACAGGATTACATATGCTGCCTATTTTTATAAAGATCTCTCCATCTTGTGCATTGCTTGGGTTCGTACGTATTTCCACCTCAAATAATGATTTATTCTTTGCTCGGTGTTCCTGGAAGCAGCGCTGCTGACAGCGCAGCCCTGTGAAGAATGGCAACCTGACCTGCCGAGGGTGAGCGAACACGGAGGGAGGGCCCGCAGAGCTGAGATTCCAGGGTGCAGATCCTGAGGCATGTCAGACACGAAACCTGCACATCAGCACATTCAGCACCGCACGGCACGGAGCGGTGACACCGCAGGACTCACTTTGAACTCACCCGAAACTACTCATTTTTCAGAACTTCTCATACTAACCTACAAAGAATCTTTATCATGCACACACAATGCAAAGAGAATAAAATGCACAACATTTTAAATTCAGACCATCAACAAATTATAAAGCAAAATAGGATGTTTAAAAATTGACATTCCTACATCTTGGAAGTAACATTTTCCTTCTATGGATACCCAATTCAAAAGGAAGGCTAGGGAAATCTAAAATGGGACACAGGCTTTTGTACTTTGTTGATATGCTGTGGGTAGAAAATAAAGAGCATTGGAATTATTTGCATTGTAATAAATATACAACCTTAGTAAAAGAAGTGTGAAAACACAGTGGCATTTTCACAGTTCTGATGGTTCTAAACTTTCAGTACTTCATTTCTTTCAGTTCTCATCTTCTAATGTCTTTTATTTCTAGCATCCACACTTTGAAGTACACGTGCCTCCATTCAAACCCATACGGTTAAGTGACTTAATTTTTACCCGCTCATCAGTTCTGAATCAACTATTCCTGTAGTTTCTATAGTATTGTTGCACAAGCCTTCAACTGCCACTATTACAAATATTTTTTTCTGAACTGTTATTCGAATGTAACTCAAATTCTCAAACTTGGCTACTGACAAGTCTACCATGGCCGCACTCCCGCACAGAGCAACGGCACTGCTGCTTTCCAGGAAAACATCACTTTGAAAATGTGGCTTTATCTCACTAATAAGAGCAGTTTTCCAGCAAGTATTATCAACCTGAGGCAGAGCAAACAGAAAGGAGTTGAACTGCTGACTCCACAGACCACCATGTTACACGAACAACTGAGCATTCTTTGAAACCTTGGGGAAAAAAAAGGTTAGTGGTCTGTAACATGGGAGACCTGGATTTGGTTCCTGCTCGGTCACAAGTCTCTGAGTCACCACAGACAAGCGCTTCCCTGCCTTTTGCAGGTTTTAAAAAACCATCGGTAGCTGCGAGTCTCAGACATTAATGCAAAAGGGAAGGAATTAACTTGATAAGGACACCAAATTAACTCTGTGGACCCTATTCAAATTTACTTCAGGGTCGTAATAACTAAATATCATTATCCACTAAAAGACACTCTATTAAATTATTTAACATCTTGGTTCTTACAGTCAGCAATAGTCTTCAGTCCCTGTTTACTTCCCAGCCCCTGCTCACATACGGTAACTGCCCTCGATTCATTCCAGTGGATATCAAAGACACAACTTAGGCAACACCCTTCTCACTAATTCTGTTGTATCTAATCTGAAGGTCTCCTTCTGAGACAACAAGGCCATACTGACACTTTATGGAAAGCAAATAAAGGAAGCTTTCTTTGAGGGACCCTTGTATTGCCAAAAAAACTCCCTCAGCTTTCTCTGTGCAGATTCGACTCCCCAGCTTTTGAAGCAAGTGATGACAATGCGGCAGAAAAAGAGCTCCTGGGCAAGGGAATGATATGTTATTTTATTGCCATTAAATTCTGATCAGGTATGTCTCAAATACTAAGTAAAATGCACTCACTATGTCACTTATTTGTGTTGCTTGGGAAATGCTTCATGGCATACAAAATTAAAACTCAACCATTTTTGCTCTGAAGTCAGGCCTGAGTCTGCATCAGAAAACAGAACACAATATATTAGAAATGGTTCAGAAATGAGAGAAGATGTATCTTTCTGCTACTTCACACTTTCTTGATCAGCCCTTTCTAAATTCAAAAGCTATCACTGCGTCCTTCTCTGCAAAATATTGTCCTATCTTCTGTTATGTGCTTAAATCAAAACTTGAGTCTATGTTGTGGTGCTGAATCTTGAACATCAAGTCCTAACAATGACCAGCTACCTAGAGCAAAGCTGTAAACCTCCAGTACTTTTTAGCCTTTCTCTTTTACAGGAATGTTACAAAAATATATAAGGTTGGAAGATCTAGCATTCATAAATTAGGAAATAAAAAATTTCAAGTTTCACAGGCAACCCTAAGTCTACTTCTTCATAACCATATTAAGGAACGGCCTTCATGAAATGATCTTTTTCCCCACACTCACCGCCTTTAGTAGTTGAGCACCTGTACATTCACAGAAGAATTACCATTGCACAAGGAACAACTTTTCCTTAAATGGAACACCTGATTTTAAAGTAAAGCTCTTTAGGGTAGCAGCTGATTTTAATTCACATAAAAGTGCTCTTAAAATTCCTGCTTTACAGGTGCTGTTTTAGAAGAATCTCCATCTCAACTTCTGTTACGGAATGCACACTTTTTATTTGTAAAATCTCCTTTCTAATGACTATACTTGACCTAGCAAAAAGCCAGACTAAAATTTAATAGTACACCATCAACATCTGCCAGCCAATTTATTCCCTAGCCACACCTGTGCAACCAGTCTTCAAATTACATCCTTAATGGACTTGCGTAATCACACAGATATCGGCCATGGAGAGATGAACCCCACACAAATTAACTCGCAACCGCCTCGACACCTCCATGCACAAAAAAGGGGGAAAAATCCCCGTGAATGAGTCATTTTGTGACTCTAATGCTTTTATGTACATATTACACATATATAGTTCAAAACAAAGTCATTCGGATATCAAAATATTAGTAGAGCAGAGCATTTTGACAGCTTTTACAAGACAAAGGCCCAGCCACATAAGAAGGAAAGATACAAGACTTATGGCTCATATATAGGCAAAAGTGAACAAGTTGACCTGAATTTAAAAACTAGTCCGAGTTAAACACGAGAAGCTTGTCTTGTACAGCTTCAAGTAGGGTTATACACACAAACACATATCGAAATATGTTTCAAATATGATTAACATTAGGCTAACTTAATAGGATTAATATATCTGATCATAAGACTGTAGTAAATTCTGAGTCCTATCAAAAAATTGTCAGGAGGTATGAAATTTAAAAAACAAATAATCACAGAGTCCATTTTCACAGATCTGAGGACAGGATTCAGGTTTTGGTGCTAAGCTGATACAGAGAGTTACAGTCCTTAGTTTTCAAAGAGAAGTTGCAACATTGCCTGGTTTAGGGTTCTGAACTACTTCAACAGCACTTTTAAGAACGGGCTAGTTACAGGATTATTAATGAGCTTTCAGATCCCATTGCAAACAGCTGAAGAAAATGGTTCATCTGTAGCACAAAGCACGGCCTAGCAGACAGAGGCTCCAGGACTCCAGCCACACACACGGTGCCCGTGCAATCCCACCATTTCTACAGCTACCAACAGCAACCTGCCACCAAACCTACGAGTCCTCCCTCTCCCTCAGGTCACGGACTCAGCCAGATCCGCCTCGCACAGCTATTACACGTGAGTGCCCGCAGCAGAAGACGCCAAACGCAGTGGGCACCAGAGCACGAGCCCGCTCTGCCCCAGCAGTGGCAGCGGTGACATCTGCAGCGAGCTGCTCTGGAAACCGGGCAGTAGTTACCCAGGTGGCGAGTTTTCAACTAAGCGTGGGGTTAAAACTGGCCCGTTTCACATTCGGGGTGGTCATAGCGACGCTGTGAGTTACCACTGGCAGCCTGAGCAGAAACTCTTTACCTGTTGCAGAACTACAGCTCCTGCAGACCTACAACTTCTACTATTCTTTCCCAAAACCAATGCGTTAACAGCAACTAACCACATATTTTAGAACTAACGCAGGCTTTTAGAAAAATCATAGGAAAAACGTAACTTTGAAAACCCACTTCAAATTAGCAGCTACACCACGTTTCAGCATAAAGCAACATGTACTAAGACTTATAAAACAGAACTTAGAAACCTCATATTTGAGTTGTCATCCCCTTGCAAGAAACAGAAAACACAGAACCCTCGCTCAGGAAAGATCTGTAGTAGAGAATAAACAGAAACCACAAAGATAAGCCTTTTAATACACCTACATTTTTAAGCTCTAGCAATATTTACGTAAAGGAATTTATTTCCAAGCTTCCCCTCCTCTAATTTAACACTGAATTGTTTTAAAATGCTCCTACTCCAGTTAAAGCCTTTTCAGCCTTCGGACAACCTGTACATTAGCAAAATTTAACATACAATTTTCCTTCATATATAGTTTTCATTTGACATTTTTCATCTGAACACATATTTGGAAAGAAGCGTGGCATTCTAAATGCTCCTCCTTGACAGCATTCAAAGAAACAAACACTGAGACGCCACCGTGGTCTTTCTCAAAGACTAAATGAATTTTTGCTCCATTTAGCACTACATGCAAGAACCGCAGGAAATAACTTCACAATATTAACTTAAAGACACCATGCCACACAAACCAAAGTTCAAAGAACTGCTGCTTCACTTTACAGGAGCTGATGAGTAGTAATTCTTCAAGCAGCAGAAGTTATCACTACACTCTCCTTATTTTAATTCATATTTCAGCAATGTCATCAACTGTTACAAGAAAAGATACAAACCTGTTTCTAGATAAGGCAAACAAAAATGGAAATGGTCAACAACAACGGCCTGTAGATGAATTTGCTGCTCTTTTAAAACTGATTTCACTGTACGAATATATCTACAGTAAGCTTTAAAAATGCATTTCCACATGCAAAAGGACAAATACCATAACAATATTTTCCTTCCCCACTGAAAACACCGCCAACCTCAGCTTCCGAATGCAGTTTCTACACGGAGAAACAAGCCAAAATCAGAAGTGCACCATTTGGTTAACTATCATTATCTAGCACTTTATCTGATTAAAGTACAGTGGGATTAGTAACCAAATCTCTCATCGCTCCTGTGATAACACAAAGAATCACCCTTTTATAGATTGACTCAAACAGGCTATATTGAAAAATATATTTAAAACTATATTTAAAATAGTTGTCCTGGACATTACAGAAACATAGTATGCAGTCTGGATTAGAACATATATGAAGTGTGGCATAAAACAGAAGAGTACGAATGGGGCATTAATCTTTACCTAGTAAACAGCTAAACACACTATGGCATGGTATAAAACAACCCCAGGTCAATGACTTGGGAAGATTTCTGTTGCATACAGTTAAGCACTAACAGGAAAAACGGAGGGAAACCTGCAGTGACATCTCACAGTACCACCACCATATTTACATGTATATCTCCATTTCTAGCTCACGATGTGATACTGTCCACAGAAAACATTACACCCGAATTGCATTTTACCATGACGTGGTACATTTAAGACAAGAACAGTACATACACTTTGAAAAAGAATAAACTGCCTACAACGAATTCTCTTATTAATGAAACAAAACATCTTATTGAGATGTTTCTACCTGTGGTGTATTTCTGTTAGAGTCAAAATGGTTTTATGTTTGACTATTTTATTCCCAACTAATTTTCACTTAATGCTGATTTTCCTTCAAAAATCAAAGCAAAGGAAAAAAAAAAAAGTAAAGACAAACTCCCGCATTTATGATATTTGTGGTGTTTTAGACTGTAAACTTCACAGAAGGGATCCTAAGGTTTGGGCCCTCTGTGATGGCTGAGAGGAGCCAGGCTTGCCAGTGTGTCACCGCAGCAGGTGGCACTTGGCAGCACCGCTGAGGGCTCAGGTAACTACAGTCAGCAGCTGCAAACACAGTTTTCACTCGGGCTTCCTGCAGACTGGGTGCATGCATCAGAACCGAGTTCCTTATGTGCATGTGGAATTTCAGACACCACGGATTTACCTTGACTATTCTGCTTCAGCTTAGCTCCTCAAAACGCAGCAACCATTAAAGCAAGACACGCCGATGATCTGTCTGGCAAAACTCAGCCCAGCTTTTAAAACTGACAGTTACAAGACTTCGAACACTGTTACAAGCAGAAAAATAAAGCAAAGGGATTCTAACTTATCAGAATATCATGCTTCTCATAAGAGTTGCACGTGTTGTTTTCCATGTTTCACGTGAAGATAAGCGTTCATAAAGCTGTTTTCAGACCTAAAAGAGTTGCTTCTTGTGTGCACATGCCCAGGCTCGCCCCTCCTCCCTATTGGAGGCAGGTGTCTTTGGGCATTTGAGCAGTATCTCTTTCTCAATTCACACCAAGCAGACAGCAGCAAGTACACTCAAACCTAAGTATGGAAATCACTTGTGTTATTTAAAATACTTGCTCTCCTTACCTCACGCCTCCTTAGCCAGAGCCACTGAATTTCTGAGCTCACTCCTCCAGGACAGTCTAATTAGACTATCGCATTAAAACTTTACCAACAGAAATTACGAGTTAATGGACAAGATACTTGGTCATAACATGCACTTTCAAGACATAAACGCTCACCATTTCACCTGCTTCAGAATTCTTGGGTCGCAACAGATTTCTAACACTACACCACTGATGGATGACTCTTATCCTTGTGCCTTCCTGTATAATTTTTCACTTCTGTGAAAAGTGTTAAAGCTATTTAAGAACATTAGTTTCCATTGAAGTTAATGCAGTTATTATTTCTAGCACTCCATTTTTACACCAACATTGCAGTGTAAAATAAACAACAGAAGTAGAACTAATCGATTTATTCTTCAGATGTACTCCTCAAAGTTATTTTCTACAACAGTTGACTAGTCCTGAGATCCAAGTTTTATCCTAAAAGCCTCTGCATTAGTCTACCTGTATTCTAACACCTCAAACCTTCTCGAAGAGCAGCTTGAACAACACAGGCTGAGCCGAGTCCTTTCTGTTTTGCTTGCCCTCTGGAACGCACCGCGCTCGCCTCAGAGTTCAGAAGGGAGATAAGCAGACAACTGAAACTATGTCCCACGTGTGGAATATCCCCCGTCCTTCAGGACCTGCTCCAATTAGCTACGAGCTTCCTAACATCCACCCACCTACCACGTTCAGAAAACCAAGTCACTTTATCTACTTATTTAGTATATGCGAACTGCTTATTACAGGGAAAAAGTAGTTATTCAGCCCGACTGGTTGAAATAGAGACTGAGGAGAAAATACTGGAGAAATATTGTGTGTTTATGGTTACAAATAAAATGCGAGCTTAGAATAAAAACACTGCCAGCTCACCAGCGGAAAATAAACTTGGTTCTCCTGATAAACACTTAGGAGGCTTTGCCTTTCACTACAAACGCTATTGTTTAAACCCGTGGAGCCGGGGAAGGCACGAAGGTCTCCGGGCTTTTAATTCTGCAGGGAACCCGCAGGACGATCAAGAGTCGCCCCGCTCTTGGCTCCGACCGGATTAGAGCCGGCAGGCAGCGGCCTTCCCAGGGCATGTCACACACGGCCGACCCATTTACAACCTGCTTCCCGGGGCCGGGCCCGCTGCTGCAGCCGCCCCTCCCGCTGACCTTCTCCGGGCCCCGCTCCGCAGCACAAAGCGCCCGGCGCGGCGCAGCCCCAGCCCCACAAAGGGGCAGCCCCGCGGCGGGGCCTCCGCAGCAGCCGGGCCGGGCCGGGCCGCGCCTCAGCCCGCCGCACAATAGCCCGGCCGCAGCGCTCGGAGCCGCCGCGGGGCCGCTTCCCCCCGCCCCTGGGGACGCGGAGGCCCGGCCGGGGAGGCGCAGGCCCTGCCGCGCCCCGCTCCTCAGGCCCGGCGGCGGCGCGGGGCCCGAGCGCCAGCGGGAAACCGGGCTAGGCCGCGCCGGGGCCTTGTCCCCGCTCTCCTCCGCGGCCCCGCGCCGGAGCCGGGCGGGGAGCCGGCCCCTCGGCGGCCGCTCGGCCTCCCCCCGCGGCGCGCTTACCTGCGGGCGCTGTGCCGGGCGGGACCCCGCTGAGGCGGCCTGGCTGCCCCGATCGCGCTGCGGCCCGACTGGCTGCGCCGCTCCCGCCGACACGCTCGGAGCCCGGCCCGGCCGCGCGCCGCCCGCCCCCCTCGCGCCGCCGCCGAGACGCCGCCGCGGGGCCGCGCCCGAGCAGCCCTGCCCGCCACGCGCGCTCCCGACGCGCGCGGCCGACAGCGCCCCCGCGCACGCACACCCGGGGGGCGGCGCGCGGGCCGGGCTGCCCCGCCGGGGAACAAAGGGCGCGGGGACCCCGCGGAACCCGCCGCGCTCCGGACCCCCCGCGATCCCGAACGGGCCCGGGGCGGCACCGGCAGGCAGCGAGCCCGCGGCACGGGCCGCAGCGCCGGCCCCTCTGCAAGGGGGCTCGTCTGCGCACCGGGAGAGCCCCGAGGTGGCCGCGCAGGGGCGTCCGGTGACCTCAGGGGCTGCGCGGGAGGCTGCATTTAAATGTGAGGAGCAACTTGTTGGGGTGAGGGTGGCAGAGCCTGGCCCAGGCTGCCCAGGGGGTTGTGGAGTCTCCTTCTGTGCAGACATTCCAACCCGCCTGGACACCTTCCTGTGTAACCTCATCTGGGTGTTCCTGCTCCATGGGGGGATTGCACTGGATGAGCTTTCCAGGGCCCTTCAACCCCTGACACTCTGTGGTTCTGGGGTTCTGTGCTGCCCACAACGCAGACCCCTCCTGTGCTCAGGCCTGACACCCACCCGTAACTTCAAGCACACAAAGTCCATGAACACCGTGCTTACGTGTGTCTGCTGGAGCAGACCCTGTGCATCTACTAAAGCAATTCAGAGGTTTGCCAGGGGACAGCCACTGTTGAGTTTGTTTTCAGTAAAATATTTTTAAAATATGTATTTGCTCTCTTATTCCGACTTTTGAATGACTGAAGCGTTTTCTTGGCTAGTTTAATTGGTTATCCAGATGGTTCGCAATATCCTCCTCCTTCCTTTTGATGACCAGAAAGCACTTCATTTTGTACAGCATTTTATGTTGAATCTGCCAAGGCTGCTCTTATTCAGAGATTTTTGGGGGCTTAATTTTAAGGCAGTTCCTCAAAAATACAGCACTGTACAATATGTACCAAACCCACTGTTTAAGAATCATTGCAGGCATAGATAACATCAATTATTTATTGTCAAAGGATGCCAATTATAGGAGCGTAACTTCTCAGCACGTCATTTTTCCCTGTGCATCCCTTAGCTGTGAAGTGGTTATTGAGCCATTTCCTTTAAGTATTAATAAGGGGTGATGCATGTGGCAATGATCACAAACCCACAGCTGGGTTGGTTTACTGAATCCTGAAATACATAATGATTAGGTAAAGCATTATTTACGTTGCAGATAGGAAGGACACTGCTCTGAAGCAACATGTTATCCGTATTAGGGGGTGTTTTCCACCTTTGGTTTTAGAATCGTAGAATCATTTTGGTTGGAAGAGACCCTCAGGATCAGCGAGTCCAACCATAACGCAACCTAAGTCTGGCACTAAACCGTGTCCCTAAGAACCTCATATAAAATTTAATACAGAGCAGGGCCCATCATTTGGTGTATTTTTAAACACACAGAAGTCTATTCAGTAATGGAAACTTCAGAAGAGGTTCCTCCTATAGATGAGGAGAACAGCTTCTCTCATAGCAGCATTAGTATTTTTAGATACGAGAACCAGAACGCTTATCAGTTCCGCTAGTCTGGTTTCTTACAGAGAGTCTCTGTGGTTAAGGTTTTGATCCGGCAAACACCAACCTTTTGCTAAAAAAAGGCGAGCTGGCAGCCTTGCGGTGCCGTATCAGATCAACGTGCCGCTCGTTGGTCAGCGTTGCTGAGCATTCTTTCCGCAAACGGAAACCAGCTCTTTCAGTGAAAGTACTGAAGCCTTCCCTCAACAGGACCGCTTGTCTCTGTTTTCCTCAACAAGCCAGCACGACGCTTCACCAGAAGGTTACAGGAACGTCAGTGTCTTTGAGACCCATCGCTCCTTGCAGCTGGGGTGACGTTCGCCCAAAGCTCAAACAGGCTGGGACCAGGTGAGCTTTGACGGTCCCTTCCAACCCAACCCGTTCTGTGGGGCTCGGCTGGGGGCTGATGAGACAGACCCCACAGAAGGTCACACGTGGGTGAAAAGGTCTCTTTGGAGGTATCTAATCCATCCTCCAGCCCCGAGGGAGAACCAGCGATGCCTTCGTTATTCCTGACACACGTTTGTCCAAACAGCTCGTAGAAATCCTCCTGCAGGAGAAACCTCTGAAACCAGCTCTAGTGTTTTTCCTCTCCGTTACTTCATTTCTCCCCGTTTCTCTCCTCCACCTTCATCTCCCACTGTAATTTTAGCCCATTCTTGAAACACTCCAGTGAACACAGAAACATTTTTTTCCCTTCTCTGTTTTGAAGACTTTAACCTTCAGTTCCTTTCCATCACCAGTGCAAGCCCTCTGATCACTCTTCTGTTGCTGCATACTCTGCCACTGGCTCCTTTTATTCTTTTTTACTCTAGTTCTGGGAACTGGACACGACGCTCCAACCCAGGCCCTTTTAATGCTGATTAATAAAGGCTGACTCTATGGGGATGCCAGTAAAGTAACAGTATCAGTCAATATAACAACAGCAAACTGAAGTTAGTTCATTTTAATACCAACTTTTACTAATTATTAATTTACCGACATTACTTTTGAATGCATTGCTTAGGAGGAAAAGTACCTACCGTCATGGAAGTGGATAATACCACTGTGGTTGATAAAGTGATGTGTGTATGTAGGTCTGTAGTTTAATGGGGCTGCTGTGTTTCCTTACTAGACAGTAGTGTCTGTAAGTCCTCGGTTTCATATTAAGATGTAATAAAATATGTTTTTCTCCTCTAAACTTCAGACAGTATTCTCATTCTTAAAAGTGCTAATGTTTCGTGCTCATTTAGTAAACGGGATAAACTAGCTCACACTGAGTTGCTGTATTATTTTACAAAGTTCGGATATCATATTATAGCATACATGAGATTTGAAGCAAAAAGTAATCAGTGATGTTTGATAAGTTTCTGTCCGACACGTCCTTTGTTTCAAGAATGGCGAGTGTTGGAAACACATGGCGGCGTTCCCTTTAGGGGCGGAAATACGGTTACCCATGGCTGAACGGGACACTGCAGTTTTGGGGCTGGATTCTGGGGCAGAAACGCCTTTTCTGGTCATTCCCAGGAACTGGCAGCTCAGTGCCTGAGCAAACAACCAAACATAAACTCACGTCTAAGCTCGGCCTGAGTCCAGCAAAAACACACTGCTCAGGTGAACTTTCTACTTACAGCATTTTACAGTCTCGAAAAGTCATAAAGAATTAAATTTTACCCAGTTTTGAGTATCCACTAACTACTTTTTTGTATCAAAATGAGAACATTACGCCCTTATGAAAAATGAGTACCTAGTGTCCAACAAAACATACTTATTTTGAGGCTCGTATAAACGAAGTACCTGGAGATAACACAGGATGCCAGTTCCACACTAGTGATTACACAGATTACAAAAGGATATCTAAAATAGTTGTCCTCAAAGTACTAAATACAGTACGACTTTACAAGGAAAAAGCTTTTCTTCGCATGCAAAATGATACATTCCATCACAAAAATACAAATTCAAATATTTGTAACCTTATTTTTATTAGCCACTTAATACTGTCCCCATCTGTATTAGCACTGTTGGGTGCATTGCTAATGGTTTTTGCCACCCACAATTTCCCAGTGTCACAGAGAGGAAAATGACAAACTTTGAAAGTTTGTCTCAAACATTCAGGAGGATTCTTAAATACAATGATACTGATTGAGATGGGAGATCGGTTGCTGATCTCGCCTGATCTGTTCATCCTTTTTTTGTATTTATATTCTTCACTGCTAAACATCTCTGTTCCCAAACAGTTTGTTTAGGGACTTCCTGACAGGAAAAAGTAAAAGAACAGCTCAGCTACTGCAAGCAGTTCATTAAAAGAGAATCTTGTGTTTTCAGGTGAACATTGACGGCTGTTTCATGTGTTTGGACCATGCTCTTTGTATAGGCACAAAGTTCTGAGCTAACAACAGCTCCACAAGAAAGCAATTTGGGAATACACTGAAGACCTCCTCATATAGACTGTTGGACTAAATCTAGGACGTCAAAAAGCAACGAGGTTGTCTGAAATACGTGTGCTATCCCACGCTTAACCTGCAAGGCCTCACACATATACCAGACTGCTGGTATATCAATTTTATTGATAAATACATGACAAAAGGCTTGGGGATTTTTTTTTTTCCTCTAACATCTACAGCATTCAAGTGATTCCCTGAAATATAGACTTATACTAAAAGAAATGAACAAACAAACCCTTCAAAAATAAAAGCTGAAGTTTCGGAAGGCAAATAAATAGAATCCAAAGCTTAATAGTTAAAATAATAAATATTTCATTTTTAAGCTAATGTTACATTAGACTGGTTGGATTTGATGACCCTGATGTACCAGCCAACTTCATTGGATGTTCTCATAGAACCCATATGTCTATTATTAATTATGGTGCAGCTATGTACTGAGACTTCAAAGATGTAAAAGACATCAGCCTGATATTTTTTCAGGCTGATATTCCATATTTAATAATTACGATAATTGACTAATTTAACTGATCTCGGTTATTTTATAAAGAGACATTTTCCATTTTTGCTTTTGTTTGAACTTGATGCATTTGATTTATTTACCACCTATGTCCTTTGTTCAAGATTTATAAGAAGCGGAAATTGAAAGAAGAGGCGGGAGACGGGTTTAATTCAAAAACCAGGAAGAGAACAGGGTTTTTAGTTTAGCAATGCACACAAACAAAAATAATATTTTCAAAGTGAAAAAGATACTAAATTATTTTTAAAAGTTATTCTGGGTGGGAAAAGGTGCCTTGTTACCCTTTAAATCATAAAAATATACTAAAGTATATTACAGAACCATTTCCAGAAGTAGAGATTGTAGGCAATAGGAGATCTTTTAACTCTTCAGGAGGACTGTATGAGTTAATACAATACTTGCCTTCTTCCCCAGCCTTAAAATGAATTAAAATCTCCCGAATCATTCAGTTCTTACCATGTAAACATGCAGCCTTCATTTAACTCCTTCTGAGTCGAAAATTAGATGTTGAATTACATGACATTTGAAATGGTATAACGTCGGAAAAACTCTGTGCATACACAGCACATGACAGCAGAAATAACTTCATAACTACTTGGCAATTCAGTAAGTCGGTTACAAGACAAAAAACTGATTTTAAAATAGTGTGAAACATAGACAATAACTTCTCCAGTTTCCGAATTCGCATGCCCGTGAGGTTGGACGCGATAAGAAGGCGTTTGTGAGGGTTTTCTTTTGGCAAGGTTGTGCGTGGGTGTGAGAAATTAGTCTTACGGCAGGCCCTGAAGAGCAACCTAGGACAGTCCTAGGTAATTAGAAACAATATCAAGTAACAGGTCATCCGTTAAATAGTTGGGGGGGTTTTGTGGGGTTTGGTTGGCTGGTGGGTTGTTTTTTAAGTCAGAGACTATTACCAGATCTGAATTAGTTCGACAGATAACCTGTGTACTCAAATAATCAGGTGCCAGCTAAAGCCTGAATGGTTTAGAACCAACCTCAACATGTCTTTGGTTTTGTCCTGGTTTTGCTAAAAACAAGTTTCTCTTTTAGTGAATTTTGCCTGTCAGCTCAAGCCTTCATATTAACTGCGTTTTGCTGGAGAACCAGACACATGTTTTGGTAAACCTAGCAATGGAATGCAAACTTATTGATAAGCATGGATGGACATCTCGCGAGAGGGGCGACGAGAAACAAGTGACCGAGAAACTGACCAACTGTGTATAACATCCCATTCACGTGAATACTTCATATAAAGTGGGAGATCACGAGGATCCCTTTTGCCTTTCCTTTTCCCTTCTGCTTATGGCAGCATTAGGAGAGGACCTTGTGAGTCGTCCCTGCGAACTGAGGCCTAGTGAGAGACTGAATCCAGCTCCGGTTGGCTGCAGAGTCCAGTCCAGGACTTTGGTTGCCGGCTCTGCAGTTGCTGAGACTTTCAAGATCGGTTTTGTATATTTTGTATTATTTTCTCTATTCTTATTAGTAGCATTAGTAAAACATTGTTAATTTTTCCAACTCTCTTCTCTCTGTCCTTCTTTCCTCCCAATCGTCTCTCCTTAGTGGGAAGTGGGGAGAGGGAGGGACAAAAAGGGGGAAGTGGGGGGGAGAGGGGATTAACAATACATCTGCCAGGGTTTTATTGTCACCCCACAATCTTAACCCTCGACAGGTTTGACACAGAAACAAACTGCAAATAGTGTGTGCAGCTGGCACAAATAACTTAGTTTTCCATACAAACACAGTCCCACAACAAGTGGTTCCTATCTAAATTCTTACAGCTCATTACTCATGGTTCAGGCAAACAGCCAATATTTTGAGCCTTCCTAAAATGCTTCAATCAGGAGGAGCCTTGTCTAGGATTTAGGTACATCTTTGGCATAAGCCTATTTGTTTACAAAGTAGTTGCCTTGAACATACTGGAGGGAAAAGGAGAGCGGCCTCACTTTCCTTGCTTACAGATTGCTTTAATGCTGTTGTGAGGCACCTCCGAGAGAGGCGCACGGCTGCTCTTCAGGTTTTCTGACCTGCAAACACACACTAATCCCCTTTCCTAGACTCGGGACCAGTCTCCCGAGGCACACGGTGGGCACCTTGCTCAGACCCTGCCGCGTCTCCCAGGACACACGACTGTTCCCTTGTTCCCTTTACTGTGCGGCAGAGCACAGGCACAAGCATTTGCCAGAAGAAGAGTGTTTTGACACACCTCCAAAGAAAAGGGTCATGCTTCCACGCTTTTTTGTTTCCCTCTCTTCTTCGTCTGTCCATACAAACAGGAACAAAAAGTCTCCTGCTTTTCATTTTCTGCATGGATCAGTAAGAATGAGAGCGCTACTGTGGGGAAGCTTGGACAAAGCAGAGAGGTTTGCATTCAGCTTTAAATTAAGGGTGATTGGGGAGTTTTGATTTTTCCTCTTGTAATTTTTCAGTGGAGTTCTGTTGATCACCAAGACATGAGTTCAGCAAGATCATAAGGTACAGTGAGGCTCCACTTGATTCACATTCCTACTTATGTTCAAAATGCATTCAAAAATCATTATCATCACCAAGCAAGTCTCGTCACCAGAAATGCATCAGCAAATCACACACTGCCTAAATATAACCTCTTACGTGAGCTGTTCTGGAAACAGTAAAATTAAGGCTATTTAATATCAGGTATCCTTTGCCATGCGCCATTCCTGTTAATTTTACCAGGAGCCATGAGGATTATAGAGCTGGAGGGGGCGCCTCGCTGGAGAAGCCACAGAGAAATCTGATTGCGTGCGTTATCGCTGACACTTCTGATTTACCAGAGCCGAGGGGAAATCACAGAAGACAACACTCTGGTTTCCACACCTGAGCACAGACAGAGCTTGAGGCACGGGGATGTTCTTTGATACGAACGTATATTTGTATTGCACACGTCTATTTTCTCTCCTATTGTAACATCACTGAGCATCGCAGCCCTGGTGCTCGCAGCCGTCCCCACACGAAAGCTGTGGGATTGTGCAGGGGGGTCATTGCAGCACTGCCACCCCCACGAGAGAAAAAGTGTCATCAAAGCACAGCCTGCTTTGCAACAGGAAAATTCAAAGAATGTGATATGACAAGGACAGGTTGGCCATCCCAGTTAGCGTGGTGACACTGTCCATCAATAACGTCACATAATTTTCCCTATTAAAGATGTTGGGTTTTTAATTCCTGTTATTTTTGTGGGGTTGGGGTTTTTTGTTACATTTTCCATTTCTCTCAGTGGTGCGGAGACGGCTGCTCCCTTGCTAAGGTGAAACACTGTCTTTTTAGAAAGTTATTAGACTTGATTCATTAAAGATTAAGCACATACACCAAAGTAAGCCCCGAATTAAATATACAATCTCTTAGGTAGTTATAAATAAATCCATCCTTGTTTTGATTATTTTGTGCATTTGCTTCAAATGCAAAGCTCTTGGGAAGATCACACATTTACAGAGCTGCCGGAGAGAAAATTTATAGCCTGTCAGCTGCACGAAGATATCGTCTTCCAAAGTATTTTTGGGTGACATGGTAACAACACTCAGTAAGATGTTAAACAGAAATCCTCTGCAAGCCGTGCCTGTGTTCACTGTGATACTGCTTGAAAGTTGATTTATTTCTAAACGAAAGCAAGCGAGCACATCATTGGAACACCTGCACAGTGAAATGCGCACCCTTTCTCGGGATTCTGGAGCAAATCCTGGCCCGGATGGCGCAGCGGGATGAGGAGAAGCCTTGCAGTGGGTGTCCTCACCGCGGGATTCCAGCCGGCACACCCTGGGGAGGCACTTTGAGATGTGATAAAATACCACAGCCCTGTCTGCCTTAGATACGGACCAGGGAAACATTGGCAGGGAAAATTTAATGAAATATAACAAGGGCAAGTGTAGAGTCTTGAATCTGGGCAGGAACAACCCCAGGTTCCAGTGTAAGTTGGGGAATGACCTATTAGAGAGCAGTGTAGGGGAAAGGAACCTGGGGGTCCTGGGGACAGCAGGGTGACCATGAGCCAGCACTGGGCCCTTGTGGCCAGGAAGCCAATGGTACCTGGGGTGGGTTAGAAGGGGGTGGTCAGTAGGTCAGAGAGGTTCTCCTGCCCCTCTGCTCTGCCCTGGGGAGACCACACCTGGAATCTTGTGTCCAGCTGTGGCCCCTCAGTTCCAGCAGGACAGGGAACTGCTGGAGAGAGTCCAGCGCAGCCACCAAGATGCTGAAGGGAGTGGAGCATCTCCCGTGTGAGGAAAGGCTGAGGGAGCTGGGGCTCTGGAGCTGGACAAGAGGAGACTGAGGGGGGACTCATTCATGGGGATCAATATGGAAAGGGGGAGTGTCAGGAGGATGGAGCCAGGCTCTTCTGGTGACAACCAGTGACAGGACAAGGGGCAATGGGTGCAAACTGGAACACAGGAGGTTCCACTGAAAGGTGAGAAGCAACTTGTTGGGGGTGAGGGTGGCAGAGCCTGGCCCAGGCTGCCCAGGGAGGTTGTGGAGTCTCCTTCTGTGCAGACATTCCAACCCGCCTGGACACCTTCCTGTGTAACCTCATCTGGGTGTTCCTGCTCCATGGGGGGATTGCACTGCATGAGCTTTCCAGGGCCCTTCCAACCCCTCACATTCTGGGATTCTGTGAAACCTGCAGCATTGCCATCATCTTATTAGAAATAAAGTTGAAGGTACATCACAACAAGCACAGACCTGCCACAGTCTGTCTTGCTGTTTCTTAATGCACTATTGTGATACATGCTCCCTTAAAAATTTATTAAAAGAGGGGTAATGGACAAAATCTCTAGTTTGAACATAAGCTCTAGAATGTGGGAATTTCTCGCTGCAGAACTGTTCTCGCTGTTGGGCATCTTTGGACAGGTGGTTGGTGAAGCTACTGCCATAGCAACAGAAGCAGTCGTCTCTGTGTGGATCCTGAGCCACACTATTCTGGGACCAATTTCAAATAAATTGACTCCAGTCATTTCTACAAACATCTGTCCCTTTACTCGTCACATTACAGACAATAATTTTCACAGTCGACACGTTTTGTCTGTGAGCTTCCAAGAAATGGTGCTTAGCAGTGTATTACAATGGGAGGCCCTGGGATGTGACCTGTCCTGGCAGCGAACCAAAGCAGAATCCAACCCAGCTGCACATCCGAGCAGCTGTAAATCTGCTCTGAGCACAGACAAAAGAACCCAATACCTGATCAAAATTTCCATCGATTGCAATTCCTATAGCTCTGTATCCAAAGCTGGCGGTTGGTTTGTTTGTTTGCTTGTAGTGTTTTGTTGTTTAGGTGTTTTTTGGAGGTGAAGATAAATTTCAGTGTATTCCTGGAAAACAGGAAAGAACTTATTGATTCCAATTACTCAATCTGCCACCGCTCCCCATTTCCAGGTACATTTTCACAACTGGGCTTCCTCTTACAGTGACTGCTCTCTCTTGAGGAGTTTTATTCCATTATTCAGGTTCCAATTCTGAATTGTGCACTGTGTTTTTCAGAGGTGCATACATTCCTTTTTCTCCTTGCTTAGTCAGTCCATTAAGAAGCTACTTTAAGCCATGGCCATTTTTTTTCCCTTCTTTTAACTCCTTTTTTAAGCTCTGGATTTTATTGTCTTCTTTCCTGTTGCTTTCTGACAATTAGACATTGGAAAGCGAAATTGTATCTGGAGTTTCTAGCAAGAAGAAAGTCCCACCTGGGAATGAAAAACAACCCATGGCTGCTGCGTCTGCTGAATTCTAATGGAAATGGGTTTAATCTCGTTAGAGGACAGGCGCTGGAGCTTATTAGTGCCAGAGGCCTTCTGAAGTGTGGACATGCTTATCATAAATCCTCACAAATGATTTTAGATTTCATTTATCTTTGCAGCTTTCTAGTTTTGTAACTTGGTTATAGCGTGGCACTTAATGAAAGCATAACGAAACCCTTTTACTATGCAAAACTTTTCCCAACGTGATTTTATAGAGTGCAAACAAGCACAAAGAAGCGCTGTATCCCTGTTCATGTCAGTGCTGCTGAACACATCGTCTGTGTAACCATAGTTCAAATACCATCCCCAAAACCTGCGGACACCAAAGGGGATGGAGAAAAGACCGTATCGTAGAAAGGAGATAAATCTCCACAGATTATCAATACAAATGAAGCAGGGAGGTTATAAATTGCAATCTCTTGTGCTGATGGAGTAAAGAAGCAAGCAAAATGTCAATCTTGCCCCTAAAATTCTTGGTCCAAATGAGGCACTTTTAAAAGTCATTCCCATTTTATTGTGTTTTTACCTTGAGTTTTGAACTGCAGTTGCAACACCACCAAGATGTAAATACTGTGATCTGACTTAAGCTTGTTAAAATAACATACAACTAATTAATTTGGGACAGTAGGCTAAGAAATGCCGGTTTCTTTGCCTTTCAGGTCAGTTGCTGTATGGGTGTTTTTGTGCACCAACAGAGATCAGCTCAGACTAAGAGCTATAACTCCAGACTGTCACCCATACAGACAAATCACATGGCTAATGGAAAAATACAATTCACTGTTTTGAAGATCTGACACATATTATTTCCTACATCAAAAAGATTATACTATCTACAGCAAAAGACGCATAATCTGGGAATATCCTCTCTGAGGCGTCTCCTTTTGTGCACATACAGGACATACAGTACTGTGGTACATACAGTACCAATCTTCCATATTCTAGGATACCCTGAATTCAGACAGTTCACAAGAAAAGCAAAATAGGACCTGAAATCCTGTGTCTCTGTTCCCAAGAGCAGATTGTGTGTGTGTGCTGGGGGAAGATGGAACAGTCACTGCACTTCCCCGCTTGCAATTTTTCCATCCCTTTATGCGTGCATAAAGACTAATGTGTCTGATTCGTTATCCTCATAGTACCTCCAGGAGGACTAGGAAAATCCAGCTCTTCATGACTGTAATTCATGGAGCAACCCAGCCGAACACCCAGGACATCAGAAGGCTGATGGAGAACTCCTCATCCTTCTGCTGTCACAAAGGGACAGGCCCTGGGGAACACACGCAGCCCACGTGCGGCGGGCCCGTTCTGCCGTGGAAATCTGAATTGAGCTCTTCCTTTTGCACAGAGTGCAGCTGACCGCCCCTGCGAGTCACGGGACACCAAAGGGTATTGGGTAAAGACGTGTCAATTGGTGTTGTGTCGTGGTTTAACCCGAGCTGGCAATGCAACCACGATAACCACTCAATCACCCCCGCCCCGCACCCCCAGTTAGGGGAGACAATCCAAAGGGAAAGGAGAAACTTGGGTTGAGATGAACATTGTTTAATAAAATAACAAAATACTAATATACTACTAGTAAATATATATAAAAACAGAAATAAAAGATACTCAAGGCAATTCCTCACTGACACACCCAGCAGCCAGTCCCAGGACACGGCACCTGGTCCCAACAGCTGATCCCAAAGAGAGAAAAAGAGGCAGAAAGGCTCAGAGGCCTCTGCAAAATGGGAAAAGCTGAACTAAATGTCCCAACCAAAACTCCCCCGGCTGCACCACAGAGAGAGAGAGATATCGGAAGAGAAGGAGAACCAACTGGAAGGTCCTGATTCTCCTTATATACAAAGCATGATGCCAATGGGCTGGAACACTCTCGTTGCTCAGTCTGGGTGTCCATCCAGCTCCGTCCGTCCGTCCATCCCCTTCCCCGCTGCCTCACACCTGTGGGCAGAGCTCAGTGTCCTCAGCTCTCAGACCAGAGCAACTGAAAACATTAACCCTGTGCTGGGCTGTTATCTCTTGTCCTCAAACTAAGTCCAAATACTGAGCGTGCTGGCTATGGAAAAGAAAGTTTTCTAACTGCACAAAGAAAATCAACCCATTTTCAGTCAAACCAGCACAACTGGATTTTCAGAGATCTTGGTTTGATCATAGATTGCTTTATGTAGCCTTCCTAATATCAAGTCCAGTTTCACACCAGACTAAGTTACACAGATAACGCTGCTTTTATTGAATGCACCCGTGCCTATAAATCCTCATCACATGCCAGGGCTTCAGAGTGCCGGTTGTTCAACGAACATAAAGTTGGAAGGATATTCCTGCCCCACAGAGACCTTTGTGTAAGATGAGAGAGAGAAAGAGAATAGGGACAAAAGAAAGCGGCAAGGGAATAAAAGCTGGTGATGCAGGAAGTACTTACGGTGTGTTGACATCCTGGTATTTATCCTGTTTTGTAGGCACGGCCAAAAAATTTAAAAGGGCAAAAAGTTTACTGGGATTTGAATGAAAATAACAGAGTTTTGCAGGTGTGCAAAACCCTCTTCTGAAGCATGAATGGCATGGAAACGTGAATATTTGAATTAATTAACTAAAAAGGCACGGATCTTATTGTGCTGAGGTTACTGGGGGAAGGATTTGACCATTCAGTGCCATTCAGAGGTGACAGACAGTAGCAGAGGGGCTGTGAATGGATCCAAGAGGGAGGAGGGTCTGTTTGCTTGATGCGATGTGCAAACCAGAAACATGCGACCCTAGGAAGGGATCGTATCCTCAAAGTCGCTGTCTGGGAACAAAACAAACCAACAAACAAAAACCACACAACCAAAAAAACCCCACCAAAAGAACATTTTAGCAAGACAGACGTCAGCAGAGAGAAGTACCAGGAGACATATACCATGAAGCACACATACAAAATCTTACAAAGACAGCTTTTTTTCTTTCCTTAGCTGACATACTCTATTTGTTGAGTAGCAAATGGCTGTACTGAGAGTCAATCCTCACAATGTGGGTTAGGAAAGCTTTTCACATTCGTCAGCTATGTGTATAAGCAGAGGAATCTCTGGCATCACCAGTGGCTCGCACAGAGATTCCCTTAGAGCCGCTCCATGCTTCAGGAGGTGCCCACATCAGCCCTACCACATTCCTTACAGAGAGTCCTTGCTGACTTCTCCCTGCTGGTTTTTAGTAAGACAAGGTTTGTGTTTCCTCTGGGTCCAGCCATTTCCTCTTCATTACTTTATATCCCGAGGCGCAGAAGAGCAGCTGCTGCCTTGCATTGTGTTCTGCTGGGCGTGAGGAGCGATTCCCATGCTTGCTGTGTAAGAACCTCATTAGGAGAGACCCATTTTAGCCAGGACACCTCTCTGGTTTGGGAAAATATTAAGTTATTCTTTCTGTTTCATGAAGAAACTGTGTCAGGCCTTCCTCATTTGCTTCAAGTCTGCCTGAGTTTCATCTGCCAAAGAAGCAGATCTTCATAAGCTTGTGCTTATATAAACACAGCTACGTATTTGAACTTACACAGGACTGATTCCAGCTTACCAAAATCATTGGAATTCCCATGATATTAGAACTGTGTGAACAACAGGAAACATTTGTGCCCCATTCATGTTGTGGGGGCGCTGCCGTTTTAGCGTCCACGCAGCAGGGATGTAGGAAGATTCGGTGGCCAAGCGTGAATAGCTGAGCTACAGCCCAATGGATCTCCCAGGCTAATTCATACACTGCATTTGAAACTCCTGTTTCTGTCCCTCTGATGGTGGTGCAGTGGTGACGAAAAAGCAGTATGGATACTCTGCATCCTACTCCCAGTTTCATGGAGAGAATGGCAACTGCTGTCGCTATTCTTCTGTGCGTCTGTGTCAACAATCTGAGCTGTGATTCAGGGGAAATCTCACACAGATTTCAATAATTGGTGCAGAAGGGCTCAAAGTGTTCAGGTGTTTTACAATTTTCATCGGTAGTTTTGGGTGTTAACCCCGTTTACTCTCCATCAACACAGACACAATTTGTTGGACATCAGATCATCAGGGAGCTCCTCTGGTACTTGTTGATAGTCCTCGGGAAAAGTTCTATTTTATTGTGTTATTTTACTGAAAGATGGGCAAGAGAACTGCTTTGAACCTCTTCAGTTTTTAGGAGAATTTCTAAGAAAGCCTATGTTAGAATCCCCATGGCTTTAGTGATTTGAGCCTAACAGGCAGACTAATTGCTCAAGTTTTTCAATCTCTCAACTGGAAAGAGATTGCTACCTGTAATTTAATCTATTAACTGTGCACATACCCTTAATTCCCTGCAGGATAAGAAGGGGAATAATATATCATAAAGCCACATGTTTAAGTGGCTATGAATGAACTCCCTTGGTTACTGCATAATCCGTCATATCTTGCTTCTCTTTGCATACGACTGAAAAGCCCAACCAGATAAAAAGGGAAAGAAGGAGAACTTGTGAGGAAATGGAAAGGACCCCTGACACGTACACGTGGAACTGCACAGCAGGAAAGTAAAATAGCCAGCATCCAGGTTTTCGCTCTACCCTACCAAAATCTGGTGATTTTGCAGGTTTGGAGAGCAGGATCTGCACAGTGAGAAGGGACTTTGCAAGACACTGGACAGGATAGACCAGATGTGCTGTCTCCGTGTTGTAAAACATCTATTCAAGGTGGTGCAAATTGGCATTTGTTTCTTCACTTGAGAACAGAGAACAGCACTAGCATCTGCAGCTCTTGCCTAGGGCGTGATTTCCATAGGAAAGGAATACTCTTTTTTAAAACACAATTGAAGAACTTACAAATGATTAAATAATAAGGTCTTGGACTTCATTTAACCTGAAAGTTGTTTTCTTTCCAGTGACCACAATGTACTTTCATCTACAGTAAGATCTGAAATGTTTTCGTTACTGGAGAGATAATATATACGGCGCATCTGTAAATGACTCATGTGGGATGGAGGGAATGTTGTCATATCGCTCACACAGGAAGATGGGGTTGTGATAGATGTCATCACTTCCCACTCCATCGAACAGCGTTCTCCAGTTTAACGGACCCAGAGCTTCCTGGCTACATTGCACTTACAGCCCCTACAAAGGAGCAGCTCACAACACCACAGTAACTCCTTGGTAATAACTCGGTGAGGTTTCAAAGAGCATCTTTGTCATACTGACAAATTCCTCCCCCGCAGGGTGGCCATCGCATAAGTCTGCAAATGTAAGTCAGAGCTGGAACATCCAGAAACAAAAGGCACAGCCCCTCTTCAGCTTTCGAGGGACCATGCGGGCAGTATCCGTCGGGGCATTGTGAGCATCATATTGTTTGCTATCATCTTATTTTAACTCCCTGAATTGAATTGTCAGCATCATCATCCTCCTTTATCTCTTTGTCATCAGTCAAGTTA
Organism: Columba livia; assembly: GCF_036013475.1. Taxonomy (NCBI): domain Eukaryota; kingdom Metazoa; phylum Chordata; class Aves; order Columbiformes; family Columbidae; genus Columba; species Columba livia. The sequence goes on from NC_088614.1 coordinate 897,780, forward strand.
CAAGTGAACGTGTTCACATCCTGTAATTAATATATCACTCTGTAGGGGAAATTTATGTGTTTGTATTACAATTTATAGTGCAAGAGAAAGGCTACAAGTGAACTTTATCTGCCCATCTGTCATCAAAATCTCTGAATCACATCTCATAATTCTGGTTTTCTCAAAAAATACAACTTGTGTTTCTTCTGTATTTTTCCAGCATTCTTTTTGGAGGGAGGAGGGGGAGCGTCACGGGTTCGACACGTGAACCAGGACAGATCCCGGTGAGCAATGCCGGAACAGCTCACCTCACCCAGCAGATGCACCCCACCGCGTTATGGTACAGGTGACCTTTTCCATTATTTCCCACAGAAAGAGTGGTTTTTGAAACTAAATGTAACCATATCAAATGCATATTTCTTCATTTTATAGATGTCAGACTGAAGAGTATTTAAAGCACTTTTTATTGTTATTATTAAGATAAAAGGTGTTTTCCTTTTAACATGTCTTTCATGTACTTGGATGTGATCTGGGAAACTAACCAGAATAAAAGAGCTAAATAGATTTATTTACACAGCAATATGCTGCCAACAAGTGTTGGATATGAGGGCCGAAGTCAAGATCCAATCTTCTGAGTCAAATCCACAATAGAAAATAATGTCACCACTCTGCGTTTTCTGGAAGCCTTGTCTGCCTTTTTTGCTCCCCATTTGTCAGCACTCCATCAAGCTTCTGCCACGCCATAATGAACTGTTAGCTACCTCAGATTATTTACTGTTATTAATGTAAGGTCTTCCGCTATTTGGCTAGAATTTTCTGCAGCCTCATTAGCAAAGGTTATGTCATTTGTGAAGATTTAGTCCTGGCAAGGCTTGGCCTGTTTGGAAGGCTGAGCTGTACACCGTACAGTAATTTTGCAAGTTATATTAGCTATACTTCCACACTTAGTACAACTGTGTTTATACCGGGTATTCTGTTGATATAAGAAGAAAACGTAATTACTAACAAATACTCACTCTGCAAGCAGTGAGAGCAGTCGGGTCCGGCCTCCGGATTGTCTGGAATTTGAGCACTTGTGGCATCTGATCACTTACTGTCACAAACACAGTAAAACACAAGCCCTACCTTCGTCACTTCAGTGGAAACCGGACAGTGGGGTGAAAGCTGACGACTTGAAAAGCAGCTGAAAGAGGGCAGGATCTCATAAAACTCATTTAACTGGAAGGCCGAGCAGACCTAGACCATTACACCATCAACGTGAATCGGGATTTAAGAAGAGCAATGATATTTAGAAATCTGCATATTAAATTAATATTATAATAAGTGCTTTCTAGCAACTGTGGAAAAAATAGAAGTTACAAAAGAGTGGTGAGATAGAATATGTCAACATCAAATGCTTCTTTTGAAAATACACTCAATATATCTGCTCATATCACCAACTGCAGACAGCTGCATAACGTGATACACACGGGATAAAAATAAGATAGAACTATGAAAATGTCTGCTATCTTCAACCTGCTGCCCTTCCACAGAACACTGCAGAGAAAGCCTAAACCCTGGAGTTGACTGAGATTTATTTTTCAGAGATTGTATGAGCTCCAGATGCTGTCAGAACACCTTTAATTTATCTCCAAATGCGTGAGCCAACTGTGCTTCGGTTGCTGCTGCATGTTTCCCACCATTCTTCCCGGCTGGCATTACACCCCGCAGAACCTGAGCCTGGTCTGCTGCAGCCGTTAAACTTCTCCTGACCCGTGCCAGGGGCCAGAAGAGCTGAATACACAGGCTATTTTAATTTCTTTACAGTCAGCTCGTGAAAAAGGTCAGGACGCGGAGCACGGGTGGGTCGGAGCAGCGCGGGCGCACGGGGAGGCGAGTCTGCGGGAAGCTGCAAGTCCAGTTCTTGTGTCACAGCACCTGCCATTGGTTTGGTTGATCCTGGGAAATAAATTGATTAAAAGAGGGTGGAACCATATCTACTTTCTTGGCTTTCCAGAGCAGCACAGTGCAGTGGCAGAGACTGTGGGCACTGGGATCGCTCTCACGCACCCCGAGCCGTCTCCTGCTTTCCGCTGAATTCTGTCCCAGGTCACAGCAAAAGCTCCGTCCATCCCACTCACCGTCTTGTCTGAATAGATCCCTGTCTATACATTTTGCTCTCAGAAGCATAAAAGTTTTATTTCGGCTACACAGAATCACACAGAATTGACTGGCTTGGAAAAGACCTCAGAGATCATAAAGTCCAACCCTTTCTACTCAGCATGTGTTCCAAGGAATATCAGTACCATTTGCTGAAAAGAAGGGTAATTTATATGATGCCTAAGCAGAGGCATATAACATCGCATAGAGTTACATACTATGATTAGCCTCTTGTTAAAAACAAGTTTCTCTTTCAGTGAATTTTGCCTGTCAGCTCAAGCCTTCATATTAACTGCATTTTCCTGGAGAACCAGACACATGTTTTGGTAAACCTAGCAATGGAATGCAAACTTATTGATAAGCACGGATGGACATCTCGCGAGAGGGGCGACGAGAAGCAAGTGAGCAAGAAACTGACCAACTGTGTATAACATCCCATTCACGTGAATACTTCATATAAAAGTGGGAGATCACGAGGATCTCGTCCCTTTTCCCTTTTGCCTTTGCTTTTTCCCTGCTGCTTATGGCAACATTAGGAGAGGACCTTGCTAGTCGTCCCTGCGAACTGAGGCCTAGTGAGAGACTGAATCCAGCTCCGGTTGGCTGCAGAGTCCAGTCCAGGACTTTGGGTGCCGGCTCTGCAGTTGCTGGGACTTTCCAGATTGGTTTTGTATATTTTGTATTATTTTCTCTATTCTTATTAGTAGCACTAGTAAAACATTGTTAATTTTTCCAACTCTCTTCTCTCTGTCCTTCTTTCCCTCCTGATCGCCTGTGGGAAGGGGGGAGAGGGAGGGGCAAAAAGGGGGAAGTGGGGGGGGGAGAGGAGGTTAACAATACATCTGCCAGGGTTTTATTGTCACCCCGCAATCTTAACCCTCGACACCTCTGTAGCAGCGTGTGCTTCCTAAAGCACAGGTGTGTAATTTGAACAAGGTAACTAGAATTAATCTTTGTATCCTAGCATGTACGGAAATGAAAACGTCTCCCAAAACGCGCTGTCTCAGCGCCTGATGGCTCTCCCTCTATTTCTCAGGTTGCCAACAGCAGCGTGCCTGCCCTCCCCAGGACACGCATTTATTCCCGTTTCTCGTGCGGTCCCACGATGAGGAGTTTCCCGAGGAAGGTTTCCAAGCAGCGCTCCGTGCCGGCTGGTGAGCTCAGCACAGCGGCTGGCACACCGGGATCCGCCGGGGTGACATATCTGACCCCCGATACGTGAGCACCTTGAACTCCGGGACATGTTGCCCGGATGGCGGGGATGACTCGGCCATGACACAACTCTGCTGATTTTGGGGGATTGCGTAGAGCTGTATTTGATTTGTGGAGCTCAGCGATGTTTTCATCTCTATTTTGGAAGCGTGCTGGAGAAAGACAACTCCAGGCTGCCTGATTAGCTCCATTTCTCTTTCCCCCACTGACAGCGCTCGGATAAATGTGAGTTTTAAAAACCGAAACCAGCAGCATGGCAGGTGGATACTATTCCCCTGAAGACAGGCATTCTGCTCTCTTTCTTGCACTCTCATCTTTTATACTTTTGCCATCTTCTAAATAGCTGCTACACTTTGAAATTATTACCCTTTCCCCCTTCTGTTTCTACCCCCGTATTGACTTCCTAACTTGTACAGGTAAGGACAGAGTATAATCACACTATAGACATTACAATCTAACCTTTCATATAAACAGCACATATGGATAACATCGATAAAATCATCTCCTGAGGAATTCAGTAGCAGTGTTGCAGTCCCACCAAGGTCAGTGAACATGTGGGAAAACTGCATTTGTCTCATAATAAAAATATCCCCACTATGCATAAACAAATGTTCTTCCAAGAGCCACTCAGTTTGTTTCAAATAAACTTTTTTTTTATAAAAAAACAGTAAAATATAGGCTGCCAATTACTTAGTTCCTATTTCCAGATTTAATATCCTGTGTTTGTGAAAGAGTTTCGAAACTGTTATCCCAACATTATAAAGAATAAAAGAATTTTTGAGTTGAAAATTCCCCTCTTCAGATGTAGCACAAATAAGTAGCACAACACTACTTCTTTGGGGTTTTTTTGGCATTTTTAGATAAATGGCAAATAAATGTATATTTTTTGTGGATGATCCTTAGAAGTTCAATGAACATTTTGTACTTGCAGTTTACAATCAAAACCATTTTTGCAGGATTTGCTGATTTTCCAGAAAGCTTGCAGACACTGTCCAGAACCTTCCCTGCTGCTGAGTGTTAGAAAAGTTGAAGAAAATTGTTATACTGGAAGAGTTAAAAGGACTGGTATAAAGGAAGAAGGTAAAAGCCATTATTAACCTTTCATTTCAGAAAGCAATAGCATCATCAGTGATTTGGATGAAGGAACACAGTGACTGTCAGTAGGTTTGCTGATGACACCAAGCTGGGAGGAGTGGTGACACTGGAAGCTGTGCTGCCATCAGAGACCTGGACAGGCTGGAGAGCTGGGCGGGGAGAAATTTAATGAAATGTAACAAGGGCAAGTGTAGAGTCTTGAATCTGGGCAGGAACAACCCCAGGTTCCAGTGTAAGTTGGGGAATGACCTGTTAGAGAGCAGTGTAGGGGAAAGGGACCTGGGGGTCCTGGGGACAGCAGGGTGACCATGAGCCAGCACTGGGCCCTTGTGGCCAGGAAGCCGATGGTACCTGGGGTGGGTTAGAAGGGGGTGGTCAGTAGGTCAGAGAGGTTCTCCTGCCCCTCTGCTCTGCCCTGGGGAGACCACACCTGGAATATTGTGTCCAGCTGTGGCCCCTCAGTTCCAGCAGGACAGGGAACTGCTGGAGAGAGTCCAGCGCAGCCACCAAGATGCTGAAGGGAGTGGAGCATCTCCCGTGTGAGGAAAGGCTGAGGGAGCTGGGGCTCTGGAGCTGGACAAGAGGAGACTGAGGGGGGACTCATTCCTGGGGATCAATATGGAAAGGGGAGTGTCAGGAGGATGGAGCCAGGCTCTTCTGGTGACAACCAGTGACAGGACAAGGGGCAATGGGTGCAAACTGGAACACAGGAGGTTCCACTGAAAGGTGAGAAGCAACTTGTTGGGGTGAGGGTGTCAGAGCCTGGCCCAGGCTGCCCAGGGAGGTTGTGGAGTCTCCTTCTGTGCAGACATTCCAACCCGCCTGGACACCTTCCTGTGTAACCTCATCTGGGTGTTCCTGCTCCATGGGGGGATTGCACTGCATGAGCTTTCCAGGGCCCTTCCAACCCCTGACACTCTGGGATTCTGGGATTCTGTGTGATTCATTAACCTTTCATTTCAGAAAGCAATAGCCACAATGGTATAGACTCCTGCAAAACGTTTTCCCTCTAGCGAGAGTTATAAATATGCTAAGAAGGAAGGGAAGGAGTACCAGTATCCTGGCTTTGCTTCTCACAGCGGGAGTGGGGTCACTGGTTTTGACTGGACGGTGGATAAAACTAGGAGCACAGGGACCAGAATCCTTTGTTTTCACTTGCATTGTTTGCATGAAGTCTCTGCTGCAGCAGCTAAAAACGTTGTTGAGATTAAATTTAGGAAAATAGTGTATATGTGCATATTTACAGGTATATGGGAGAGGTTTCTGTTGAGTAATGTGGAACAGCTGAAATGGAATTTCTGTGTGAGGCACACATTGCTATCATTGCTGGTCAAAATCTGTAATCTCAGCAGGGCTTTCCCCTGCTGAATTTCAAACGATGCCCTTGGTGACCCCGCTGGTCCCCACCATGGACCAAAAGCACACAAACGGGGTTTTAACACGCACGGCTGGCCAGATCAAACCAGCAAAATAGCACAATGCAGAAGCAGTTTGGTATTAGCCTGTGGTTTGTGCATGTATTATCTGTGCAATTCCTGTTAGTGCTGCAGGAGAGCAGAGAAGAAGGGAGAGGACAACGAGGTGTGATCCACAGCTGGTACATCAGGAGTCCCCCATTTGCAGGGAGACTATAAACATAATGAAGCTTTTTCAATACGGACATACTGCCCTATTCTTGTGGCAAAACCAGCAGCAGGTGTAGTAGCTTTGCTCAGTCATGGAAACACAGAGCAGCTCGGGTGCAACCCCTGCTCGGAGCAGGTGAAGCAGATGTGGTGGAACCCGCCTTTGTCCTGCGCAGTCCTGCTCTGGGCGTCTGTTCCAGTGCTCCATCACCCTCACAGGGAAAACATCTCATATGGAACTGGAATTTCCTGTGTTCCAGTTTGCCTCCATTGTCCCTCATCCTCTAGCTGTACATCTCCTGGGAAGAGTCACCCTCTAGAACTTTTCTGTATCTCCCCATTAAATAGATGTAGAGAGCAATAGTATTTCCCCTCCACTTTCTCTTCTCCAAGTTCAAATAACCCAATTCTCTCAGCCTCTCCTTGTGCATCATGTACTTCAGCCCCCTGGTTATCTTAGGGGCCTTTTAAGCCCCTTAAGGGCTCATTTAAGCTGTGTTAACTCCAAATATCCATGTGTTTCTGGTACTGGAGAGCCATTAGGAGGTTTCCAGTGCTCAGGTACACAGCCATGTATGCTAAGTGGCTGTGAAAGGCCTGAAACTCTTTCAAAAGCAGCAGTAGAACGTTTTACAAGTGCATCACAAACTGTCAGACTTTTGCGTTTTATCTCCTCCATCTTGCGCAAAGCTTTCACACACTACAATATACATGATTTAATATATATCAATACAAGAAGCTGTCAAATGCCTGTTTGCTAAAGTTTTTCTGCTGGAATTAGGAGCTAGAAACTAGGACACTTCCTGAGCAGGCTTTACCTTCACTCGCGGTAAGAAGAAATATTAACAAGGACATCAGGACTTTGAAAAGTGTCATAGCTTTGCTGTCCTAGATTTAAAAAGGAAATAGCAACGCAGTGTCTGCTACATCGAGACTGACTCCCAGGAGCCAGCGGGAAAGCAGATGAAAAGCACAGCTTTCTAAATTTAAACCTCCAAATAAAGAGATCTTGCAAAGATCTTAAAGTGATACCTTAAATACACACTCAGTTATTAAGATAGCTTTCAAACTCTGGGTTTTGCTTTTGTTTTTTAAACACCTGGAGGTAAAACGGGGATGGAAGACCCCTAAATCCCGTGTTAAATCGCTGACTAGATGACTCAGAAACACCAGCCCGCATTGTAGGCGCAAACTCTTTGACCTCATTTAAGCTACTGCAAAAACAGAAACAGAAATATGGCAGTGAAAAACATATTTAAAAATAGAGGCTGAGATAATCAGGCATCATGTGCTAAATGCTGTTTTCTTCACTGCCAGGGAGGGAGGGTGGGAATCAGGAGGTTCCATAAAAGCTGAAAATGACAGTGGCCTGTGCAGTGAGAAGGAAGCGAGACCTGATCCAGCCAGCTCCTCAGCCTGGTGACAAAACTCTTTCTGGTTGTTTCCTGTGATTCTCCCAAGAGTTTGACCCCAAACGGGTCAGGTTTTCAGCCCCCAGCAGGTCGCTGAGGCTGGTGGCGGGTGACAAGAGCTGGAGACCTGCACCTCCCTGCGTAAAAAGCTCCAGCTTGTGTGGAGGCATCTGACCTCTGCTGAAAGTCACAGCGGGCAAACCCAGTGTTGTCTTTCCATCACCAGCACTTGCATAACTTGGGCAATCCCCGGAACGCAAGCCCCTTCACAAAACACAGGGAAGCGAGACTAGAGCTGGAAATGACCCAACTCGCAAAGAATCTGTCCTTTTATTCTGCTTTCAGTCAGACCGAAGGAAATAATCGGAGAGGTTGTCGCTTCCACTGGTGTGTGTGGTGGTTCGGGAGCATCCAGCAGCTCTGCTGATTTTCTTTTTTAACTGTGGTATTGCCTGTCGCACTCAAATCTCACTTACTGGCAGGAGCTGGCGTTGTTTTCTTCAGCTCAGACTTGGTGCTTGTTTGCATTCTCCTCTTCTACCCTTAACTTTTGGGAAAGAAGATGCTAGTGGCATATCTAGTGTTGCAGACTTGTGCTGTGGCTGCTGACTGATACGCTGGTGGAGCTCTTCTATAGTATCATATGGGAAAATCATTGGGAAAAGGACTTTCCTCTGAAACACTTCAAGATACCTTGGAGGGAAACAAATCCACTCTGCAATTCAACAAGAGAAAAAATATTACAATCGATGCATGAAACTTGAAAATAAGTTACTTTTACCTCTGAAATATTGCCAGCGCCAATATTATGAATAATTTTCTGAAGGACAGGGTAAAACCTGAAACTCCATAGTGACCCAACCAGTGAAAACAATCAAAATCAGAGCCCAGAAAGTTGGTTTGGTTTGGGGTTTTCTTTAAGAACTACTAATAGAGAAAGAACGCACTGTTTTGTTTCAAACTGTTCTGTTCTTATTGTTTAATGAAATACTCGAGGGGCACACAGGTATCTGCCTCCTTGACACGATGCTCTTAAAATGGATCCCTGGTCTTGCCGAGCTCACCACATCGCTTTGGAACCTTAGTCTGTTGTGCTGTCAAATGACCCAAAAAAGGCTTAGAAATAAAAACACTGAAATGAATTCACAAAAGTCACAGGAGGAAATGGGCAGGGAGGAATCTGTTCCTTTTCAATACAACCTGTAGGAAGAGACAGAGTAAATACAGCACAATCTCAATCATTTAGATGCCAAGAAAAAGGATCAACTCTGTTTGAAACAAGTGATTTATTGTGGTTTATATAGTCCCTACAGGGATCTGGATCCATGGACCTTCACCTACTACAAACCGGGAAGGAAGCCAAGAACAGCCTTTCCACTGGCCTTTGATGGTTATCGTTCCTATCAAGCCAAAGGAAACTGCAGAGTGAGACTCAGAAAGTGAATGTATTTCTATGGTTCAAAAATCTGTATGGATTATTTTTGTAATCAGAATCTCAAAGAAAAACCCTCTTAAGATCCATGACAAGCAATGTTCACATAGTTGACCCACATGGAATGGATCCTGTATCCATGTTCTGCACACCCAGATTGCTGTACCATACAATCTTTAAAGATATTGTAAAAAAATGAATATGGAGCCCTTTGTGTTAACATTCACTGTTTGATTTCTGAGCATTATTATTCTTATATTTTCTCTTTCCTGCCAGTCAGTAAATATTTCATGGATTCCCCTGACATTGGGACATTTTAGGTGAAAGTGAGACAGCACACGTGAGCAAACGCGCCAGGAGTTGGGCTGATTCACCAGTTGGATCCCTCTGGGACAGTCGGGGCACAGGATCTTAGGATCACTCCTACAGCATTTCGCATTTAGAATGATTGTGAGACATCTACTGCTTCAAATTATTTTAAAATGTATTTCCATATAACAGAGAACATAAAGGATATCTGTTCCCTTATGAATGGGCACCTGGAGTAGAAGTGGGTCCTTGGTGACCTTGGGTCACCATGATGCCAATGGGTGTTTATATTTTGGCAACTGATTGATGCCCCAAAACTGAAGACCCACAACAGAGGTGAAGTAGGATGGAACATGCGGGATTTGTGCCCAGACTGAGCTGAGCCTAAGCAGCTGCGTGATCCTAACTGGATACTTTAGGAGGATGTAACAGTGCTTAATAAAACCGTAGGCAACACTTTCCACAATCAGAAAACTTCACAAAATTAATCTTTATAACCTGTAAGATATTGGCATATCAGAATTTCACAAACTGAAACGCAATTGTTTGATTTTCTTGACACAAAGGACTCACAAAATTTCAAGGAATCAGGATAGGAAATTTACTACAGTGGTTTATAGTCAAAACCAGAGAAGCTTAATATGGGCTGGAGCACACACGTCCAGCTGGACCTCCTCATCTCCTGACTCCCCAAATGCTTTGATTACCCATGGGAACAGCTTTCCATGTTGTTTATAAATTACAAAATGAACATGACTTGACCACGCAACTTAAATTCAATCAAGAAGGCCCATCACTTTGAAGTTACAGCTACATTTAAGGGTTTAAATTCATTAACTAAGCAACAATATCGATGTCCTTCATGGTTACTAATGCTCATGGAGGAAAACATAAATATTACAATTATCAAGGGATATTTCTTCATGGATTTACGCGCGTTGCTGTTTCGTGCTGTATTCGGTGCCTCAAAGGGAGGGACTTCTCCAATTTGGTCATAAAGGTCCAAATTCATTTATACATGGAGGAAATAAATAGGAATTTTGCCAAAGGCTGGCAAAGCAGCTTTACCAGATCCCTGTCACGACATCAAATGGGAAACAACAAAAATTGATTCAGAGAGAAAACTTCCACTCCCCAGGATCAGGAATTATTTGACTGCTGTATCTTTGCAAAGTGATTCCTGAACTTTTTGCACAACCTCTGTTACAAATCCTGTGCTTATTACACTGCAACATCACGCTGCACATTAACTTGAATTTAGTTTTCTATTTTTTCTTAAGATACTTAGTATTAAAGAGAATCAATTAGTTGGATTGATGGTGAATTTTATCTCAGAGGAGTAATGCAAACGAAGTATTCAAAGCTCCAGACACCTACTGCAGCGCATTGGAGAGCGGCCAGTTTTCACTCACAATGTTCTGTGACTAAATTGAATCCAGATGTTTACATGGAATAAAACATTAACAAATGTCTCCCAAGGGCAGCCAATCATTATTGAGTGCCTTAATAACCTAAACCAAAAATTCTTTAAGGTGACAACTAGCCTTTAGCCAGAAAGAGACTTCTGTTTATTTTACTCTATTTTTTTAATAATGTAGGGTGCATTATCCTAATTTAATTCCAGCTTGTCATCAACAAAATACTTATCTGGGGTAATTCTGAAAAAGCTGTGCAACAAACCATTTGTGAAAGCAGTAATAACTTAGTTCTCAACATATGGTTCCAATTTTTTTTTCTGTAAACCTAAATTACTTGTTGTAGTTTTATTTTTGTAACACAAATCAGATATATTTGAGAGATCAAGACATAAAAGAAAAGCCGTATTTACATCTTAAAACTGCTTCGGTAGTCCACCATTTTGTCTCTATAGCAAGGTAGTACCATTCAACAATGTTCTAGTTCTTGAAGATTAAATTCATCAAGAGGTTATTATTTAACAGGAATTTCCTGGGAAGACGTTTAATCTTTACATTTCCTGGGGAAATTACATGACACTGTCTAAACAAACTTACAGTTTATTTGTGTCTGCAGCTTGTACACATACAAATCTACATTCCAGAGTTCACAAAAGCCATCAGAAGTTGACCCGTGAGGACTCACTCGCATGTCAAGAAGCTGATGTTCGTTTCCAGTCTGCCCAAGGACACCCCGAGGTCGGGCGAGATTCTCATTTACATTTCAACCGCCTTCTTGAGTAGTTCGGCCTGATTTGCTTTATTAGGAACTTGCAATACGCAGTAAGTGATGCTCCATTTTAGTTCTGAAAAGCATTTTGATAACTAAAAATGTATACTAAATTTTCTTACGTGTTTAAAATCTATTTTTCTTTCAGGTTTTGAAAGGCACTTTCCAACCTGTATCCCCTCTAGTCCAAATACAAGCCAGGCTCCTGTCCTTGAGGACTAAGATTGCCCATTCCTGTCATACGGAGAAATCTTATCCTGAAGTGCCACAAAGTGTTTAGTCAGGAAATCTCCTTCATTACTAAGACCCTCCAGGTACAAATTCCTTTCTCCTTCAAAACTATGCTGACGAAGTTTGTGCCCTTTCCTGTCCCAGCTCTTGCAACCACTTTGCACACAAAGACTCTCCAGCCTCCTGATTCACCAGACATATTGACCACACCAGAGTGGGAAAACGCGGTTGTGTCCTGAGTAGAAACTTCTCCCAGAGGCTTCACGAGAAAGTATTTTTGTGACCCGGAAAACTATTTATATCACATGCCTATTAAAATGCAATATATGGATAGAAAAGCTGAAGTTCTGTGTGAGGCGTAGACACTTGTAGAGTATCTTTATACATAAAGCTGTGAGGAATTACCACGAAGTTCAAAGAACACTCAACAACATCAGACACACTGGAGAGTTTAACCGTCCTGTTTTATACTTCCCTAAAGCAAGAGATGGAAATGGTAATATCTGGGCCGTGTTAAAAGCTTTCAGTGAGTTTGCCACGTGAAGAGACAATGGAACATGCCGAACTGCCCCAGCTAAGGCTGCTGAGGAGCCTTCACAGAGGAACGCCGGGGAGACTTCCCCACTAGCCGCACACAGACCATGCCAACACAAACACAGATGGCGAAGCCCTTCTCAGCCCCTATCTGGTATCAAAGGCAGGAGAAGGTATCGAATGAATTGTGCAAGCTGAAAGCATGCAAGGAATCCAAATTCCTCGATCTGCTTTGCAACAACAGCGAAGTGCTGCAAACCAGACAGCGAAGAGAAGGAGACTTTCTGGTGCTGCTTTTTGGTTGCCGCCGGTGGCTCCGTTCAGAGCGGTACCGCGGTAACGCGTCACCAAACCTGCTTGCCCACAGCTACACGCGTGGTACCACCTTTGCTTCTGCTTTACTTTAACTTCAGATCAGTTACTGAAATGAGATACCAGACATGTCAATGGCAAAGTCCCATGTTACACTGACATCTGGATGTCCCAGGGTAGACTGGGTGGTGTCATGGAAAGTATTCCATATTTATACCTTTTGGAGAACAAGATGTAGGTCTACATTTTATTTTGAAGGCAGACGACAGAAAAGCAGTAACTTCCAGAAATGTCCTCAGACACTAGAGAGATAACTGCAGTACACAAATCTATACAAATCGGATTACATGTCACTCCTTCCAGGCGCCTCTCCTCCCTTGGGAATCCCAGCCTATTAGTTTAAGGGGGTTATGCCCTCAGGTTCCCAATTTATTTCCACGGGAACTCCTAATTCTTTTAGACCTTTTGCAAAGCCGTAGTCGGAGACAGATGGTACCACTCCTTTCAAACTGCAGCTGTCTCTCGCTTCCCCATTCTCAAAACTTGTTTCAAATGCCATATCTTTTAAATAAAGTTAACAGGATCTGCCCCATGTTTTTTTTCTTGATAGTTTAATGCAATCAAAAGAAGGGTGCTCAGAGAACAAGGTGTGCCTTGGTATTTAATTAATCTTCATATATTGTTAGTACCAGAGCATCTTTGAAATTTTTCAATTTGGAACTTAGATAACAGGCTGAGAGTTGCAAAGGAGTAGGATACCAACTATACTTATGGTCTGCAAGTGCTACGGAATAAAAGTAACGCGACTGTAGCATAAACAGACTGTAGCATTTTCACATGTGAAAAAACTCTGCAGCTGCTCAGAACTGAAAATATGTAATAAGTAATAAGAAGTGGAAAGCAGGCAATTTCTGACTTTGCTAGTAATGGCACTCATGTCTGCATGAAAGACAAAAAGTAGGTGAAATTACAATATTCACCCATGGTCTGACATTTTTGCCTTTGCCGTGTCACGTCATATAACACTTGTATCTTCTGTTGATTCTGGATTGGTCTGCATTTATGCAGGTGCTTTGGTAGGAAAAAGACCTTATTTTTTTCAGGTCGAAATATCTTATCCTGACCATTCATTCACAGTACCTCTAATCTCGAGGGAGTCAAGTAAAGAGAGCTCACGACTTTGCTTTTCAGTAGAGGCAAGCACTCGCAGTCCTTGAACAAAACGAGCACAACAAATGGTCAAGTCATTTTAAATTAATCACAACCAACAGAATTCCTAAGCACTTCAGAGCTTCTTGGTACCTCTAGATAAATAAATAAATAGAAATCTAAAGAATTTTATGTGTTCGTATCTTTCTACTAAGGTAGCCTCCTGCTTAGATTGTATTTGGAACCACACTTGCAGCTGTGAACTTCTACATGCCTTTTAGCTGCAGCTCTTTTGGGGTTATTGTTTTGCCCAGTTCTGCTTGGAGAGGGTATGTTCCAGCTGTCACTAAGGAAAAATACCTGGATGTTAGACCATCTAGCAGTGGTTTTGTTGCTACACACAAACTAGGAAAGGAAAGCAAAGAAGTTATCAAAATAGATGGCAGATTTGGGCACACGCACAGCAGTTAAAGACAAAATGCTGATAGCACCAGGGAAATCAGCAGGACGCTTGGCCTTAGATGGAAATGAAGAACAGCAGAGTGATTCAGCTGTAAAACTCAAGTTTTGATTTCCACGATGGTTTACCATCTTTGCTGGGCCAGATCCTGAAACAACGGAGCAGTTATCATTTGTTTAGCCCCTATCAGTTTATCTGCTCATGCCTTCACCTACCATTAGTGCATCCGAATACTTTCCATATACAAATTAGTGAAGACCAAAATCTTTGTCATGTCTCTTTCTAGTGAAATCAAATGTTTGCGAGACCTTTACTTAAAATAAAAAATATAAAATGTGATTTTTTTAAAAATAATCGTTTGGTGCTGCCTGGGTTTTCTTGGGTATCCAGATTATATGTATCATTGCAACAGTAAGAAGACTATTTCCATGATGCAGATCTTGCAGAAGCCCCCAGAGACGCTCAGTGCCTGGGTTTAGTCTGCCCTGGCAGCATGGCTTTAAGCCAGAACTACTTACATGAAAAGTCTTTATCCAGAACTTTGTGCTCTACATTGTCCCTCAGGATTGCAGCTGTTGCCGCAGCATTTCAGAGACTGAAATTCCAGCTTCAGTCTAGCTGTAGTTTGAGCTGTTAACTACTGTGTCTTGTCACCAGATTAATGAAAAAAACCTTAGAAGATAATATGTAATGTAAATTTAATCTGTGTAACAGCAGCATTATTGAGCCAAATATTACTACTGGGTAAATCCATATTTCACTGAACGTGACTGCCACCATATACAGTGTTCTGAGCTTTGTTTAGAAACAATCTGAACAGCCCCATCAGTTATATGAGACATGATAACGAACAATTCAAGCAGAGGATTGATGACAGGAGACACATCTAGAGAATATGTTTCATGTGTACTGTCCTCTCGAGAAGGAAATTATGCTGGTAAATAGGAACCACACAAGAGGCAAACTTCCTCTTGGTACCAGCACAGCTGTCATGAGGGAGGAATCAATGTCACGAGCAGTTTGAACTTCAAATAATAAAGTGCGTTAAACAGCAGAGGAAACAAGTTCAGATGCAAATACCTCTACCCCGTGCTCCACAGCCCAGACAAAGCGTGTTGCTTTAAGGCTGATACAAGTCTCCAAGGATATTGCTGGAGCTTATCTCCAAAGTTATCCCAGATGGTCCTTCTTGGCTGCACATCGCAGTAGCCGCCTCAATGACAGGAGTGATAAAACTCAGTCATTGTGTTAAGATCAGTCAGCAGCTCAGGGAGTGTTTCACCGCTTGGAAATGCCCCGGAGAGCCTCGGTGAGCCCGGTCCATGGCAGCTGCTACCAGTGTCTGACAGAGATCAGCACCGTGTGCTGGGACAAGCGCAGGGGCTTCCCGGGAGACACAGCAAATGGAGCCAACCCCCCCCAAAATGAGTAATGGGTGGCCACAGAAAAAGCCTTATTTTCAGGATATGCATCTTTATTAGTGGCCCTTTAGAAATGAAGCCTCATAACCAGAAACAAAGACCTATTCAGTATGAGAATAGCTCAAGAAACACACTCTGGAACTATTACATTCAGAGAGGAAGCAAAAATCCTCCTAAACTTTGACCCACAAACCCACAAAACCACTCTATTTGCCTAAACAAAGCACTTGAAATGGGTGTAAAAAGTCCCTTAGCGTTATTTTTTGTATTGTGACCTCCTGTCCTCCTCTTCTGCCCGTTACCATTTCTCATTGCATTGATGTTGTGTTAACTCGTAAGCTCCTTTAAGGCGTGTTCTGTCCCTGTCATGCACTACTTAGCTCCTGGTTGTAAGCTGTGGATAAATCCTGGCGTACTCTAGGAACACACCAGAATCCCATCACATAGCGACTGCGTGAGCATTCCCTAGTCGTGAACAGACTGGTAATAAATATCAACTTTATCAAACCATCTCATAGGAATTTTAGAACCAAATTCAAAGGAATATTGGCCTTTACAAAATTTCATAGGGACAGAATGATGCGTATCTTGGATATCATTCACATGAGCTTGTGATTACTCAAATGAGTCCTACTGAAAGAAAATAGTGTAAATGCATATTGAGGGAGAGCCAATATCTAATATTATGTGGTAGAAAGAAAAACTCCAGAACTTTAATCTTCCAAAATCAAAATGTTTAGAAATAGCAGAATTCTCATATTGTATTTGCAGCCACCTCAAGCATTTAATACATTGTGTTTTGAATTTTGAAACTTAAAAAGCTAAACATTGAAACCAAAACTGAATTTGCCCAAGTGAAAGTTTTAAGATTTAGTCCATCGAGAAATGTCTTTATGTATGAAAAATGTTCTTCTGTGAAGAACAACTTCTTTGGTAGCATAAGAGAAAAAAAACTCTCGGTAAATTAAATACATCTTGGGAAAAAATCTTTCAAAGGCTTCCTAACTGAACTTGCCTGGGTTCACGCTATTATTTGAAATGCCATGCAAACATTCGAAAGCCATTAGGAACAAGATGTCTCCAAGTTTTACTTCTTAAGAATTAGCAACAAATACCTATTGAAAAGACAATTTGTTTCTCATTTAGGAACAGAGGTGTCGTGTCTTTTTTAATGGTACTCTTACAGAAGCAAACCAAAAATGTGTTTCTTTTTCAAGCACTTTCAGCAAGTCTGCAGAGCCAACATAGAAAAGGTTCTAAGTATTAGAGGAAGTGTTTTTATTCCCTTTAATGAGGGATCAGTAATTGCCTTTAGGGTTGTCTTGGAATCAGTGATTGAGTTGGACTCAATGAGACTTGCGGGTCCCTTCCAACCCAGGGCATTCTGTGAGATTCCAAACACATTTTGGGGAGTCAACTCTTGCTGCATGTTCTCACACTCAAAACCAGGCCATCTACTTGCTCTGGATGAGGATATTTTAGACGAGCCCATTCCTGGGAAATCTGTCCTAGCTGCTTCTGTTAAGTCCTAAACATTTCTGAACAGTCAGAAGCACATCCCAAATCCTATTTCAAAATAAAGCAAGTCAGTTTAAACACCTCCACTGACAATGCTATGGTTAGTGCTAACTAGATCTGAACTTTCCCCAAACACAGAAAGTTTTGAAGTCAATTTTGGCTTTTGTCTCGGAAATGAGAATATTTGCATGAACTATAGCTTTGGAGCTGCCGCTGCAGTGTATTAACCGGAGAAACTACTCTCTCCATGTCCAGCTTTGCAACCCCACACGTGGACGTTTCCAGTAAAGAAATAATACAGTAGGTATAAGCCTATACTGAACTAACCAAGAATTGCACAGAAACATATTCTGAAACTCGCAACTTTTGTAATCTCTGACAAGCAAGTGCTGTGCAAGTTACTTGACCAGGCTCAAACCCTGATTTACTTATGCAGTCTGGGAGTTTTCTCCTTCCTCGTGCTAGAATGGGACTTTAAACAAAGCTACATAGCTGAGTTATGCTCCCACATCATCGCTTAAAAATAAACTTATAACTGACTTTTTGTAAATTCATTTTCAAAAGTTTTCTGTTAATTCGCATGGATTCTCAATCCCTCAGATAATTAAAATGCTCAGATTATAACCATTTACATAATTATTCGTAATTAGCTGGGCTATCTGTGTTCTACTTGTTATCTAGGACTTTCTGTTGATTACATGCACGCCAAAAAGTGGATCTCAAAAATAGAAGCTTCCATTTAATCTCCTCTGCATTACACAGAAATATTTGGCACTTGTTCATAATACATTAGCTTCTAAGTAACATAATAATAGAGCTGGCTGTCTGACTCGGGGCTATTTCTGCAGCTGCTAATTTGATTTTTTCCCAGTAAACAGAAAACTTTCCCCATTATATATACCATCATGTGGCTTTTCTGCTTGCAATGAATTATCCCAGATTGCTACATAACTAGATAACCTGATAAAACAAATTTTGTTTGTTTCAAATAACCTTCATTCAAAGCATCCACTTCATACAATGACAGATGCAAAGTGAGGATATAATGACTTTTTAATAAACACATCTTATACTTTTGACTGATTTATTTGACCGTAGTATATCTTAGGTATGAAAAGAAGAGGTGTGTGTGCTCCAGGGGCTCTGCTAACACAAATCTGTAGCACAGACAAGGCACAGATGGGCAGCTGCACACTCAGGGACACATTGGTGCAAGCTCATTGTGCAGGTGTAGTTGTTCTAGATCTACATTACTCTTGCAGATCTATTTACTTGGTCTACGTGAAGTTTATTTCCCCATATCTAAGAAAAAGCATCAATATTACAGTGTCCTTAAAAAATAAAGCATGCTGCATGCTAGTACAGCATATAAATATTCTTACATAAATAATGTGCTGCTAGTTTAAGTCACAGCTTAAAGATAAGCCCGGAGCTGTACACGTTCTGTCCCATCCTGGACTTGTTCCTGAGCTTAGTGGAACAATTTCAAGGAGAGATGGGGGTAAATGTTTTCATTTTGTGCTTAAAGAGCCGGTCAAGTAGAGCTGAGGGCCTTTAAAGGGGTAAAAGTCAGAGCTCTTGTGCAGTGAGTACATGGAAACTTACTCGGCAATTCAAAAATCTCAGATATAGGTTTTGGTTTCACTGTTAGTCATTGCAGACTCTTTCAGAACATGGAAGACTGAATTCAAAATCGAATTCGTGTCACTTTATTCACAGTTGTTTTTACTGTAAGAACTGGACTAGCAGTCCTACACAATTCAGGGAATGCAGTGCTATACAACACACTTGACCCTACACTTCTTCCAGTTAAAAACTCTGAAATTCATGTGGATTTTGCCAGTGAGGATGTAACTTTACCTCCCATCCCTGGCCCCAAACTGACAAAGATCAAATAACCCTAGAGTTCCTTAAATAACACAGATTGCATGAACAGGATGTCTGAGTAGATGAAACACTGGGGGTCCTCAATGGAGACTAGCCAGACTGTGTGCAATGAGAAGTATTTTGCCTTTTAGGTAGCCACAAATCAAAGATGTGCAGTTTCACATAACAATTTAGCTGTTGTTAATAACCTCCAAACATACCTCTTGGTTTATATTCAGCTGACATTAAGATGCATTTAAATAATAAAATCCACAGTAATCTGAGAATGTACTTCCGTTTGCTGATCCCACATCAGACAGTTTGTACAACCAAACTACTGGCTTTTCAAAATACAAATCTGAACAATTCCCGCAGAGGTTTTGTGTTATTTTTGTCAGTCCCTTAAGGAGTTGTAAGAAGGTGATTCAGAAAGATGGTCTGACCATTCAAATCCAGACTGAACATCATCACCTAGTGAATCTGAGAGACAGAAATGAAATCATTATGATACTGTGGTTAATCCAACAGTCACCTCCTTGGGCGCCAGAGAAACCACCAGATAGAAACCTCAGTCCCTCTGATTAGCACTGCAACGTTTGAGCACAATCCAGAGATTGGGAAAGGAGGCAAAAAGCGAGCCACAGTTTGTGTAAGGGAACAGCAGAGACGGTGCCCGTGCCGGTGGCAGCAGAGGATTGATGGAGAGAGTAGTACCTGAGAATTCTCCTATAGTGAGCACTTTCAGTCGAAACCTTTCCTTGCTAATGTTGCTGGCATGGGGTCCAGTTCCTGGGGACAGTGGGTTAACAATGCATAATTACATGACAACTCATATTTGTGCAACAGTTACGAAGCTTTCAGTACTATGACCACACTGCTCCTTCTGTGACTGAGAAAAGGACTTTGGCAATCACGTTTAGAATTCTTACTAATTTTCTCCATCAACTTCAAGAAGTAATATTTAAATAAATACATTTCTTTGTTTCACCTTTCACACCCGCTTTCATGAGGGGAAAGCAAATGAGTGCTAGAGACATCTTCATAGCAGATTTCATGGGATCTCGCAGAAGTGATTCTGATGTGGTGGAATGTCACCTCTTCACCAACGTTATTTTCAGAAAGACCGATCATCTGCAATCACAGCTGACAAGGGTGGGAAATGGAGATGCGGCTTTAGCTCTCTCCAAGTCACCAGCTCCCAACTGATGAGTTCTCAGAGAAACCCCAAATTTGAAACAAGCTGGGAACATTTTTTCTTGCTGGGCATGAAGATTCAGTGGAGCAGTTCAGGGACAGGAAAGAATATTAGATTGCCTCCTTCCAGTTCCTAAGGAGATTTCATCTACATACTTCTCCTACAGTTCTGTCTTTGTTCTATCCACTAGAAGATAAAATAGTAATAAAAACATTCATGCCACCTTATGCTGGAGTCCTCATATTGACCCTAAGGACCCTAAATACATATTTGCACCTACAGGCCACAAAGCAGCGCAGGACCTGGATTGAAACACACAAATACCACCCGTCAGCTGCTCTAGAATTTTCCACCAAGCTAACAAGGAGACGCATCATTTCTGTCCGGACAGAAACACACAGAGAGCGTTCAGGCATCTGGAGATGGGTAGCGTATGTTATGAAGGGAGTTGAAGAATAATAGATGGAAGTTTCTTGTTAAAGCCAGAAGAATGCGTGCCCCTAGGCTGCAATAAAGAACAAGACATCCCAGTTCCCATTGTCCTTAAGTAACCACCACAGCCATCTCCACAGACATCTTTGTGGCATTAATATTGTGCTTCCTTTCCCGGGTACACAGACTAAACCCTCTGGTTGCAGGTTTGCTCAGCTATGCTTCCGTATATAGGTCAGATAAGAAAAATTAAACTTGCAGAAACCAGCTTATTTGTGTTAAGGCCTCCAAGAAGTGCTTAGTTGGCATAATTCAATTTCTTCAGTGTTGTATCAACAAGAATTCTGCTAATAAAAGACAAAGTTTCCTGCGTGGTATGAAAAAAAAGATTTTATAAATGGTTCATTATTTGAAAAAAAGGCAGTTCCCCATATACAGAAAGATCAGGTCAAGCATCTCTTGTATGAGATTTTTTTAAAAATAATTTGGGTACCACCATTTCAGTAATTGTGTAGAAATCTGGAAGCAGTTTTTGTTATAGAAAATGCCTTATGAAAAAGGTCCTTTCAGGCTGGGAAGGAGTGTTACGCAAGCCTGCTGCTCCAGAAGCCAAAACCCTGCCCCATCCATTGCATAACCAGCTCCAAGGGAGATCTGAGCTCCGCTCCTTTAGGAAGGAGCCTCCATAGAAACTCAACAAGTTACCAGCCTTCCCAGGCAGTAAACAAGGCGTTTACTGTCACTTGCTATTTACTGGAGCCAATTGTGCGAAGTTTAATTTTTTCCCCCTTCTTATTTCACAGTGTAAACAAAGAAGCAACTTACAAAAAAGTGACACTAGGCAGCCTGTCTGCTGTTGACACCATTCTGATCTGGGAGTCGTGGTGCTCCTTTGAAATGCTGAACAAGCCTGTAGGCTGCGGGTACAATGCTGAAAGGAGGCGGGAGAGGAAGCAGCAAACCGAGATGCTCCGCGTCGGAATGCACTGAAGAAAACCAAATATTGCAACCGATATTTCAATTCCTCAAGTGTGGAACGAGGCCTACTGATCTCAGCCTTAACAACTGAAACCACTACAAAAAAACGTTGGGCTGATTTATATAGACATCAAAAAATGTCATGCTTAACTGTGGATCAAGAGACACCTTAACCATCCAGCTTTCACTGTGCTGTTCTTTCCAGCTTGCAGCTCTCAGTCCTGTTGCGGGCCATGCTGAAGTGTTCTGCCAGCTTTGTACAGCTGAAGAGGTTACAGAGGAATACAGCTGAAAATAACAGCCCGGCTTTCATTGCCCACATCCACCTGCGCTCAGTCTTGATCAGTATCAATGTTATTCTTCCTCTATGGTCAGCGCTGCCTTCCTCAGCCTTCTGCACACACATTGTTCTCATTTTCACTGGCCTGGGAGCTGATTCCACATGCAGAGTGCCGCACTGGGGCTTTCCCTTTGTAGTAGATCGAGTGCACCCTCAGGAAGTTTGCAGATGACACAAAGTTGGGTGGGAGTGTTGATGTGCTGGAGGGTGGGAAGGCCATACAGAGGGATCTGGACCAGCTGGATCAATGGGCTGAGGCCAATTGTCTGAGGTTCATCAAAGCCAAGTGCTGGGTCCTGCACTTGGGTCACAACAACCCCATGAACGCTGCAGGCTGGGGAAGAGCAGCTGGAAAAGGCCCTGGGGGTGTTGGTGACAGCGGCTGAACATGAGCCAGCGTGTGCCCAGGTGGCCAAGAGGCCACCAGCATCCTGGCTGGTACCAGCACTGGTGTGGCCAGCAGGACTAGAGAAGTGATTGTGCTGCTGTACTGGGCACTGGGGAGGCCAAACCTCGAATCCTGGGGGCAGTTTTGGGCCCCTCATCATAAGAAGGACATTGAAATACTAGAGAGAGTGGAGAGAAGGGAACGGAGCTGGTGAGGGGCTGGAGCACAAGTGTGATGGAGCGGCTGAGGGACCTGGGGGTTCAGCTGGAGAACAGGAGCTGAGGGGAGACCTTCTGATCTCTGAACTGCCTGAAAGGAGCTTGGAGCCAGGGGGGTCGGGCTCTGCTCCCCAGGAACAAGCGCCAGGAGCAGAGGAAACGGCCTCAAGTTGCGCCAGGGGAGGGTGAGGTTGGATCTGGAAACAATTTCTTCCCCAAAGGGCTGTGGGGCATTGGAACAGGCTGCCCAGGGCAGTGCTGGAGTCACCATCCCTGGAGGGGTTTAAAAGGCATTTAGATGAGGTTCTCAGGGACATGGGTTAGTGCTAGACTTACTTTATGGTTGGACACCATGATCCTGTGGGTTTCCTCCAACCTAAATGATTCTATGATTCTAAAAGGCAAAAGGAGAAAAGGAAGATTCAAATATCTCTTGAAATCTTGATAGCCCATTGGACAAGTCTGGTCTAGGGATTACGTTTTCCAGAGTCAAAACTACATAAAGGACTCATATTTAAGAGCTTGTATTTATAAGAACTTTTTCACCTGCTTATTTCTTCATGCCTTGTCCTTCCAATCTCATTCAGCTTGGAAAGCATGGCCAGAGGTTCTGCTCGAGAGCAGGCTGCAGTTCAGAATGGCAAATGTTGAAAGAGACAGGTAAAGATTGTTTAGATTTAGTTTTGCACAGAATTTTGTTTACCCTTGATTTTAAAACCAGAATTCTTAGGTCTGGCGTTACATCTTTCCAAACACCACATTTGTTGATTACTGTTTAGGGTGAAGAATTTTTGTAGAACAGGATGTAAATTTACATTGATTTCCTTCCAGCAGCAGTTTTTCAAACAATATCTCCTGGGAAAAGAAGTTTTGTTATTCATAAGATACATTGTTTTGTCAATCATTTTACTGCAAAGCATTTGGCAGAACTGAATGACCTGAATTCCATTTCTTCATTGATTTACGAAGAGAGTGAAGTATAGCAAGAATAATACCCATGTTTGAAGAAAGCAGCTGCACAGTCACCCAAAAGAAAAATTTACTCACCATGCTTACACCATTATGTGGCATATTTCACTTGAAAATAATAGCCACCGTGCTAAAAATCTAGCCCAATATATTTAAATCTTGATCAGCAATTAACTGTAAAAAGCAAAGTAATGCTGCAGTTTGAAATACAGAACCCAGCAACTAAAGATCTGTCCACTACCCCGCAGCACCTGAAGGACGGCCTTTCGAGTTTTCCGCTTCTAGGATTCATCAGGTGTGATTCATAAGATTAAAAGCGATGAAGTTGAGCATCAGCACAAATCCCCCTGTCCCTTGAATCAGATTGCACAGCACAAGTGACCGAGCAACACATCCTACCTGCCTTTCAGACACACGAATTGTCCGGGCCATGGCTCAGCGTGGCCTTTATAATAAACAATTAGACAAGCAAATGCAAAGATAAAAATCATAATATGACATACATGAACACGAGCATTATTCCACAAGGCACACAAGGCACAATGTAGCCACAAGAACTATCAAATGCTATTACTCAGCATCTACATGCAAACCAGCTCTGAGAACCTTTTCCCCTTCACAACTAATTTTTCTATTAAGTTATAATCATTAATCAGAGCCTGATGATCTAACATACAGAGCATCCCCTTTGCTTTGCTGCTCCTGATCACTTAAAAAAAATCCAGCTGCTTTCTTTGAGATGCTCAAGTCCCCTTGAAAGCCCATTTTGACCATACAAGTTCCTGGGCATCCTGGAAGTCACTTTAAACACTGACAAAACGAGGTAATGATTGAACAGAGCCCGGCAAAGGAAGGCCTTTCAGCCCTCACCTCAGCCCTCACATTGTTTTCTAATTAGTTACTGCATTTGAATCTATGCCAAACAACACACCCTTAGCTAAGCGCCCATTAAAAGTTTGGGCAGTAAATTAGTCAGGTTGTGCAATGCCTTTTAACTCTGTCAAGCCAAGTAAATATTGCACTTCGGAAGTGGAAGCACTTCGAGTAACATAAATAAAATGTGTTCAGAATATAAAAAAACCCTCTTGACAAAAGGTGTTCCAAAAGCACTTTCTTTTCCTTGAAATCAAAGGGAAGAAGCCAACTAGGCAGTTCTGAAAATTCCATTAGGTGTATCCCTGAATATTCAGTTATCAAAAATATCTTGACAGCCAGAATTTTCAATGAACTGTAGTGGTCTGGGTAAGCTGTTTATTTATGGTCCATTGTGGTAGCTAATGAAACGGATTATACTTCAAGAGACATGCATGTTCTAAAGCAAAGGGTATCCAAATGTATTACTTTAAAAATCTGAAAGAAGTCAATAGAGATTATATCATACTGTAATGTATAAATGACTCACTTTTTTGATATAAAGTATTATTTTCCCAGAAAAAAAAAAAAAAAGAAAAAGACATGAGGCCAGACATCTACAGACACATTACAGTTGGGCTAGGTCATACATAAGCAACCTGTGGACCATGTTTTTGATCTGCAATATAATTCTCAGTGTAATCGTCTCTACAAACTCAATTACACAGTCTGAGTTTAGTCTCCATCTAGGCACATGCAGTGAAATAAAAGAAATGACAGTGGTATCTAGTTACAGACAGGATTTGTGTAATGGTTACAGTCTGGGTCAACTTCTCAAAATGGAGTTATTTTATTATTTAATATATATTATTAAATGAGTGCAAATATGGGTTTTTTTTAAGCTTAAGTGTGTTTGTAATGAAGTATTCTCTGGCAGTGACTAATGAGCAGTAACTATTATTAATCTATAACCTAAGAGAAGATAAGAGGAAGAAGCTACTTCTTGTTTGATGGCTCGTCTTACCAAACCCTGACACAGTGTCAGTTATCCATCCAGTTGCATATAGAGCAGACTTGGACAAATATGTCTGTGTAATTTATAGGGGAAAACATCACTGGGAACTGTTTTATCCTGCATGTGCCAGAGCATTTCATTTATTATCATATATAGACGTATATGGTATATATACATGAGATATAGACAAGATATTTATATATATGTAATATTCTATTTGGAACAGGGAAATACTAAAAGGACTAAAAGCAGGCTGAGAACAGATCTTTAAACATAACTATCAATACTTGCAGGTTACCAGATGATCCATTCTCAGATTGTGCCATTTATGCTTGTAGAGGCCATCTAGACAGTTGTGCAAAATCTTTACAGGATGGCAAGTTACATTAATGATGCTAAACACATGGTTTGATGGTCATATTGAAAACATAACTGAGCATATTGCAATGTAGGCAGAAAAACACAAACCCACATATTTGAGGTGGAAGACATCCTGACAAGCACAATTCAGCTCTTCGTGCAACCTTGTCATACAAAGGGTCAGTAATACCTGGCTTAATCATTTTATTACTACGGTAGTTCTTTACAGGGGTTCTTTACAGACACTTTGTGTCTGTGCACACCTTTGGAAAGGCAGCTTCTTTTCAATTCTGATATCCACACTTCCAGAATGAGAATATTGTGGAAGGCTTAAGGCACAGAGGCCCCGGCAGTGACACAAGGGACATGGAGGAGAGCAAAGCTGAACTTTGTCGAGGAAAATTTTGGTAGGTGACAGTCAGTAAGCATAGTTATTTACACATTAAAAAAAGCTTTATGGTTTTGCTGTTAAACAGAAACGGATGCAAGAGAAAGCCACTGTTAATATTTCCTACCAGTGAGATTCCCCTATTTTTGATAAACATTTTTGTCAAAGTAAGTGGCACAAGAATCTCTCAACTAAGCGCTTTCTTACCAATAGATGGGCCTTAATGGCACTGTCTCTCCTCATTCTCTCCTTGCAGCATTTCACAGAATCACAGAATCCCAGAGTGTCAGGGGTTGAAGGGCCCTGGAAAGCTCATCCAGTGCAATCCCCCCATGGAGCAGGAACACCCAGATGAGGTTACACAGGAAGGTGTCCAGGCGGGTTGGAATGTCTGCACAGAAGGAGACTCCACAACCTCCCTGGGCAGCCTGGGCCAGGCTCTGCCACCCTCACCCCCAACAAGTTGCTTCTCATCTTTCAGTGGAACCTCCTGTGTTCCAGTTTGCACCCATTGCCCCTTGTCCTGTCACTGGTTGTCACCAGAAGAGCCTGGCTCCATCCTCCTGACACTCCCCCTTTCCATCTTGATCCCCAGGAATGAGTCCCCCCTCAGTCTCCTCTTGTCCAGCTCCAGAGCCCCAGCTCCCTCAGCCTTTCCTCACACGGGAGATGCTCCACTCCCTCCAGCATCTTGGTGGCTGCGCTGGACTCTCTCCAGCAGTTCCCTGTCCTGCTGGAACTGAGGGGCCACAGCTGGACACAATATTCCAGGTGTGGTCTCCCCAGGGCAGAGCAGAGGGGCAGGAGAACCTCTATGACCTACTGACCACCCCCTTCTAACCCACCCCAGGTACCATTGGCTTCCTGGCCATAAGGGCCCAGTGCTGGCTCATGGTCATCTCACAGAACGCAAAAAGCTGGACCCCAGGACAACTATCCAAATATTAGGTGAACTACAATTGCCTGTCATCTGCAGGCCAAGCTGTGTAATATTTGGCTGAAAGTACAATATAACTATCTTTACTCACTACATAACAGCATGCAGGCTAATTATGAACACAGCAGAATGCAAGCGGCTTCTGGAGAACCAGCCACAGTGATTCCTTGAATAGCAAACATGAAGTATTTAAAAATACATTACTTCATTACAATTAACTACACATAATGAAGAAGACAGGGTTAAAAAACAAGTCAGAAATTCACTTGGTATTCAGTAAGAGTAATTAAGTTGTTATATCAAGGTATCATTTTGCCTCAGGTTGCATGACAAATGGTAGTACATATTCATACACACAATAGCAGTATGTACCCTGAACAAACTTACAACATATGGATCCAATGAGCATGAATATTACACATTTTTCTTCCCTGTATCCATTAAGAATGTAACAGTATGCCCATAACACTGCCAAGCCAATCTTCTGCGTTTAGTGGTTAACAACACACATATTGAATAAGACAGAACACCAATGTCTCTATTATTATATTCAAGCGATTTACCAAGAAGTTGTGAAGTTAGTTGTTAGTATTTTCTCTTCCACCTGCAGTTTCAAAGCTGTGAAATTCAAGCCCTTTTGTGCTTTCAATGGATCTCTTTACATTTCAGAACATGAGCTACAGAACAAGGCCAGTGTGATTAAGATTATTCTGTTAAACATAATATTTTACATAGTGAAATACATGGTATACCATTTCCTATAAACCTCAAATGTGGAGAGCTATAGCTATAATACTTTAAGATTTAGTGACATCACCAGCAAAATGAGGATATTTCCAAGATACATTTGCCTTGAATTCTCTTTGTTAGGACCAACAGTAGCTCTTTCAGGCACATATTTTTAAATAAAGTAACTCATATTATTCAACTGCCAGACCAGACTTTCAGCAGATGGATTTAATTAACAAATGTAGCACACCAGGCAAGCAAAGAATGTCTCAAAAATCAGAGGTAAAAGCAAAATGGTAATCCACAGAACATTGATAAATTCCATAGCATTTGCTAATTGTGTGCTAATTAAGCAGATCTTGTCTTCCCCAGATTTACCTTGATGACTAAACAAGTGTATAATCTGTGAAATTTATACTCACTGTACCAAAAAAAACGCAGTAGCTTTCTGTTGGAAGCTTTTCCATGGCCTGTTTCCTGTTGATTTGTTCTACTTAGGTATCTAGCTAGTTTTCATTGGCAGGATTTTCTGTTGCTGAAGGACTGGAATGTTGAGGCTTTTACATTGACACACAGGTTTTCTGCGTGTGATCTCTCTGTTTTACATGTCCTGGCCGTTCTGAAAATGCCAAAGCAATCAGATTAAGATTTCCTTTCCTTAAAATATATGATGATGTGTCTGTAACTGTGTCTACCCACTAACATACATGCATAAAAACAACATGCAAAGATAATCCCACTAATAAAACAGCTGCACTTTAATTGTTTCTGGACAGAAAGATGTCATGCTTCTCAACTGAAGTTTTACTCCACAAGAAACTTAGTTGAACACTTTCAGAAAACACTTCCACAATCGCATCTAAACATGCAGTTTCATAGACTGTCATAACGAGAAAGCTCCTCAATATTTTCCACTTTATTGTAAACTTAGCTTAAAAAATTCCAATTTGAAGCCCCACCAAAACTGCAGCTTGGTTGGTGTCTGTGAAGTGGGAGAAGTGGGTCAGCAGGCTGATGGGCAGGACTCCATCCCGTGGGAGTCGGGCTGGAGGCCTGGGGCAGCAGGAACCTTGTGAAATTCAGCACGGACAAGTGCAGGGTCCTACACCTGGGCTGGATCAACCCTGTGCAAGAAGACAAGCTGAGGACAAGTCAACAGAAGCCCACAGTGTGCTCTAACAGCCACAATGGCCAATAGCAACCTGAGCAGTAGCAACAGGAATGGTGGAAGGAAGCAATTGTTCCCCTGTACTTGGTGTTCAATAGGCTGCATCCAAAATATTGTGACCCATTTGGGGTTCTCTAGTCGAGCAAGACATTGATAAACTGGAGAGAGAGAGTTCAGTGAAGGACAATGGAGACAACTGGGGCCTGGAGCTCTCATCCTGTGAGAGAAAAGAGCACTGAGAGCCCCTGGGGAAGGGAGGGACCCCATAGCAGCCCCCGGGACCTACATGTGATATCGTAAAATCGGCAAAGTGACAGACTCTTCAAACCACATTTTAAGGTTTTAAAAGTAGTATTTCTTACTCAGCACCAGGGCTGGAGTGAGGGTGTCCCTCCATAGGTCTGCTGCCGACTAGTTGGTCATACATGGCTTATGCTTACAGAAAAATTACATATTCATTACAGTTCTTGGAAACCATTAACATATTTCGTGCCTGTTCTAACACAAGCTATCCGTTAAGCAATGCTAAGCAACATTCCAATGTTTCTCAGTTACCTGTTTTAAAAGAATATGTTGTAAATCTCTGTCAATTTTAAGAATAGGGTGTGATTACTAAGTACAAAGATTCTATGTTTACAAGGTCTGCTTATACACAAGATCCTATGGTTACATTGTTGGTTAATCTTTGAAGATTGCTACCTTAATATTCTCCTTAACTGTATGTGTTCTATAATTCCTTAAAATACAGTTTAATAATTAGAAATACAGGTATCACAAGGATGTCATCAAGGAGACAGAAGCAGGCTCCTCATAGTTTTGTATAGTGGAAGGATGGGTGGTAAAAGACAAATTGAATTGAGAGAGGGTCATATGGATACGATGAAAGAATCTTTCACGCATGAGGACAGCGAAGCAGTGGAACAAGTCGCCTAATCTCAGTTCTTGGAGGTTTTCAGGGCCCAACAGAATAAGGCTCTGAGTGGAATGGTCTTGTAGCGGACCCTGCTTTCAGTATAGGGCTGGACCAGGTGATGTCCTCAGGTCCTTCCCAACCTGCATTAATCTGATGTTATATTGACTTAGCAAAACTAGGTCCTGTCTTGCACTAGTTGTTCACCAAATTAATCAGCAGGGAGAATAAAAGATGGTTGAGATCTTAGACTTCACAAAAGCATTCACTAAAGAGAACATTAAGAACATGAGTACTGATAAAGCCAAAGTAAATGAAAAATGACATTATTATTATTTTAAGAAGGAATAAGCATACTAAATGCTGGCTTTGTTGCTCTGAAAAGAGAAGGTATATAAATGTAATACTGTAATGTGCATGGAAAGACAAATTTCCACATCAAAATGTTTGTATTTATAAAGAAGGAATGATCTTGTTCCTGTCCTCCTCATCAAAGGAGGGCTCTGGAAAACCATCTTGGGGTCTGAGACACAAGCTTGGAGCCTTATTTTTGGTTCAATAACAGTAAGATTTTGCTGTTACTGTGTTCATGGGAAGTCTTGAATCCTAATTTGCATATATACAGGAGGATCCCTAAAGCTACACTGTGTTTTGTTTGCTTAGATACAAAAATATTCAAGGACTCTACAGAAGTATTTGAAGTTAAGCAGATGTAAGTTACTGTAGGCTGAAAAAAAGTTATCTAAGAGTAATTTTTTTCTAACATTTAGAACTTTATAGAGCAGTGAACAGCCATGGGGCTTTAGATGGATGCCTTGACTCTCTGGATGAAATGTATTCCTTTTATTTTCTTATTAAAGACCTTACATTTGCCATTGAGTAGAGAAATGGTCGGCCAAGCAGAGCTAATGTGCAGCATCATCACAAACATCATCAGCCTCTCCAATAATACATTTACTGGAAAAAGTTATGTCATTGAGACAGTTTTTTTTCACATCTAAAAAAATCCCCAAACATGCACGTAGTCCTATTAAGGTCAGCTGAATAAGTGCTGCAGGACCGGGCAGATGATCTGTGATATTACATGCAAATTTTAGAGTATTTAATAGACATTGTTAATGAAATTCACAAGGTTCTAAGCTTCCCAAATAGCTATTTCAGTGTCATGTGGATTCTTTCCAAAGATTGCCTTAGCAGCCAAGGTTTGCCTTTAATTTCTGACCTATTTTTGGAGAGAAAACAGTCCCAGTAAATAGATTACAATGAGAGCTGAGCCTCCTGGCTCAAATAATGAAACCTCCCACTGAGGGCCCAGGTATCCACACAGCCTTTCCCAGTGAACTCCTCGGTTCACCCCATAGATGAAGCAGCTGGGGAGGTTCTGCAGCGCTACAACCAACACCCTCTTGCACACCATATGCTCCTTCCGAGACCATCTGCCCTTTGTGACAGTCCCAGATTAACCCAGTTTGCGCGAACTCCAAACCCACACGTGGCACCTTTGTAGGCCATGGGGATAACACAGAGCGCCCTTTCCTCTCTCAAAAAAATCCCATTGAACGACTCCCCCAAAGAACCCAAGCCTACCCCTCCAAAATGCACCTCCCACCAATTAAAACAAGACACTCTGCCCCCAAAAAAGAACCCCCCACCATTTTTTTAAAAGCATTATAGACTTCCATTACACAGAGAAAGGAAGAGTTTTGTTTGTTTTGTTTTGTTTTCTTTAATCCCGGGGAAGCAGAATCAAGGGTGGAAATACTAAAAGGATATAATTTCTTTTCTCAAACCAGTTAAAATATAAAATCCCAAATTAGGGCACTTCCAAATTAAACCCAAACGGCAGACCAGTTGTGATGTCTCCGGAATTTAGAAATACATGCTTCTCTGCAAGTCTTCTTCAAACACACAACCAATTGTGTTTCACAAATGAAATAAATGGTACATTCAATATTCCATTTGCAAGTGCATCGGCTCTTGCAACTTAATTAAATGCCTCGCTAACTTCACACAGCCAAGCATTTCTGCATGGTTGCTTCATATTAAACCATTGGCAAGACACAGAAAATATCACACCACACTTCTTTAATCAGATACACCATTGTACTATAAATTACTTTTGTGTAATAGAAACTGTGCTAATAGAGACAGAGACAGCTGGTAGAGAAGCCTGTATGGTTAAACGGATCTCTCGATCACTGGTTAAGCAGAGGGGAATTCCTAAGGAGACAAACACTTGTAAGGAGCTTACCCCCCAACTGCCAGGCCAGGCGGATTAACGGCAGTGTCGGTCACACCAAATCACCATGATTGTTACTTCAGCTGCTACGCAAGCGTCCTCTTGCTTGCTGGCTTTGTATTCTAAAGCCAAAACAGCTTATTTTAAAAAGCAAACAAACAAACAAAACCAACCAAACAAAAAACAACCCCCCCTCCCCCAAACGAAACCACAACAAACACAAACCCAAGTTGTGTACCAAAATTTCAAGTAGACATTTATGGTTACTTTTGTATTGAACAGCAGTCACAAAAGGAGTTATGGCAGAGGATGAACTAAGGGCCTAGAAACTGCCAGCAAAAAAAAATCTCCTGAGGGAGACAAGGAGTTTGTCAAGAGCCTCTTTCAGGCTAAGAAGGCTCCAGCTTCATCCTACCCTGAGATGGAAGCATCAGGACATTTAACATGCCGAAGACATTCAGAATGGCTCTATGGCATGCCTCATACTGGGTAAGTATCACCCTGTGCCCCATTTACACACTTTGAAGTACACTGAAGCTTCTCTGCAAGCATTTCAGTGTTGGTTTCTGCAACAAGATAATGAACTCACGATCTTCAATGCTAGTGAGTGACAATTACAAGTCCTGATGCTCAGTATCTTAGGACTCATAACTTTCCTATAGGCTCATTGTTTGAGCACCAAACACCTGATGAACCCTCTAAAACCAATCTTGGTCTGCATCAACAATTGCAATGAAACCAGCACAGCGTTCCCTACATACTTCAAAACTCAGACTGCTTGACCCTGCTCAGCCACTGTAGCACAACCTGCTTCACGATTCACAGAAACACAGAACCCCAGAGTGTCAGGGGTTGGAAGGGAAAGCTCATCCAGTGCAATCCCCCCATGGAGCAGGAACACCCAGATGAGGTTACACAGGAAGGTGTCCAGGCGGGTTGGAATGTCTGCACAGAAGGAGACTCCACAACCTCCCTGGGCAGCCTGGGCCAGGCTCTGCCACCCTCACCCCCAACAAGTTGCTTCTCAAATTTAAGTGGAACCTCCTGTGTTCCAGTTTGCACCCATTGCCCCTTGTCCTGTCACTGGTTGTCACCAGAAGAGCCTGGCTCCATCCTCCTGACACTCCCCCTTTCCATATTGATCCCCAGGAATGAGTCCCCCCTCAGTCTCCTCTTGTCCAGCTCCAGAGCCCCAGCTCCCTCAGCCTTTCCTCACACGGGAGATGCTCCACTCCCTTCAGCATCTTGGTGGCTGCGCTGGACTCTCTCCAGCAGTTCCCCGTCCTGCTGGAACTGAGGGGCCACAGCTGGACACAATATTCCAGGTGTGGTCTCCCCAGGGCAGAGCAGAGGGGCAGGAGAACCTCTCTGACCTACTGACCACCCCCTTCTAACCCACCCCAGGTACCATTGGCTTCCTGGCCACAAGGGCCCAGTGCTGGCTCATGGTCACCCTGCTGTCCCCAGGAGCCCCAGGTCCCTTTCCCCTACACTGCTCTCCAACAGCTCGTTCCCCAACTTACACTGGAACCTGGGGTTGTTCCTGCCCAGATTCAAGACTCTACACTTGCCCTTGTTATATATAATTGAATTTTCCCATGCCCAGGTCTCCAGCCTGTCCAGGTCTCCCTGGATGGCAGCACAGCAGCACGATTGTGCCTCCAGCTTTGAGATTCCACCCACCTCCATGAAAGCAAGTTTAGTAATGATCAGAACGGGAACTACATCCAGTAAGCTTAGGAAGTCCATTACTGTGAAACCTGTTCTGTTTTTCCCCTCTCTCAGGGCACAGCGGGTGTTGCAGCAGCCCATAGCCACCTTTGGGGCAGTTTCATGGGGTGCTGCATGGCCCCGCGGCTGTGTTGTGCGTTTCCCTGGCATTTGACATACTGCTGCACATGGTGCGAATGGCACCATCTCCCACTGTAAATCCACATCTGATCTTCCTGTCCTTGGGCAGTCATGCT
The DNA here is from genome assembly GCF_036013475.1 of Columba livia. NCBI lineage: Eukaryota > Metazoa > Chordata > Aves > Columbiformes > Columbidae > Columba > Columba livia. The sequence continues at coordinate 931,743 of NC_088614.1, forward strand.
GCGGTGATGCTATATGGATGCAAAAGATGGGCTGTTCAGAAATGTGTCTAGGTGCTAAAGTGACACTTTCTAAAGTATCTGAAGCACTGTGGTCTTTCAAAGGTATTTATGTACCTATCCAATTCTGAATTTTCTCTGTTTTCAGACCCGCTAAGTGCCTTGTAAAGCACCAGAGTACACGCTGGAACCAAAATTGCTCTGTAAAAAAGCGTAAAATCAAAGCAAAAAACCCAAACCCAACCAATGAACCAACAAAAGCCAAAACAAAAAGGGGCTGCTGAAACTCCTGGAACACTCTCCACTATAACCGATGAGCTGGCAGTATGGAAATATATGTTTATATTTTCACATTGTCCACAAAATTCTTCTAAATTTAAAAAACAAACTCAAAGAAAAAAAAAACACCCCCCACCACCCCAAGCCAACAACCCCCCTCATAGCAAAACAAACAAACCAACCCCAACAGAGCATGATGGATAGATGAGTATCATCCCTACCGAAAAGCAGAACAAAGACAGATTGGAAAATTGAGCTCAGCTGGTTTGATTTCCTCAAATGTACATAATGTTCCCTCTTAAAAATTATTAAACACCTTCCTGTGTAACCTCATCTGGGTGTTCCTGCTCCGGTTGGGGGATTGCACTGGATGAGCTTTCCAACCCCTGACATTCTGGGATTCTGTGATTGTGTGACACTTGTCAGTGTGTAGCCTTGTTTCAGGCATCAAGGGGGACAGGGTATCCCGGGTGTCCTTAATTTGCAATCAGAAAGCTTCAGGAAACAACCTGGTTGGAGGAGGAACACAACCACCTGGTTGAAGGAGGTATATAGATGACATTTTTTCTTCTGAAATATGCACAACACCTGAAATACAAGCCCCTACTTCCAACGTTGTTCAGCATCACAGTGTCAAATCAAGTAGTGGAACAGATAGTTCTCAGGACAGCAGCTAACTCACATCAAATGTTAGAAGGTGTAAAATGTTAAGCCTGTTAAGCTTGTATTGTCCAGTAGGATGCCACTCAGTACCCAGCTCCTTCCACAATGACAGTCTGTCCAGAGTGAGACAATAGTGCTGTCTATGGCAGTTTGGGAAGTTGTACGACTCACTAACATAATCTGTTCTAATGGACAGCCTTTGTGCTTGTTTCACCCAGTAAGAAACCGGAAAGAAACCTTCATAACTTCAAACTACTACCTTTCTAGAACACAGAATCCCAGAATCCCAGCCTGGTCGGGCTGAAAGGACCTCTGTACATCCCCAGTCCTACCCCTGCTAGTGCAGAGTCACCAGAGCAGATCACACAGGTGGGTCCAGGCGGTTTGAACGTCTCAGAGCAGGAGACTCCACACCCGCTCTGGGCAGCCTGGGCCAGGCTCTGGCACCTCCCAGCAAACAAGTTTCTGCTCATGTTCAGATGGAGCCTCCTGTGTTTCAGTCTGTGCCCGTTGCCCCTCACCCTGGCGTTGGGCACCACTGAACAGAGTCTGGTCCATCCTCTGACACCCACCCTGAGATACTGATCCCATTGATCAGATCCCTCTCAGCTTCTCTTCTCCAGCTCAGCAGCCCCAGCTCTCTCAGTCTCTCTTCACAAAAAGGTGCTCTAGGCCCCTAAAATAGATAGAACAGCACACAACACCTACTGTTGGTTTTGATACCAAACAAGGTATCTCCTTGCTCAACAGCTTGCCTTCTTTTATTTAGCTGAATTCATCTTGTGTATGAGTGTTTCAGTATGTTTACAGAATTAGGAGATACCATCCTAATGACTCTTTTTCAAAGTGCACCTACCCTTTCCAAGAGGGAACGAATACATGCTTGCAACACCAGTGTTTAATCCACAACCACCTCAACTAAATAGCAGTCCTAGCAACAAGAAAGTGTCATGTATATGTTAGATGGGGAAAAAAAAAGAACTAGATTCTATTTCTGTCTCTGGCAACTCTGCCAGCTCTCCACTTCTCCTCCCGTCTGGTGAACAGACACACAATTCAAGGCAAATTCTTTACTTACTATGGATCGCTCACCATTCCTGCATTAGGACACAAACAGACAAGCAAGAGCCCGTCAGTGAGGAAAGAAATAAAGGGCCATAACATTTTTACAGGAACGTTACAAACTCCTTTAAGCTGCTTTATTATTTGTATGTAACTAAATATCATATTAAAAGAAATCATAACCTTTCCTAAATAGCTCCTCAAGCAGCAATTACATTCACCTCCTACCAGAAGCATTTGAATAATGTCCCTGAAATGCCCTGAGACTAAACCCACCAGATGGGATGGATGAGAGATCCTGGGCTTTTGCATGAATTATTTCAATCCATCATCATTTGGAAGACTCATAGCTGCTGTACTACTGGAAAGCTTAATTTGATTTCCGTTTATAAAGCAGGGCTTTGATGGATGCTGTAAAACAAAGGACAACCATTTAGCTATTATATCTGTATCTTCTCCACGATGTTGTTGACAGCAGCGAACCCAGGGCTGTGACTCACCACCCACAGCACTTTAAACCAATTTCCCAGCTGCTAATGAATCAGAGCCCTAAATAATTTTTAGTCAAAATTGACGTATTGAATGGTTTCAAACAAAAATATTCACATGATCACACTAGCATTGTCTTAAAATGTGATTTTTTAATGCTATGTCCGTATTAATGTACTCAAAAATCAGTTTCTGGCTCAGCTCTGGAAGGGAAAAAAGCTTGAGCATTGTGAAGCTGAGTGTTGATGTTACATATTTCACACTAAATTATGTTCAGGGAAGTTTCTGTTTAATGAGGTGCCAGCAGCTGATAGACATGCCTGCCAAGGGAACAAAAATTTGTATAAAGGTCAGAATATAGTAAATTCTATTTCCCTAATGTAAAGAATCCTTGCTACGAATGCAAAAAACATTAATACCAAAGCAGAAAACTTCAATTTGTTTCCAGTGTGTGTTAAATATGACTATTTTAGTGCCCCTTCAGTTCAGAATGTCAGGAATGTCCTTATCCGTATTCTTGGTGTTCTGCCAGTGGGAGATCTGGCAAAGGACTCGGATGTGCTCTTTTTAATCCAAGGCCCTCTGCTGCAAAGATCTCCCACAGAAAAGTATTTATAAACCACAATGTAGCTCCTCTTCCCTTCGGAAAGCATCGCCAGGCCTTTCAGATATTCCCAATGTTCTGTCTTTGCAAAACACACAACTGACTTGGGTTCGTCTGGATTCAACGTCCAAACAACAGCTTTCGAGTTGCAATTTTGAATTCAGAGAACTCGTATCAAAGGTAAACATATTGCCGCTATACCGATTTCATCAGTGTCTCAAAGCTGAGCTATTAGCAAACAGAAGAGTCTGAGCCAGGAAGCAAATGAAACCTGACATGCAGTGGTGAAGATACCAATAAAAGTCCACAATGATACAGTAAGACACACAGGTGAACTTCTGCACTACAACAGGGGAACTGTGCAAACACACACTATGTCCATACATCATCCCGTAAAGTTCTATATTCCCCCTAGAGGCCAAGGCCTCCTTTAAGCTGAAGTGTTAACAAGTGGCTCCCTCTGCTGCTCCCAACAGTCAGTACTGGGATTTCCTTCCAGAAACGGTTTTAAACTGGCTTGTGGCCATCAAAATCATTATATAAAGTTAAAGATATGAAACGCTCACAGTTTAGATTAATCTTCAACTTTTTGTCTTAAATTTAATAATATGAAGACTCACTACTTCGAATCTTGTATGCTAATTCAACAGCCTGGGAGAAAAATGATACATTACTTTGGATTTGAATCACAATGATTTCTATACTTAGTGACAAATGATAAGAAAATAAAAATTGATTGAAATGTTTCAGCAGAACTCTGATGTCTTGGGATCACAGTTTGTATTTTTTTTAAATTTAGAATATGTAATATTTTAGTTCTCTTACGTATGTTGAAAGTACCTTTCCTGACACGGCTGAAAATGGACTCAGTGGAGACTGAACCAGGGAACAAATGTATTCAAACCCAGTTTCCTCTTTAAAAACACTTCTTTTGAATTAGCCATTTCAAAAAGCCATCGTGCAATCTTACAGAATCTGGCTAGCCGTGAAGCAGACAGCACAACCTCATTTGTCATACCCAGCTGCAGAGTTTCAACAGTATGATGGAACCACGTTCTGAACATAAATGCATCCACTAACAGGTGAAAAATGCACGTATCCAAAATCCACCCGTGCTTTAAAACTCACCGAGTGCCTCTTCCTTTTACTTGAGTGTTGCAGTATTTCCGTAGCACGCGTAGAACTACTTATCAACACGTGTATAAAACCCAGCGCAGTAGCGGTCAGAGGCACTAGAACACTTGGAACAGAAGTAGTTGTGTTGCCCTAAGGCCCTTGGGCTCACATTCTGTGAACATATCAGAGACGCACCTACTTTTGTGACCAGACTCCTCCAAATACCAGAACACGCTACCATGGTTTATACCGCTTCACACAGCACGTTAGGTAGTCTTTGAATCTGCAAAATAATCATCATTTTAAACTGTATTTATGAAAATAACAGGTCCTAACATGAATGATAGTAGAGTTACAAGCTTCCCAATAAAACAGAGCCATCCAGAACATAAATGAGGCCCAGATCTAAACCCAGCGTTGTATGCAGCTACAAAAAAGCCCAGCAAGAAAGGCATTCATATCAAACACGAGCTCACAAACCAGCAGGGAACACCGTCAGTATTACAGACTGTATGATTCACTGTTTTCCATGGAACTTTCTCAGGCATTTGCTGCTGCAAAAGGCAGTTCAGAAATGCTTTTCCAAAACAGAGAAAGGAAAAACAGCAGCACTAGCACTGAACACCAGGACCCATCTGTAGCTTTGCCTGTTTACAATTGGAATAAAATGATTTACATTACATGAAGCCTATCTTAATACATAGAGAAAAAACTCAAAGTCTCAGGCCCTTACCGTGGAGACAGACATTTTATAAAACGTTGAAGGGAGAGGGGAACACCGTGTCCCTCACTCATAAGGGATGGTTCCCGTTATTTTCCACTGCTTCTAGTTGCGTTTTTTCAGCAACCAAAGGCTGAATAGCACAAAGCATACTCTGGGAACAAATTTTAGAGGAAGGAATAAAGATTACAACATAGGTATCTTCTCGCACCAGCACCTAAAAAGTTAACAGGTAAGCAACCAGGATACACATAAGTGCAAGCAGAAAAGTTCTTCAAGAAGGAGGCGCACACATGCAGGAGGGCGCTGGGAGTTTAAGCGAACTTACAGCTTATATCAGACCAAGTGCGAAGAGAAAAGGTCATTGCCCTTTTAGAAGCGAGAACAAACAAAGCCCAAAAATCACACTGGGGTTCTGTCTTCGCGTGATTAAGTAATTGTGTGACTTTGAAGTGATTCATCTATCCCTGATTAAGTCCAAACATGAATATTTGTCTTGGCACAAGAATGCAATACTTAACATTTTTCAGGACCAGAAAAACAAACCCCAAAAATCTCCACCATCAGTTACGGCAAACCAAATAATACGAACGGAAGCCTTGCAGTACACTGAGGAAAAAACGACTGAATCCCATCTCCTTTACTACAGAAAGCTACAGCGTTTGCACCATTACATCGCAGCTCTGACAGAAAACGTGTTTGTGGCTTTTAGTGAGAGTAGAGAAAGTGTAGAGTCTGACATCTGGGCAGGAACAGCCCCAGGTTGCAGCATAGGTTGGGGAATGACCTGTTGGAGAGCAGTGTAGGGGAAAGGGACCTGGGGGTCCTGGGGACAGCAGGGTGACCCTTGTGGCCAGGAAGCCAATGGTACCTGGGGTGGGTTAGAAGGGGGTGGTCAGTAGGTCAGAGAGGTTCTCCTGCCCCTCTGCTCTGCCCTGGGGAGACCACACCTGGAATATTGTGTCCAGCTGTGGCCCCTCAGTTCCAGCAGGACAGGGAACTGCTGCAGAGAGTCCAGCGCAGCCACCAAGATGCTGGAGGGAGTGGAGCATCTCCCGTGTGAGGAAAGGCTGAGGGAGCTGGGGCTCTGGTGCTGGACAAGAGGAGACTGAGGGGGGACTCATTCCTGGGGATCAATATGGAAAGGGGGAGTGTCAGGAGGATGGAGCCAGGCTCTTCTGGTGACAACCAGTGACAGGACAAGGGGCAATGGGTGCAAACTGGAACACAGGAGGTTCCACTGAAAGGTGAGAAGCAACTTGTTGGGGTGAGGGTGGCAGAGCCTGGCCCAGGCTGCCCAGGGAGGTTGTGGAGTCTCCTTCTGTGCAGACATTCCAACCCGCCTGGACACCTTCCTGTGTAACCTCATCTGGGTGTTCCTGCTCCATGGGGGGATTGCACTGCATGAGCTTTCCAGGGCCCTTCCAACCCCTGACACTCTGGGATTCTGTGAATTATTTAAAGATAGAAGTACAGCCTCACTTCATGTGCAGGCTGCTCCACACAGCAAGCTATCCACAGCTTGCCATCCCCGTTTAATACTGATATTACTATATATTGTCAAGCCTGGCGGTGCAGGCAGAGTAGGGTTAGAGTACGGGTAGATTTAGGCTCACCTGGAGCACATCCTGCGGGCTGTTGTCCCCACACGTCTGCACCCAGCAGGGTCCGGCTGTTGCTGCCCTGTCCCTGTGTTTTCCCGCCAGCCTCTCCCCAGCGCCCCACGCTCCCCTGCCCTCAACCTGCTGCTTCAGCTGCAGAGTGCGGCCGAGGCTCAGAAAACCAGCACAGCAGCCGCCCAGGCTGCCATACAAACTGTCCCTTGTCACTGTGTCCATCCCCAGACACCCTCCTGTTTCCCTCCCTGCCGCAGCACCCCTGAGGTGACACAAGATGGGGCCCTCAGAGGCCTCATCCTCCACACAGCGGGGCTGCCGTGGGGCGGGTTGCAGGTGGATGGTGCTGGAGCCAGCTGAGAGAAATCTTCACGTCAGCCCCGGGCCTGTGCCGGGGCACGATGGTGTCGTGGTGCGGTGAGGAGGGTTACCAAGGGCTGCCGCGGTGAGACTGAGGAGCTCGGCCACCACTGCCACCCGCCACAATGGGTTTTAGGCAAGTTGGTTCTTTCTCGTGCCTCAGTGTCTCTGTTTGAAAAATGGGAACCATTTAGCTGGTTATAGGTGTGCAAAGTTTTCACTGATAAGAAAAAAAAGAGTTTAATCAAATGTGCTCCTTGGTAATTCCATAGATCCTCATGCCAAAGCCCTTTTCTTCCATGTTTTCCACCCATTAAAACCTAAGTGTTGTCTCAGACCTACCTATAAAACTATGGGGAATTATGTAGTAATATTTGCTCTACAAATCAACCCTCTGCAGGCTCATTCTCTGCATTAAACGATAGGCAATTTACAATGATGTTGTTAGCTTATCATTAATTGATTAGCATTTTTTCAGCACCAAAAAGGACGCACGGACAGTTGCCGGACACACAGCGGGTCACCTGCTGCCACCGGCGCTCGTGTCCTCAGCAGACGTGCGGATGGACCTGTGCATGGCTACCTGGGGAACATCCTGCTCAGCCTGCAAGTCTCTCCTGACAGATTTTTACCTATTTGTATTAAGATTTTAATCTTTTTTTCAGTTTTCCCATGTATCACAGTATTTTGACATTTCTTCATATTTTTCTCCATGCAAGTTAGTATTAGGAAACAGTATTTTGCAATAATTACAACAGTATATCTCATATTTTTACACCGAGGTGCTTCTTCTCGTAGGTTCAGCCACCTCTGTCTTCCCGGGTGATGGGAAGGTGCCTGGAACACACAAGGCGTTAACGCCGGTAGGAAGGAAAACCCAAACACCACGTTATGGGACACGGTGTGACGACACTTGGTGGCACAGCGCCGGGCCAGCGGGAGTGACAAGGTCAGGTCACCACCCACGCAGGACTGGTTTGTAAACCACATCACTCACTGGATGCTGCTTTTGCCAGCACAAAACCCAATAATATCTCTGTTTGCTATGGAGCTGGGTGATTATACATATACACAGGATTTTGTGGGGTTTTTGTTGTTTGTTGCTGGGTCTTGGCGCCTTTTAATATCATGGATAAACTCAGGGCTGTCCCGTTCAGGCAAAAGCAGTTGTATGTACCTGGAATTATGAATATCTTATGCCAAACAACAAGGAAGTTCTGAGTAAGGTCAAAGAAATATTCATTTATCTTCCCATTTCAGTGGAAATAACAAGAAAGCAAAAACTGTATTAGCAATATATACCACCTTACAGAAGATGAGTTTAGTCTAGGGATCAGGAACATCGTGGCTACATTCGGACTTAGTCTTGACCTTTTCCTCTGCTCATTCCACTCTAGGCACTTTGTACAGTTGATAAAGAAAAATCACAGGCTAACTTTCTTGTATAAAAAGCATATTATTTTCAGTGACAACAGGCTTTTGGAAACACCCAGCTTTTATGGGACTGACCTTGGTGATCACAGAGCCCTTAGAAGGTCAGCGCTGCGTCTTGGCAAATGTGCTGGTCACAATGACCCTGCCCACCTATCTAACGAACTGCCCACTCATTTATAGAGAAGAAGAAATTAAGATTTGTCTATTTGGATGTAGAAACATACTGAAACCTTTTCTCCATCCTCACTTGTATTTCAGTCCTTTTGCTTTTAAGTGAAAACTGATTTCAGATCCCGGGGAACTGGAGAGAAAGCTGCTGTACTTATGCTTTAGGATAAGGCTCAGTATGACAGAAATTTAACATGAGCTTTGTAGCTTGCATTTTCTTTACAGTCTAATTTGGTTTTTCTAAGGTGAACACTTAGCACCAGAAACTGGTTAAAAGGAAGGTAAAACAGGCTTAAGCACGTACAGAGACACAGACACACAGTAATCGTCGCTCTGCTGCTGCTCTTGAAAGTGGTCCTGTCGGTCAGCTTCCCTCAACCGTGATCCTTTTTTCTCACCTTACTTTTGGGATAGATCCCAGCACAGATTCAAAGGGCTGGAGCTGACTGTTAACTACAGCACATGTGCTCCGCACAAGACAGAATGCCACTTCTACATCAACAGCATCACGTTCCTTAATAGCTTAGCACAGCATTTGGGTTTAGAACAGGCAGGCAAAGTCAAACGGGTAACAGCACAGACTATAAAAGATACTAAATTTATTCTGAAACAGCATTGATGGTAAAAAGAATTTCCAACTTCAAAACCAATGTAGGTTTCACATCTTCTAAAACATTACAAATATAGTCCGTTGAGGAGAGTTGTGTATTTGCACTTTCTAATTGAAACCTTCCCTCTCCCACCTACTCTAGCATAGTTTCTCTCAACCGGGTTGAACAGGCGAATGGATTTTCATGGTTTTCATGCCATTGGCACTAAGATTTTTCCCACATATACAAAGCTTCTTGTCTGCCTGTAATACCAGAAGGCTGCTTAGTATCCCCAAGTCATTCATATAACATACAGAATATAGAGTCCTGGAATCCTGTGTTGTCAGGGACCACAGGGATCACCTGGCCCAACCTTTCCTGGCACAAGCCCGGTCTGGCCAAGCTGGCCCAGCCCCTGTCCAGCTGCATCTTCCAAGTGCCCCATGTTGGGAACCCCCCACTGCCCCGGGGAGACGATTCCGAGGGCTGATTGTTCTCATGGGGAAAAGTTTCCCTGCGTGTCAATGGGAATCTCCCCAGGAGTAACTTGTCCCCATCGCCCCGCGGCTTTTCCACAGACTCCTTGTCCAACGGGATCTGCAGCTGATTCACAGCCTCCTTTAGATACCGGCACACGGTGCTGAGTGTCCCCTCAGCCCCTTTGCTCACGGCTGCTCCAGCCCAGGTCCCTCAGCCTTTCCTCACATCCTCGGATCATCTCGGTGGCCCTTCCCGGCCACTCTGAGCCTGTCACAGCTGCTTGGTACAGCGTGAACGAAAACTAAACACGGAGTTATCTGTAACACTCTTACAATTACCGTTATGCCTTGCGTGTCATCTTTCTTTATAGAAGAACGAGCACACCACAATTTCTCAGAGCCTTCCCGTTGATCTTTACGAAGCACCAGATGTGAATCGCCCCGTGTGGCCGCCCTTGAGTGGCACACGAACACCCGCTGCTCCCACAGTCACCGACCGGCTGCCACCACCTGCAGGAGCAGCGCCTGTTTCCACACTCCGCTGTGCGGGCGGAAGGAAAGGAGGGTCACACATACATTACATAGAACTCTTCATATGTGAAAGTATTAAAATGGCCTGTTTTATTTCCACGGAGAAATAGTTTGGAGTTTCTAAGTGCAGGAGGCACTAGCAGAGCACAGGTTTCCTATGAACCACCAGCAACGGCCTCTGACGGGCGCATGGTTTGTGTTACAGCGTGGTATGCGTGCCTTGGGAAATTGATCTGAAGCTGCAGGAGGAAGTTTTAAGCCTCTGACATGATTTTTTCCCATTTGAGGAAAGGGGTTTTTAAAAAGTGCTAACATGCTATTTAAAGTGATAACAGTTCTTTAGAACTGCTACTGCTTCAATAAGCAATTCAAGTGAAGCAGAAGATTCTTTTCTTTCACAGAAAATATTACTACAAATCTGTAGTAGCAGCAGTTTTTAATTTACCAAAAACTGGCATCTATTAGCAACAGAACAAAAAAATATCTTTGTTTTTACAAATAAAATTAGGTTCTGAATATTCACAAAGTCACTTTTTCTTCACATTGATATTCAAATTTAGTCAGATCAGTTGTGATAATAAAACCCCCGTATAAAGTTCAGTCAAGCACCATGGCAGACAGTGCGTTAAGATCTCTCATGAACGGATGATCAGCTAGGATTTGATCAATCTTCTGTCTCTGCTCATCATCAGGAAAGATGTTTATCAGGGCTTCTCGCAGCTGGACAGTTTCCAAGGCGGATCTCTGGGGCGGAATCGGCAGACAAGCCTTGATTGTTTCCATCGGCAGCCAAGCTGATGGACGATCAGCATCTCCCCTGTTTTTAGGCTGCTGACTGCTGCTGGGTGGTCTGGGGACTGGTACAAAGAATGGTGTCTTCGAAGAGTATTGTTCACTGCTCTGTAAAGTCTTTTTTGATGACCAAATACCTCTATGGAACAAAATACAAATTTGTATTAAATTAAGGTAAAGATGCCACCGGTCTGTACAAACACACAAAAGCAAAAATGCATGTAAGTCCTATAGGTCACTGCTGCTCGGCTACTTACTGATTGGAATCAAATGATAAGCATTTTTTCCAAGTGAAACAAACCAGCAGGTGTAACAGTTTTCAACTGGAATCTGGCACGACTAACAACATCACATAGGACTAGTTCCAAGATGCTGTGAGTACGTTACATGACTAAATACTGCAACAGTCAAAGCTTATTTTACGGAAGTATCAACATCAGCATTATTGAGCTAAATGGATAAAAAAGATACATTGAAGCCACGCAGACTGACTCAGGACATGTGAAAATGCTGACAGACCAAAGGGGCTTCCAGATGCTCCTCAAGACGAGCCCTCAGCTACTTCCGCTCATGACCATAAGCTGTGCCCACATTGAGGTGAAGCCCTTGATCCCGTGTAATACCCTAAAGGGGCAATGAGATTTTTCAGCAATTTCAGGATCTGAATATTCTTCCTTAATTACTGAGATTTCATTTCAGACTCTTCAGAGTTTGCTGCTCTAAACTGCGAGCGCTACAAAATCCAGAGCAAAGTCTACTGCAGATGCCACCAGGTAAGGCAGTGAACTGGGACTCCAGTTAGTCTGGTTTCCTACCACCAAGGGAAACTGTCTCTAAATTACAGAGCCCAATTTTAAAATCATTTAGGTTACGACACCTCCCATTACTCAACATGGAGAGGCTCTCTAATTGCCTGAGATCCTTCCAGGTTCTGATCTAATTCCTGGTGCCACTGGTGCTTTCTGCATCACTGAACTCAGGCAGAAAAGTCTCAGGGAAGGAATAAAATTAACTCTTTACACTCGCACCTTTTATCTGTCTTAAAAAACCCCACCACACATCCCCAAAAACCAAAGCCCAGTTCCTGGTTTAGAGATCGGAAATCAAGCTCTCCAAGTCCTCACAAAAGACTCTCTTTCCACATCTACAGCCACCGGTCACCTCTCTGAACACATTCTGGTTTCACTTTATTTTTCTTGCTCACAGGTGGCTAAAACATAGTGTTCCAAATGGTATCTCTTAAAGGTTATATATTAAAGCTTGAATACTTTCTCAGCATTTCCTACTGGAGTTGCTTTTTTCCTGTTAAAATTACATGCTTATTTTCAAATCAACCTGTGACCTACTGGTATATACATCTCACTTTCCTCAATTGTTTCTGTAGCTGAGATTCTTGCTTATTCTGGGTATTAATCCTTCAGTACAGCTTGCCTTTTCTATCGCTGATTTTTGATTACCTCTCTTGTTTCTAAAAGCTCTCTAAATACTCCTCACTCTCATTAGCATCTATGATTCCTAAGGTGGTGAAAGAAGAACAAAGAGCAGCTTATTTGCTTGTGCAAAAGAGCAAACCCATTCTCAAGTCTGGGCAGTTGATGCAAAGCAAATTCATCCTGTGAATATATGCACATTTTAAAAGTACAATTCTATTAAAGGAACAATATGTTTATTAATATTTAAAATTATGAATACAAATGCATTGAACAGCAATGCCTCTTTATGAACAGTACAGTACACAGTGACGTGAAATGCCTCTCCCGTGACAAAGAATGTGAGTGTAGAGTGTTTCTTTTGCAGCACCTATTGCCCCACTATGAGTAAGTGATTAACAAAGTAGTTTTAAATGACATCACCATAATTAACAGGATGCCAGACTCCCACAAACCAAAATCACTGGTGGTTCTGTGTGACCTTAACAGAGTCTGGACCACCTTTGTGCGAAAGCCACCACCATCAAAGCTCAGATGAAGGGACTGTCTTACTTATCTTGGCTCTGATAGAGATCTCGATTAGCTGCAAATGTCACCAGCGGTTTCTGAACAGACTGACGTAACAGGAAAAACATGGTTTTGTTAAGCTACTACATCCTGCAGTGTTCTTGCTTAATTTTACTGCACCTCTTCTGTATAGATCTAAGGAGGTCTTCAAGTGACCCAGGAAAACAGTTTATTTCAATACGAAAAAGTAACTGTCTCAAACAAAAGTGAAAACAGTCTTATACCTAGAACAGCCTTCGCTTCGAAGGAAGTCGTCTAACCCAGGTCCGTTTCTTCCCAAAGGGTCATCAGGAACCATAAATATATCACCAGCAAAAGTGTACTGGAGCAACCTGCAAGAGAGTTCTGTCAGTACTACCTGTTCCCAACGTGGGACACCGGACAGCCCCTCAACTCCGGCCAGGCCGGGCCGGGCTGCCCAGAGCAGACACTCCACACCACAGCAGGAGCCACTGAGCTCGTCATCCACTGCTCACTGTCCAAACCAGCTCATGGGAGCTTCTGTGAACTTTCCCCATTACACAGCAAGTGTTGAATGTCTGCAAATTTTTGCAAATGAGAGTGGAATTTTCTAGGTGATTAGAGAAGATTTTCAGGTTGTTCTAACTCCCCTTCCTCGTAAGGATCTTCAACTACATAGCTAAAATGCAGATGTTATCAGAAAGCCAGGCGACCAGCAAACAAACATCGCATTAGCTGTTTGCACTTAAGACACAAAGAAACGTTTTTCTTTCATTCTGGGAGGGGGGAAATCTGCATTGAAGGAAACCAGTTCAACTAAAATTTGTCTGCAAGGAGAGAATTTGGTATAGTGGAATTTCCCCAGAAGTAAAACTAATAGATGTTAACACAAGCTCTTAAAAAACCACAGACTCAGGATGACGTGCTAAGTATTCTTGCTAAAGTTCTGTAGGAGAACAGAACCGGACCAGTAGAATTCACTCAAGAAATAAATACCTACATGATGAGCCAACATCAATTCCATGTTCTCCCAGCTATCTTGTGAGAAACCAGGGCAGTTTTCAATGATTTATTTCGTTATACCTACACAGACCCCAGTGAATGAGGTAGATGTGCCCTGAGAAGAAGTCAGGGCGACTCTGAGGGATTAGTGGGAAATGTGGGCAACAGAAGATCATACCTTAATAGTCAAATGAGCTGATTTAACTGGAGGGGGGAGAAAAACAAAACAGAACAAACAAATGAGAAAAAAACCTCCAACCCAAACAACAAAAAGCAAGCAGGTGCACAGGAGAAACTAATTCCCAGAGAATCCCTAGGCTGAGGCTTGGATATTTGACAACTACATGAACTCATCCAACCCAAAGGACATTCATCAATTGCAGGGAAATGACTACAGGGATGTGTTGCAAGTATTCTTATTTTGTTTAGTGATGCTGATTCCTTATACTACAGCAAAGAGTGAGTGATTCTGGAACGTTGACACTGTGTGTCTGCATCAGCTTCATCTCTCCTTGAAGAAACGAGATGTAACCACGAACGCCTGTGAGAACGGACCACAAAGCGTCTGCTCTACAGGACCTGACACGGAGCTGCAGACGTGACATCGTGTGGCTGCTCCACCCTGCTCCCGCTTTTGTGAGCAATCAACACACGTACAGTGAAGAACGTGTGAATAACAGGGACACTGGACTAGTCAGCACACGATTATAAGGCCACGAATCAAAGCCGTGTAACACACATGGTATTTTGTTGGGCTCTACCAGAATTGCATGGCAGATGAATTAAAAATAAGAAACCTACGTGAAGGTCCAGTGCCTACAACTGTAAGGGCAGACAAGCTTCTGAGCTTTCAAGGGAACACAGTACTTACCTTTTTTGAATAATTTCTCTCCAGGCCAGTGATTCTGTCACAAATTCTCTGAAGTTATCATTAGTCACAATAACACCTCCAGTTTTATCAGCAAGGTGTAATAAAAACCTGTAAAATTAATTTTAAAGGCCGTTAAGACAATCTGCTGTGCTGAAAACTGCCCAAAGATGTAGGAAAACAAACCTCTCACCATCCAGGAGTGATCTGTGAAGTGCATGAAAACACGCACTTTGATGACTAGGAAATGGCTCTGTTTTGACCCACCATATAACTTTAAACAACATTTTAGGTAGGACTCATTTATTTAGTGAAGCAGAGTATCCATGGGAGGCTTTTTTTCCATTAAAAAACCCCCACAAGCAAAATCCCCAAAACCCACAGGATTATCAGATTGCAAATATTTGTAGAGTTAAATGGTTTGTTTTACAAAGGACTACAGTGTTCATTATACATTCCAAAACAAAGTTACTTCCATGTACTTTCGTGCTTAGCACTAATGTCGGTGTTCTGCAGGTTAGCTGTTTGCTCTGACAACGCTTGCTGTCACTTTGTTGTTAAATAAATGATGACAAAAGGTAACTTCTAATTTATTAAGGAAAGTCCATGGTTTTTTTTACCTGTCTGAAAACAAGCTTTTTGGCATTTGAATCTATTTTAGCAAAGAGACAGAATCACAGATAGAAAATGGATGGTGTCCTTCTAAAGGACCACGTACACTTTTGATGAAAGTGCAGCAACACTCATTTCCACAACTGTAAGTACTAGTATTCTATATGAAATTCCGGGTGTATATAAAACATCAGTATGTAAACAACACCAACTTGCTGCCTTGTACTTTTTTTTTTTTTTGCTACAACATTATTATTTCAGAGATCAGAATTACACAGAATCCCAGAGTGTCAGGGGTTGAAGGGCCCTGGAAAGCTCATCCAGTGCAATCCCCCCATGGAGCAGGAACACCCAGATGAGGTTACACAGGAAGGTGTCCAGGCGGGTTGGAATGTCTGCACAGAAGGAGACTCCACAACCTCCTGGGCAGCCTGGGCCAGGCTCTGCCACCCTCACCCCCAACAAGTTGCTTCTCACCTTTCAGTGGAACCTCCTGTGTTCCAGTTTGCACCCATTGCCCCTTGTCCTGTCACTGGTTGTCACCAGAAGAGCCTGGCTCCATCCTCCTGACACTCCTCCTTTCCATATTGATCCCCAGGAATGAGTCCCCCCTCAGTCTCCTCTTGTCCAGCTCCAGAGCCCCAGCTCCCTCAGCCTTTCCTCACACGGGAGATGCTCCACTCCCTTCAGCATCTTGGTGGCTGCGCTGGACTCTCTCCAGCAGTTCCCTGTCCTGCTGGAACTGAGGGGCCACAACTGGACACAATATTCCAGGTGTGGTCTCCCCAGGGCAGAGCAGAGGGGCAGGAGAACCTCTCTGACCTACTGACCACCCCCTTCTAACCCACCCCAGGTACCATTGGCTTCCTGGCCACAAGGGCCCAGTGCTGGCTCATGGTCACCCTGCTGTCCCCAGGACCCCCAGGTCCCTTTCCCCTACACTGCTCTCTAATAGGTCATTCCCCAACTTACACTGGAACCTGGGGTTGTTCTTGCCCAGATTCAAGACTCTAGGAATTGCTGTATTTTAACAAGGAAGATAAATTAAGTGCACTACTTGATATATCTTTGGTATATCAAGTTTTGCAATCAGGTCCCTGGCTGCACAATCTAACAAAACCAGGCATGCCCGTGATGAAAAACCTGACAATTTTGCAGTCAGAAAACGAAAGTAAGAACGATGATTAGTAGGAGGGAATCCAGTGTAGTGTAATGAGCTGCAAAACATCATTTCAAAGCTGTGAACTGCTCATCCATGCAGAATGCAGCTGGTTGGGGAAAAAAACTTAAGCAGTGTGTGCTTGTAACTGTGTCTCAAGACTGATAAAATCTGGTAATCTAAGCAGGTGGAAACTCCCCCAACACACAACAAAAACCCCTGACTGTTGTCTTGTTCACTGAAAGATAGTCCCCATGTTTTGAAGTTGAATTTTGGTGCTCAAATTAACTTGGAAATGTACTAATCTACACATTGTTACAAATACACTGCTCCAAATACATACCTATGTCTGTATGCCACAATGGCATTGAGGAATAAACCTAACAATATAGTCAGTAGCTGATTTATGCTAGTGCTCCCCAAACAGAAGAGAAAATTCAGGGGTAAACAGATGATCAGGAAAGCATAAAAACATTACTAGAAGACTAGTTTCTGACTCAGTGCAAGTGATGACATTTGAAATGTGTGGGTTTCTTTTCTGTTTAAAATTGCAATGAAAATTTACCATTTTCCATGAATTTCTGAAAACAGTATGTACAACATTATTAGAGAACTACATGCAGAAATGTTTCTTAGGACAGTAAAATAACAGAAGTAGAGCTCGGTCTTCAGTTGGATGCATAGCTCTCTGTCTAGACAGGTCGAAGAACCAGCTAACACAACCACTCGTGAAGTATTGAGCTTTTACAACCATTAGTCGCGTGTTTAGAAAGATTTTGAAACTATGTCCAGTCCATACCTGTCATCATGAGCAGCAATTCTTTCTCCTAAAACCATCCTGGCAGGGGTTAAAGACAATATTCCAACATCCTGGAGCTGTGTTAAGAAATCCTGCTCTGTTAAAACATGAAACAACTGTTCTTAAAAACAAAGATTTGGCCATTAGTCTGAGGTATGATTAGCAGAGAAGATGGGCTATTTAGTAGCTATTAATCTACAGAAATAACATTTCAGTGTCTCGCACTGTGTACGGAAACCCAATTACGCTGAGCAGCCAGGCTCCTGGTGCTTAATGTTTTATGAAGTGTTGCTTCTCCATTCATTCTTTACAGAAGCGTCCAAAGAAATAGTTACAATGCAATTTAATAAAAATATTAGGAAACTACTACCCTCACCTGTAATGAAAGGATCACGTCTTGTTCTCCACTGTGGAACGAACACAGTGATATTTCGGTGGCCACGTTTCCAAAAATAGTCAACAGCTATCGCAATTCCTCGACAGGAGAAGAATTTCCTTAGGCCATGACTGAGGGTGAAAGTAAGAGAACGGCGGAGAAATTCATTAGAGTTTTATTACCACTAATATAAAGAAAACAGAACAAGTCCTTGCAAAGTGAAGCTGGAAGTTACACATACGGCCCCACCGAAATAAAAGGGATATGGATGTTACAGATGAGGAATCTTAAAAGTGGAAAGATCCTCAGCAAAAGAAGAGAATAGAAACATCACCTTGCAGCTCCACAGCTCAGCTTCGTGGGCATGATATTCGAGTCATCACGAGTGGGTTTAGCTTTAAAAACAGGCCAATAGTGGTGGTTTCTGAAGTCCATTGATTATAGCTTAAAATGCCCATAATCCAGTATTGTGGTAGTTCCAAATACAGTCCCACTACAAACCAGAACAGCTCTGGTTCAACTGGTTGCCAAGGATCACATTCCAGAAGTTCTCTGATAATCTAAGATATGAGGGCCTTCACTCTCTTCATTTCCACAATCTGAGCTACTGTTTTCAAGCAAAATAATGGAATTTATTTGAAGAAAGATTTTCAAAACACTGTATTTTTGTGGCAACAATTTTTTTTTTTCCCATTTAAAAATATAAGATGCTCATGACCTGGTTTTGCAACTCAGTTAAGTGACTTCCCAGAAAAATCAGCAACTGTCTAAGACGAACATCACAGATATTGGAGCTGCTGATCTTGGGAGGTCCCAGGTCCCCCCCATCTGAACTAGCCCAATAACCCTATATGTCCATTTAACAGACAGCAGGAACTCCTCCTTTAACAATTCACTGTCTAAACAGCTTCTGGGAACTGGGCTTTGGGAGAATAACAGAATCCCAGAATAAAGCGCAGAAGACAGAATAAAAAACATCTCTAGAATAAATTCCTACAGAACACCTATTAGCATCTTACATAAGGCTAAACCCAGTTTTCACGCAGAAACTTTTCTGCTCAGGTTTTCACAGATTAGAGGCTACACTTGGACAAAACAAAGATGCACTTGGCTAGAAGAGACAGATTCAGAACTGATGGCACAAACAGGCGAAGCATTTCTTACGAGTTGCACGTACTCTATGTTTAGAGTTAGATGATGAGTCACTACAAAGTGCTCCTCATAACAGTGAGTAGTAACCAAGTGGTATTCATATTGTAAACCAGTCTCCTAGTTAACATGCAATTGTATGTTATAAGCCTACTAGTGAGCCTTCTTAGTTTGAACGGAATCTTATCTTTAAATCCCTACTTTAGCCTACCAGGAAATCTTTTAAAAGGAGAATTCTCTAAAACATCTCCATGGAAACATTTTTACAGTGAAACTCAGCCTTCAGCAGCACCGGCACACGGAAAATAAGGAAGCAAT
The DNA here is from genome assembly GCF_036013475.1 of Columba livia. Lineage (NCBI taxonomy): Eukaryota > Metazoa > Chordata > Aves > Columbiformes > Columbidae > Columba > Columba livia. Next base: position 950,885 of record NC_088614.1, read on the forward strand.
TGGTGACAGCCAGCGTGGCTTCACCAAGGGCAAATTGTGCCTGACAAACTGGGTGGCCTTCAACAGTGGGGCTGCAGCGCTGATGGATATGGGAAGAGCAAGGGACGTCATCTGACACTGTCCTGCATGACATCCTTGTCTCTACGTTGGAAAGACAAGGATTTGATGGATGGACCACTCTGTGGATAAGGAATGGTCACACTCAAAGAGCTGCCGTGAACAGTCTAAGTAGAGACCAGTGCTGGGAGGTGTTCCTCATGGCAACTGGCACTATTTGACATCTTTATTGGCGACATGGACAGTGGGATCGAGTGCACCCTCAGCCAGTTTCCTAAAGGCCCCAAGCTAAGTGTTGTGGTTGATGTGCTAGAAGGACAGGATCCATCCAGAGAGACATGGACAGGCTTGAGAGGGGGCCCATGAGAACCTCAGGAGGTTCAACAAGGCCAAGGGCAAGGTCCTGCACCTGGGCCAGTGCAATCCCCAGCACAGATACAGGCTGGGTGGAGAATGGATTGAGGGCAGCCCTGAGGAGGACTTTGGAATGTTGGTTGATGAGAAGCTCAACATGACTCAGAAATGCGCACTTGCAGCCCAGAAAGCCAACCGTGTCCTGGGCTGCATCCCCAGCAGCGTGAGCAGCAGGTCAGGGAGGTGACTCTGCTCTGCTCTGTGAGACCCCCTGCAGTGCTGGTCCAGCTCTGGGTGCTCAGCACAGGACACACATGGACCTGCTGGAGAGGGGCCAGAGGAGCCACAGGAATGACCTGAGGCTGGAACAGCTCTGCTGGGGGACAGAATCACAGAATAACAGGCTGAAAGAATTGGAGTGTTCAGCTGGAGAAGAAAAGCTCTGGGGAGACCCTACAGCAGCCTCCAGTACCTAAAGGGACCTACAGGAAAGATGGAGAGGGACTTTTTACAAACATCTGTAGTGACAGGATCACGGAAAATGGCTTTAAACTGAAAGAGGGGACATTTCGAGTAGATATAAGGAAGAAATTCCTCCCAATAAGGGTGGTGAGAGCCTGTCCCAGGTTGGCCAGAGAGGTGGTGGATGAACCATCCCTGGAGACATCCCAGGCCAGGCTGGACGGGGCTCTGAGCAACCTGAGCTGGTGAAGATGTCCCTGCTCATGGCAGGGGGCACTGGGGGAGCTTTAAGGTCCCTCCCAACCCAAACCATTCTACAATTCTATTCACACATCCTGTTCAAAATATAAATCTATTAAGGTTCTCTGAATTTGGAGAGGAATGTTTTATGTAGAAGGGCAGAAAAATCAATGTTACACCTGAACGATAAAAAGCAAGTATCTGACTTACTAACAGAGATTCTGGAGGGAAAAAAAAAAGCTATGCCACACTTGCCATAATAAAATTAAGTGTTCTTGATGTCAAGAGCAGTCAAATAAAGGAGCATAATTGTCACAGAAGAGTTATTACTTGTAAAACCTTCTAGGTAATGAACTTAGAATGCAGTCATCATCCTTCCACTTTAAGTTAGGTATCCTGTTCAATAAACTGGAAACCTCTGGTAAATACTTTCACTGTATTAATGGCTCTCAATTGGACTTCAAGAGATGCAGCAGTCTTGACGTTCATGTCGAAAACCGTGCCGTCCCTACCCGTCCATTCTCCTGCTTTGGAGCTTTAATCCTGCTGAACTAAACAGAGCACTCTGGTGTTTAAATGTTGACACCTAGAACAGCAGCTCTTGATTTGTCCTGTATGATCCAACTCTTGCTCTGCAGCAACTTAAAAAAAAAAGCTTAATATTTAACTTTAGCAAATCAGACATAGAATTAAGGTGAGCTGTAATACGCAAAAACATGTCATTGCTAGATAAGCAGAAATCTGAACTGCTTTATTTGAGCTAGGTAAACATCTGAAGGACGGCAAATTACCACAGATGGGGCATCCAACTCAAAGACTGTATCTGTTCCCCAGCTGCCATTGTAAATACCACTTTTGGCTGTCCCAGTTCTTTTAAAGAACACGGAAGACCCTACACAGGTATTTCTTAAGTTAAACAAGAGATGATAAGCAGCACAAAGCAGCAAACAGCAGGCTGCTTTCCAGGACATGTAACATTTTCCCTTTAGTTTTGTAACTAAATTAAGTACATATCATTATTTGCAAACAATTCTAGCAAGATATAATTCCATCCAATTGCTCTTTCATTCGGAGCTTCTTCCACATTTTAACAAAATTCAATTGATAACTACCCAAACAACTCCCTGGATGTTTCGGTCAGCCCTGACAGGCCTGTTTTCAGCACCTAAAAAGAGGCAATGTTAAAAGTACTTGTTAGCAGCAGAGTAAACTCTGGGCTTGCCAACGTTCGCCAAGCACACTGCAAGTGCAGCTGGCATTAATAGATCCATGTGATAGATTTAATAGATCCCTTTTCACTGGGTCACACATGCCAAGAGCAAAAATCCTTCGGCTTCTTGCAAATGTCCGTAACCCCAAGATACCGAGAAGCAAAACTGAAAACAACTGAAAGCAAAACTGAAAACAATTCTTCACTTTAAGACATAACAAAATCATGAGGCTTTATTTAGCCAGAAGGAAGCTGCTCAATACATTAAAGAACCCCAGGCCCCCATTATTTAGTAGGACATTTAAATATCTTGATGGTTCTGCTATTTTGAGGCAGAACCTGTTCTTTGCTTTTCATAAGCAGAGTTTTTCATGTGGTTAATCAACAAGAAGTCGGGAGATCACTGCTTATTCACCATCTTTTAATTCATTGCTTTCAGATGTATTTGGTTGTTCTGAAAACAAAACAAACCCCCAAACACCAAAGACAAAAAACCCCATAACAGAAACACGCAGAGGAAAAATAAAATCTCTAAATATTAAAAGAAAAAAGACAAAGAGGATGTAGTATTGTTGTTATTTTATAGATGACTTCAACAATTGGCATTTCTCTTCCACTAACACGTTTGGGAAATCGTTTTACAAAGCTTATGACTCAGCTGTGACTTGCACTTTTACATCACTATTTTCTAAGTAAGAGTCTGAACAATGAGAAAAGGAGTTTGTTTTATAAACTATTTCCTGCAACAAGCCACTGTAATTGAATTAAAGCGGTGACAAGAGTTATGGGTCATGCCAGGCTTCCCTTTTAAAGTTAGCAAGACTAGAAAATGATAGAAAACATCAAGCTATTAATTCAATTAATCCTCCAGTGATTGACCTGAAGAGATTTACTGTTGCCAGTCACTAAGGGACCAGCTCTGGGCTCTTTACCCCAGGGGCAATAAATTTGTAAGGACGATCATCACCTTCTTCACCTAATGATCCCTTGGTAGGAACAGTTACACGTTCAGAAATCTTTCCACATTCCTTCTCCTAAGCAGAAGACATTATTTAGATTGACTTTTGATGCCTTATCTGTGCTGTAGAGACTTTCTAGACTAACTGCAAACATTTCTATATCACTAGGTCCTTAAACTGCACCCAAAGCTAATAATCTTTAAAAACGTATGTTTTGTTCCGAATGGGGGAAAAAAGGGATCTAGCAGGGACACATACAAATACATGAGAGGCCTGTCAAAGAAAGAACAAGCAAAGCAAGATCTATTTTTATATGAATCAAGTTTCGTACGGATTAAGTTAAAACATCAGCGGAATTATTTCTGAATGAACAGGTCTAGGAATGTCAATCTGACAGTTTCCGTAAGTTATCAGCAAATACCAAGGTACAAACCAGAAATCCTCAGGCTGGGACTGTACATAAAGGGAAGTTCAGACTGATTCCCTGATTTGCTAAAATAATATTAACAGTTTTACTAGCGCTTCACAAAATGACAACAGGATTTATAATTTCCGTCCTCCAGCAAAATTCATTCCTATCACAGAGAAAAGGGAGTTAGAAGTATTTATTATCCCTAATAACTGAAGAAGTTTTGCTATTCCATCAATTCTGGTGAAAGGTTTAGGAGCTAAAGTAGATCTTTCATAACCAGAAAAGAACAATATCTCAGGGCACCTTTATCCCTCTCTGTGAATCCATTTTCTTCCCATTGACACAACAGTGCGTGGTGCACATGCAGATCTCATTCGCATGGTGACTGCTGGGAAATTGCACCAGCTGCCAGCCGCCCCAAACATGACATTCATTTTAGGCCAGGCTTTGACACCATTTTCTTACAATACATCACATTATAGTCTTTTAAATGATTATTTTCTTCCCCTGAACAGCATTTAAGCCCATTCTTTCGGGAAGCTTCGTTCATCTAATAGCTGGAAGTAGAAGACATATAATATATGTGTATCTGAAGCAGTCAGATGTGTTTTTTCCAGCCGAAGGGGATCACTGGTAGAACTCTGGTCTGTTCTTAGAGAACAACCTCGTCAAGAATCAGTTACAACTCAATACAATATAATACAGCCGATAGGAGGCTCTTCAGGAGTTCCCATCTCCAATAGTGAAATCAGTATTTAAAAGCAGTTCAAGCGTTTAAGAAAAATAGCCCAATCTTTTCCCCCTTTGTCTGGGGATACAGATGACGTTTCTCAGAATTGCTACTGTTTTGTTCAAGTGCTCCACTGTGGTTCTGGCAGCACGGTTTGCATCAGTGCAAACTGATTTCTGCGCTGGAAGAGTTTAGTTCAGCAGAGGAACTCAGAATGACCGAGCAAATCTTAACTAGCGAGTTCTCACAGTAAGTTTATTCTTTCTTATTGTTGCGTTGATGAGTGCAGCAGGAGTCAGGCAGTTTGTTCTTAAAAACTACCACTTCCTCACTAAAAAGAAGTATTATATTTGTCATTGCTTCTTTGCATATTCCAACAGGACAAAAAAAGCCCCATAGCAAACAATGACAAACCCTCTGGACATGCGTGCTTGCTAAATTACTTAGTGTAAAAAGAACAAATCCCAGCCTCTGCCTGGAGAACAGCAATCAACTCAGGGATAGCTGGGATGAGACAAGTGTTAAAGAATCAAGTGAAGCACAACATTTTATGTCTCTTCTAATTGATTTTTGCTATTTCAGTCAGTTATAACAAACTTGAAAACTGTAATTGGCAATGCCCTCCACAGTCATCTACAATAGAAACACTGCGGGGAAAAGAAAGGAATTAGATAATGTTGACAACAATGGAAAATCCCTGCATCACAGCCAATGAAGGGCATTTCTTGATCTTTTCAGTACTAACTGTGCCCATTTCACAGAGTTTGTTTGCACGGTACCTTGGCAGCCGATCTGTCAAAATTATCCAGCAGCTCTATAATTGCTACTATTGTTCTCCTACCCTTTTTCAGGAGGAGCAGCAGACAGGCGAGCACACCCATGCACACACTGGTCTCAAACTCCCATGCAGGGGGACACGATATTTTTGTGGCATGCCAACACTTGCAAAAAGTAACAGGACCCAAGCACTAACATGTAATGTTAAAGGGCAAATATGTTACTTCTGTATAAGAAGCTCCCCTTTAAAATTACAAGACACTAAGAGCAAAAGGTAAAGAAAAAAAAACCACAGACACCAAAAAACCCAAATGCTTTACTCTTAAGTGGATGGTAACTGGCCCAAAATCGCTTGTGATGGAGCACAGCTCAGTGCAGTTACTTACGACTGATCTCATCTGCCTCTAATGTATACCTACTTTTAGGTCTCATTGCCTATCCTGCTCAAGTGCTTTTTTTCAGATTTTTTAGTATTTGGGCTTCATAAATCTGAGTTACCCGTTTTTATACTAATTCATGAACTTCTACCAGAGCAGGAAAGTTAAGTCTTAATTGCTTGACAGAAAATATTTTCCAGAGCACTGCAATTACCAACCAAAGTTTAAACAAAAAATCAGGGATTTTCCTTATGCTATTTTAACTGATTATCGCATTTGTTCAACTTCAGACTATGTAGTTGTTTTAAGCCAAAAGTAAATGCTACAAGAATTATTTGACAATAGAATACCGTACAACCGCACTGTTCTAGCTGGATTTGTGTACTGAATTAAGTGTCACATAGTACACCTGCTAAAAACGTCTCAATTTCCTTCTACGCACAGTATCGCAAGAAAAAACAGTAACTCCAAACAAGTCAATTGAAAATTAATGCTGTCACCGAACGGAGACTAAAACAAAAATTGTTATGAGTTGGAAATTAATACGGCTACTGTCAACCTCACATAATTTTTCATTATCACGACTTATCATACCTTAGCAATGCAGCCATTACCAGAAGCTAAAACACGTGTACCCGGATGAAAAAGCAAGCTAGAAAAAACTTTACATATGCAACAGCAACTTCTTAGTCCCTATTTCATTTGAAAGTTCATTGACCGTTTAATAAAGAGATAGCTGAACAGAACAATACTTACGAAATGGCAACATTGCTTCCATCAATAATGATGTGTTTTAAATAGGGTTTCCCAGGTTCATTTTTCAACTCCAGCCTGTACGGCGTTTTCAGAGAGTCCAGGAATCGCTGCACTCCAGTGACGGAAGGGTCGGGAGGACGTCTGGGTGCTCCCGCCGTCTCTCTCTCAGGATGCGAGGGGTGGATTTGTGAAGACGAGACGTGCCCTGGGAGGGGATTTTCGGCGTTGCAGGGTTGGGAAAGGCGCTGGGTGAGAGCTCTGGCGTGAGCAGAGGAGCTGCCGTGGCCCAGCGGCTCCTCAAAGCCGGGATGACTGTTCTGTTCAGGGGAGGGCCCTGCAGATCTTTGCTGAGCTGCAGTTTTAGTCTTAGCTGAGATACACGGCACATCTGAGCTCCCTCTGGCTACAAAATCAACATCTTTGAGAGCTCCAGCTTGTACGGTGCCAATAGTTACCCCACCATCAGTTTCTAGATCACTTGACCTCGAACTGTGATTCTTAGCAGGGCAGTATCTGTCTCTCTGTTTACAGCATACAGGTGAATTTTTACTGGAAGGAGAAGCAGGTTTGCCCACCAACATCTGCATTTTATCTTCTGCATCAACGTGCAGGTTTGGTGAGTCTCTTAATTTGTGATATTCATTTTTTGTCTCCTTTGAAGTATGGCTGGATTTGAGTGGACTCTTATTGCTAGAAATTACTTTGTCTTCCAGCTTTTGTGAATTATTTGCTTTACTTCCTAAAGGAGGATTGATAGTTCTAGGCTTTTCAGACGACTGTTCATGTTCTTTTTGAAATTTTACATTTTCCTTTTCAATTTCTTCAAGCAATGTTAATGGTTCCACAGATTGTCCCAGGCTACCAATAACTTTTTCTACAATATTTTGGGAATATCCCATCGTTCTGAAGAAGTTCACAAGAATCTTATATTCCATTTCCTCACTGATATCATCACCTTCTTTAAGGCAACAACCGGGATCACCCGATTCACTGCAGCTGTCCGAAAGCAGATCAATAACTGCATTGCTGTCTGAGGGATTAGTGTGCGAAGCAGATTCCACCTCCTGATCATTTCCCCAAGAGAACTGCTTTTTAGGGAGCCTTTCCTCATCATCATCAGACCTTCTTTTACAGGACTGCCTTTCTTTAGACACCACGGCCTCTAACAGGGGGACATTTACGGGAACAAAACTTGTTTCAGGAGCATCAGAAAGCACGGTGTCCATTTGCTTTGTCAGCTCGGTTACGGGTGTCCCGGCATTGTTTCTGGCTTCCTCGCCATCTGCTCTTCCATCTCTGTTTGTAGCAATCGCTTTGTTTGGTACCAGCTCTGTCGGGCTATCAGGACCCGTGAGATCGATGACATTGCTCTCCGCTCCACAACATTCCGTCTGCGTGAGACTCAGGAGTTCTCTCTTCAGTGAGCTGGGCAAAATCAGTAAATCCATTGTATATTTATCTGCGTGTGCTTCCACAAATTGTCTGAACTGCTTTTTAACCTCCGATTCCTTGTCGCTTAGTAAGCTTTCATTGCTTTCGAAAAGCTTCACAAACTGCTGAACGTGACTTTGAGCCATAACAACAGCTTCTGCGCCCCCTTTAATGCTGAGCAATCCTATTTCCAGCACTGTTATATCAGCACAGGTATCCTGGATCAGGCTGTTGAGAAACAGGCTCTGCGCACCAACAAAGATGCAGTGGATGTCCTTTGGGTAGTGCTCCTTTTCTTCCAGTTCGGGTTCACAGAGTCCCTTGATATACTCCTAGGAGGAGAAAAAGCACAGTCAATAGTTGTGAAACGCTAATACCTACAGTTAGTTTTGGTCAGGTCAGGAGTGGGCGAGTGCATTCGAAAATCAAGCCAACTTAGCTTAAGAAAGGTGAGAAAGTAAATATTGCCGGTAAACTGGATAATAGAGACAAAACCACAGAGATCTGAAATTATTTTTAACAGATCTAGAAGGATAACTTTCTTTTGTATCCCATTGCTTATAAATAAATTTACTTGAAACTGCTAGTAACAGAGTATGTAAGTTGTAGCTCAAACAGTTTAGAAGACAAGTAAAGAGATTTACATTCCCACCCCCATTCTTTGGTCAAAGAGAACATACACTTCACGAACAAATGGCTTGCACTAAAGAATTCCACCTCGTCCATAGAACTGAACTTCTAAAAACAGTTTCTAAAGAGAATTTCCAAAGGCTCACCACAGCAGTAGCTATCGTATGTTTTAAAGGTGTCACTGTATGTTACTCATTCTACACTTGCTGACTAAAAGACGTGGATCCTGTGGCACAGCACAACATAACTAGTAGCCACAGCAGCAACCACCCGTTAAAGGATATCCTATAGTAAAAAAACAAACATGCCAAATACAAATGACTAACCCTCTATCTGGACTTTGATTCCCCTATTAAGGAAGTAAAGCATCTGTATTTTAAAACTACAATTGCCAGAACACCTACTTACAAAGAAAATCACACCCAAAAAGCTCAACAGCAAGGCAGCTTCCAACAGGAGCCTCTGAAAAGCAGCATTTTGAAAAACCAGATGATACTGACAAATGACTGAGAAACTCCAGCTCCAGGTACTTCTGTGCTCCAGAAGTTCAGGTTTTTAATAGATTTAAAAAGCAACAACCAATTGCTATTTCTGACACCTACAAAACCTTTTAAAGGGCAACAATAAAGATGTGCAATTATTTGTACTTTCTACACAATAAGCCCTCCAGATAAGGTCTGAAAACTGCTCTACGTGTAAGGTCAGTCAAGTCTCCCACACCCTTAAAAGTATTTGGAGTAGGAAATATTTTGTATGTTATTAGGAAAAGCAGAGATTAGGAGATGGAAATCTTGTGCTGTAATTCAGGCTTTAATTTTCTGGAAAAAAGGAAAGTTGTCCTGCAGCTACCTGTAAAAGTTTCTGCAGTTTTTGTGCCCAAATATACAAGCAAATAGGTTTACAGACAATTTCAGAGTCAAATAATTCAAAACTCTCAACATTCGTAGGATTTTCCTTGTTTATGCCTTACACAGTCAAGGAATCAAGATTTTGAGAGCGGGCTGCCCAGCCTGTGAATTCAAAATACATGCTGAGGATACCCGCTAAAATGTATGTGTATTTAAACATACAGACAAATGCTCATATATTGAGATTTTGGGTTTGAAAGCTGCCTTCTGCCCAGCCAGTGCCCACACTGCCGTCCTCATCCCATGATTCAAACAGCTATCACTGAGTAATATTCATTTCGTCATTACTGCTGAGCCCCATAAAGGTCAGCTGTACAACAGACTTAACAAAATACTTCTGCAAAGATACTTCACAGAATTGGCTTCAAGTCACACCAGGGGAGGTTGAGGTTGGATCTGGGAACAATTTCTTCCCCAAAGGGCTGTGGGGCATTGGAACAGGCTGCCCAGGGCAGTGCTGGAGTCACCAGCCCTGGAGGGTTGGACAGACGGACATGAGGTTCTCAGGACATGGGGCAGTGCCAGGGGTGGGTTATGGTTGGACTCCATGATCTTGAGGGTCTCTTCCAACCAAAATGGTCCTGTGGTTCACAGCAACAAGCATCACAGAACCGCAAACTGCCTAGACGACTCTCTCAGCTTGTTTAGTGGTTGGTTAAAAGGAAAACAACCTGCCCAGCAGTGAGGGGAGTGAAGCAGCCTGGACCTGCCAGCTCTGAGGCTGAGGAACATCAGCTCTGAGCCATGTCAGCAAGAGCTTTACTACAAAGCTCCTGCCCGGCATAGACTGAGGTGAGTCTGTAGAGCAGCTGTGAAACACTGCAACACCCAACCAGCCCTGAGGAACAGCTTGGCTTAGGGGTGAAGAAGGATCACAGGATCCCAGCCTGGCTGGGGTTGAAGGGACCTCAGGAGATCATACAGCCCAACACCCCTGCCAACGCAGGGTCACCAGGGCAGATCACACAGGATCACGTTGAGGCTGAGAAATAAACTTAACAGCAGAGTCAACTATGCTGTTAAGCAGCATTCTTTTATTAACAGCACTGGGGAGCTCTGGGGATCATCCTCCATCAGTGCTCCAGCGACTGGATGCTCTTGTGTTGTTTATATTCACATAATTATTACATATGCATTACAATTTTTGGAAATTTTGACATACATCTATACTAAGAAATAATTGATGATGTTAGTTATAATTGTTTAGTACTTACAATATATCTATTGACTATTAGTTAAATATAAACTAAGTGCTATGCTTCTAAACAATGTATCACTTCATCTTCTGTCTCCCTCCTGTCATGCAGAAGGATCCAAAACTTGAATAATATCCCCTTGTTCTGCAGGTGCTCAGAAAGGATTTATGGTTAACGATGGGTACGTCTTTTGTACCTTAATCACAGGGTACACTAATTTAGTGTCCAGGCGGTTTGAACGTCTCAGAGCAGGAGACTCCACACCCGCTCTGGGCAGCCTGGGCCAGGCTCTGGCACCTCCCAGCAAACAAGTTTCTGCTCATGTTCACATGGAGCCTCCTGTGTTTCAGTCTGTGTCCGTTGCCCCTCACCCTGGCGTTGGGCACCACTGAGCAGAGTCTGGTCCATCCTCTGACACTCACCCTGAGATATTGATCCATTGATCACATCCCTCTCAGCTTCTCTTCTCCAGCTCAACAGCCCCAGCTCATCGGAGAGATGCTCGCACAAGGAGCTCGACACACTGTAACCGCACTTTAACCCGCCCCTCGCCCGGTTCTCTCAGCTCCCCCCGCCCCGCTGCGCTCGGCCCCGCCCCGCGCGGCCCGTCCCGTGTCAACAGCCACACAACCGCTTCGGTTTCACAGAACTCCAGAATGTCAGGAGTTCAAGGGCCCTGGAAAGCTCATCCAGTGCAATCCCCCCATGGAGCAGGAACACCCAGATGAGGTTACACAGGAAGGTGTCCAGGCGGGTTGGAATGTCTGCACAGAAGGAGACTCCACAACCTCCCTGGGCAGCCTGGGCCAGGCTCTGCCACCCTCACCCCCAACAAGTTGCTTCTCACCTTTCAGTGGAACCTCCTGTGTTCCAGTTTGCACCCATTGCCCCTTGTCCTGTCACTGGTTGTCACCAGAAGAGCCTGGCTCCATCCTCCTGACACTCCCCCTTTCCATATTGATCCCCAGGAATGAGTCCCCCCTCAGTCTCCTCTTGTCCAGCTCCAGAGCCCCAGCTCCCTCAGCCTTTCCTCACACGGGAGATGCTCCACTCCCTTCAGCATCTTGGTGGCTGCGCTGGACTCTCTCCAGCAGTTCCCTGTCCTGCTGGAACTGAGGGGCCACAACTGGACACAATATTCCAGGTGTGGTCTCCCCAGGGCAGAGCAGAGGGGCAGGAGAACCTCTCTGACCTACTGACCACCCCCTTCTACCGCACGTATCCCCCCGGAAAGCGCTGACTCCCCCCCAACCCCCCGAGCCTCCTCCCCGCGGCCCCGTTCCTGTCCGGCTCCCCCGAGCTGTACCTTGGCGCTGCGCACGGCCTTCCCGCCGCCCTCCAGCTGCACCCAGATCCTGGCGGCGGCGGGCGGGGGGCCGGGCGGCGGGAGGGAGGCCCTCCAGTCCCCCTGCGCCCCCAGTACCGCCAGCCGCACCTCGAACAAGCCCTCGATGCGGCCTCGACTCCCCTCCAGGAGCCGGCTCTTCTCCGCCGGAACGGTGAACTCATCCAGCCCCAGCCCGGAGCCGCGGGCTGCCCAGCGAGCCGCCATCAGCGCCAGCCGTTCCGGCCCGCCATGGAGCCGGGCCGGGACAACACCGCGGGGAATCCCCGGGCTCCCTCTGTACCGCCCACGTCATCACCCTGCGACGGCACGGCCCCGCACCGGGAAGCAGCCGCGGCGCCATCTTTAGGAAGGGCGGCGGGAGCGCTCCCCTCAGAGCAGCCCGTCCGCCCCTCAGGCAACTCCCGCCCTCCTAGGAAACCTTCCCCTTTCCCAGGAAACCTTCCCCGTTTAACGCTTTCATAGCCCAAAAATTTGGGTTTAACACATAGCCGTGTTCTGGTGTCGTCTTGGATTTAATTTAAAAAGAGATGTTAAGTTTTATCTCTCGTGGTGAGCCAAGTGCAGCCCTCATCCCACAGCCTGAGCGCGGTAGAAAACAGAGGACACGTTTTTTACTTTAAAAAGGCTTGAAATGAGACGTGAACGATAAGATCTTAAAGCGTAGCTTTGGGGTTTCACCGGCCTTTTGAACGCTTGGAGTTGGCAACACTGACCAGCTGTGGCACAAAGAAGTAAATATCTTAATTTATTTCGTCTTTTCCCATCTCAGACCCAGGTAAATATCTTCCAAATTCCCCCTCTTTGATTCCCAGTTGTTTGTCCATCTCCTTATCATCACTGTGAAGTTAGTTTTTAGTAGGTGTTCATTAAATGTCGCCTCCTAAGGGAGGATGGGTCTTTTGTGGTCATGTATTTAGCTGTACATATTTTGGTTTACTGTTTATATGCTACAGCAGGAAAGGATTAATACAAAAATATAAAATATAATTTCCATGAAGCTACTTGTGTCCCTGTTTAGGAACTTTTAAACCAAAGCAGGGTTCGTAGTTCTTAGCACATTGGGAATTCACGCTCAGTGCTGACATCGAAGTGGAAATAGAGATATTTTCCTCTCTGAACGTGGTGTCTCCTTGAATCCAGTGCCATTTCTGTCTGTGGCGTGGTAAAACGTATGGACCTATATCTGTATACACACATGTACATTCTAAACAGGACGAGGTTTGGCAATGAGTGTCACATTCCAGAAGGATGCTGTACTGTTATGACGATTGTTTTCTTTTCTGGTTTTGTTGTTCACACCTTTGCATTTTGCTTTCCCAGCAAATTATTGTCCAACATTCCCATAGAAGGATGGAACCCAACAATTAGCCAGGCGGGTTCTGGAGGTGATTGGTGCCATCAGCTGTTAAAGCGCAGTCACTGCAGGCGTTGGTGCACGGTAGTCATTATTAATTGCGAATTAAATTTGAAGTAAGGAACTTCATAATAAAAATGAAGTTACTGGAATTTTGGGATACCGAGTATCATTAACAGCTGAAAGAAAATGCTTCTATTTCTGTCCACAATGTCAACACAGCATTTTGGAATATCTTAGGATGACTTAAATCTTACTGGTTTCTAAATAAAGTGGATACTGCTTGGTGCTGTGTATATTTTCTTGAGGCCTGTTTTGTCACGCTGTATGTTATAAAACCTGCTCTCGGTGCTGTATTAATTGTAATCTGTACAATTCTATATGTATTCCCCATAAATCTGTATGCAAAGGTCATTTACGTCATTCTGTTGTTCTGAAAGTGCTCTCAGGGAGGTCGTTTGGAGCCTGAATGGTTCTGTAAGACCATGACACAGTGTGCTGAGGTTGGGTAGGAGGTGACTCTGTAATGTCCAAGACAAACTAAAGCCCTTTTGAAGTGGTGCGAGACCAATGCTATGGAAAAGCTTTACATATCCTTACGAAGGTGGGGCAATCCTTAAAACAAGTTGGAACTTTATCCCTACATTGTTGTGACTAGAAAAAATATTTCGATTGTAGTGATTTTTGAAGTTTTTCTCTACGCTTAGGAGAAAATGCAAGAACAGGTGTATGAAAACAAAAGGTGAACTAAGTTGAGAAGACTAGAAACTCTCTTACATTTTATAATAGACTGCTTACAAAGAGGATTTATCAAGGGAAAAAAAAGATGTTTTTGGATAACAGCTTCTCGCAGTAAATCCAATGTGATAAACCTGTTTAGTTGGAGAGGACGTTTCAGTTTTCTGGCTCTTTGGTTGTATCTTTTAAGCTCACTTTAGGCAGGGGAACGTGCAGTGTTTATCTGCTAGCAAAGGAATTGGTTACACCTGGCGCCCGCTCTTGCATTTCTACTTGGAACACCAGTGAGGTGTTTTACATAGTCCCCTGAGTGTGATTTGTTGCCTAATTAATTATTTGTATCACTGTTGGAGAAATACTGTAATGTGTAAATAGTGGGTTTTTTTCCTTTTATAAAATAGCTTGCTTCAGCTGCCTTGTGCAACTTCTTGCTTTTAATTAAAATTTCTGCAGCCGAACACTGGTTGCATAAATGGTTTTGTGAAATTAGGCCTTCCCCAAATCTTTGGGCTTGAGCTGCAGGCTCGAAATACGAACTGTGCTCCTTGAAACAGTGTGGAAAACGAATCTTAAAACTGGCTTTCAGCTCCATGTTGCTTAAGGAGCCGTGATACTGCACTTCACCTGTGGTGCTCTGATCCTCGTTGTTAGTGCTGTGCTCTTCAGTGGGGTTATTCACATGCAGGAATTTAAATGTATGTTTGGTTGTTTGCAGGATGGTGACTTAAAATGCTAGGATTTAGAAAGTATCCTGCAGGAATTTGAATTATAGAAACTTTAATTTGTAGTCATAACACAAATAGTAGCATATTTTTTAAAAAGTGGTATCTTGAATGCATTTTATGTATTTCAGAAAGGAAAAGGAGCCCTGGCGAGAGCTCTCAAATCTTTGTGTGTAGTATAAACCTAAAACTTAAGACTGCCTCTGGTTGTATCAAGCTCTCACTAGAGGATTTTGGTGTATGCTTTAATTAAAAGTTTATTCATTTACAGAATTACAAAGCAAAAAGCCAAAAATGGTTTGAAATAAGATGACTTCGGGATGCTTTATAAAGACAAACTTCTAGATTTTATTTAAGGCTGTGAGTAACTGTGGTTATGCGGTGACAGACATTTATATTTGCTCGAAGCCGTGGTGCCGCTTGTGATTAAGAAGGTTTCCCTTTTGGAGACCTTATTGCAATGCTGACCTCTTAAAGAACTTCAAAGCTTTGGTCTTATTTCTTTAGTGTCGGAGCAAACTTTTTGAAAATAAGCCAGGGTATAGATTCTGTAATTAGTAGTTTCTATTAATGAAACTTATTCTGTCTCTTAATTTTAGAATTAATCACTTTTCTTTATTCCAAATTCCTTTCGAAAGAATCTGTTGTAAATGGAATCATTATGAAAGGAAGACAAAGCATTGCAATTCTACATGCATCAGCTGTTGAGGATGGGTAGGATTTTTCTTTTTATATAATGGAGTCCGCATTTGGGGTTTGAGGCTTGATGAGCATGTTTGCTTGAGTTTCTTAATTAGTAATAAAAAGCTGCAGGTGTATTGGCAAAGACTGTTATTTAGCCTGGGAAATGTTCCAGAAGACAATTTTGTGCATTTTTTTTTAATATAAATATTTAGCTGCATTAGTACCAGTCACTTTAAAGGTTTGAAGCTTTGTGCCTGCTGTGTATTTGAATAGTGAAGCTCCATTTGAATGACTGACAAAAGAAATGAGAAGGTAAGAGCACAGTCTTTATTTTGATGGAGGCGTGACCACTCCTGGGTGACTGGCAGCAGTGACCCGTGCTACCCGAAGCGGTGTCACCAAGTGGTACCTGAAGCGGTGTCACCGTCCTGCGGTGTCCCCAGACGCACCACCCAGGTGCTGCTCTGTGTCTCAGTTTAAAACTGGGCTACTTCATCAAAGCTTCTTCAACTGCAAAAATTAAAGCAGTAATCCCGTTAATCTTGTAACCAGGGATTTTATAAAGCTCTTTCAAGTGATTTTTATATAGTTTATCAAGAGGTAGACTTAGACTATTAAGCCCCTTTAAGGTTTTACAATTTCTACAGACAAGAGTATTTTTTTTAAATTTTCATAAATATTTTGCTCCCGTTCTGACTACAGGAGTGTAAAACCTTTTTGTAAAGCCCTAGCTTTAGTTTACAGAGCAGTTTTCTTGTGTGTGCTGGACCCGTGTGGTAGCTGACTGCTGATGAATAGGACCTTACAGCTCATTGCTGTTTGTTCTGGGAGCTTTATTTCAGTATAACAGAGTTAGTGGAGAGTGGCATCCATAGTTAAAAGGTACAAGGGGTGCAAGAAGCTTGAAAGATGTGCTTACAGGGGCTTTTTAATGCTTTGTGAGATGTGGCATGGAGTAAACCTAACTGCAGGGGCTTTGCTTTTTGCTTTGCTGTTTCTATTTGTGCAAGCAGGGTGAGAATAGGTGTAAAAACTTCAGTTTCTGAATGATATCAGATTGCAGATAGCTCGCACAAAATCTGTTATAAGGTTAAGACCAACAGAAATGAATATTATTCACCTTGATGTATGGTCCCGTTGACTTCGATGAGGCTGCTAAACTGATTAATGCTTTACATCTGAATGTGGGAAGAGCAGCGAAATGGGAGAGTGTTTTGGGACACGTAATCAATATGGACAAGCAGATGTACAGGAACAGATAAAATTGCAATAGTCCTGGTTGAACCAAATACCAAAAGCCAAGTAGTAACAACAAACAAGAGAAAAAATA
The DNA here is from genome assembly GCF_036013475.1 of Columba livia. Lineage (NCBI taxonomy): Eukaryota > Metazoa > Chordata > Aves > Columbiformes > Columbidae > Columba > Columba livia. Next base: position 967,560 of record NC_088614.1, read on the forward strand.
ATTGAGTGAATTGTCATCAAAGAAAATTAGATCATCTGTTAAGATTACAGGTGCAAGCAAAAGTAATTCTCTGGCTGGGCAATAGAGTCTTCAAGAAAATAAATAAAGTTATATAAGAGTTATATAAAGTTGGCTGAACTTTTGCATGGGTGCTCATTTACTTTAATAAGGCTTTCCAGAGCCTGGTCCGAAATTTTCATTTTAGTTTAATGTTGCAAAAATAATAGTTATGTTGGGCTTACACTTTTTTCTACAGAACAGTATTTTTAAAATTACAGAATCACAGAATCGACTGGGTTGGAAAAGCCCTCAGAGATCATCCAGTCCAACCCTTGGTCCAACTCCAGTCCGTTTACTAGATCATGGCACTAAGTGCCATGTCCAATCTCAGTTTACAAACCTCCATGGCCGGTGAGTCCAGCACCTCCCTGGGCAGCCATTCCAATCCTGACCACTCTCTCTGCAAAGAATTGCTTTCTAATAGCCAGTCTCAGTTTCCCCTGGCAGAGCTGAAGCCCATGGCCCCTTGTCCTATTGCTGACTGCCTGGGAGAAGAGCCCAATCCCCACCTGGCTAGAACTGCCCTTCCCTTTAATTCAAATAAAGAAGAGTATTTTTTTCCCTCTGAATATACCATGGTTTTTAAACTTGTAGGCTGGGCCAGACTACGTTTCACTCCATGCAACGATCTCTACTTGGTGCAAATGTGTGCAAATGTTTCTGAGCTATTGCCGTTGTAATGATGCTCTCTTGGGAGATGTGTATGCAAACACTGCCTCAAATATCAGTCTTTCTGTGAGAATCGGGTCTAATGTAATCATACTGAAATCAGGGGGATTCATCATTAGCTGTTGTAAATCAGAATATTTCCACCAGTTTCAATTAAATTCTACTGATGCCAACTGGGCGTGCTAGTTTTGTATAACAGTGGCGAAAGATGCAAATGAAGCTGACTTTCTTCACATAAAGGACAATGGTGCATTTACATTTGATTCGCGTGTGTTTTACTGAATGAATGCCTCAGAGCAAAGGCAGTTCAATTAAATACCTGTGGAGGGCTTTTTCTAGCCAGAGACCTCTGGAAATTGCTTTAACCCTTTAACATTTAGAAAGCGTATTCAGAGGAATGGGATGCTTCCCTTTACGTGCTGGCTTTCACAGCTAGGAAAATAGGAAAACGCTTTCAGGAAGATTATCATCCCATTTCGGCCACAGGCATCAGCTCTGAGTTTTGTTTTATGATAAAGACTCCTACATCAAAATTTAGGAAAAATAATTTGGAGGTGATTTGCTTTGTATGAGGGATGTAATTTTTGAAACTTCCATCAGTTATGTTATTCTCTTTTTCATACTGATGTCCTGTCAGCCTTCAGTCATCTCCAGACTATTAAATCCCAAACTGGCGCAGTTTGTTCTACATATAGAAATACATATAAGTCAGGACTACCTTCAATTGCATTTGGGTTGCACTTAAATGCAACTTTGCCATGGAAATATATATAATAATTAGAATTCCCCGTCTGGTCAATGTCTACTCTTGAATGTTTAAAAATAATTTCAATTTCTTATGCTCTGACAGTTACTAAGGTTTTTAGTTGCTCACACTCTACTGCAGGAGCATCCATGTAGGAATCAGATAAAATCTGGTCTTCTTGTATCAGCGTTTCATTGTGTGTTGAGTTGAAAATGGTCAGTGTGAGGTCATAGTAGTACTGTCTAAATAACATCAGAACACACAGTAGGATTTCTGATAAAATAGGACTTTGTAATTAAAAAGTGCCAATTCACGTCAGCTCATTAACTTTACTTGCTGATTTAATCTTGTTTATTTTTGCACCATAAACACTTGTGAGCTGCTACTGTTTCACTCTGCAAGCCTTGGACAAAGACAGGTGATAGCAGTTGTAAAATTTGATATGAACAGTCCTCTCAAGGGTGCTGAAGATCAGGTCATCAAAGGCAATAATGTAGCCAATATATATTTATGTAACGAGTTTACTTGGAAATAGAGGAGTTCAATCTGTCCAGATACCTTGAAGAGTCTGGGGATTATTTTTCACTTACACTGGTGGAAGTCAGGAGTTATTATTGATATTATTGGGCGTATTGTGGCTTAAAAGCAGAGCCAATCAAAGAGGCTTTGGTAATGGCTCTTCAGTATTTGAGCTCTCTCTTTCCCTGAGAAGTGTTTTGAACAATAACCCCGTTGCTTTCCCTGCACGTCAAGAAATTCATTCCAGCAGTAGCTGTGGACCCCGCGCTGACCAGCCGAGTGGGAACTGAAGGGGTTTTCCAGAGCTCGCATTTGTTGTCAGCTCTTCGTGAACTGTGTCAATGTGCCAGCGGCAGCAAAATCAACCCCATCAAAAACATCGTTACTATACGAAAGTTATTATTCGAAATCTGATGTATTCAGAAACACATCAAGAAAAGATATTGAATTAAATCTTAGTGCTTTCCCAGGTCTGAGAAACTTAGATGATACATTCACTCTGGCTGTTTGTGTTCTTGAGAGCCTCCTCCACAAGGCAAGACCCTTCATATATTTTAATTAAAAGCCAGAGAAGAAATAAATTGCCCTTGGCATATGTCGTGCTAATGAGCGCTGGTTAGTTAGAAAAGACATGTTCATTGGTTTTCTATGGTAATTTCCCTTTGAACCAGGCCTCGTTTCTGCTGTTTCGCCTGTGCCTGGAGCAGTAGGGGGCAACGTTTCGCTTTGGAATTCTGCAGAGACATTATGTGTGCAAACGGAATTTGCTTTTTTGTTTATGGCATTAATCCCGGGGTTAAGGTTGGCTTGTGGTGAGCAATAATAAGTTTAACCTTTGCCTTCGGACTATAAGATGTAATTTATCATTTCCAGACTCTTTTGTAAGTGCCATTACCTCACTTCTGCTTAAGGTAAATTGAGACAAGCGAACGCTTGATATTGGTGCTCTTTACATGCCAAACATAAATCTCATTTATTTATTGTCTGAGCTTAGTTCCTTAGCCTCTGATTATGTCTTTTAAATGCTACAAACATTTTTTGTTTGTTTGATGTGTTAATATGTGTTAGAGTTTTTGTAATTCATAGAATGTTGGGTCCTTCGCATAGTTGTCGAACCAGTGAATATAGATCCTGGAATGTCCAAATGCATAGAAACCTTATGAAATGTGGAAAGAAAGCAAGCAAGGTACTAGTATTCATAATATTTACTCGCTAAGTGACTGTGGTCAGGAAAACATTTTAAAATTAAATTTTAAAGCCAATTTAAAGGTGATTAAACAAGTAGCAGCATGTAAATAAATTGGTTTTGTAGTCATTGCCATTCACTAAAATATGTATGTATCTGTTATTTCCAAAAGTTCAATATTTTTTAATTTTAAGTGAAACAGTTTTAACTTTTAAAAATACTCCTTTTAAAATTTGCCTTAAATATTTAAGTTGCGTTTTGGTTTGAAGAACCAAACATGCATAGCAAGTTTAATACTCTCCATGCTCGTCAAGCCAGAAAAAGAATACACTTTGTAATTCTTTATACTATGAGTACTTCATACTTTTCTCCATGGTAAGGAAGTGCCCGTTCATCAAATACGTGTGCGTGGGGTGTGGGCTGTGAGGTCTGTGCTGATTTCGTAAGGTACATTTTGGTTCCAGGCAGGACGATTCAGGTTCGTGACCCTCAATAAGACCAGAACATTGACTTGCTCTTGCTTCCAGCTCAGGTCTTATTATGTTTTGATATTGAGAGCTGCTTTTATCATAGCGATGATCACATAAAATATTCCTCAGTATTTTTGAAGTGTGTGCAAGTTAAAAGGCAGAAAAAATTGAATAGGAATAAAACTTATGTAATGTTATTTTGGAAGAGTAGTAATGTTGATTATATTCAAAAATATATATTTCAGCCTGGATTTAATGCTTTGGGAAGAAAAAAAAACATTAAGTCACGCAGCTGTAGGAACTCAAACCATTTATAGGCCCTTCACGTGTAAACTTATACAGAAATTATATGTGTAATTGCATAATTTGCATGGCAGGGCTGCCCGTGATCAGTATATTCATTCTGCACAGCACTAAGGGCTGTTGATGGTAGTTGCTCCTCATTTTAGAGCAATTTAACCACGGAAGAGCCTGACGGTCTCCGTAATTGTGCTGGTCTTGGTTGTTTGGCTGATCGGTTCAGACCTCGCTGGCCAGCGACAGGTACGAGGTGGGTGGAATACGAGGGATCCAACGGTACCCGCCGGCTCTCGTGACACAACAGACACTGATGGATTGTCAGAGGAATTAGATTCAATACCATTTTAGAAGGATAATTTTGAAATCTTCCTGCAGCCTGCGTTGCGTAGATACACTTGGTGATTTCCCTTCAGTTTGAATTATTTTAGATAATGAAGAAGTAATAGTAAGAATCGAAGATACCATCATTTATGCTCGTTTCATACACTGCAGCTATGTTGGGTTGAATGTGCTTAAATGTGAGTTAAGGAGGAAGAAATTATGCTGGTGATACTTATGGAAAAAAGAAGGAAGAAAGGAAGTACTCTTTTTTTTTTTAAATATCACACATGTGACATTTTGAAAGATTAATTTATCTGTTAATAGTCTGGGCTGCTGTGTCTGACAACAGAAGAGCTGTGTGGAAAATGAAGGGTGTGTTGGTTGCTGGTGGACCAAGAAAATGTATTGTACTGAGCTATTATTCATACTGTAACATGCCATATCAAATTAAATGTTTGCAATAGATACCAAACCTTAAGGAGTGATGGAGCATCAAGGTATCGCAACTTCCACTTGAACCAAAGGAAAATTCTTCAGCTCTTTCTTTGCGTATTGGTCAAATACCTATGAAAATTTGAAATTTGGAGAGATAGAAATGTTTCTGCATGTCACGAGCCTGTGGAGTTGACTCATGAACCTATATTAATAATAAAGAAATGATCTGTTTTTGTGCAGCCTCCCAGTATATTAATATCTTTCCCGCATTGATTGAGAAAGTCATACCGGTAGTAGGAGGGAAAGGAATGGCAAGAGGGCTACTGGTCTGAACATGTCAGTCCTACATGCGCATGGCTGGACTTTTGTCCCGTATCCTTTCTCAGAATGTGTTGGACTGTAGCAAATGGCAGATACTGTCCAAAAATATCGTTCTGAAGCCTCTTGTTTAATTCAAATATTTTTATTTTGATCAAATGAAAGAGTTGAGAGAACAAGCAAAGTGTCTTCGTACTGGGATGTCTCCTGTGGGTAAGACATATATATATAATGCATTTCTACATACATAACATAAAGAAAATTTAAATATGTAAAAATAAGCCAACAAATTAACAAACCATTTTAAGGCTAAGGTCAAGTGGAAAGTAGCTCTGAGCCCTGATGAGCGAACATCCAACCTCATTTTTCTCATGTGTTTCTCTGTGCCCTTTTGCTACAGAAGTTGTAATCACTGAATACTTAGAAATAAATTTGCCATCTAGAGGGAAATAAAAAGCTTCCTTGTCAGAGGGTTTATATGAAGTCATGCGAGCATTTTCTTTTTGAAAATCAAACTAGTCTCAGCAGTGCTGAACGGGTATTGGGATCCTCGTTCTGTCTTCCCGTCCTGGTGAGTTTCTCCTGACTTAGAGCAGGATTTTGTAGGTCAGGAGAATGGTTGGCCTTTAAAAATCACAGGTTAACGTTTGGAGAAAAAGAAAGTTGTGGCTCATGTGGAGAAGAGAAGAACTTTGGCAGCTGATGATGAATCAAAGTGTCCCAGCAGGGACCTCGAATCGTTCTGCAGCGTTTCCGTGCCAGACACTGGATCTGGGTCCAGCCGAGTCGCGGCCGGACCTGAACTGCAGCCGCTTCTGGGGCAGAATGATTCCAACAGGAATAAATTCTGCTGCTGCAATTCCAGTATTTGCTTGTCCACACTACAAATGTGTTGGCGCTGCAGGCCGACAATGGCTTTTTATTGGGGTGTATTCCCTGTTGTAGGCAAAGACTTGAATGACGAAGAAATTCAGTGGGAAACTATAAAGAGAGTGAAAATTACCTCTCATGCAAATAAAAGTGAAATGCTGAGAATTGTTTTGCAATGGTCTTGTGTGGGAGACGCTGTACTAATGGTGGTGGTTTATTCTCTCCTCTAAAATCTGCGCTACCTTGGCCAGTGGCCAGGAGCAGAATTGCATTCTGACAGTTTTACCTTTTTATAGTCCTATCAAATACTCCTAACTACCCAATTAAGGCAGTTTCTCTTCCACTAACATGCTTTTTTCCTTGTATTTCCATCAAGATTTTTTTTCCAGAGTTTAAATACTTGAGTTACTGCTTCAAAAGGACAGTTGAACATTTTTAGATATGCTGAGATCGCGTTGGGTGTTTTTTTTCTGATAGGTTGTTATGGCTTGAGGGCTCTACAGATCCTAATGCAGTGGCACCTGAATGAAGTTTCTATGCATGCGGAGCCTGGCTGTGGTTTCAATGTGTTGTCTCTTCTCTCTATTCTTTTTGTAAAACACACACAAAATATTTCTGGGAATTTCCAAGGAGCGCAGTACACTTCATTTCTAGTTGTCAAGATAGCTGACAGTTTATTGTGGTACTATGAATAAATTATTCCACGGTTCACACTTAAAACAAAGGCAGAAATTCTTCCTTATTTTTCTTTTTTTCCCCGTCTCCCTTAAAGCTGACGTTTTGAATTTATCTTAAATATAGTATCACCTGGACACACACAGCATGAAAATGGAGAGTATTCAGAACTGTTAACCTAAAGCTTTTACCCCTTCTTAGATGCCCTGAAGTTGCTTTGCAGGATGGTACAGGGATCTGAATGTGGGAGCGAAGGGGGTTTTCCAGCGGATGCAGCCGGGCTGTGCTATCGGCAGATGTCATTGTTCAGCAGCGATTTTCTGTAAGAGAAGGTTCTTTATTGCCAAGCGCTATGCAGGGAGCTCTGACCATGTTATTGGGAGAACAGGAACGCTGTGCTTTGGGGATTCACTTGAGGTAACCGCCTGATATCTGGGGTAGCTGCAGAATCAGGGTTGTAGTTTAAATGTAAAGCTGTAATCCAGTTAGCCGCTGGATTTGGTACACCTTTTAAATAATATTTGAAGTGTGCTGTCTGGAGAGCTGCCAGTCACCATGCAGCTCTACAAAACTTTTTGAAACCATCATCTTGCTCGAAATGGAAAGAATCAGCTGTATAGATGGTATTTCAAATTAAAAGTTTGGTGGTAGGTGGTTTGGAAATAGCACAAGTGTACAGGCAGCAGCTTCCTAAATAAACATGGCAAGGTTTGTCTGTTGTTCTTCGATTTGTTTGTATTGGGTAAATAACCGAGGAGAATCAAGACAGATGGTACAAGTTCAGGAAGATTGTGGAATCATCTTCTCAGTGTCACATCACTGCTTGTCAGAAGGTGGAGGGTATTTTGGGCCTGATTCTTTTTTTCCACCGTAATTCTAGAATGGCAAAATGTATGGAGTATTTTAATTGGAAAGCTCCATAAAAGCACCATCACCTGAAAGCGTGGGAAGAATTTTCACTCCCTGCTGCTTTAATGTGTTTGTTTTAATGCCAAGACCTTATTTAAACAAAGAAAAGTCAAAAGCAGCCAAGTGACTAAGGAAAAATGAATTAATCCTGAAATAACAAAACTGTTTATATAGTTAAGATACAAGCCTCAAAACCCCCAGTTAATTGAAATACAGGGTTGGAGAAACTGAACTTCAGAGTTGGCCAAAGTTGGTAAAAAATCAGTGCAGTTGACTTAAGCTCTGCCTGTGATCATTTCGAGGATTATTTCAGGCTTCCTGAGCATCTCACCCATTAGCTGCCCAGTAGATTGTTTTCAGCCAGTGGAGTGCTGGAGTGTTCTCAGGAATTGCCAACATGATGATTACACAGAATCCCAGAGTGTCAGGGGTTGAAGGGCCCTGGAAAGCTCATCCAGTGCAATCCCCCCATGGAGCAGGAACACCCAGATGAGGTTACACAGGAAGGTGTCCAGGCGGGTTGGAATGTCTGCACAGAAGGAGACTCCACAACCTCCCTGGGCAGCCTGGGCCAGGCTCTGCCACCCTCACCCCCAACAAGTTGCTTCTCACCTTTCAGTGGAACCTCCTGTGTTCCAGTTTGCACCCATTGCCCCTTGTCCTGTCACTGGTTGTCACCAGAAGAGCCTGGCTCCATCCTCCTGACACTCCCCCTTTCCATATTGATCCCCAGGAATGAGTCCCCCCTCAGTCTCCTCTTGTCCAGCTCCAGAGCCCCAGCTCCCTCAGCCTTTCCTCACACGGGAGATGCTCCACTCCCTTCAGCATCTTGGTGGCTGCGCTGGACTCTCTCCAGCAGTTCCCTGTCCTGCTGGAACTGAGGGGCCACAGCTGGACACAATATTCCAGGTGTGGTCTCCCCAGGGCAGAGCAGAGGGGCAGGAGAACCTCTCTGACCTACTGACCACCCCCTTCTAACCCACCCCAGGTACCATTGGCTTCCTGGCCACAAGGGCCCAGTGCTGGCTCATGGTCACCCTGCTGTCCCCAGGAGCCCCAGGTCCCTTTCCCCTACACTGCTCTCTAATAGGTCATTCCCCAACTTATTGTTTTATTTTAAAATGTCTTATTTAAGTGAGATGATGCTGTCCTTCCCACTCCCGTCATCTCGGGGGAGACTCTGCTTTTATTTTTTAAATAATCATCTCCACAGTTTATTCCCTTACCTTCTTTCCATTTTGGTTGACATTTTTAACCTTGCATTACTTATTTTCCTCTCTTTATTGATTTATTTTTAAACTGTATTACTTAGAACTAACAATTTCTGAGTGCCAGTGCTATGTGACCTGTAATTCCTCAAGATCAGGCCTAAGTCTGGCATCTAGTATTACAAACAGGGGTAGAAATATGGTGCTAATGCCGTTTGAAGGGTTCTGGACTACACAGGTTCTTGTACTTACTCTTCGGTACCTTTACGGCACTATGAAGGTCCATTTGATTAGGTTCTTAGCTGCAAAAAGTTGAAATTTAGGAATTATTTTATGTCTTGTGGTAGCTGGGACTGATTTGAACTCGCGGTTTCCTTCAGCTGAAGTGCGGGATGTTGCTCTGTTCTTCAGTTGGAGTCGAGTAAGTCACAGGTGTGGCTTTAGGTGCATTGAAGAATTTAAATAAATGTGAATTTGAGTTTGAGAATAAAACCTGCAGGAATAAGCACAGTGCCCTTTTCCAGCTTTTGACTGTAGTCCGCTGCGCAGAAGCTTGAATTACCACAGATCAGAATGAATTAATAGCTCTTACTTTGTAATAATAACAATGTAACCAGGCAGGAGATATTGAAAATCTGACACAACTTTTGTTTACAGACCTATGATTCCCAGTTTCCATGGATGGTCATAATTTTTAACCAAGCAGTTATATATTTTATTTTTAAAAATATATGAACAGGTATTTTTTTCCCTGTGAAAGTCCAAAATGGACTTACTGCTGATCCGAGTGAAGGAAAATTAATTCCCCTTGATTATCAGAACCACCTTTAGTGTTACCGATGGAGAAGACAGTCAGTAAAATATATTTAATGTAAGCCACCCTCATTTGGAAGTCTCACTTTCCAGTCTCAATTCTGTTATTTCAGGGTTGCATGTTTTGTCAGACTCCAGAAGACATCATGGTATCAGCAAAAGAGTGTCGGATATGATGTTTCTTCGGAATCCCTATATTTTAGTACTATTTTCCCCACAATTTTGTTCAGCCTTCCATTTGCCATCTTCTGTTGGGTGGTATGAGATAACACGTCTTTCAACTGAAATGGGCTACCGCATCTGAGGTGGAGAATCTAAGAGGATCCTTATCATGTTGAAGAATAACATGTTTCAGGTCTTTCTGGTAAAAAGAACAGGAATAAACCCGGTTCCTGGGGAAAAAGTCTTCTCAATAAAAGTGTTTCTATTCCCTGTGAATGTCTCTGAGCTCTGCTGGGAGCGTTCCAGCTGCCGCCTTTGCTCACAGTTGGATACGGGGTTCTGAAGTGCTTTGGAACATTCTGGACATACAGAGGTACGAGACTGAACCAAACTGTGTTTCATTTGATTCCCTGAAATGATGCAATTCATTTTTCAGTGAATGCTGTTGCCAAAATGATCTGAAATCATTCAATTTAGGCATCTGACAGTGTCAACGCAACACTCTTCTGAATAGCTGATCTGCATCCTGAAGGGTAATAATAGATTACATTGGTATCATCAAGTTTGCTGATGACACCAAGCTGTGAGGAGTGCCTGACACTGGAAGCTGTGCTACCATCAGAGACCTGGAGAGAGTCCACCAAGATGCTGAAGGGAGTGGAGCATCTCCCGTGTGAGGAAAGGCTGAGGGAGCTGGGGCTCTGGAGCTGGACAAGAGGAGACTGAGGGGGGACTCATTCCTGGGGATCAATATGGAAAGGGGGAGTGTCAGGAGGATGGAGCCAGGCTCTTCTCACTGACAACCAGTGACAGGACAAGGGGCAATGGGTGCAAACTGGAACACAGGAGGTTCCACTGAAAGGTGAGAAGCAACTTGTTGGGGGTGAGGGTGGCCGAGCCTGGCCAAAATGATCTGAAATCATTCAATTTAGGCATCTGACAGTGTCAACGCAACACTCTTCTGAATAGCTGATCTGCATCCTGAAGGGTAATAATAGATTACATTGGTATCATCAAGTTTGCTGATGACACCAAGCTGAAGCTTGATGCTGATGACACCAACCAGTGACAGGACAAGGGGCAATGGGTGCAAACTGGAACACAGGAGGTTCCACTGAAAGGTGAGAAGCAACTTGTTGGGGGTGAGGGTGGCCGAGCCTGGCCCAGGCTGCCCAGGGGGGTTGTGGAGTCTCCTTCTGTGCAGACATTCCAACCCGCCTGGACACCTTCCTGTGTAACCTCATCTGGGTGTTCCTGCTCCATGGGGGGATTGCACTGGATGAGCTTTCCAGGGCCCTTCCAACCCCTGACACTCTGGGATTCTTTGGTAGAAATGGCCAAAAAATGATAAATGGTGGTTTTCAGCTGTAAAAGTTTTTCATTGTATGTAGTTGGGATTTTTCTCTCCCTAGTGTTGTTAGTGAAGGTTTTTACTACAACTTTCGCTAAGTGAAAAATCACAAACCCATAAAACTAGTGGGTTTACAGCAGCATAAAATACACATGTACATTAGAATTTTAGTGTGTTGAAATGCTGGAAGTTTTGCATGAACGTTATCTAGTGTTTTATATTTTAGTGGTTTGCAATTAAATGTGTATCTGTTATATCTTGAGCTAGTATTCCATGGCCGAAGTGGTGAAGAATTACATGTAAGGATGAGGTGGTATCCCAGTCATGTTCCTTTTGTTTCAGATATTTTATGCTGAAATCTTGTGCCGTTTATTTCCCAACTTTTGAGGTTTTGTTAGGTGTGCTGCAGAAAGCTTTTTCTTTTTGTGTTTTTGTTATTTCTGAACCAAAATCCACAGAATGAGCATCTCTGTATCATCTATGATCTCACAAGAGTCGGTAGCTATGCACTGTTTGACTAATTTCAGAAAAATAATTATTATTAAGAATATATTGCCGTGATGTGAAGTGCCTGTTTACTTAACCATCCACCAGTCCGTAATTTTCTGAGGTACTGCATATAAGAAGATTCGTTTTCTGTGGTAATGTTTTAGAAGGGTTAATAGAAAGGTGCAAAGGAGTTCTTAAGGTATTTACACCAAATATATTGTCCAGAATTCAGGTATAAATGGAGTCTTTGTTGATTACTGTATCTTGTGGTTGGACAGCAATGAATTTGTTCAGCTCGAACTGAGAACAGCTTTTGGATCGATGACTGTAGAAAGATAAACATGAGTTCAGCCCTGCAGTGAACATCCTCAGAACCAGCTTGAATTGCTATTGTGAACCTTCTGGAAACTTCACCTTCTGGCTTTAAGGATTCTTAGTTTTATAGGGAATTTTTCACGGTAACGTGGCGTTCACACTTTGCACTGTTGCCAGTGCTGACAGTTTCCCAGCAATGGAACGATTTCACATTGACTTCTCTGCCTTTGGGAAGGTTGAGATTCTGAAACAGGTAGTTCTGAACCTTCACTGCGATGATGAGAATGGTTTGGCCGTGTCTTGAGAATTTAGGCTTTTCCTTCTGACCCCTCCTGACTCTGTCCTGCTGACGTCCATATGAATTCCCTTGAAGTGATTGTGCCTGGAGCCATCCTGCTGGTCCTTACTTTGTGTGCTAATCTTGCTGAAATGGCAACAAATGCAGACTGCTATTAGGAATCTGACTGAAAATATAATTATATAGCTGTATTTTTCATTGTTTTTCTTTTCTTATCTCAGAGTTTCAGCAGTTCTGTGGAGTTAGTTTATTATACAGGAGTGATAGTGGGGTAGGAAGAGACACAACACAGTACATATCAGTGTATCAAGTTGCTGCAGACAAATGAGGGGAAACTTCATTCAGGCGCATTTAATAAGCATGAGAAATCATCTGGTTGATTGCAAATAATATATTATACAGAAAAGAGACGTATCTATCTGCTCAGCATGGTTTTATGTTTATTTTTTAATCTATTTAAGGGCTAAGGTAGATATGGCTTGATCGATGCATTCAAAACTGAAAGAGTATTTGCGTGGAACAGGGGAAGGACAAGCTTGGCTGCCAGGGTTTCACTGACATGTTCTCAGATTGTTCCTGCCGCAGGAAGGATTCAGTGCAAATTGGGGGGAAAGGTGAATAATACAAAGAAAAAAAGTGCATCTGATCGTACTCTAATATTTAAAATTAAGTGCAAATTTATTTTATTGGTGTGGAATTTAACCCCATGTCAAATAGAGGCTGCTGTCTTGGTTGGTTCTGGGAATGATCAAAACAGTTCCAAACCGGAGTCAGACTTGTTGACGTGACAAACGTGAGTGGTGCTCTGAGACTGAGCGGCACCAGAACACGGCTCTTACAAAACCAGCACGTCGGGTGGGCTGTTCAACTCGCACACCAGTGGTTTGTTGTCTGGAACCCCAGAAATTGCCATGTAACTACTCACAGTTTGCTCCCCTCTCTCTATCCCCGTATACTCTGTCATTCCGTCTCCCTCTCTCTTCCGTCCTTCAGACCTACTCTGTTGTTATCCTTTGAAAATTTATTTATTGGACATGGGATCCAGTACTTGTTGCAATATGTGTCTCCTCTTCTTCTTTAGTGCTATTGTTCTCTTCCCTTTTTAAGCTTTTCTTTGAGAAGCTTTGTGTTATTTTGTTTATGAAGAATGATGGGTAATAACACTTGAATCTTTCACAACAGCAACAACATGAAAGTATCAGAGCATCATGAAGTAAGAATACTAGCAGACCTATCTGGAAAGTATTATGGTTAGTAATGGACATAATATTGGGATGGTAATAAGTAAATGTCCTGGTATTATTAGGCAGCTCTGCTATTTTCTGTAACTGCTGTCCATTGACTAACTACTTAAAAACCATTTGCAGAACCTTGGATGCTCCTGATCTTTACTAAGCCGCTTCCCTTCTGCTCTAAAGAGTTTGAGATTGCTGACATCCCTCTCCATCCTTAACCCGAGGAAGTATGTACTTCTACCTCATACCTTCTTCATGCAGCTCTAAGACAAGATACACGTTTCCCATCCCCAGATCATGTGCGTGCAGATTTCTGTTCTTTCATTCCATACAGAAAGGACAGAAAATATTTATTTGGCTTTGTGACGTGCCCTGACTCTACTTCTGAGCCTTCTCTGAAAATCTATATGATGTAGAACAGGGTTTGGACAAAGAATATGTGCTGATACGCAGTAATCATCTGATACTGTCGGAATTCCAGGAATTTCTGAAACTCTGTTGTCTTCACTGCTTATCAATTAGAAAACCCAGGAACGACATTTCAGCAGAAGAACTCGGGGTGGTGAGGAGGTGACCCTGAGATTCTCATGTTGTGGAGCATCCCTGTGTTCTATTTACGGCAAAACAGAGAAATGGGCAAAGTCATCACCCTTGTCAGAACAAGCAAGACAAAATGGTTTGGCTCAGGATAACTTTCTGCTTGTGACTCTTTGTACAAAGATGGATGCATGAAATAAGTCTGTGTGTGTTCTCTAGAGGACATCAACCTTATTTTACCATTTTATCATTCTAAAATTAAGATCTTAATGTATGAACTATACAATACAATGGACTATAAGAATCTCATTTGCCAATTCCCATGTATAGAGCATGTAAGCCAGTAGTTTGAATATGCAACATTCAAGCTGAGTACCTGGCATTCTGACTACTTTGTAAAGCCCATGGTGGGCTCAGCCCTGCTCAGGAACCCTCGTCCTTTTGAGTGAAGAAGCCAGCAGTGCGCTGCTCTGCAAAACCTTTGCTGTTAGGGTTCTCAGCTGCATAGTCTGCTTGAAGCATCTACTCTTAGCTCCTCAGAAAAAGGCCTTATTTTTTTACTACATTTTAAAGTGGAATATCCAGCCTTGAGGGTGGATCATGAATGCAAGTGAAAATTTAGGAGCATTCACTAGCTATTTAGTAGAAGTACTTTAATAATTAGGCAATCTCGCAGTAGGCGTATTCTCTTAGAATCGAAAGGATCAACTATGAATGTATTATTTTGTTAAGGGTGCTGCCTTTTATGGAAACAAAAAAGATCTGTCATAGTCTTGTATTTTACCCATGGGAAAGTGTTTCCCAGCACTGAGAAATCCCAAACTTCCTTCTGAATCGCAGAGTATTTTCAAGTCTCGTGCTCCATTTTCAGCCCTGTTTAACTGAGTTACGGCAAAGTGGCCTCCGCTCTTTGTAAGGAGTCAAGTTGTTGGGCGCAGAAGAGCAAAAGTCAGTGTTAACAAGAGGCTGCATGAAGGATTTCCTACTATAATGATTTGCTGGGTTGTGTTTCTACCAGGGAGAAGATCTGCAGGGTCATCACGAGGAGCTGATAACTGTTCTCCGGGCAGCTCCAAGAGGAGAGCTCTGGGTCTGTCTGCAGCAAAACTTCGCTTGTGTTACAGACAGCAGAGGAAATACTGAGGGGGATTGCTTGGCATCAAGTTGATTGCAATTATTAGATTGAAAACGAAGAGGAATAATCAAACCAATCAGGGCAGTGTGCCATGGAACCTACACAAAATTTAAACGGCAAGAAATACAGGAACCTCAGTGAGGAAATGCATCATTTAATCAGGCTGGGAATGAATCTTGCTGGCATTTTTTTTGAGTTAAATTGCTTGTACAAAGTACAAAGCTGGTAGTCAGCAAGAAGCATTGGGATCATTTCTGGTCTTTATCAGATACTTTACGCTGGTTGAAGTTGAGTTATTTTAGATGGATCGGTTTTACAACTGTGTAAGTCCACACAATTGCTAGAGAGAGAGCAGTAAAAATGCTGGAAATAACATTTAAAGTGGTTTTCCACTCCAAATTTGTGAAGAGATAATATTTGTTTCCAGAGTGGTCATCCTCACATTTAGTGTTTGTCACAATTACTTTGTGACGAGTCTCTGCGATGTTTTGGAACAAGAACAATGTACACATTGTACATAGGAAGAAACAAAAGTGAAATTCAAGCAGGAGTCTCGAACCGATTCCTTTTCCATTCACTGAGCCTTGGTGAGAGGCTGATAACCTGAACTAGTTACTGTGAGCTGAGGAATAAAATGCGCTCTGCATTTATCACATGTTCATGTTTCAAATCATTATCCACTTGCTATTTTCAGGTATTTATTGTCACTACATTTTAAAAAATTCTTTCTCCCTTAGATTCATTTGCCAGATTTGCAGCTAATAAAGAACCAAACACCAAGAACGTCTTAATTTTCCAGCCAAGTTGTTTTCTTTCAAGTTCAATTAGATCCAGTGTTATTTACTTTCAAATGGCAAAGCCCTTGGATGAGTTTCAGCATCACAGTGACCAAAAGGCGGCACCTGAGCTCCCCATTGTAGTCGAGGTGTGTGTGAGAGATCCGCACGGGGAGATGCGAGAAGAGCAGGACATGAGCTATAACGTATTGATTGGGGTGTGGAACAGATGCTGCTTAGGAAAGCTCCCGTCTACTCTGCTTTTCAAAAGATCTAATGTTACTTTTGTCCGTTAACGCTTTTAAACTCCAAAAGTATAGATGGAGAGGTGTGTATCTTGTATTAGTTTGCAATTAGTTTGCATTAGTAGTTTGCAAAACAATTCCCACCCCCAAAATTCTCCTGCAGATTCACAGCACTATGAATTCGGTGGTTCGTAGGGTAATGTTTCTGTGCCTGGGCGGTCTGCGGAGTGAGAACCCACGCAAGGGATTCTCAGACAAGGCCTAAGCTTACCTAACAAATCACTTCTTAATAGCACAGCTTTAACTTATGAAAAACTTGGAGAATATCCACAGGGAAAATCTTTGGTTCTGCAGCTTCTTGTTTAGATTACAGTAGCTGGAAGTTAATTAGCCCTGCTAGCCCTTTTCTTTTAGGCTAATTAGTAAGGAAACTGGATATAAAAAAGTCAAAGTCATTTTGAGAGAAGGAACTTCAACATTTTGTACAGAACAGTCTCTTTGGAGGATATTATCTCCATAATGACCATTGGATGCTCTCCGTTCTGACACAACGTAGTTCTGCAGTCTCTGGACTCATTTAGACGACGTCTTAGTCATTAATGATTTTAGGCCGAGCTGCTTGCAATTGCCAGATGAAACCACATGACGTGTTGTTTAATTATGCAATGATCAGCAGCCTTTACATTTTAATTAGGGAGCCACTGTAATGAAGCCGTCCCACTTTACATATGGCTTATTGGGCTGAAAGGTCATCTTGACTAATTGGTTGTTTGGAAATGTGGTTTTGACACAGCAATACAGGTAGACTTCACTTCTAATGTGTTTCCTGATCTTTTTTTGATTTGGCTAATTAGTGCTAACAATTTAAAAGCTGTGTAGCATTCCCAAACTCCTGCTGTTTACTGTATGTGTCATAGTTTTGGTAGCAGATTTTAGTCCTGTTTATACACGGTGACAAACTCTAGCGCCTACTCACAATTTTCGTTGGTTTTGCAAGATTACGGGGACGTTAATGTCACATTTATTTCAATTAGCTGTGTGGGAAAGATTCCTGATGCAAAGAGTTTAAAGAACTCTGCTTTCATAACCATTTGCAGTACTCTTTAGAGAGCATTTGGAAATGTGTGATTTATTTGAGTTTAAGTTTTTCAATGATTAATTCATGAATACATCCGCAAGAATGCCAAGGTTTCCAACATAATGAAAGCCTATCCTTTCGCAGCGGTTTGTTTTCAGTTCAAATCAAAGCTGTCTTGTTTGTTTGTCTAGATTTTTAAAGAATAGTCTGTTCTTTCCACCGGGGTTTTGATATCACTTTGACAAGTAAAAGAATTAATTTACATTAAAAAATCAAATAGGCAAAGTTTCTGTCTCCCCTTGCATTATTTTATGGGATGTAATGAGCAGAAACATTTCCCAACCTGCTCCACCAATCCAGTCCATGTGTTCTGTACAGTCTCTACTTGTTGTTTCATTTTATTTCTAACAATAAAGGATGCAGAGTTCACCTTAGTTCTTCACAGGGATGGTGGTTTATGAGGGTCCTGGCTCCAAAATATTTGGCTCCGTGTCCTTTCTCCCTGAAAGCTACTTTTGCTTATATTCAGTTGTGCAAAAAAGAAGTTGCTTCAGTTCACAGAATCCCAGAGTGTCAGGGGTTGAAGGGCCCTGGAAAGCTCATCCAGTGCAATCCCCCCATGGAGCAGGAACACCCAGATGAGGTTACACAGGAAGGTGTCCAGGCGGGTTGGAATGTCTGCACAGAAGGAGACTCCACAACCCCCTGGGCAGCCTGGGCCAGGCTCTGCCACCCTCACCCCCAACAAGTTGCTTCTCACCTTTCAGTGGAACCTCCTGTGTTCCAGTTTGCACCCATTGCCCCTTGTCCTGTCACTGGTTGTCACCAGAAGAGCCTGGCTCCATCCTCCTGACACTCCCCCTTTCCATATTGATCCCCAGGAATGAGTCCCCCCTCAGTCTCCTCTTGTCCAGCTCCAGAGCCCCAGCTCCCTCAGCCTTTCCTCACACGGGAGATGCTCCACTCCCTTCAGCATCTTGGTGGCTGCGCTGGACTCTCTCCAGCAGTTCCCTGTCCTGCTGGAACTGAGGGGCCACAGCTGGACACAATATTCCAGGTGTGGTCTCACCAGTTGGTCAAGAGGCTGGGCAGGAGCGTTTCAGGCAAATGTTTTAGTCCTTGGCTCTTGGAGCTCAATTAAAGTCACACTAACATGGTTAAATCTGGGGTCAGTTCTACACAACATTCCCAACCCTTCTTTTCCCAGCCCTCCCGGAGCCCTGCTTTCGGGTTTCTTTCAGCAGGTTCTAACAGCTATTCGGGGTTTGCATCCAGACGCGCCTCTCTGAAAAGATTATTTCATTTAAAAGGTTTCCTGTGCGTTTCAGGAAATCAATCCCATCGCTCTGTAATCTGTTATGATGTAAAGTTGTTGGAACAGGGGCGTGTTTTACTGTGTGTTTTTATTGTACCTGGCAAAAAAAATATTTGAGCTTGATGATACGATTTTGCAACACTGGTAAGAATTAGTGGCAACCTATGAATCACAGAAATCTCACAAGAATGGCGAGGCGTGCTGGCTGCGGGTCGTCGTGTCTCTGTATCGTCAGTGGCTTCAGCTGGGCCAGCCACAGTCCTAACTTGCTTTGTAGGGTCAAGGCAGAAGGTTATCTTGGTAATTTCTTCCTCTGCTTAATTTTTTGGCCCTCTTGGATTAGCTTCCTAGTTGTGCAGCTCGATGTTTCCCAAACCTTTAAATGAGCGGCCCAAAGATGAGGATCATTATGTGTGCATGGAACACGGAATATCACACATAAGTAATAGCTGCATTTTTCAGTTGTGAGAAGGCCTTGGAACACTGATCATGCAAAGGACGATCTTTGCAGAAGAGCCCTCAAGTAATATGAGGTCTCTGGAATGCTAGAAAACATCCTTTTACGTTACGGAGAGATTAGGATTTGATTAGCGTGTTTTCAACCTCATGCTGCCTGGGTAGATTTTGATAACAGGGTGTAGTTCTTCCCTGTGTTTTCAGGTGTTTGGAATATATATTTTGATTAGGGTTTTCTCTGATGTATTTGGCCTATTTTTAGCTTTATAGTGACTGCATATAAACTATTTGTTAGTATAAAATCCTATTAATTAAGTTAAATAATACTGTAACAGGGCTATTTTTAAAATTAAAAGGCCAGTGCTCCTGCTTCATATAGCATCTTTGTAAGAGAAATTAAGAACTGTGGTAGTGATGTGTGTAGAAGTGTATGTATATGTGTATATATTTAAAGTTGATATCAATACATCGTCTGTTTTTGCTTCTGTAGTGCAATGGTTATTTTAAAATGTTGATATGGACGTTCCAGTGGACGAGCTTTATGTTATTAACACCTCAGCGAAAAATGGTCCCATGTAAGAGTTTTCATTTTACATTTAGCCTGTTAGAGTTTTCATTTACATTTGTGAGAGGTAAATGAGTCTCATTCCCACAGATAACCACAACATAAGCAGATGAGTATCTAATACACAGCACCTGAAATTCAGGTTCATGCAGTTTCAAGAAAGAAACCTTGCTGAGCAGAGATTGACACTTGTTTGGAAATATCTTACCTTTTAATGCCATACAGGATGTGATGAACTCTCTTACTTGGCTCTTTATAACTCTAAGCTCCTTATTTCCTTGGGTTACATTGGTGAATTTAAATATAATTAAATAGAAGCAAGTTGAATGTGTTATTTTTTTTTTAAATTCCCAGCTAACTAAAATACAAAGGAATTTATTCTGATTCTTCTTTTCTAGATATATATTGAATTTAGATATGTCCAGAGCTTATGATAAATTAAAAATCTTGCCTAGAGAATATTTAAGGTGCTTCCATATTTTAAATTGTAGCTTTTCCATTAAAAAAACACAAGACTATGTGAAAATATCCCCTAGATTTTTTTTTTTTCATCTATTCTTTTAAAATGTAGTACAGTGATAAAACAGCCTTTAGAATTACTGAGTATGATTGGCTGTAAACAGTATTTTCATCTCTTAGCAGAGTATTAGCTTATGACTAGCCTAGCCAGGTTCCAGTATAAATTGGGGAATGACCTATTAGAGAGCAGTGTAGGGGAAAGGGACCTGGGGGTCCTGGGGACAGCAGGGTGACCATGAGCCAGCACTGGGCCCTTGTGGCCAGGAAGCCAATGGTACCTGGGGTGGGTTAGAAGGGGGTGGTCAGTAGGTCAGAGAGGTTCTCCTGCCCCTCTGCTCTGCCCTGGGGAGACCACACCTGGAATATTGTGTCCAGCTGTGGCCCCTCAGTTCCAGCAGGACAGGGAACTGCTGGAGAGAGTCCAGCGCAGCCACCAAGATGCTGGAGGGAGTGGAGCATCTCCCGTGTGAGGAAAGGCTGAGGGAGCTGGGGCTCTGGAGCTGGACAAGAGGAGACTGAGGGGGGACTCATTCCTGGGGATCAAGATGGAAAGGGCAGTGTCAGGAGGATGGAGCCAGGCTCTTCTGGTGACAACCAGTGACAGGACAAGGGGCAATGGGTGCAAACTGGAACACAGGAGGTTCCACTGAAAGATGAGAAGCAACTTGTTGGGGTGAGGGTGGCAGAGCCTGGCCCAGGCTGCCCAGGGAGGTTGTGGAGTCTCCTTCTGTGCAGACATTCCAACCCGCCTGGACACCTTCCTGTGTAACCTCATCTGGGTGTTCCTGCTCCATGGGGGGATTGCACTGGATGAGCTTTCCAGGGCCCTTCAACCCCTGACATACAAGTAGATATTAGTTAAAATATGCTGTTTATTAAAAAAAAAAACCAACCCACAATTAAAGCTGGGCTAGTGCACATGAGGCGTGCAGATGAAGCAGATAATGGTGCTGATTTATCTGTTGATCGTCACTGCATTTCAGGTTTGTGACACCACCATTTGCCAGAACAGATTTCAGTTGGACACTCATGGATTCCAAAGCAACGATCCAACTCGAAACCAGCATGTCGACATTTCAGTGGTTGCGTTAGGATTTTTATGATGCTGAATTTTAATTCATCTGTATCAGCATAGCTGCTAAAATACCTGAGAGGCATCAACAGGATTATCATGCGCAATGGTTAGCTCAAAATACTAAGTATTTGCTGTCTATCTCATTTGCACATTGCACAGCACTGTCTAGCATCACATCAAAATGTCATCTAGCTTGCAAGCCAAGTGAGACTGGGGGGTATCTCCTATAAATGTTGAGCAAAGCCTGAAGCCAAAGTCCACCAAAGCCAATGGAAACACTTCTGTACATTTGAATTCAGTTTAAATCAGGACCTAAACGCTCCAGGATGATCATGGGGTCTGTAGGTCTTGGTCTCCAATCAGGTTCACTGAGGATTTCTGCAAGAAATGTCTGTATTGTGCAGCAGTGCAGGCGTGGAAATAATGGTGAAAACTCCCATTGCTTTGGAGCTGCACGTGGTTGTTGGCCATGCGAAGCCTATTTCTCCAGTCCACTTCCCTCCTTCTTGCCAGAGAGGGCAGAATATTTTATAATAGACTAATTTTTCCCAGGGTATTACATTTATTAAAAGTAACTCAGCAAATAAGGCATTAGTATACAACAACCAGAGTGCTATGTCTTGTTAACTATTGCAACTGCTTAATTTTAAACACAGAAAATATGTTTTAAACTAGTAGCTTCCATTTTAACTAGTAGAAGCAGTTGGTATCTTTTAAAAGATTATGAATGGCATGTAATCACCTACTACACAGAAATCCCTAAATGTGTGTTTGTTATGACTTCTCTCCTATTTGGGGAACATGAATGGTAGACACTAGGGTTAGTGATAACACTCATGACAGTGATCTCACGCTGTTCCACAGCATTTCGTGGGTCATGGCTATTAACACTTCATTGGCTTAAACCCGTAATTGAATTCCTCATCCCATTTCGACAAGGTTTCTAAGTCCATCATACTAAGCTCCGTCTTTCTTTTAACAACAGGTTTCTTAATTTCTTTTGATTGTAGTACACGACCAAACGACCGCGTAGTTGCTACGTTACATTAGTATGAGCTATCGTGCTGAAATTAGGAAGAATGATTTTTATAGATCTCTAAGTTAAGCCTGTGCCAGAGCCCAGGCAGGACAAACACGACAGCTAAAGCCAGGCTTAACTGGTGTAGTGGCCGCTGTTTCAGGGTGTCTTCTTGGTCTCTTTGTGTGTAATATTTACATGGCAGTTCAGGGCAGTACCAGGACCCACTTTATTGCATAATTCCTATATGTCCCCAGTGACTCTGGAGTCAAACACGGTCCTTGGTCACACAAAACGAGGCTCAAAATGTGCATCTGTGTCATCTGAAGGGGTGCCTGGATTAGTAATTTCTCTCTTTAGAAATACCTGAAAGTCTATAGCAAATTTACTGGGGTGTGTAGGTATTCTGTATAACCAACAGTCAGATCCAGCCACTCGTGTGGGAAGGTCAGCTTTCCCTTACATTCTCCATGCTCATCCCCAGCTAATGTTTGGAAATCATAGGGATTTAGTCTCTGGCAGGTGGTTTTACAGAAATAAGTCTGACAACACGTATATGGAAATACACTTTTCTCATATTTACTGTGTAAAGAGAATGAGTATCCCAGGTACCCTGAAAGTGATAGAGAAACCTTGAATGTTTTCAGCTTGTACTAAGAAAGATGCTTCACACTGCAGAACTGACCTTGGTGTATCTCCGAATGAACCTGTTGGGGGTCATTTGTACTGAGAATACTTTTGGTCATCAGGATTAAAAAAACCCTTAAAAATCACTTTGAGTAGATCAGGATGCTCTGCTGGAGAGTCCTTGTACTGAAGGATATGTGTGCGGTGGCCTGAAAAATGAAAAGTCCGCAGTCTGTTACTCAGTGTTACAACAGTGGTTGACAAACACTGTCAAAAAAGGTTGTTTTGATTGTTTCAAGCTGTTAGATACATAGTTAATTGTATCTCAGCTATTTAGGTTGGTTGACTTCATGTTAATCCAATTAAATATTTTAAGCAGTGACTTTATTAAAAAAACGTTTTTCTTCTGGCACAGCTGCCCCTGATTTTGGCAAAACAGTTTTGCTGCAGGAATGACGTTGGTTGTACAGAGTGGCTGTGCTGCTGGAATGGGGCACCGGGCTGCCTTGGTTTGTGAGGGGAGGGTGAGGCTGGATCTGGGGAACAATTTCTTCCCCAAAGGGCTGTGGGGCATTGAACAGGCTGCCCAAGGCAGTGCTGGAGTCACCAGCCCTGGAGGGCTGGACAGACGGACATGAGGTTCTCAGGACATGAGGCAGGGGTGGCCTTGGCTGGGCTGGGTTAACAATAGGTCTACTCCAGCCTAAATGATTCTGTGATTCTACATACTCTAAGGATAAGTGTGTAAATAATTCTTTAGAGTCTGTTGACATTTGCTGTATTTATTTTTTATGCTGTTGAATTTATTTTGTTTAGTTTATGGATTGTATGGTTATCTTTAATGCAGAATTCCTTAATATTGTTATAGCAATTCCCATGTGAGGAAAGGCGGAGGGAGCTGGGGCTCTGGAGCTGGACAAGAGGAGACTGAGGGGGGACTCATTCCTGGGGATCAATATGGAAAGGGGGAGTGTCAGGAGGATGGAGCCAGGCTCTTCTGGTGACAACCAGTGACAGGACAAGGGGCAATGGGTGCAAACTGGAACACAGGAGGTTCCACTGAAAGGTGAGAAGCAACTTGTTGGGGGTGAGGGTGGCAGAGCCTGGCCCAGGCTGCCCAGGGGGTTGTGGAGTCTCCTTCTGTGCAGACATTCCAACCCGCCTGGACACCTTCCTGTGTAACCTCATCTGGGTGTTCCTGCTCCATGGGGGGATTGCACTGGATGAGCTTTCCAGGGCCCTTCCAGCCCCTCACGTTCTGGGATTCTGGGATTCATTGCAGCACAGGAAAGATGCAACAGCCAAAAGAAACCTTGTTTTTTCTGAGCTTTTTGTGCTCCAAGCTGTTCTTGTTGGGTAAGGAGAAGAATCAGACTTTAAATTCAGTCCTACCTACCTACCATTGTTAATAGGAGCTTCTCCATAGGACAAGTGTAGTGTGAGTTCCTAGGTGCATTTTTTTCTGCAAACACAGACTTTTCTTGCCTAATGAAAGATATGTTTTCACCTGTGTGTCAGCGTTTGTTATTTAATTGATTCTCATTTACATACATAAAACTATTAAATCACTGGTACCAGTGAGTTACAGAAACCTTCACAAGTAGTGGATTTTTCAAACACAAGTGAAATATTTTTATAATTAATGTTAAAGGGAGAAGTGCTGAAGATTGGTTCAGGTAGAGAGAGAGAATTCAAGGAGTCAGTGGGTTTTTTATATAGTTAAAAAATAATAGCAGCCATGGTTTTCTAGGGGAAAACATGATTATTAGAGCTAGCAATAGAATAATACCACAGCTCGTCACCTCTCTGTTAATGAAGCATTTAAAATAGAACATTGAGATGTGCTGGACCGTCTTCTAAAAGCAATGTTTTGAACCTCGGTTCAATGACTCTTTTGAGCACATGCTTTATTTTAAGTATATTTTTAAAGTCCTTTTCAAACTTAAGTAATTTTCTTGAAAATATCATGAAGGGGAATGAACCTACAAGTATGGGAATATTTGTTTCTTCCTAATCAGAACCTCGTTGTTCTTTTAATTTGTGTTACTTTCTGAATGTAATTTTCCATTTTTGCAGATCAGCGTGGGAAGCATCACCAAACCCCATATTGTTTCTGCATTTCTGAAACATTTTCTACAAGGACAAAATTTTGGGGAGCTATTTGCCAAATAGTATTTTAAAGAAAAAGGGCATGTTTTGCCTCTCAAATGATTCTACCTAACAAATCCTTCCTGTAGTTCTTCACATCTTTGGAGGGCTGCTTTTGCTGGCTTGGTTGACTCCAAGGTTTAGCACATCTCTAGCAATAAACAAGCATGTTGGGCATGTTGTTTGATGAGCTTCAAAGATTTAAGCACTCAGCTTTAATTACTGATGGTTTTAGCAGCCGCACAATAAAGATGGGCCCCTGCTTCACTAAATCAAAGAAATGTGACTGAGGCCCTTCTGATCCAATTGTTCTCATTAAGCTCGGCTCTCACAAACATGGTTGTAAAATATTATTGTGGCTTGAGGTGACATGAAACACCATTGCCATCAATCAAATAAATACAAAAAAAAGTGTGAGAATCAATAACATAACACAAAAGTGGTGGTTTCAGCCACTTAATCAACTGCACATATTTTGCAATTTTGTTTCCCCCCCCTGCCCCTTTTTCTCTCCAACTTCTATTTATTTATTTTTATTTGTTTTTTAACACTTGTCATCCTGCAACCTGGTAGAGCAGAGCAGCTGTGGACATGAAAGGATCAACGTTGCCCAACCAGGATCATCCCAAAGCCACTGTCACTCTGTAACACTCAGGTGCTAATGTTCCTCAGTAAAGCTCTGTCCCTTTTAGTCCTTCGGTGATAATAATGATCTAATCTCCCTGCTGGTACCATTTCGCACCCTATATTGAATAGCGATGATTGTGAGGCTGGACCGCGTGCCGAGGTTGTGCCAGAGACCCTGCTCCAGAGACTCACCCAGGGCACTGAGCCGGGCTTAACAGGCTTGTTGGGTGAAACTCCGGGCCAGCAGGTGTCTGCTGCCTCCTAACACTGCTCAGAGACAGCCTGCTCTCAGCACGGGCTTTTGGAGGGGTCTTCTTGAGCTTTGAGGCCTGTATCTAGTGGAGTCCCTCAAGGGTTGGTACTAAGACCAGTACTATTCAATATATTCATCAACGGCTTGGATGAGGGAATAGAGTGACTGTCAGCAGGTTTGCTGATGACACCAAGCTGGGAGGAGTGGTGACACTGGAAGCTGTGCTGCCATCAGAGACCTGGACAGGCTGGAGAGCTGGGCGGGGAGAAATTTAATGAAATATAACAAGGGCAAGTGTAGAGTCTTGAATCTGGGCAGGAACAACCCCAGGTTCCAGTGTAAGTTGGGCAATGACCTATTAGAGAGCAGTGTAGGGGAAAGGGACCTGGGGGTCCTGGGGACAGCAGGGTGACCATGAGCCAGCACTGGGCCCTTGTGGCCAGGAAGCCAATGGTACCTGGGGTGGGTTAGAAGGGGGTGGTCAGTAGGTCAGAGAGGTTCTCCTGCCCCTCTGCTCTGCCCTGGGGAGACCACACCTGGAATATTGTGTCCAGCTGTGGCCCCTCAGTTCCAGCAGGACAGGGAACTGCTGGAGAGAGTCCAGCGCAGCCACCAAGATGCTGAAGGGAGTGGAGCATCTCCCGTGTGAGGAAAGGCTGAGGGAGCTGGGGCTCTGGAGCTGGACAAGAGGAGACTGAGGGGGGACTCATTCCTGGGGATCAATATGGAAAGGGGGAGTGTCAGGAGGATGGAGCCAGGCTCTTCTGGTGACAACCAGTGACAGGACAAGGGGCAATGGGTGCAAACTGGAACACAGGAGGTTCCACTGAAAGGTGAGAAGCAACTTGTTGGGGTGAGGGTGGCAGAGCCTGGCCCAGGCTGCCCAGGGGGTTGTGGAGTCTCCTTCTGTGCAGACATTCCAACCCGCCTGGACACCTTCCTGTGTAACCTCATCTGGGTGTTCCTGCTCCATGGGGGGATTGCACTGGATGAGCTTTCCAGGGCCCTTCCAACCCCTGACACTCTGGGATTCTGTCAAAACCAACTGACCGGGATTGAAGGGGGCAGCATTATCCAGAGGCAGGAGATTATATGTTCCCTGCTCTCTCAATTTAAGCTTGTGCTTAATGGATAATCTTCAGTCAAAACAACCACTGCCAGCCAGCCCATCTACTACCACGTAGATAATGCAAATAAAACTGGTGGAACCAGCCTGTTTGGTGCAAGAAGTCAGTGTCTGCAGAGAATCCAATGCATAGCTTATACAAGGACAGAGGCTTTCTTAATTTTTTTACACCCCCCCCCCCTTTTTTTAAGCAGTGCAACTTCTCATAGGAAGATTATCTCAGAATTCTCTCAGGTCATCGGATTTTTCTCTGATCTTGTTTTTTATGAATAACTATTGAATTCATTACATTTGTCCTAAAGAAACTCAAGTTACAAACCACATTTACATTTCTCGATCCCAAAAATCTCCTGCATATGTGTTTAAATACATGAATATACATTAAAGTATCTAAGCATAGTAAAAGTCCCTTGACTTCCTTGCGGTTTATGCACATGCTTAAGTGCATTTATAAAAGAACTGTTTTTTCATCTGACTACTGTATGCAAACCATTTGTTTTCTAACTGTAGCTATTCCAGAACTGAATAGAAAACCACAATGAAGCCTATAGTGTCAACAGCTGGAATGGCATTCCACCCATTAGGTGAGGACTGCCGCTGTTCTGCTGAGGAAATGCTCTGTTTCCAAAAAGATATGTTAAATTAGATAGATATTATTAAGTTTCAGAATAGTTGTTTAATATCTGTGAGAAAAAAATAGGGCTAGAAAAGCAGGAAGTAGCTGTTGAGCGTATCTGGTTTAATCTAAGTCTTGCGGATTCGAGATCTGAACCCAGATTGCTGTCTGGTTTCCTCATCTCAAAAACCTGATTATCTAGAGAGATGTGCCCGTGGCTTCTTGTCCTGGCAGCTGGGCTCACAGCCTTGCTTTTCTCTATGAAATCTTCTGTGGATCAAATATCTTCAAAATCATTCTGTACAGCTTTGAAATATTCCGATGTCTGACTTACCTGACTTTTCTAGATACCACAACGTGTCAGCCTGTGTGAGCTATTCCCTGGCAAACTGCGCCTCGGCGAGACGTTCCTCTGCACGAGCTGCTTCGGTAGCTCCCGAAAGAAACACCCATTTCAGATACCTCCAGAGAAGCCTCACCATCATCTGTGGGTAGGGCTTGAAAATTTACATAAAGCAGGCTTCCATGGGTTAGGTGAAACTTGGAGAGATGTTAGTGTATTTACATTGCATGGAAATTACAGCAGAAAGTCTGTGTTGTAATTCATGTTCTTCATCTGTCAGTGGAGGGGCAGTGGGACATGAGGAAAAGGTTCTTCACCCAGAGGTGCTGGACACTGAACAGGCTCCCAGGGAGGTGTCACGGCCAACCTGACAGTGTTCAAGAGACTGGACAACGTGCTCAGACACACGGGGTGACCTGTGGGGTGTCCTGTGCAGGGACAGGAGCTGGACTCTGATCCTTGTGGGTCCTTCCAGCTCAGGACATTCTGTGATTCTATGGTCTGTTAGCATACATTCTAGGTTATATGTTCTGTCGCAAACACATGTTCTGGAGTCGTAGTGAAGAAAGGCTTGTGTCCACGTGTTCTTGTTTCTAGCCCAAGGGGTATGTGCACCAAAGCTATGGACAGAGGTGACTAAAATAACTTCTGGCTTAAGTCAGAAAGACTTAATCCTCCCTCATGCTACCAAGGGTAGACTTTACATTAAGATTCAAGATCTTTAAGCATATTGGTTGATATAATGCCAGTAAATTATTTTTTTGTACTATAAATCTGGTATCAGTACTGGATGTCTGACACGGATAGCTTAGCAAGGCTTCTTTTGTTTAATGAGAGGTTGTATAGAAGGTGATGCAACATCCTCACGAAGCTGATTATTGCTCCACCGTTGCTTGTATTGTTATCTACCAAAACAAATGTCAGCCATGCCAAAAGCAAAAATCCCTTCTGAAATACTGTCTGCACTGCCTTCTCCAAAAATACCCCACTCAGTGCCCCGTGCGCTGTCACAGAGCTCATTGTTTCCTCCAGCCCGCGCAAGATGCTCCGAGTTTCTGCACAGGGGCCACAGAGGACGGACTTTGAAGACAAAAATGTTGTAGCCAATTAGCTGAAATGTTACAATTGGTGCATTCTAAGCTTGATGGGCTCATTAAGCATTAAAACTCCTTGACATTTCCCTGTTGTAGTGATAAATAGGAATGAACAGTTTGCTTTTTATACTTTACTAAATTGTATGTATTTTTGGCTGCTTTGCCTGTCATGTTTTACATGTTTAATTTTGCACCCATTTTATTAAGAAATTCAGCATTAAAGAGTCTTTCTTGCTTCTCCTAATTATCATCCTTTGAAAAACTCCCGGTTTTGTATCAATGATATTGTTTGGTTTTAAAGTTTAGTAGTTAATGCTCATTGTTAAATTGCCAAAAGGATATAGACTAATTTAGCATGTCACTGCTGCTTGGTGAAAATGCCATCATTAGTGATCCATGAGTTGAAGAGAAAAATAGGAAAGAAATAAGGCCAACAGTCTTATAAACACCCCAAATGATTTTAAGAAGTCTGGTTTTATTACAGGGGTTTTGCAGGGAGCCCTCCAAAGCTGCTATATTTCCTTGACACAGTCAAATACGCTTAAATGAAATATTTAAATGGAATTACAACTGCATTGCTTAATAAACAGCAAAGAACAAAAAGCAGATTGTTGATGAGATAGTGTAAGCCTTTTTATGTCAGAGAAATTAACCTCAAGATTACCTGCTTTTCTTTTTAAAAACGTATCTCCCCTTTTTGTACTATTCAGGTTCTGAAAAACCCCCACCTGGGTGGTTACTACAGGTGTGAAATGGAGAAAAAGGCTTAAAGTTTTATTGTCTTTCCTTTTATTTTTCCTTTGCTATTCACAACCGATGGGTTCAGAAATCCCCTGTTGCTGTTCCAAATGCGTTCTCTCCAGAGGAAAGCCTCCTGGGACCGCCTCGTTTTCTCTCGATCCTCACAGATCAGTAGCGGGTGAATAATTGCTGAGTGGTGCGTGGGGTGTCAGTGCAGGCCCCTGGCAACATGGGGACGATCCAGGGCTGCCCCAGGCTGGAATGTCCTGGGTTGGAAGGACCCGCAAGATCATGGAGTCCAGCTCCTGCACAGGACACCCCACAGGTCACCCCGTGTGTCTGAGCACGTTGTCCAGTCTCTTGTTGAACACTGTCAGGTTGGGCCGTGACACCTCCCTGGGGAGCCTGTTCAGTGCCCAGCACCTCTGGGTGAAGAACCTTTTCCCCATGTCCCACTGCCCCTCCCTGGCACATCTCCTGCCGTTCCCTGGGCTCTGTCACTGTCACAGAGCAGAGCTCACCCTGCCCCTCCTGCTCCTGCTGAGGAACCTGCAGCCCATGAGCTCTGCGCTCAGTCTGCTCTGCTCCAGCTGGACAAACCCAGGGGCTCAGCCGCTCCTCAGACACCTTCCCCTCCAAACCTTCCCCAACTTCGCAGCCTCCTCTGCCCCCTCTCCAGTAGCTCTATCTGGTTTTCACCCCGCAGTGCCCAGCCCTGCGCACAGGGAACGCTCCAGGTGAGGCCTCCCCAGCGCAGTTGCTGGATGGTGGAGCTGGCACGTCCCAGAGGGCCCGCAGCTCCTGGCCCAGCCCACGCTGGAGCAGATACGGCCCCGCAGGGACTCTGAGCTGTGCATAAGCCTGTGCCAGAGCGGGGTCACCGCCAAAGGGACTGCACCCTGGGCAGGACCCGTGTGGAGCTTGGGGAATGAGTGAGGAACAAGGAACACTGGCCCAGGCTGCCCAGGGAGGTTGTGGAGTCTCCTTCTGTGCAGACATTCCAACCCGCCTGGACACCTTCCTGTGTAACCTCATCTGGGTGTTCCTGCTCCATGGGGGGATTGCACTGGATGAGCTTTCCAGGGCCCTTCAACCCCTGACACTCTGGGATTCTGTGAACAGGGACGGGCCCCAGCGAGGGGCTGGGCCCTGTGGCAGCGGGTGAGCAGAGGTGTCAGGGTGCAGTCAGAAAGCTGAGCCTGCTATTTTCCCTAAATAAACATTTGTCTTCTTTGTTTTCCAACACACAAATCAATAATTAAATGTTTATGTTAACTGGCAAGAAACTAAGTTAAATTCCCCAAGCTGAGTCACTTTGCCTGCACCAGTTACTGGTGAGTGATTTCCCTGCCTTATTCGGCCCCGGGAGTTTCCGTGCTCCCCTGTTCCTGTTCTCCCCCTGGGTACCGGGCTGACCCACCACACCGTTTGCTGATCTCTTCCCTATGTACGTGTTAGTTCTGACTGGAAGACAAATTTACCTTTTGGCACCTTTATTGACATGTTGCAAAGTTCAGCCAAAGTACGTGATGCGGCAATAGCCACTTTTTCTGATCTACCACAGAATTAACTTCGGAAGTCTCTTGTTAAGTATACTGAGACCACTTTTCACAGTGCTGGGAGTCTAATGGGACTTAAATTGGGATCAGAATAGAGTCCTTAGACTGCTGGTTTTCACGCTAGCTGGACCATAGTAGTGAGCGAAGTGCCCAGCGGGTGCAGGCAGAAGTTGTTCCCGTGCTTGGTTCTCTGTCTTCACGCTGAGGGCTCCAGGCTCCCTTGACACCCCCTGTATTCTACTCCAGATGATGTACCCAGCTCATGGGATCCCTCTCCTTTAGGTGTATAGCAACTGCTGGACAGTGTTCAGTTCCAACCCCTGTACAAGAGACTGAATAAGCTTCCAAGGAGACTGAATAAACGTCCAAATAGTACTTTTCAGGTTACTCTTCATCCCCTTTCCAAGCCCTCAACCCTACTGCAACGGCAGCCGCTCCGTAGTGTGAATGACAACAAGGCCACAGCCATGTTCTGTGGGGTGGTGAGATGTGGTTATAATCTGACATGAATAATGTATGTGAGAAGAGGGACAGGTGGCTATGTTGGAAAATGTTTGTATTCGCTGTTTTAGATGTTTCAATAAGTGTAAATTACAAGGAAATTTTTTTAAAAACCGTCACAACAAACCACTTGTTGCATTATTTGTTTGGAGGAGTGTACTTGTTTTTTCTCTTTAAAATTCTACTGGTCTATGGTGTTGTCTATTACTACAAGCCATATTTGTCTGTGCTGATTCATCACTAGGTTCCCTGCGTTGTAACAGGCACGTTTGGCACCACTAACGTGATGTTTAAACTTCAGATGGCAGTTCAGTACTGGCTCATAGCAGTAAAGTGTTTTCACCTAAATGCATTAATTTTTCTATGTGTTTTTTAATCCTAATACAGACTCTCCTCCTCCAGAACAGCTTAGGAAGAGGCATCTTTGTTGAACTGACACACGTTGTCATTTTGATAGTGGGTCCTTGATACGCCATTGGAGGCTGATGAGATACTGCCTTTATTTTACACAGTATCCTGACCAGTCATGCTGAGATTTGAATTTGCTGCCATCGAGTGCAGTGGAATCAATATCTTAATTTTACATTTCGGTATCTACTGTGAGATGGAAAGCTTTCAAACAACAGTAGCCCTCCATCTGAAAGAGGGTACATGCACTAGATCAAAGTCTAGAACTGGCTGTAATACCAGAATAGGGATGCACAGCCCCTCATGGCTACAGCACACAAATGTCTTACATTTTGCCTTGTACTGACTGAAAATATGGACAATGGAAAAAGGAGACTAATGCATATTAGAGTGTGTAGTTCTTCCTAACATAAAACCCAAAGATTTTTGTGGTGCTTTTATTCATCACTGGGAAGTGTGGCATTACATAAGAGCATATTTCTTAGGTGAACCTACCCTGCCCTGCCTTCCCTGCCCATCCTCTCCCTTTGCTTGTCTCCTCCTTTCTCACCTGCTTTTTTTCTCTCCTTCTCTTTACCATCTTCTCATGGCCTTCTCCTCTCCCTCTCCCTCTCCCTCTCCCTCTCCCTCTCCCTCTCCCTCTCCCTCTCCCTCTCCCTCTCCCTCTCCCTCTCCCTCTCCCTCTCCCTCTCCCTCTCCCTCTCCCTCTCCCTCTCCCTCTCCCCTTCCCCTTCCCCTTCCCCTTCCCCCTCCCCTTCCCCCTCCCCCTCCCCTTCCCCTTCCCCTTCCCCTTCCCCTTCCCCTTCCCCTTCCCCTTCCCCTTCCCCTCTCTCCTCTCCTTCTCTTTTCTCCTCTTCCTCTCCTTTTCCTCTTCTCTTCCTCTTCTTTCTCCTCTTCTGACATTCTATTCTTTCACCTTGTCTTCTCTGACCTTTTCTCCCCTCTGACCATCACTTCTCTGACCATTTCTTCTCTGACTCCACTGGCTTCCTCTTCTGTTTTCTCTTAAGAAAATTGCACCATGGCTTGGTTGACCCAAACGGAGGAGCTTCTCTTTGTGGACAGGGTCTGCGCAGCGTGCAGGGACATCCATCCAGAGTGTGTCTGGTTATGTATAAACATGGGGTTCCCATCTTGTAAGATTTACTATTTATATTCCTCTTTTTATTCTATCATCTTAAAGCATTTATTTTATTAAGCCATTTGTTGTTGGATCTTTCTTCTTGAGACACAGAAAGAACCCTGCTGATTGTTTCTCTCTCTCACCTTCTCCCTTCCCCTGCTGCAAAACAACCACCTTTGACATTATGGTAACTATTTATCTCCTTGGAACTTGTCCCAACCTATCTTGCATTCCACTTTTTTTTAAGTGTAATTTTTATCATTTAAAGCACCTGTATATCGTTATGTAGTTCTATATTTTTCTTGGAAAAATTTCTACCATATATTAATACATCTTTGGGAAAGAGGTTCAAGCTATTAATCTGCTATACTGTGCATCTAACCATACAGTAGCCTTTCTGTATTTTGCAGAGAGAGTGAGAACAGGCAAATCCAGTTCAGGGAATGGATTTTCTTCTCCTGATGCTAAGTTTTGATTCTCCTTCCTCACAATCTCAAACTTCACGTTAATGGGCACTCATATTTCACCCAAGAAATGTCTCTAGCAATCCTAGCGTTCTAAAAGGAAAGCATTTGAAGGTATTTTCTCTGCCTTCCTATTTTAAATTGACTTTTCCTTAGCACTGCTTACAGTGGCTGTATTCATCTGTCATTGTGCTTAAGCAGTCACTCTTTAGGTCTTGATTACCCTTGCTTTGGGCAATCCCTTCTCTTTTAAATAATATGATGAAAGCAAATCCAGTGAGGCTTACACAATGAGACCTTTAAGGTGCTGCTCAATCCTATTTGGTCTTGCTGAGACAAAGATTGGTCTTTCACAGAATTCATGATCACAAATGCAGTTTTTATTATTCTTATAAAAAGCAGGCTATGCATGCAAATACATATTAACGGTGTCACCGGAATGGCTCTTTCTGGTGCTGATTGATTTACTATGAAGAGAAATGCTTCTTGGTTCCAGGAATAAAAGCATTTCCCTTGAGGGGGTCACTGCAGTCTTTCTGGACAAAACACTGTATTTGCTCTTAACATTCTTTTGATTAATGGTATAATAACAGAAATTATGACACAAGTTAAAAGACATTAAAATGTTAAGTGGGTTTTACTTGAATTGGTGAACCCCAAGATATTCAATATTCGCTGTGGTGGTTCATGTCCCTGAGCTGAATCGGTGTGGATGAACCCCATTACAGCACTGGGGTCCTCAGGTTGGATTTATTACTGACCTGTGATGGAAACACGAAAGCTGGGCCTGACAAAAATACACGGTTTTGTCTTGGATGAAGCTGATGAACCTGCGCAGCCATTTCTTTTGTCTTTGCTTCAAGAGGTTTGCACGACATAAACGGGCTCAGACTTCTAATGACAACAGAACAGTCCCCTGGTGCCACCGGCCGGCAGCTCCTTGCTCTGTGTTATCTCCGCGGTGGACTGAGCTTTGAAAGCCTTGGTTCATTGGAGAGGAAGGAAAGGTCAGCGATCTCTCTGTGTCCAACAGCGCCACGGGTTTGCTGAGACTGACAGGATGCTGCTGCGGACGGATGGACGGCACGAAGCTGCCAGCACGAGCTTGCAGAGATCAGCATTTCATACCAAAATAGCAAAGGGCTGATGTCCTTTCTAGGTCAAGGTGTGGTAGAAGTGAAATCAGGATCCTGATGACTACAAGTTGGAGAACGAACTATTAGAGAGCAGTGTAGGGGAAAGGGGCTGGGGGGGTCCTGTGGACAGCAGGGTGACCATGAGCCAGCACTGGGCCCTTGTGGCCAGGAAGCCAATGGTACCTGGGGTGGGTTAGAAGGGGGTGGTCAGTAGGTCAGAGAGGTTCTCCTGCCCCTCTGCTCTGCCCTGGGGAGACCACACCTGGAATATTGTGTCCAGTTGTGGCCCCTCAGTTCCAGCAGGACAGGGAACTGCTGGAGAGAGTCCAGCACAGCCACCAAGATGCTGAAGGGAGTGGAGCATCTCCCGTGTGAGGAAAGGCTGAGGGAGCTGGGGCTCTGGAGCTGGACAAGAGGAGACTGAGGGGGGACTCATTCCTGGGGATCAATATGGAAAGGGGGAGTGTCAGGAGGATGGAGCCAGGCTCTTCTGGTGACAACCAGGGACAGGACAAGGGGCAATGGGTGCAAACTGGAACACAGGAGGTTCCACTGAAAGGTGAGAAGCAACTTGTTGGGGGTGAGGGTGGCAGAGCCTGGCCCAGGCTGCCCAGGGGGTTGTGGAGTCTCCTTCTGTGCAGACATTCCAACCCGCCTGGACACCTTCCTGTGTAACCTCATCTGGGTGTTCCTGCTCCATGGGGGGATTGCACTGGATGAGCTTTCCAGGGCCCTTCAACCCCTGACACTCTGGGATTCTGTGACTTGAGTAGGGAAAGGCAGCTCCGGGTGCAGCGTTCCACCCGCTCCTCATGAACAGCATAGTCCTCCTTTCTTACTGTATAACAATATTTAAAGACACAAACACTGTTATGCCAGCCCTGATTTTAACAAATTGCAAATAATACAGTGCTCATCTTCATTTATTCATCTCTTAGATATAATACCAGTGAAATAAGAGCCGTCAGTGTGGACAGAGTTGATAGATCTTCCTCTCTAGTGGAATTAGTTTGACAGTGGCGATGGTCCTTTGAGATTTTTTGCTTATTCTTCCCCTGAAATGTCTTGTGTGTGTTTGAATAGACAGGAGGAGCACAGCTGAAGTACTCTGGAAGAATTTTAGATGTCTGCTATGGATTTAGAGAAAGAAAAATATTAGTAAAAGCATTAAAGATTTTGCCTGTTTTCCCCAATGTTCATCCCAACCATAGTGTATCTCACATGCGCGGGTGGAGCTGGAGGATTTCACGACGAAGGCAGCAAGAGGAGGAATCACTTCAACGGCTCCAGTTCTGAAGGGTCCGGCCCTGCTCCTCAGTTCACAAGTCTATACGTAAGGCCGCTGTTGTCTGAAGGAAAAGTCATGATCAAGAACAGGCTCAACAAGAACAGGAGCACTGAAAGGCCCTTTGAGGACCTCTTTAAGGCAGCTAATTAGTTTCTCTCCTCTAATTATTCTTTTTACCTATTTCTTAGTTGTTTTACTTTTCAGATAGTAAGAAAAACAAGGAGGTTCTGCCATTATGCAGTTCATAATATTTACTGGAGATGTATCAGCTTTAGTTCGATGCTGAGCACACTCTTCCTGGCTTTTGGCAAAATTTAAGGAAAATAATTTCTTTTTCAAAAGCTATTACAAACATTTGCCTTTCTACTATGCCTTCCTGCTCCTCCTTTGTAGAAACGAGCAGATGAGGTTAAAATAGCGGATTGTGCAGGTGGGTCGGCAGCCAGAGCTCCGCCTGGGAAGCGCTGGGGTGGCCCAGCAGCCCGGCGCCCACTGACACGCAGGGAATTGGGATCAGGTAGGAGAATCCTTTTGCTGCCAACTCAGCCCTGCTGCTGCCTAAGGCAGCGTCAAAGGAGACATACATTGATGTTTGGGCTTTATTGTGGGTATTTCTTAATTGTCTTTATTTTTATTTTGGTTATTTTTTGCCTTTTTACTCCTTATATTGTGAATCAGTTTGGGATTGTTGCCAGAGCAAAATACGGGCAGCAAATTGAGAATGTATTTGTGCATTGTGACTGCAGACAGAGGCGATGTACAAGTCTGCATTCTGAGGTCAGTTCACATTCCTCATGAGGTAAAACAGGAGGTGAGGTTATGTATTCAGATTTTGCTCCTCTCTTTGGAATAAATTAAAATGAAGCTTCTTTTAGAAAATCAAATGTATATCAAGCTTTTTAAAAATCGAATTTTATTTTCATTCTTTGCAAAAAGTCCGAGTCTTTATCCACAAGACAACTTGGAGTTGTCACCAAGCTGCCCGATAACAAGCTTATATTGTACAGGGAAATATATTACAATTTTATCTACTTGTACTGTTCAATAAAACATTAGTATCTCAGCATTTTTATTTAACAATAGTCAACCTTAGGCCAGTAATTATGCAACAATTATAATCATAAAAACTGTCCCCTGCTGCTCACCTAGAAACAAGAATATATTAAACCAGTAGTAACCGTCTAAAAGGAAAGCAACAAACTGCACTCATTTTTAATGCCCCTGCAGTGCACCATGGGAAGCTAATAATTCACCCTCTAATTAGTATCCCTTCTGCTGCTGTTGGCGCAAGGACAGACAAAGAGGTATCCGCTTCATTACAAACTTGCCTGGGTAATCTTTAAATGTCTTTCTTCTCTGCAGGCTGGATTCAGGGAACGGGGGCAAATAGAATGTGCAATTAAAGGCGGTTTGCTGGGATCGCCGGCCTGACCGTGCGGCCCAAGTCTAATGAGTGCACTACAAAATCCAAAAGAGCCATTCCAATGCGCTCTTTCTCGTTTTGACTGTCGTTCTTCATTTTTGTCCTTCGTTAGCTTCTACGTTGGCAGGAAAAAAAAAGGAATAGGCCAATGGGATAAGGATCCGCTATGTTCAGAGCATCCCTGCGATGACGGTGTCCTTCTGAATTTGAGCAGGTGGTAAACGTGACCAACCTAGCCCCGGAAAACGTGAGTGACAGCAGGCCCTAATTAATGCTTCAGAGGGGTCCGTTTGATTGTTTCAAAGAAACTGTATCAATTTTAATACGTTTCTGTTTTAAAAACCAGAATGATTTTGCCATGGGGTTTGAACTATACAAAGCACTTCTACATCATTTTTAGTGCTGTAGACATTATAGCGATAATACTCCCGATTACAGTGATAATACAGCGATGCTTTCCTTTAACTCTCTTGTTTACATATGCACAGTGTATTTGTTGATTAATTTAAGCTTATTAAAGAAGATGTTGCATGCCTGAGGGTATTTTCAACTTGCCAATACACAGATGACTGTAGTTATTATATATAGAGAAATGTCAGTTTCCACTGTGGCCTGCTGGTGCAGCAGGGAGCGAGGCCTGCCGCACACAGTGCCAAAAACCTGTGCTTCGCTTCAAATATCACCTAAATCAGTCATTTCATAGCTATGTAGTGATCTGTGTGAAGTCTCTTAGAAGCCTCATACCAAAACTAGGTGTTGCGAATATAGAAATTGTTGACTATAGAAATTAAGAGGCTGATCCAGCGTCTACTAAGGCTTTCTGGTATTCTCATGAGTGCTGCATCAGTTCCTAAGTTAGTTTTTAGTTTTAATTTTAATTAAAGGAACCACAAGGGAAGAGCCGGAGTGTTGTCTGTAGAACGAAATAAGATCTTGTTTTCTCATTCCCTCCATAAAGGTATTTCAGATTTTCTTATAGGAGAGTAAAAGGACATATGGTACATGTGACGGGAAAGAAGTCGATTTACTTCTATTAGAATAAAGCTTCACTAATTCAAATGTGGCCAAATTAATAAATGGAAAAAACTGGTATATTAGGCTGTGTGTACACTTGGAAAGGAAGTTGATGCCATTTTAGGCTATCTTAGGAATCCTGTTGTGAAATAAAGGAGCTGGAGATTGTCCTGGTTTAAAATCAAAGACGAGAAATTGCTGAAAAGCTTACAAGCTCTTATCAGAACTCTGCCTGTCTGGAGAATACATTGAGAGCTTGATCAACTGGTTCCATAAATATAACTTTAGCACTAAATTAACTTTAGAATGTCAAAATTGAATTTGGTTGGCACTCAGTCATACCAAAATTACTTTCTACAGACTTATGCGCAGTTTCTGTTATATAAGTATCTCGATAAGAAACTAATCAGATATAAATTATAACATGTTATTCTGGCGCAGCATGAAGCCACATTTTGTATGACTAAGAATGGAAGCAAAACCAAAATACCCTAATGATATTCTCTTTAAAACCAAACAGATGCTTGTAATAATGACTAAACCACGGGGCATTTGCTAAAAACCTAATGACATGGTAGATTTAATGGGTCTGGATTTAGCACTAGGACACTCCTATAACTTGCCATTAATCTCAGTGGAAATATTCTCTGCCTCAGTCATTATCGCTTATTGATCTGACACGACTAACCATAACTTCTCTTCTTATTATGTCATATAAATTGCTTCTCATCCAGTTCGGTGGTACACTACAGCAGGTTACATTGGTTTCCATAAAACACTATATTGAAGGCTCTATTTGTTAATACTGCCTGATAAAAATGTGTTATATATTTGGGACAAATGATTGAAATCATGTTTTTGAACACAGTGGCTTCTGTGGGACAGGCCAGTGTCTGCGAGGTGGGAGCGTCGACTTCAACCAGCCCCGCTACAGCTGGACTTTTCTGTGGAAAAAACTGTTGATCCTTTGCTCTGTAAGATTTTTGTCTTGAATCAAGATGATAAGCTGACCATCCCCAGTTTTTCTCCAAGGTAAAATTCTGGTTTTGAAGCATTCTTGCTCTGTGTGCTGTGAGGTGATTTACTCCTGGGCCTCCTGAGCCCCGCTCAGCCCAGGGAGCTGATTTCACAGGCGGATGAGCAGGCTGAGAAACTGGGTGACACAAAACAAATGTTATGGAGTCTAGAGAGTTCTCTGCTGAAAAAAAACCATGTCAAATGACCTATTCTTCACATAGAGTTTGTTTAGAATGTGATCCGTTGGCCATGTAACCCAAAGGATCTGGGGCCTGTGATGGCTGCGGCCTAAGGAAGCAGAGGAGACAGGCAGCTCGTCTTCAAGTCTTGACAGGAAAAAATGAGGAAAACAGAGAGTTTGACATTTCTATAGTGCTAAGTGTATTGTCAGCAAACTTCCCGTGTTTGACACACTCGTACTTTTGGATGGGCAACGGTTTTTCAATGTTCCCAGCCACGCAGGCGCTGTTGGCCTGTGCTTAAGCAGATGTCTGGCCCAGCGGAACCCGTGGTGGACAGACCCACCACCTGCGTCCTCGGTGAAACCTGCAGGTACAGCAGCCCTTGAGGGCCCAGAAAGCTATGGAATCCATATGCAAAAGTTGTGTTTTATTGTCAATCTTTTGCACAGAATCACGCCTGGCTCGCTCAAAACAATCTGTTCTCCGCAGACTCTGTTCCTTGGTTTCCGTGTCTCAGAAAGGTTTACACTCTGGAGGAGAGAACAAAAAAGCTGGGCACAAACTTCACATTTTATATTTTGTATCTCCATATATGTTGAGTCTCAAATGAGCGCTTCCCATTGATAGTCCCCGACATTCCGGCCAAACTCCTGGTTTGCATCTCCAGTGCCTTCAAAGTGTAACGCAGGGAATTGGAGCCAAACAATGAAAATGCCTCAAACATCCCTGCTTTTTCTTGGTTTTGTAATGGATGATGACGTCTGGGGGAATTATTATAATAGTAAATATATCAGAGTTATAAATATTGGTAAATACATTTGTATGGATTCCAGATTCATAGCAGCGATATTTTAATTATATTACTTTATATATGTTTGGCCTTAATCCACAGAAATATCACTATTTCTGCAAAAAATTAATCATGGAAATCAAATTAGCATTGATCATTTTTAATCTGGAGAACATTTTTTCCTAAATTTATTTCTAAACGTCGATCAAGATGATAAACAGCTTGGAGAAGGTTTTAGCTCAAGATTGGAGCTCAATTTTTAATATTATTGACTGTTCTGAAATTCTACTGTAAATACAATATTTTCCTTAAACGCACCACGTGATTCTGTTGGGTGAGATGTCAGATTTTTGCTAAGGAAAGCACAGCCCTAGAATTGTCTAATGCCTACATTGATCGTTACTTCCAGGAAATTGATTTTGTCTGTGGGTGAAACCCTCGGCGTGGCAAAAAGTGCAAAAATTTAATGGTGTGAAATTGTTG
This sequence comes from Columba livia, assembly GCF_036013475.1. Taxonomy (NCBI): domain Eukaryota; kingdom Metazoa; phylum Chordata; class Aves; order Columbiformes; family Columbidae; genus Columba; species Columba livia. The sequence continues at coordinate 1,008,590 of NC_088614.1, forward strand.
TTGGGAAGACAGAGGAGAACCATGGACTCCATCAACATCCTGTGTTAGCTTTCTGGGACAGCTGAATTCTGCTAGATCGCCTTCAGCCAGCACGCTCATTTTTGCCTCATTTTTGCTTTATAACATAGTCTTGTACCCTGTAAATCACTGCCGGTTCCCTCTCGTGGTTTCAGTGCAATTGGTTTAAATTTCTAGTTTCCGCAGGTGAGCCTAAGAATGAACAAACAGAGAAGAAAAGGGAATAGTAACTAATAAAGCAGATAAAAGATGGTCTTTTGACATCAGTCTTCGGTAGCTTTGTAGAGGCCAATACTTTGCATATTAGTTCATTATTATTCCATCTCATCTGTCTCAATTATGAAATAATTTGATTAATGGGATGCAATGTATAACGGACTGACAAGAAACAGACATCTGAAAATGTAATTAGTGTTTCCTAAGGTAACCGCTTACTGAAGTAGCCCCTCAGCAGCAAGTGTTTTATATGTTATAGTTCCTTTATATGCTATAGTTCCTAGACTACTTACATATTTTCACAAATTCTCTAGTGATAATCCACATATTGGCCTAGTACACAAAATTACAGAGTTTAAACCACTATTTCCCTCATTGTTTATATTACTTCAATATTGTAACGAGTACGGAGTTGCAGAATATTTTAGACCTAAACTTCTGAAACCCAGTAAATACACCCTTAAAGGAATTTTATTATGTACAGATGTTGGCATAATAATGCGCAGTGGAATAGTGAGTTTATAATCAGTGTTGTCACTTTGAGCTCTTGATCTGCGGCTTTGATCACGAAGTTTCTGCAGCTGATATGATTCCATTAAACCAGAATGTAATGTGTGTAACTGTACGGAATCGGGATTCCCAGCGTGTTGGGGGCTGATGTTTGGTGTGATCACTGGAAAGTCCAGACGTTCGTGGTGACCGTTCTGAGTATCTGCTCTGTGTATAGTGAGGACATGTGGCATTGTTAAAATGGATTTGTTCCTATTTTTGCACCGTTCTTGTTTGCAACTCTTCTTATTACTAGTGGATCATTTAACACGCTGCGGCCCCATTGTAAATTCCATTTCCTTTCTGAGTTTGGCTATTGTTACTGGGCTGGATATGCTGTGCATGCACAGGATCGAATGGTTATTAATAGTTCCAGTCTTTCCTGGGCTGCTCGCTGCACAATAATGAAAAAAGCAGCATGGTCAAGGTACAAATCAGAGTGAAACATCTCCCGTGAACTTCTAATTCTAAATTTATACAAAGCAATTAAAAAACCCCGTAGTTAACATATTTCTTTTGGACTGCACTAATGGTTTGGGAGTAACAAGGTAAGATAGACGTTCTGATTAGAAGAGACCAGCAGTTCCCAGATCAATAAGAACAGAATGTCCTAATACCTTCTGCACCTCTGCATGATGCGTTTTGTTCAGTTTCGAGGTACTCACAGAAATTTATAATTGTAAGATGAGAGTTCTTTGTTACGCAAATTCCAAAATAGTATACAATTTAAAAATATGTCTACAAATATAGCTGTCTTGCTGTATGCATTGCAGGAGGATTCCTGTGGCTCATATCCTATGAGCTGCACAAAGTTTTTGGTGGCAGTAGGTCTGTATTGTGGCTTTGGCAGGCAGGGGAGCTGCAGTGGAGAAAAGGACTCTGCATTCTCTCCTAATTCAGAAACGATTGCTGGGTGGAGAAGAGCTAGAGAACCCACCAGTTTTAGACAGTGAGGCATTTTCAACACATTTTCCATTTAGGGAAAATGAAAATGTTTTGTTACGAGAATTAAATAATTGATGGCGACAGTTTGGAATTAAATGGGAAAACTTTGTTGTTTAGTTTGCTTCTGACTTCCCTGCTTCATTAGACATGATGCTATCAAGCGTTGTTCACTTTTGTCAGATTTTTGGCTTGTGATTTTTTTTACATTGGCCGATCACATATGACTTCTTATTTGCCTGGTTTATTCCTGCTTTAGACTGATGAGACTTTTATTTTCTTGTAATCTGCGAAGTCATTGATGCAGCATCTTATTCTCAGTGACAGAAGCAGGCGGAGGGGTCGGGTCATGTGGCAGGATCACCGCGATGCATTACCAGTGTCTGTCTGTCTGTCTGTCTGTCTCACTCCTTCAGGAGCACTACTGGCTGCTGCCAGGTAGGGTAGTAATTATTCATTGATTTACTTCACTTCTTGAACCTCCAGCCTCCCCAATCCCTATTCTGCGAGATGAAAAGCGATAGTTTAGAGTAGTAGTTACCTAAGGAGAAGCAAAGGTTTTGATACAAGTAATGAAGAACTTGCATTATCCATCTCAGCGGCAGTATCTCTGAGATGTATTGTTTGAGCACCTGTGAAAATTAGCTGAGAAGCTGATTTCATCTCTGGAGCAGAGTCAGAAGGTGAGAGATGCCCGTCCCTGGACATCGCAGCCTCTTCCCTGCGGAATGCGCTGTGCTATTTCTGCAGCCTCAGAACCGCGCGGCCCGGCACAGACAGGCCTTGAACGCCGCGTCAGTTGGTCCTGCTGTTCCTCGCTCTCTTTCAAATGCGCTGCTCTTCAAACCCGTCTCTGCTTTTACCGTCTCGGTGCTGTTGCCTTTTTAGAGTCTTTCTGTGATTTTTCAGGTTCTTGACATGGTCTTTGACCCAGCTGCCTCCATGGGCTGCCGCTGCTCCCTTGGCTCTGCTCTTTGCTCTATTCCTGTACAGAATTTGTAGCTGGGTTGTACAGCCTCTGTCTCATCTTACAGTTTCAAACTCTGAAGTGATCTTTAACAGAAATACCTCAACCGCAGGAGTGCAGAATCAGAAGAGTGTGTGATTACTGCCATGTTCCCTCCTGCCACCTCTGAGATGCGTGTTCCACAAGGGTTGCTCCGCAGGTGGGGACAAAGCGGGTACAAAGCGGGGACAGAGGGGAGCGGGGTGTCTGCTGCCCCTCCTGTGCCAGCTCCAGCCCCGGGGCACAGGGGACACGTTTCCAGTTTGTCCCCAGGGGCTCCGCAGCAGGAGCCGCGGCACCAGCAGCCGCAGCTCGTGCGGGAAGCTGGAGTGTGCTCTCGATTCACCGTACTCTGCAAATTTAGCACCCGCAACTTCAGCAGAGCACGAGCCCCAGATATCAGCACAATATATTGATGCTCGGTGGGGAACCGCGCTGGTATGAAGTAGTCTGTCTTTCTTTCCTTCCTGCCCTGCTCACAAAACACCTGAAACAACACGAATCTTACTGTTCAGGGTATTTTGGTAGTTCATGAACTTAAACCTATTTTCTTGCCTGTAAGGAGCTATGAAGAGTTTTATTCTAAAGAAAATCTACTGTAAAATGTAAGTAGTGCTATCTAAAACTGCTGATTTCACCGTGGCCTAAAATGGCATATTATTATTATTTTTTTAACAATTGCTCATAAACTAAGATTCTTATCTGTATTTACTTGCTTTGAATTTCATGGAAGCAGCAGTTTCTCACTACAATAAACCCAGATCAAAACCTGTTTTCCTTTGAATTCAAATCAGCCAAATGGGCATCTCTTTCTGAACTCATTCATGCGGCTGATCTCTGATCTGCAGCATAGTTGGGAGTTTCATGTGCTAAAAGGGATGTAACTCATTTACACTGGATAATGTATGCATATATAATATGCGCAAAACAGCCAGAAGCCAGAGAAGTATCCTCCAGCAAACTATCTGTGGTTAATAAAAATTACTGTACTTTCATGGAACTCCAGTTTGACAAGGATATATTGGATATTTTTGACCTAAATTATTATACTATCAGATAACACCGCGCTACTGGTTTTCAGTGTGTTTGTTTTACAAAGGACTGCAAGGTTAGTTCAAAAGGATACTAATGATAATTTTGGATAACTTATGAATAACATATGAATTCCGTGCACCATTTAATAATCCATTAATTCCGGTCTATTTATTGAGATACTGAATACTAGTTCCTAAGAATTTCCATAGATATAGAAGACAAATGCAACATTTCCCATTGCAGTTACTGCTTCCTACAAGCTCTTTTCCTCTTCTATAATCTGAGAGTGCTTTCTAGAACTAAAAAGTCTTAGAATGTAGTTTTTTTCAAATTTCACTGATATTCTGTATTTTAAATGTATTTTTTCAGTCATGTCAGATTCTTACGGGAACCTCCGCAGAGGAAATGAAGGTCATTAGGCAAGTTACTATTATTAAACAATGCAAATCTTTATCAGATCCTGCTGTGGAAAAAGCTGCTGGGCCCATTAGTCATGGCTGCTGAGCACCTGTAACTCCAAGTGAAGGCAGTGGGAGGTGAAGGTGCTCAGACTCTCCCAAAGTAGGAGATATCGCATTAAAATAGATCCATCGTAGTAACTGGAGATGTTCCAAGTACAGTGAGGATTGTCCAACACTTTAAAACAGGAGCCTCTGGAGACGGGTGTCACCCCATAACCTGAGCCGCAGGTTCTTTTCTTCAGAGCAAACCCCCTAAGCAATAGGGCAGATCCCTGTTGTTCTGTCATCTCTTTTTTTGCAGACATCTGTGCTGCTTCTGCAAGCTGAAGGTGTCATTCCTCCGGTTTACCTGGTTAGGCGGTGTGTAAGTAACGTATTAAATACGTATTCCTCCAGCTCTCAGTTGTTGCTGCTCCTGGTCACTGCTGGGTCAGACACAAGTGGGGATGACGTGTTATACCGTGTGTGTCCCCACAGCTCAGCCTCACCGCCACCAACGCTGGGGTCCCCGTTTGTCCCACGTCTTTGTCCCCTGCGTGGGTCCTTACACCAGATTTGTGGCGACACCCTGAACAGAGCAGGGTGCAGCTTAGGGCTCCCAGAAAGCATCTGTGGGCATAATATGTATTTGACTTCCAGTCTACTTACCCTTATTTAGATGTGGCCGTTACCATCATTTATGCCATTTAAATGCTTCCCTGGAAGCTATTCTCTAATGACAATATTTGCTAATGCTCTGAACAGAGAAACTGTTACGTAAGTTCCCTTTCTTTGCTAATCAGAGTGAAAAAGATTGCTGAAACATTGTCAGACACTGGTTGTACAACCGGATGACCTGCATTCAACAGCTGACTGTGGTCAGCCTACACTGGGTGGCCATTTGGCAAGCCATGCCAGGTTTTCAGTTCATCCCTCTCAAAAAACAAAAGGGGTTTTAAAGGAATACGTATTGTCATGCAGGGGGAAATAATGGGCACTCGCTCTGAAGCTGGTGCTTTGCTTCCTCGGAGCCCCAGGAGCAATTCCTTAGTAACCCCTGCGGACACAGGGGTGTTTTGGTCAGTTCTGTGTGCCAAAAATAGGAAACAAACCCAATTCCTTTCCTCCTCTGTACCTCCAGCACGACACAATCTTCTGTCCCTCTTCTTTCTCTCAGGTTTGCTATTGAAACAGTATTTGGTTTGCTTTTTGTTTTGTAAAAAGCAGATTGGGACTTTTCTGTTCATCTAAACTGCTGTGTACTCTTACAATGATACAGTGCAGATGTAAAATCATGTTACGTCCATTCACTTAGCGTGTTTTAGCTAACGAGAGGGGGCCTGCCGTTGACAAAGATATTTCTTAAAATGTTTTTCATCTTGCATTCAGCAATTTGGCCCAATTGTTAATGACTTTGGGTTGTGGGCAGTGATCAAGTAACACACAGCAAATTCTTCATTTGCTTGAAACAAGCCTGTAGTTTAATGGTCTACTTAAGCCTGTCTTAGACCTTTGTCAATATCTCTCTTACTGAGAAGGATTTTTTGGAACTGATTTGAAGTGGAGGTTTATAATATTTGCCCTGAAAAGGAGCTGTTGTGCAGGAGAAGCTCCCCCAGCATCAGACACCTGCCCTTCTGATACTGCAGCTTGAAATGAAGAGGTAAAGGGGAAAAGAATGTATTCTTCTTTAGGGTCCCTTCCCTATAATGACCTTTTGCCTTTATCCTTCTATGCCCTTCATCATGCTAATTAAGCAAAATGTTCAAATGACTGATGTCAAGGGCAGTTTCTGGAATAGGATGGTACATTTTAAGAGTCAGCATTTCCTTGGCGTTAACACTATAGTTTCCTACATAAATTGCTCTGTGTTTTCGAGTGTAGGTGTTTAAAGCCACGCTGCCCGTGTCCTGAAGCGGAGGCCAGCGGCTGTGCCTGCTGAGGACAGGACCTGTCGGTTCCAGAGAGCCAGCAATATGTTATGTTGAACATTTTGCAATTACTAGAATGTGCAGGGAATGGAATTATCCTAGTTTGTGTTTTGTGCAGGCTCTTAGAGTGACTTCTACATCTGGAGTCTGATGAGGAGCGGCTGAGGGACCTGGGGGGTTCAGCTGGAGAACAGGAGCTGAGGGGAGACCTTCTGATCTCTGAACTGCCTGAAAGGAGCTTGGAGCCAGGGGGGGTCGGGCTCTGCTCCCCAGGAACAAGCGCCAGGAGCAGAGGAAACGGCCTCAAGTTGCACCAGGGGAGGGTGAGGTTGGATCTGGGGAATGATTTCTTCCCCAAAGGGCTGTGGGGCATTGGAACAGGCTGCCCAGGGCAGTGCTGGAGTCACCATCCCTGGAGGGTTGGACAGACGGACATGGGGTTCTCAGGACATGGGGCAGTGCCAGGGGTGGGTTATGGTTGGACTCGATGGTCTTGAGAGTCTCTTCCAACCAAAGCGATTCTATGATTCTATGATTCTAGATACAAGGGCCTCCTTTGTTGACAGTTTCAGCAGGAGATGTTCTGTGTTGAATGTACTTGGCTTCGGCCTAGGAGCTAAATTTGTGATTAGAATTACCCTCAGTATCTGTCTTCAGGAGGTGGAAAATATGTCTACCTAAACTAATACAAAACACGACCATCGGCTTTTTCCGTGTTGCCTCACACAAGCGTATTTTGTTGAGGCTCTGCAGTTACCACTAGTTTCCAATTGCAGCCTAAGTACAAGTTCTTGGTTTAACCTGTGAAGTCCTAAGTGCCTCGGGACTGGGCCACCTCATGATATTCCTCTTGTGATATTCCTGCAGGTGCCATCAACAGATCCCATCATCTCTACAGGAGCTGGGGGAGCTCGTGCTGTCCCATTGTCCCCAGTTCTGGTCCATACTGGGCAGCATTGTGCTTAATGCCCTGTCTTGTGTTCCCTGTGCAGCGCTTCTGCAGGCGAGTTGAAGGAATTAAGCGGTAAAAAGGAACATAGGAGAGCACAGACTGTGAATAGCAAAACCTGATAGCACATTTCGAATGAATGCAAGCTTGTAATAAATGTAATTAATAGGATTTTTGGAGAAGCTCAGAATAAGTTTTATTCATGCTTGTCAGCTAGGCTGAAAAATCTGCTTATAATAAAGGCAAAAAGATAGGAATTGCCTTTGCAAAAGATACGAATGCACTTAAAATATCTAAACAGACGATTGTGGTTTATATTATGAGCAGAAGTGTGTCTCTGGAGAACAAGAAATGCTGGTTGTCAGCACGCTCCGGCTTGGATCAGAACTTGAAAAGATGCGAGCAATAGCTTATTTTTGATGGTTGAACTTGTGTTTCTTTAAGGATATAAAAGCAAGTTTGATGTAGTACAGCAGCTCCAGAATTTTTAAATATTTTCCACAAGTAGAGTCTGACAGTCTTGTTTTGAAAAATGTGTTTTAATAATTAATTCCTATATTTTGCGAAGACATAGACTCTTCGTTCGGCCTTACGCATCTCACTGAAGACAGCGAATTTATGTATATAGAGTTAAACTGCTTATATCTTTATGCTATTGAAGACTTTGATGCTATTTATTGTTTAGCTGCCCTGTGGTGAAACTGTCTTCTGAAACCAAAATGCAGAAACGTTTATAAAGGAGAGAGGGGAAAAGAAATAAGTCCTAAATGCATGAATACTTACTTGCCACTGAGGGTTTTTCAGCGAGCTTTAGAACAAAACAGTGATGGTAATTATTCATTTACTGTCCTTTATTTCCTTGATAATAAATTAATAGATAAGCTAAGTAGATCATTACCTCTGCTTTTACATAACCAGAGATGAACTATGAGGAACAGATATCCCTGCCTTGGGATGTTGTGTTTTGCACCGACCGTGTTGGCGCGAGCAGAGGGGTCAGAGCCATTAGCAGATTGATCCGTCTCTCCCCCGCTTTATGGCCCATATCCATTGTTAGTTCCACTTCAGTGATTTTACTATTTCTCTTTGAGTCCAGCTGATTTAAATAAACAAAGTTTGGGGTTTTCAGCTCCGACGATGTGCCGCGTTCTCTCTCTGTAGTTGGCTTTTCTCTGAGCCGGCTGCTCTTCAAATAATCTTCGTTGTTACCTCCTGGCTTTCTGCTTTTCAATTCTTTTTGTTATTTTTATTACTTTTTCGATTGGGTAGAAGTGTCTTATGTTAGATCACCTCTATTTATTAATTTTGGAATGAGTGTGTTTCCAGGCTCTGTTCATTTTTCTCTTGTGGAAAGCCATACATTTCCTTAAGCATCTGCATTCAGCAAAGAGACCCAATTGTCATTTAACACACTGTTATTAGCAGCTTTAATTCTCGAGAATCTACATTTATTTCCAATTTACATGCCTATGTTTTAGTCATTCATCTTAGACTGCAGCTACAATGAGATAGAAGATGCTTTACCATAAAATTAATATTTATCCTGGCAAATGTGACTGGATTGCTCATCGCTCAGAACAATGCTTGATCAAACTGCCAGTCGTTCAGCTTATTAGTGTCAATGTTCGTTACTGATTCCTGTTGTTCTTCAAGCAGTATCGGTTTCAGTTCACCCCCCAGCACCCTTCGTTCCCAGTCCATCCTGGCGCAGTGGGGAACCAGCACCGAGTCCACAGAACCCGCTGAAATTCGGTTTATAGAGCCACAATGTAATAGGGAAAGGAAAGGAGAAATATGTATATGGGCTGGGGTGGAGTTCGCTTCCCTCATATATCCCTCGTTAACTTCCCTGCATGTATATGAGAATAATATCACGCATCGTATGGATTTGTATTTTCAGTTTTGGTCACCACATCTCACAAAGAGTATAAAGGAAAGAAAAGTAGCTCACAGAAATTATGGTGGTCATAACCAACTGATATTTTGATACTATAAGTCAGTCAGGCATAGAAAAAACCCCTTTGAATTTTATGTTTAGTGCAGTATCACAAATGCATATTAGCCCAAGGCCCTGTTTGGGTGCCCAATGCAGAAGAGCTTTGCACACACTGGAAATATTAATAAATCAAATGAGAGCTGTGTATGTGCGGTTGTGTTTTCTGCACAATAACAGGTGTTGAGTGCCCGTATCGAGGCACCTGTTTTATGTGGCTGTTATTGTCCAGAGATGCTTATTCATTCTAAATTTAGCTGGGCTGTGGCAGAGCACGGGTTCACTTGGGACTGGGAATCTGTGAAATATGCTCGCACTGGAGCATGCTGAATAATTTAACTCACTAAATCTCTTTTCCAGCTTGCCATTTAACTGTGAATAGATTTCAATTTTGATTTATTTTGTTCTTCAAGTTATTCAACAAAAGGTTTATGCAAATCCCTGGCAGCCTGAGGATAGCTCATATATTACTCAGTGACTCTGGCTTCTGCTGACGGGACCCATTCGATGCTCGTTGGAGTGATTGGAAAGGCTCCTATACATTGCACTTACAGAATCCTACAGACGATTTTTCCACTGGTTTCAGCGAGTCTGGATGAAGCTGTGTTCTCAGCTGGCTGCTCGCGCTGCGTGATGGGCCCATAGCTCATATCACAGGGTTTCTGCTGCTCCGCGAGCCTGGAAAATCCAGCGGGAGTTGTTAAAAATTGCCGTGAGACCGTGTTCTCCAAAGAGGCGCGTTTCTTCACGCTACAGCTTTCTGAAAAGTTATTTGAAACACATGCAGACTTACAAAGATGTTTGTAAAAAGTGATTTAACAATTCCATGGCACCTTCGTAATTCATTAAATGTCTTTTTAGTATCTACCGATTTAAAATCAGCTTAAAGCGTACTTATAGGACCTTATACATTATATAAAAGGCACAGTCTAATCTGGAAAGAATTTTTACCGTAGCAATAAAGCCTTTCGAAACACTTATCAACAGCATTGTTTCTAATGTTTAGGAAAGTCCCTGCTTTATTGTTAGCAGCTCAGAAAGTTTAGATTTCAGTTCTTATAGCCAGAAGTCCTGTTGGGAAATGTGTCTGGCTGAGAACCACAGGCCGCAACCTTGCAGCTAAAACATCCATACGCTTCTATATTATTTCCTTTAATGTCTGATGATTTTTTTTCCTACAAGATGAAAACGTGGAGATACAATGATCTAAAGTAAAATCTCTTGAGAAACTTAGGTTTTTTCCAGTGCTTATGATTTTTAAGAGCAATGTGTTTATTTGGATTCTGTAGCGTCAAATCTAAGAAATACCCAAAGGGTGTTTCTGAAGCTGATTTTAGGAATACTAGGAGGCCTTACTTAGTTCCTTGTAAGTTTAGAAAAAAATTGCTTCATTGTTTTCAGTGAGTAACTCCAGAATAACCTCTGATCATACAAATTGCTTAAGCGAGTGGAAGATTTGGTAATGTGGACCTTTCCTTTGTCACTTGACGTGTTTTATGGCAGTCGCTTCTTAGAATTCCCTCCTGACATGACTGATGATAAAGCATTTGTATAGAATTCATATGCGTAGGTATCATTTGATCTAGCGGTATTATTTTGGTTTGCAAAGTCCATAATAGCTCATCAGCACTTTCTCCATAGGCCGGTGTCTGTTTGACTGGTGGATCTGTACCCCTGCTCGCTCTCTGGAGGTAACGGCTGGGTTTGCAGTGGAAGGTCTAGAAGCCCTTGGCTTTTCCAGTGATTACTGAAGAGATTCATGTTGTTCAACCTCATTTCCCTCAATCTGTTCTTTCAATACCACAAAAACTTCTTTCCATCCCCATCATTTTTTCAGTTGTTTGAGATATATTCCCTTTGCATGCTGGTGGGGTGAACCCTTGGCAATCTCTTTCATCACGTTTCTTTTAATGCCATATGCTTGCACTGCTGGATTTTGGATTTCCTGGGATATTCACAAATCCAGTAAATATAGATTTATTTTTTCCTGACAAACCTCATTGCTTACACGTTCTGGGCTTCTGTTTTCTTGTGACATTTTGCAGCCAACAGCTGATTCCCCTCTGGCCTGTTCCGAGTACTCTGCGCCCATGTGAGCTTCTTGAAACCATCATTGCAAACAGTTGAAAGGAACAACCTTATTTCTTTTGTTTCGTGACTAAGCTTTTGAAACGCACTTGTGGCCAAGGAAAAACAGCAGGCGCCAAGTGATTTGAAGTGTCTGTGCTACAGCAGTTTTCTGTTAAATAAACCGGACAAGAGCTCGTCCATGTACAATAACCAGCTGATGAGAGATGATTTTGTTGGGCTGTGTTTTAAAGAGCAGAGTTAATTCAGTAGATGGCACTATTTCTCCTGAGTCACCGAGCTAATAACCCGGTAACGAGGTGGTTTTCCACTCTCACATGTCATCCTTTCTCTTTTTTTTTGTCTTTTTTCAGATGATACCGAATAAAATTTTGAGCATTTGAGGCCAGTAAGAGTTCCCATGAGATTATTTGCAAGAACATGGGAAGTTTTCTTCCCACATTCCACTGTGATTGTTAGATTCAGATAAATTTATAGTTGTATTCTTCCATATCTGAGCAGTGCCTGCACCCTTTTGTGTCCAAGTTTTCTGAGCAATGGCATGATGAATATGGGATTTCTACAAATCATGAGGCCTGCAGAACCTGTTACTGTTGCTTGCTGCTCGGTCCCAGCCGTCTGCTGCCCTCTGGTAGTTCCTGGTGGGCTGTAAACACTATTGCTGAATTCTTTTGGAAAGAACATTTAAAACTTGCTCTGGAAATGTTTCCAAATGGGCAAATTCAGGGCCTGGTTGAGGTCCTGCAGCTGGGGAGGCCCTGGTGACACAAGGGCCATCGTGTCATCAGGCCCTGATCCCTGATCACAGAATCACAGAATCAACTGGGTTGGAAAAGCCCTCAGAGATCATCAAGTCCAACCCTTGGTCCAGCTTCAGTCCATTGACAGATCATGGCACTAAGTGCCATGTCCAATCTCAAGGCAACAGGACCGCGGCTTCCTGGGGGCTGTGAACGTCCAAGTTCAAACCTTGGGCAAAGTAGCATTTGTTAAGAGAATTAAATAATGAGAAAGAAAAGTTGGATGTATTTTGTTTTTCTGTCCTCAAACATAAGCAGCAGCGTAGCCACAGCACTTTGAATAAGAACTCATATTTGTTGGTTTGGATTTTTCCCACTAAAATTGGGGCACTTTTATTGCACTTGTCTTGAAGGTCATGATTTTTGTTTCTTTCTTCCTGATTTAAATTATTCTACTTTGTTTGGTGGCTGTGAGAGTAACAGACATGGTGACAGTTTCATTGCAGTTATTCAAAGCTGCCAGAATAAATCCCGACTCTCTCTTGAAAACTATTTCAAAATGGGAGGTGAATAAAAGGAAATGAGGTGCTCCAATGGACTCAACCAATGGTCTCTGAAATACATTTCATCTCACCAGGTGTGAAGTTGCTTCTTCCATACATGAAAGACTTAAAGGATGTGGTAAAAATTTAATACTGTCCTTATTTGCAAGTTTAACCACAGGACTGCTCACATGCATGAGTAGTTTTTGCATTTGTTGCATTGTTCCCTACTAGTATCTATGAATATAACATATGCAACCGTGTTCTACATAATGTAGCTGCAACTTTTTAAACCAAGTAGAAAACAAAGGCTATTTTAGTGTATACATATAGACAATAAAAACCATTTTCCTTCCTTTCAATTATATCATATGACATCATCTAAAAAAGCCCATAGTTGTAAATAGTAAATGAATTAAGATAGTTGAGCATCTTTGAAAGGCAAGAATGGAATTGCTGCTGTGGCTCGAAGCTGCCGAATCTGCCGAATCTAGAATTCTCTTTAATCATACACAAATGTTTGTAGAGATGGGCTTTGGATACTCACGCATTTTAGTTTGTACAATAGCGACTTGTCTCCTGTAGCCACCTCCGTGAGACAGACGTCAGCGTTCGTCACAGAGACAATGATCTCGGGTTGTACGTGCTCAGGGCACTTGGATAACCTGAGCGCTGTTCCCAGTTTGGTTTCTAAGGTCAAGTTAGTAATTCAGCTACTTTATGCAGGTTGCACATGCAATGTTATGGAGCTGAGTGCTTGTAACACTGGGAGCTCCTGTGCCTGTTCCTACCGCCTCATGAAAGTGAGTGATCTTGTATCCGTATTCTCACTACACCTTCAGTACTATAATTTAGTTCTCCTTTCACTAAACAGGACTTCTTACTTTAGGAGGTTTTTATAAGTTTAACATGTTTAACTTTTCTGCTGTGATGATATGAGCAACCTCTGTTTACTATATTGACATTAAATTTTCCTAAATCAAAGGAATGATACCTGATAACAAACATGTGACAAATAAGAAAATTATAGTGTTTTTTTTCCCCCCTCAAATCAATAGATTTTAAATTTCATTTAGATCACAAGTAATGAAATGTAGACCTTTGTCTTTATTTTATTGGTAGCTTGGTCATATCCTCCTGTTACTGTGCCATGACCTAGAAGACAAAGTAGTATTGCACAATTCCGATGTGTAAATATCATGAGCTTCATTTGAAGTAATGAACCTATTAAAAAAAAACGCACACGCAACAAAATACCCACAAAAAAACCAAACAGCAAAACCTATAAAACTATTTCCTCAACTCTAAGTCCTGAGATTTGTATCTCTTTTACTTTTTCTTGAGTTTGAACCAAAATCAGCGTATTCCATTCAAACAGTATATTTCAATAGGAAGGTCCTCTAGAATAACATGAGTTGCCATAAAATATTGTGGCTTGTCAAAGCTGAGGAGTGATTCAAATACTTGTTTTAACTTGGACTATGAACCCCACTGTTTTCATCATATAAAATAGAATTTATCTTCATTTTCTGTGTTAACTGTTTATGTGTTCATGAGGATTAAAGGGAAAGGATGTACCTTTTTTTCCTTCCCTTATGTATATTTTGACATAACTGTCTATCACTTGGTGTTTTATGTGGTACAAATAGCAATCACCTCCATTTCCAAACTGGTAAAATAGAAACCAGGTAGTTAGCACTGTTTTGTATTATTTGCTCAAGGTCCAAGCAGTGATCCCCTATTGCATTAGATGCAGTGCATACAGTACTAAAAGTCTTTGCCATCCTTGCTCTGACACAAGTGTTAAGAGTTCTGCTTGTAGCAGTACAATAAATGACCAGATTTGCATTTTCTCAAATTAAAAATACCTACATTTCCAACATGGTGCCTGTTGTTTGTTCTCAAAATGTTCAAAACCAAAGGAGCCTGGCAATAAATACATTTATTTCCTGTGCAAAGCAATAATGATTTTCCTCGCATTCCTTCAAATTCCTCCTGAATGCTGTCACTCTGTTGGTCTGAAAGGATCCCGCATGGATGGAGCAAATGGCCATCGAACGCATCCTTCCCTTGTTTCTGTTGTTTAATAAGCTAATAGCGGCTCTTCAGTCAGTCCTTTCTGTCAGGTTCCTGTGTGTTCTTTTGAAAGCAGCTTCAAATTCCACAGATAAATCTCTGTTTGAGCTGTCAGCGTCTGCATTGTGTAAGACCAGCTTCTGCAACGTTCCCAAGGCAAAGCAATTAAAATGCTGCATTTCCCTTTAGCCCTTCTGGCTCTTAATGGCTCTTTAGATTTTCTGGGGGGGTGATGGAAAAATGATCAGATTTGCTCAACATCGAGCAGTGGCGTTAAATGATACTGACCTTCTTTAAAAATGCATGTTTTGTTATGCTGGGTGCTCTCTTATCCTTTCAAACCACGTTTGGCGCAGCAAATTTTTGTCCTTGCAGACAAAAAATGGTCCAGTGCTAATGAAGACTTAGTAGCTTTTTAGCTCCGGTGAGAGAAAGAAACTTCCATCCGCAGTTGTGGTGGCCGTGGAAGGCAGCGATCGCTATGGCTCCTGGCAGAATAGACCCATATGGGTGATTTAGAGTTAATTGGAGCTGCTGTTGAGGCCCTGAAAGCTTCCCCCATTTTTCCTTCTCTTTAGGGATATCCAAGGTTCTCTTGCTTCGCAGTTCGAGTTCTTCCTCTGTGTGACAGCCCATCCTCATGAAGACAAATCACTGTCTGGCCAAGGTCAGAGCTCCTCACATCCACGAGTTTTGGCAGCCACATCGCTCAGAAATAGCAGAAGTCCATCACCTGCCAGTCCCTGTCCTGTCCAAAGCTTTTCTGGACCCTGTTATGTCAGTTAGAACAGTTTTATGATGAGTATGCTGAATTAATTTGGCCAACATTTAACTGATAAAGGGATGAGAAGGATCAGAAATTAGTTTGAAGGTCCATTGTTGAAGAATGTGACTGAGAAAAAAGCAAACTTCAGAATTTTCCGGTAATGAATAACCAGGATATCTAGAAATCATTGTAGACCTGTAATTCATACGTTTAGTGATTATGCAAACTCAGAACCTCTGAAAAGGATCTATTAAGTAAAAATAAACCTTGAAGAATCCAAAGGGTAATTTTCAAGCATTTGTAGCTGGAGACAGAATTTTAAAAGCTCTTAAGTCCTATTGGGATGTAGAGCAGGACCAGGTTTTCAAATAGTCACCAGCCCAGTTCCCGTTGTGACACCTACGCCAAGAGGTCTCAAAGCCTTTGCCGCTTGCACGCCGAGTTCTTCTGAAAATGTGTCTGCAGCTGGGCAGATGTAACACAACTTCTCTCTCTGAAGTACAAACATCTAAACCCCAGAACGAGGGACATCTCGTAGAGCACGTTCCTCAGAGTTTTGGGGGTGAGTGAAATGGATTCTCCCATTCTTCTGGTATTCGCTCCCTCACATGGGGATGCCTGAAACTGCAGAGACTTTATTGAGTACCGGGAGAAATAAGATTCAAGGAGATGATGTAAGAATAATTCTTCATTCATCTGTTTTTGAGTGAATCAGGGAGAGTAGGGACCTCCTGCTCGAGTTTCTCCTCAACTTGTTGTGTTGCTTGTATTCCTTTCGGATCCTCTCCCTTTGTCATCAGTGAGACCAGGACACCCTCAGTACAAGTCAAACTGCAAAAATATGTAATGGTTACATTTAAAAATGTGCATTTCTGAAGTTGCTCGTCGACAACACAAACACCATTCATTGGAAAGGGGGCTTTTTTGGGTTCACTGCAATAGGGGCCACAGATTGTTAAGTTTTTGAATAAAAACTTGAAAGCAGCTGGCTTATCAGTAATGTCCTCCTTCCCTAGGAACTGTCAAATGAAGCATTCAGAAATTCTTTACTTTTAAGGGTAAAGGGGGCAAATTTGAGAAGAAACTTGCAACTGGAAAAACTTCCTGTATTTCTTTCAGTTATAATATACACCTGTACTAGGAGAATGTGAAGTATCTTAAGTGGAAGACAAGATGTTAAATCTTCATTTTCAATGGCACGCTAATTACAAAATAATGTACCTTGAATTAACATCAATATTTTTTTCAAACCAATGTGATTTTTATATTTCCCTTGTAATATTTAGCAGATAAAAGAGGTAGGTCTTTATACATTCTAAAATTGTATATGGTTCTTGAATGGAAACTAGAACTCATATGACAGAATGCCCTGAGTGTGTAAATATAATTAGTCTGGCTATTATGAATCAAATCCTTGGTAATCCTGGTACATACAGAGACTGAAGGATGGGATCTGTCTGCAGCTACTAAAAGAGAGCTAATTTGCAATGGCTACGCTAATTTAGCTTATCTATAAAATGAGCACATATTACAAGTGCCATTTTATAGTCTTAATGTGCTGTGATTAATTTCATAACTAATTTAAAGGCTTGGACACTAATTGGTTATTGTGCATGCACACACACAATAGACTGGCAAAAATCACACTTCCGTAAAACCTTGGGGCATGAAAATGCACCAGAGTGTCTTGTCATCTCTTCTCCTTGTTTGATGGTAATAAGAGCAACGTGCACTGTGGAAGTTTACCAAGCAGTAAAACACGTCGGTAACCGTGCTGTCCCGGTACGTCTGCTGCATTCCTTCTGCATGCCTGAAGTCACAAATGTTAGTACATCTCCAGATGGAAATACAGAGTCAAAGCCGTGGAAATACACCGCTTAGAGCTGTGTAAGGAACCTGTGGTTCCCCTCCTCCCCCCCACTATTACATTGTTACTGAGTTGAATTAATTATTTGAAGTAAATAAACTCACCCATGAAGAGGAAAAGCAACAGAATGAAAGCTGTATGGCAAATACGCTGCCTGAATATAGCCAAGCATTTTTACCATGTATATTTGAAGATGCGAATACCTGCCTACGTATTGACGTGGCAGTTTCCAGGGTGTCAGCACCGATGGGCTGGGGGAGATAACTTCTGTATCATTGGATTCGGTCACCTGGGTTTGATTTTGGCCTCAGGAAAGCGGTTTGGCTCTTGCGTGTTTAACCACGTTCTGGACACATGGGGAATTGCCTGCAGTTTTCTTACGGTAGCAGATGAAATAAAGCCTTTCAGAAAACTATGCATGATTCAAAGGGGATGATGTAAATTCATTGTTTTAAAGATGAGTAGTGTCACTATTTTATCTGACGCTTTTATTTTTTAGAAAGTGCTATTTTCATTGCATATAAGTAATTGTCTGAACATTTGCATTTGTTTTTTACAGCCGACGTAGGTTACTCCTAAAATACTGTGTCACTGACAGGTTTATAATTCTGCTGACATAGGTTGGCAGATAGATGAGCATCTCCCATGGAATATAAACATAAATTTCAATGAATAAATAGAACAGGGTCTGTTAGCACAGTCATCAAAAGAGAAAAGCCCCATAAGAAAATAACAGAAGGCTTTTGACCCTTTAAATTACAGCTCACCAGCCCAGTGCTGCCGGCAAGCGAGCTCCCCAGCGCCGGGGCTGCTCTGACCGGCCGGCGCCTGCTCCCCTCCGCCGTCCGTGGAACCTCATCCTGCTCCCCAGGTGAAGCAGACACCAGACTGCCCACATAGTCCAGGTTCTAGATCAGAGGAATTACTTGATGCTGTTCTACACTCAGGGTTGTCCTTAGCGAGCCGTAGGGAAGAGGAAGATATATTTGAATATATGCGTGTTTTCTGTTAAACTTTTGTAGGAGAAACCTTGAAGAGGTGAGTTAGAATAAGTAATTTGAATGAGCATTAAACAGGGAGGTGGCATAATATTATTAATTAGCACTTGTTTTCTCAGAAGTGTTTCTCAGGAGTGGGGTTAGAACTGTGGCTTTGCAGGGCTCAGCTGGCACTGGCTGCCAGATTAGCTGCTGCTGGGACTTCAATGAGTGTTTCTAGTGAGAAATACTGTCCCAGTCCTTAACTTCTAACACATCTTTGAGCATCACTTCCTTTTTAGGAATTAAATATTATTATTATTATTATTATTATTATTATTATTATTATTATTATTATTATTATTATTATTATTATTATTATTATTATTATTATATTAAGCGGAAGATGAACAGTATCAAGTACTTAGGTATACTGACTTCAGCAAAGTTGATCCTGCCTACACTGTTTGTGAATTTAGCCCATCAACGCTGACATAACGTTCTCCTTGCTAGATGAAAATTTTCTTTTAGAGCTAAGATTGAGCTCAGAAGTTGAAGACAATTATTTATCAAGCTAAGTCATTGCACCTTGTTTACATTTATACATAATATATGTACCTAGAAAACATCTATCTGTATATCCAGAATCCAAACATGGGCATGATGTGACTATGGCAAATGCAAAGAAGGGTTTGTCTTGGAGTCTTGAGTTTGGAATCCTCACATCTTTGAGGGTGTAATTACCATAGTACAGGATTATGGGTATTTTTTTCCCCTGTTAGGCACTTGTGCTTGGTCTCTGTCTGGAGCTCAGCCTGCGTTAGGCCTCCGAGGGCACTGCCACCTGCACTGGGACACTGTCCTCAGCAACAGTGACACATTTCCAGGGGCTTGAGATATGACTGTAAACACACCCAAGCTGAGTGAAAGCCAGCTAATTGCAGACCCGAAGCAAATGAACCCACCAGATGAGGGATCTTGCCTGGGCTGTTCCTGTCCCTCAGGACTCTGCCTCCCACAGGTCACCCCGTGTGTCTGAGCACGTTGTCCAGTCTCTTCTTGAACACTGTCAGGTTGGCCGTGACACCTCCCTGGGGAGCCTGTTCAGTGTCCAGCACCTCTGGGTGAAGAACCTTTTCCTCATGTCCCACTGCCCCTCCCTGGCACATCTCCTGCCGTTCCCTGGGCTCTGTCACTGTCACAGAGCAGAGCTCAGCCTGCCCCTCCTGCTCCTGCTGAGGAACCTGCAGCCCATGAGCTCTGCGCTCAGTCTGCTCTGCTCCAGCTGGACAAACCCAGGGGCTCAGCCGCTCCTCAGACACCTTCCCCTCCAAACCTTCCCCAACTTCGCAGCCTCCTCTGCCCCCTCTCCAGTAGCTCTATCTGGTTTTCACCCCGCAGTGCCCAGCCCTGCGCACAGGGAACGCTCCAGGTGACGCTGCCCCAGCGCAGAGCAGAACTGGTTTGTACGTGTTCACCAGCGTGACCAATATTACTCCTTTTAGAACCTGGTTTTACTTTCCTGATTGACTCACAGTCCCTTTACTGCTTGCACCGTTCCTCCTGATTGTCGTTTTCATACCTGTTACTTGTATTACTCCCATTACCATCTTTAAACCTTCAGTGAAAGGCTGGGCTGTGTTGTCAGAACAGCAAATGTGGGAATTACCATAACAAGAGACCTTTTGTGAATCAGCTCATTCAGTTATTTGCAGTGAGTGCCTTAACGCAGAGGAAAAACAGGGGCAATATTTTTTCTTGTGGAAATGCAGTATAATTCTTAATGTTTGTAATGGTTCCAGAGGCTGGAATTATTGAAGCTTTCATAGTAGATACAATAATATATATGGGAAAGCCTTGTTTTTCCTCTAAACAGGTTCAGCCTGTCAGCAGGACATTCTCACAGTGCTGGTTCTTTGATGTCTTGATGTGGGGTTGTGCGGGTTTTGTTGATTTACACGTTTTCACAGGAGTTACTGTAGCATTGCCTCTGGCTGAAATTTGTCATTGCCACTTTGCCTTTTCGTTATTGACAGGTATTTTTGAAAGGTTTTGCATATTTATATACCGCGTTTCTTAAATAAGAGTATGTTAGGCAGGTTAGGCACAATGCGTGGAAGTGTTCTTGAAGAAAATAGAGTTGGGAAATTTATAATTAATAGCAGAAAAGCTCTTTGCAAACAATTGACAAATAATAAAATAGCTGATAGATAAAAATTGTCTATATGTAATACTTCAGTTTTGTTGTAGAACAGACACGCTTCCTTAAGGGAAACAGGTCATGCTGAGAGTTGCAGTTTTTAGCAGCATTTGTAGTGATCTGTGCGGTTTCTTAGGGATGTGCTCCTTGCAGTAAATGTTGTGGTGGCTCCTGCTGCCACGTCCTGCCTTTGTGAGTGGGGTTTGTAAGGGTTTCATTAGGATTTTGGGGTGTCATGCTGACACTGAGCTGCTGTCAGCGTGCTGGCATAGCTCTAGTCCATTACCTCGGCAATCATTTCAAATATCCTTTGGCATTTATGAATAACACAATAAAATGCGTGCAGACTAACGTCATACTGACAGGCTTCCCACCTGGAAAAGGGTTCAGTGGTGAACCTTGTGATCCTCATCCCAACTAATCTTTTTTGTTGAGTTCTGTGTTAATGGCAGAAAGATGCTTTGGGTGACACCTTCGGCTGGCTTCAGTGTTTCAAATATCATCAGTTTTCTTCTCTCCTTTTTACTTCTCTTCAAAACACAGACTTATATCATGGGTTT
This sequence comes from Columba livia, assembly GCF_036013475.1. Classification (NCBI taxonomy): domain Eukaryota; kingdom Metazoa; phylum Chordata; class Aves; order Columbiformes; family Columbidae; genus Columba; species Columba livia. The sequence continues at coordinate 1,029,485 of NC_088614.1, forward strand.
GTATTTAATGGGAGATGCTTTCTTTGTCTTTTTGAAAATGTCTGTGTTGGATAAACATCCCATTTCAAACCAGGTGCACCGTAGGAGTCCATGTGAAGATGTAACGGATGTGCAACAAATCAAATCCAATTTACCCAGGGGTCAAAGGCGAAGAGATAGCGAGATCAGAGAGAGGAGAACAGACTTGGAAAGCTGTTCTCGTGTTTCATTGACCACGTATAATCAGGGCATGCTATTCTTCTGTTCAGAACTTTAATTACACATTTCATGTTCCTCGTGTAGGGAAGTTGTGTAGATAACTTGTGTTTGAAAGAAGGAACTGTGTTTTCACGCCTGGCCACTCCTCCTAATTTTTGAGCCCTTGTTTTAAATTCCTGTGATACAGGATTTGGGAATGTTGGGATTGCCCAGGCACAAATGTAAAAATGTGTTGCCGTTTGTAGCAACAACTTCCAGCCCCACAGTGGGTCAAGTAGTAAACTGAATCTAAGCAGTCATGTTCCATTTCAGTAACAGTATACAATAGGGCATTAGGACCATTTTCTGGTTATTACACCCACACATCTGCAGTAAGGTGAATAATGAGACATGAGATGAAAAGCAAATGCTTTCAGCAGCTACATAAGGGTGGTTAATACATAATGATTTTTCACTCTGGAATAGTTTATCCCTGAATGAGATCAAATCTGTGTTGTAACGTACCAGGATTTATGAATAAATAAACCCAAATACACTCCTATTTATGAGCACTGTGAAACCCTAGAAGCTCAAATCTTAAACATGGCAGCATTCTACTCACTCCTGCCGCAACCATCCCTCGCCCAGTCACTGATTCCCTCACTGCCTCTTCGCTACTGCGTAAAACCTTCTTTGTAATAGCAACATCTATTAATATTTACACTTCTTGGAGTTTACTTCAAGTATTATAGCCAGTGGGAAATTAACAGCATTTGGATTAGGCCGATAGCAATTTCTAATCAGTATTTAATGTTTTGCTGATGAGATTGTATTATAATAGCTTACTGTGGAAAGCCAGAACGTTCTGCTCCTGCAGACTGAAGTCTTGTCCAGGGGCTGGGGATTCCCTCTGAAGCTCTTAGCAGGAGCTCTGCTTAGAAATGAGAGGGGGCATTTGATGTTGAAATCTTTATCTCCCCAAGGCGGTTGTAAAGACAGCCCTTGACCTGACGGAAACAGGAGTGAGTGTTCAGTCTGTTCTGGCAGGACCAGCTGGATCAATGGGCTGAGGCCAGTTGTCTGAGGTTCAACAAGGCCAAGTGCCGGGTCCTGCACTTGGGTCACAACAACCCCATGAACGCTGCAGGCTGGGGAAGAGCGGCTGGAAAAGGCCCTGGGGGTGTTGGTGCCAGCGGCTGAACATGAGCCAGCGTGTGCCCAGGTGGCCAAGAGGCCACCAGCATCCTGGCTGGTACCAGCACTGGTGTGGCCAGCAGGCCCAGGGCAGTGACCGTCCCTGTGCTGGGACCTGGGGAGGAAAAACATCGAATCCTGGGGGCAGTTCTGGGCCCCTCAGCTCAGGGCTCAACATGGTGACCTCAGGGGCACCAAAATCACCTCAAAGCACAAAATGACGGCCCCAGGGGCACCAAAATCACCTCAGGGCCCAAAATGGCAGCCAGAGGGTTGGTGGGATCACCTCATAAGAAAGCCCTTGAGGTGCTGGAGCGAGTGGAGAGAAGGGAACGGAGCTGGTGAGGGGCTGGAGCACAAGTGTGATGGGAGCGGCTGAGGGACCTGGGGGGTTCAGCTGGAGAACAGGAGCTGAGGGGAGACCTTCTGATCTCTGAACTGCCTGAAAGGAGCTTGGAGCCAGGGGGGTCGGGCTCTGCTCCCCAGGAACAAGCGCCAGGAGCAGAGGAAACGGCCTCAAGTTGCGCCAGGGGAGGTTGAGGTTGGATGTGGGAACAATTTCTTCCCCAAAGGGCTGTGGGGCATTGGAACAGGCTGCCCAGGGCAGTGCTGGAGTCACCAGCCCTGGAGGGCTGGACAGATGGACATGAGGTTCTCGGGACATGGGGCAGTGCCAGAGTTGGGTAAGGTTATGGTTGGACTCGTTGATCATGAGGGTCTCCTCCAACTAAATGATTCTGTCGAGCTCTGACCCCTTTCTGTGCAAACCCGCACGTCACCTCATTGCTCTGCCCGCAGCTGATTGTCAGGAGCCACCATTACCTGCTTGCTGGTGACAGGAACAGAGCACTGGGTGGTTTTTAGTTGACTGTCTAGCACAATAGTCATAATTACCTCTACACTGAAGTTTGTAAATTCTAACCTACCAGAAGCAGCAAAAAAAATTATCACTAGGTTGAGTTTTCTGTTTAGTTTTCACCAAATGACAAATGGAAAATCCTACCAAATCTACATGCTTTTATTTTGCTTTCAGAGAGACAGAATTAGTTTTAGAGCTTATTTCCCCAAATTCTTATAGATATTAAGAAATACAATTTCCTTTTGCATTTGTGAGTTTATTGAGCTAGAGAACAAGAGGTTTCTTTAAGGCGCTGGCCTGGGATTCCCCTACGTGAGATTAGTTTCTGATGAGCTCTGAACTGCTTGCATGACAATAGATCAGTTATTACCTCATCTGTAAAAGTCAGTCTTAAAACACTTGCCTTCCTCTGTGCGGACTGACTTGTACCTATATTGGAAAACTGTACGTGCAGTGCCTCATATAGCTGCTATCTGAGTTTAAAAATCAAAACAGCACCAAAACCCAAACCATAAAGACATTACAATTATGCTATTGTAGGCTGCACGGTTCTGTTGCATTCAAAATGCTTCATCACACCAAGGTCTTTTTTGTGCTAGAATTTCATTTCCAAGAAAGAACAAAGTTTTGAAGTTGTTGATGTTTTAATGCTGATTTCATGAAGCAAAACTTTCATCCTCCCCATGCTTCTAACATCCAGTGAGCACTGGAGCTACTGGAAATACACAAAATCTTTCTCTATTCTCAATTCTCGATTAATTTAATATCCATTTTTTTCTGATCCTATTTATTTATCACCAAGTAACAAGCAGATGGAGCAATTTTTCTGCAAGCAGTTAGAGGGAGATCCATGGTTCCACGTGCTGTCACTCTGCTGATTTACAGCTCCAGATGTGCCTCTGCTCCCGTCAGTGCAGGAGACAAGGGTTTGCAGAGCTATCTCGATTTTATAGCATAACTTATACATTAAAAAATTGCAGTGAAACGTGATAGTGCTAAAGTCGGTAACATTTACTCAAATTTAAATGATCAGCTATTGCAGTTTTACAGAGACCAAGTTCTTAAGGCATTTTTCACTTAATTTTTAAATATGGTTCAGCCAGAGAGAACAAAAGATTAAACATCCATTTAAACAATGCCAATCTCCTTGTGCCAAGTGAAAACAAACTGTATCTTCAATCACATGAATGTTTGAATAGCTTCTGCACCAGGTCACTTGAAGATGATCGTACAGGCCTATTTTTACTTAAATTGCCACATAATGTTGAGATTTCTCAACTGCCACCCCTGGACAAGAGTTCTGATAATACACATGGTATTTTAGGTATTCAGAAAACCAGTTGTAGGTACTAAACAAGAAAGCTGGAGAGGGACTTCATACAAGGGCGTGTAGCGATGGAACAAGGGGTGATGGTTTGAAACCAAAGGAGAGGAAATGCAGATCAGATATAAGGAAGAAATTGTTGTCCCTGAGGGTGTTGAGAGCCTGGCCCAGGTTGCCCAGAGAGGTGGTAGATGAACCGTCCCTGGAGACATCCCAGGCCAGGCTGGACGGGGCTCTGAGCAACCTGAGCTGGTGAAGATGTCCCTGCTCATGGCAGGGGGGGCACTGGGGGGCTGGGGAGGGCCTTCAGCACAAACCATCTGTGATTTTCTGAAAGAAGGATCATCAGAAATCAGGAATTTCCATATATGAAACTCGAGCTATTGTTGTTTCAAATTTCTTATATACTAGGGCAAAAGTGTGCAAGTGACATTTGGAGAACAATTGGGACTGGGAAGTGGTGTGAAACCACAGGAAGAACAAACTGCTTTAGCATCTTTGGATCTGGTGGGTCTAGACTGGCTCGAATGATATTTATGATACGGTATGAACTTTTGTTGTAATAGTGATGGGAAAGAAGAGGAGCAAGTCAAGAGGAAATATTTGATGCATCATCCAGGTGCCCAGAAAATGTGCCGTTAAATTTGTATCAGGCACTTCTAGATTTCATACTAAATTGTGTCCTTACCAGGAATTGGAGCGGCTTCTATCAGGATAAAGAGCTGTAACCGCTTCCTGAAGGACCTGACAGGATGTTATCCACGACCTTCCCAGCAAACCTAGAGGACTGTGGGCAAATTTGCTCTGGCCATGTGAGGTGGAATGCAGATAAATACCGATTAACAGCATGAATGAAGATAGGAAAAAAACCCCACGAAAACTCCAAAACCTTAGGCGTTTTGTTGTTAGAATGAGAAATAAGGTTTGAACACATCCAAGGATATAATTTTGTGAAGTATTGAAAAAGAAACTACTGAGTGAAACTCGAGAATGGGGAAATTGAAATAAAAATAAGAAAATGCTATATTTGTAATAATGAGATCACCTATTGTACCAAAATGTTACCGCCTCCCACAGATGCTGCACGAGTGCATGTGTAACTATCAATATGCACATATATCCGTGCAGACAGTAGCGAGGGGGCTTTGGCTGAAGGGGTTACGAACATTTGAAGGGAATGCACAATACTTAAGATGTGCCATGGGGTAAGAAGTGGTATTGCTTCTTGCTAATGGCCGTAATACCAGAAAAAGTGATTAGTGGAACCACGGAGGACAAGATAAAGACAACAGAAAGATGGAAAGAAGGAGGGAGGGTGAGAATTCGGGAGGAAATACAGTGAAAGATACCGGCGATTGGTTTGATACAGAATGTATTGCTGTGGGTGAGAGCAGGAGGAAAATCAGCAATTCCAGCGGTAGGTGGCAACGCTCTGCTCCCATAGCAGCGTCAGGGACCCCAATGGGTTCATGCCTTGGCAGGACCGAATCTAGAAGACAAACCATATATTAATTCAGTTTCCTCATTCACTTCGATTTCTGCCGGCACCAGAAGACACTTTAGTGAATGTCTCCCAAGCGAGCTGATTTTTAGGGTTGTCCAGTATAAAAAGCAAAAGCAATGGAACTACTTCCCTTAACCGGTTGGACCGACACTATAAAACAACTTAGCAACCTCCAGACTTTGAAACCTGCAGAGAACAAACAGCCCAAGTTGTCCTTTGAAGGTAATTCTTAGGTTATTTTTGCAGCTGCAGGATTTCAGCGTTATTGTCTAACTTGCTCTGCAACCTGTTTGACAAACCAGATGGAGAATGGAGACGGATGCAAGGGCACCAAGGAGTAGGGGTGCGAGGGCAGCGGGCAAGGAGGGGAACATCATAGAGACAAATAGAAAAGTGAGGAAGAAAAGCCTGTGAGGAAGAAAAATTCTGAGACTTTAAGAAATAAATATAATCGATTGCTGTATTTTTCTTCTTAGACTTTAATGGGAACCTCATATTTACCTGAACAACACAAAGATTCGGGTGTGAGTGCATAGGTATATACTAATTTTTTGTGGAAGTATTTGTCCTAACGTTTCCAAATGGGCCTTTAATAGTTGTGGTTTAATTCTGCTTTCCTGTGAGGTTACATAGGGGCTTATTTCAAGTTAGTTTTCCCGTGTAGTTCCTTGAATTCAGATTGCTCACTGCAAAAAAAGCCCCAAACCCTTGCATTTCCACCCAGTATAATCCATATTCATTGTACAATATAAAATGATCAACGTGGCAGATTTGGTAGAACGTAATTTCATTCTGAAAATCTTATATTTATTTATTCAGAGAGATTCCAGAATAGTTTTGCTGAAGTCAGGGAAGTTACTCTGCCTTTAGTGTAAAGCAACAATACTGCCCAGTGTTTTGGTAAGCAGATCACTAACATTTGCTAGGTTTTCCCAGTATTTTATTTTTATTACTTAGTTTAATATTGCAAATTGGTGTTTGGCAGTTAATATAACCCATCTAATCGACATTCACACATCATTTTACTGATAATTTCATTAGCTTTAGCTGTGCTACACATTTTCATTACACTTTAATTCCTTTAGCAAGTATTTTTTAAAGGTTTGAGTGCAGTTATGATTCAGTATGATCAGTGGTTTTGCATAAGATTGCTGTTTATGTGTGATATTTAATGAAGTCTTAATACTTATGTAAGCACATTACTGGTGTGCATCCATTAAACTGTGAGACTTCAGCCCCTCCAAAGCCTTCTGGAAGAAGATAAGATGTCTTTTCATTGCTCACAAAGACTTCAGAATAGGTTAATTAACCAATCTGTATTGTAATGTGGGTACACTAACCAGGAAAGTAGCTAAATTGGGCTTAAGACAAATCCCTACTAGTTGTGCATTTCTAGCTCTGTTTGATCAGTTTTCTCACACACTTTCAAGATCAGAGAAGGATCACACCGCTAAAGAAGCATAATAATCTAATTTAGTGACGATGGGCAAAATTAACCTTCATTTGAATGTGCAAGCTCGTCTAGCATTTGGCGACTTAAACCCGACCTTCTCCAAGGGCACAGGGATGAAATTGCCCGTATTCTAACTCCAAACTTTCTTCTTAGAGGCTTTTACACACGAGTGGGTGCTAAATAATAATAATAAGCAGAGACTGAAACAAAGTGCCGGTATCTGAAGGGTGTCAGCGCAGTCAAGATAAAGAAGTGGGAGCTCTTGGAGGGAGTCGGGGTGTGACAAAACCTGTCCTGATGAATGCTGACATCCCGAATAAAATCACCGCGCGCCTTCACGTAGGTCAAGAAACTACATTGTTTCCCTGAGCCGCAATGACAGCGAGGTGACAGAGATTAATAGCTTTGTATTGACTGAGCAACTTCCAGTTCCTTATCTTTGTCAAGTCAAGGCTGTGTCCAAGAGCTGAAATTGTTATTAGACTTATAATTGCAAAGACATTTAAAGGGTTTCCCCTTAAGGGACTATGAAATCCAATAAACCTTTCATAAAACCTCAAGCATTCAAGTGCAAAACCCTTGTCTGGGAGACAGGCACGCTCACAGCCATAACAGGGGAAACCTTGAAGCCTCGTACGCTGAATAATGTTTGATTTATGAAGTTGGTTTTGAATTTGTATCAGTTGTTTTATTAAAAATATATGAAAGAATGTTTTAAATATGAGTGAGCTGTGTTCACTTCTGTCTTGATCAAGTACTCTGGTGTCAGAGCTGGAGGTCTGTCTTCACCTGTCACTTAGATTCATGAGAGCTCAGGAATACCCAATTTGTATTGCTAATTTAAGGCGCTTAATTCAATTTGGATGAGATGAAATCTCAATTCCTCACTGGAGTTTCAAAATAAAAGCTTTAAGGACCGGTCTTGGGTTCCTTTATTATTGTTGATTTGTAAGGAAATGTTTGCAGCATGTAAAGAGTTTTCAGTGCCGGGTGTCAGATTTACTTAATGAACCCTCCGAATGAGCGACTGCGGCGTTTGGAGCAGTAGATGTAACACTTCTCTCTGGTGCTTGCTTAGAGTCTGTTCCCGTACAAACCCGCGTAAATCGAGGGACGGCACTGGCCTCGGGTTCGTTCTATTTGTTTAAGAAGCTTGAGCTTTGCTGGGAAACTCCTGTGGCTTGTGAGCAATCAACTCCATGCTGGACTTTCTGTTCCACAGCCACAGCAGTGGAACCTGGCCGGCGATTTTAAATAAGGGAAATCTCACAAAACTCTACAGGGTTGCATTTAATAATTTAGAAACAGTTGATTTTTTTTTTTAAGACATTAAGAAATAAGCAGTTAACATAAATGCAAAACAGCTTCTTCGTAGCGATAATCAGATTGAAGAGCCATAACACACTCAGGCACACACCTTTCTATGAGCATTCGTTAATTCTTCACTCGCAGCAGAACTGGTTACTCCAAGTTTTACAGCTCTGAACCAGCAAGTGCAGCCACACCAGACTCCTCTTTAGGTATTTCAGAATGTATTGATGTGCATTATCTTCTTATTCCAGAAGAGCTTGCCAGCTCCCACAGTTACAAACCAGATCCCAGGACCATCAGGTTACACCTGATCTTCCATTTTGCTCCAGAGAAGACAGTTGGCGCTTTTCAACAATAAAATCTTGTTTTAGTTTCAGGGACCTGTAAACCCAAGTATTGAAATGACTGTTGTATCCACACGTATCCACTGGATTATAAGAAGGTTTGTTTTTTGTTTGTCCTGTGTCCACTTAATTCACATGCATGTGTTGGGTTAATGCGACCATTACCAGGTTCAAACCTTTTTAATACTTGCAGAATAAAGGACCTCAGTGAGATCACACAGTGTTAAATATCACTAAGAGGATCCTGTCTATAGAGTCTGATAGCTGGACAGACATAAAAACTCACAGTGGGATTTTAGAATTGACTTTTCTACCTTGGCTTGAGATTCAGCCAGAGATTTGCTGGCCAACATTGCTGGGCAGGGTAAAGAAAACCATGAATTTCAGTCAATATAAGGGCTACAATAAACACAGCTAAAACTCGTTTGTCTTCATGGCACTGAAGAGCCATAAATTGCAGGATTAGAAAGGGTCTCCAGACTGTTCCAACTGTTCGGGAGCATTTACAGATATAGAATGGGGCTGTTGTAGTTTGCCTTATGGGCAGGTTTCACTAAATATATTTTCCTTTTTTTTCTTAAACACATTTACCTTTATTAGAAATGCTCAGCTAAATAAAAATAGAATTAACCACACTTTTCTTTTGAGTCATCTTCAGTTTCTGAAGAACTCATGTGGCGATTAACGTAAGAAAAGTAAATTGCAGAAAGGTGGAGGGTTGTAACTGATATATTTCAGATGTCCAAAGGAGCTGGTATTCATTAATTCCTTTTTGACTTGACCTTTCCATAGAATGGCAAGTAATTTTCTTATTACCTGAGATTTTTTTTTCATTTATTTTCTAATTTGCTAAGTATTTTTTCCTCTAAGAATGTTCCAGTGTCTAATTCAAACGAGCAGGTTGTATTTGTCCTTTCACTATGGATATGTTTGCAGGTACATCCATACAGAAGCATGGCAGTATGTATTATAAAGAACCTCTATTCCAGCCTCAGAACCTTGAAATCTGCTTTTACGAATGATTATATAATTGCCTTATATGTAATGTATTAACAATTAGAGCTATTTTAAGCTAGTATTGAGCTGTTAAGCCCTTATGGCTTTATTTAATGCTGTCAAAAATATATATTAAAAATACAATTTGATTTATTTCATCACGTCTGTTGCATAGACATAGAAGAACAGGAAAAGATCACCATTATTTAAACCTTGTTTTATACATCTCGTGTGTGTGTGTTGTCTGGAAATCATCGAGATGATCTGAACACATCAGGAAAAACTGAAGTAAATGACATTCCATCTTAGCATGTGGTAGATGGAAGGATAGAAGGGTTTCTTACATTTGCACCACAGCACACCCTCCTCTCCTGAAATTCTGGAAGGAAAAATAGGAGTTTTGTTCTTAGGTGGCTACCAACTGGTCCTCCAGTGTAACGTAAGCAGCTTCTCCACCGCTGTCCCTTGCGTCTTGGTTTAGCATTGCTCGCTAAGGGAAGATTTGCCTTTGAGAAGGTTATTTTACCCCAAGATACCTTTCTGATCCAGCATTACATGCACGTAGTCGAAAGCAGATAAGCATGGGATCTTGTTTAGTGTGGTGATAGGAGCGTGTTGGAGCTCAGTGTGATGTACAACAACCAGCGCTTTACTCACAGGAGTATCAGGCTGTCGTACTTTGCCTGCTGTCTACACCCTGTTTCCTACAGTGAAATAATGGCCAAGGAGTAAACAGGAAGGATGTAACGATGGAATGGACACGATCTGGTGAAGAAAAGCCTCAGCGTTTTGTAGTTTGCTTATTATAATTGTCACCAGTCGCTGCAACAAGTGCAGAGCCAGGGAGCTGGTGACCTATTGATCAAATGACAACACAAGAATGGAGTGAATGGTTTGATGTCTGCGAAGCACAGGTCACATTCTCCACTCAGTTTTTTTGAAGCGAAGTTTAAATCCTGAAGCAACAACAGTTGTGTGAGAAATAGAATAAAAACTACGAGTTGGGTGGCTACTTAACTCGGCATAAAAGGCAAATTGGCAGCTGCCTTGTTGTTAATTATCTGCAGCTGGAAGACTAATTGCAGCAGTTTCTCTCCGTTTTTTTCCTTTAGATCCTTCTCCAAACATGGGTTTTATCTTGCTTCATCTGAATAGTGATGTTTCATACTTAGGGTTGGATTGATTTATTTATTGGAGTAAACACTTTAAATGCCAGCGCCATCCTTAATGAGACTTCTCTTAAATCCAGAAGGCAAAGGGGTGATTAGTCCGATAGTAGACTAATATTTTAGTGGCTATGTTTTGTTTTATCGAAACAATCACTGGTTTTAGAAATCCTTCATTTCTAGGCATTGTAGGAACAAAAGTTTCCAAACCCTATACCTGCTTTTTTATACCTGGAGGGGAGAATTAGTCAACGCAATTTCTGTTCAGCTCTGGGCTTTGCGCGGGTGTTCAAGAAGCCCATATAATTTCTGACTTTCTCTGTTATCTGTGAAATGTGGATATTATGTTAGTGACATACCTTGGAATCCATATTTAAGCAGGTCAAATAGCCACTCAAGATTTTATATAGTGCTTTTTCAACAGATTCTTACTTTTTGGGGAATAGAAAATAACATTAACATGGCCAATAGATAACTGGATGTCTCCCTGTCAAATATCACAGAATCACAGAATGTTAGGGATTGGAAGGGACCTCGAAAGATATTTCCCACAGGTTCTTACCAAAGCTTACGGATGGCAACATAATGCAGGAAGAAATGTTTTCTAGCATGAATAAAAAGATTATTGCAAAAATTTTCGGGTTCGTTCAAAATTGCGGTAGCCCTAGGAATTAGTTACGGTGCTCATTTGGTTGTCATTGCAGCATTTATTCCAACAGATGATTTACTTTTAATGATTTTTTTTCCCCTAGGATATGAAACCGTCATCACTCTGAAAGCGAAAAACCTCCAGCAGTTACCTCGCTGCATCGAATAAATAGCGTCGGCAATTTGGTGAGTAACTGGTATTCTTTTGGAGTACATTCACACCAGCCAAGGACGGCCCGGCCTGCGCAACACACTCGGTTCTGCTCAGATTTGTTTCACATTGTTTTCTTGTTCATCCTGAGGTAGATTTTATTCAAGCTGCTGAGTGCAAATGAGCTTTGCCAAGTTCCAGAGGGAGCTACAAACCAGTTCTACTCCGTTCATAACAATATTAATCTAACGTTACGGAACGGTAGAGAGGATGGGAAAGGACAGAGCAGAATTAATTGCACTTTTATCACAGGAAAATATGAGTTTTCTTCAAAAAGTTTGGATGGAAGTAGAAAGAGATGAAAAGGCAAAATTGTGCTGTTCTTCCTTCCAAGCCCTTGTTTTTTAGGATTGCACTTCATTAAGAAACCTTAGAGGACAGTCATTATTGAACCAAGTGGAGTTCCTGTTCTGTTCTAATAACATCAAGTGTTTCCTCTTCTTAATTTTGGTCATGCAAAACTTGAAAGATTGCAGAAAATGAACTTATCTTCTGCAACTGCTGCACATGTTATTTGTTGCATAAATATAAAGCTGGAAAATAATTGCTGTTATTGATTATTGATATTGCTTTTTCGGTGTAACGGAAAGCTCATTTAGGCCTGTGTGTCTGCTGAAGAGCTGTGCCGCATTCATGAGATGTGTCATCAGAGCTGATTCCTGCCCTGAAGACCTAATAGCCCCTAGGATTCAGTGACATGCACAAAATATAACTCGCATAAAGGCAATATGTTTTCAATATACCCACCACTGCACTGCAAATCCTGGAGGTAGGATGAGGACATCAGTGCTTGGCTGGGTCAGAAATGGGCTGTCATAATGGCAAGGAAACATAGCACTTTAAAAACATTTAGTAAAGAAAAACTTTTGAACCCTATTGATTGTTAATTTTTTTTTTAATATGGAAAGGGAGAAACAATTTATTTTCAGAAACTATTGACTTCAAGGATCCCTGGTCTGGGAGCAGAATCTTTATTAGTTTATATAATCAAAATGTTGAAAATGTTTCAGTTTCTGTAGCCTTAGTTCTGTTTCTACCTTAGAAGTAATAAACACTGTACACAGGAGTATTGCTCAGGTAGACTTGTGATAGCAACCTGGGGTGTTGGATAAACTTACATTGCTCTGGGAGAAAAATACAGGTATTTTTATGACTATTTCTATAGAAGAAAATACTTGGGAGGTGCTGGGGGAAGGGAACGGTATTTGAACTGCAGTTTTGAAATTGTTTGAACGTGTGGCATCATTTCTCACAGGCTGCCTAGGTAAACAGAATATTTTTTAATATATGTGGGATTAGCTGATGTACTAAAATCTTTGGAAATGATGCCAACTCTTCTGCTGACTTCCCTGCTATTACAATTTCCAAGAACAAAATCTTCGTCTCCACTTTTCCTGCCTCGCAGCCTTGCAAATTTGAGCTGAAGTTTTTAAAGTCAAAACAGATTCTCTATACATTGGGGAACGAGCTGTTGGAGAGCAGTGTAGGGGAAAGGGACCTGGGGGTTCTGGGGACAGCAGGGTGACCATGAGCCAGCACTGGGCCCTTGTGGCCAGGAAGCCAATGGTACCTGGGGTGGGTTAGAAGGGGGTGGTCAGTAGGTCAGAGAGGTTCTCCTGCCCCTCTGCTCTGCCCTGGGGAGACCACAGCTGGAATATTGTGTCCAGTTGTGGCCCCTCAGTTCCAGCAGGACAGGGAACTGCTGGAGAGAGTCCAGCGCAGCCACCAAGATGCTGAAGGGAGTGGAGCATCTCCCGTGTGAGGAAAGGCTGAGGGAGCTGGGGCTCTGGAGCTGGACAAGAGGAGACTGAGGGGGGACTCATTCCTGGGGATCAAGATGGAAAGGGGGAGTGTCAGGAGGATGGAGCCAGGCTCTTCTGGTGACAACCAGTGACAGGACAAGGGGCAATGGGTGCAAACTGGAACACAGGAGGGTCCACTGAAAGAGGAGAAGCAACTTGTTGGGGTGAGGGTGGCAGAGCCTGGCCCAGGCTGCCCAGGGGGTTGTGGAGTCTCCTTCTGTGCAGACATTCCAACCCGCCTGGACACCTTCCTGTGTAACCTCATCTGGGTGTTCCTGCTCCATGGGGGGATGGCACTGGATGAGCTTTCCAGGTCCCTTCAACCCCTGACACTCTGGGATTCCGTAACTAACCAGTACTAATGAGGATGCTCCAGAGCTGATGAAACTCATCTCCAAATAATTCCCTTTGTCTTCCCATAGTCACCCCAATGGAACAGGAAAAGAATTAATACAAAGCCTGTCAAAAAGAAAATCGTTATAGTCATGTTCAAGCATTTTCTGCTTGGTCACATTTTGACCCTGGACTTGAACTGAAGCAAATAACAGAGCAGGATGGAGCTCAAATACTTTATATTTATTGAGAAACTGCTGTAATGTATGCATACTTCTATTTTCTTACTCAGTTTAGCTATATATCGATTAGTCTTTAAAAATAACTTGTTGAATACTGTGGCTTGTGTTAGTAGTACTGTTAAAAATTTATGTCATAAGGATATGCTTGATAACAAGAAGTCTTTGGACTAACTGGAAAGTAGAGAGTAGAGAAATTGCACAATGTATTTCAAATAAAGGAATTAAAGTAACATTGGTTACTAAAATGAGTAGGTACTGAATCAAATAAACCAGGATTTATTGATCTGTGGCAGAACTGATATAGCTGTTTATATGAAATGATCTGGGATCATCTGAAATTCAGCAGCTGTCAACTGGTATGTTGGAACTTGAGAGATCAAATATCTCCCCAGGTACCAGAGGATGGTACAATTTTGCTATTTAGTGTTGTTTGTCCAAGCAATATACCAAATTTCCCTTATCTTAGTGAGAGGATAACCACCCTGAATGAAATACGGTTTATGTAGTTAGGGGCTCCTCAAGGGCAGCTCCTTGGCTGGGGTCATTGCAGAAAGAAGAGTGTTGTGTGTCCTTGGTGGGGCCACCAGCATCTCCCAGCCCGGTGCTGGGAAGTGCATGTTTTTTTAAAAAAGATAAAGCTTTCAGTTGCTAGACCAATAATCATTGCCCGAACTGATACCGTTTATTCTCTTTAAAGAAAAAGCAGCATTTCTGCTTTTCCCGTCCCATTTGCTGGTGCTGCAATGCACATTTTGGTGATCAAACAAGCAAAGCAAACTAGTGAAGGGGCTCTAAAGAATGAGCAACATCATTCCGTACAAACCCATGGATTTGCATGCAGAGGCAGTTATGGCCTAAAGGAAAAGAGGCAACGCTTAAAACAATGAGCAAAACAGCTTTGTCCGTTGCAGAGATACAACCAAGGGCTGATCAAATAAAAGGCATTTAGACGGGATTTTTAGGGATGTGGTTTAGTGCTAGAGTTGGTGAGGTTATGGTTGCACTCAATGATCCTGAGGGTCTCTTCACAGAATCGCAGGATGTCAGGGGTTGGAAGGGACCTGGAAAGCTCATCCAGTGCAATCCCCCCACGGAGGGGATTCCTGCCCAGATTCAAGACTCTACACTTGCCCTTGTTCTATTTCATTAAATTTCTCCCCGCCCAGCTCTCCAGCCTGTCCAGGTCTCTGATGGCAGCACAGCTTCCAGTGTCACCACTCCTCCCAGCTTGGTGTCATCAGCAAACCTGCTGACAGTCACTCTGTTCCCTCATCCAAATCATTGATGAATATAATGAATAGTACTAGTTCCAACCAAAATGATTCTATGATTTTAGTGGTTGCTGCTATCTCAGGAACAGGTGTTGCCTCAAGTGGAGGGGAGCTGTCTTCATCCAAGAAATTCACTGCTGCTAAGGCTTTATATAACAGTTCTGACTGAATATTCAAATATTTTACATTAGGTAAAAATACATAAAAGGGCAACTTAGTTAATTGTCTTGTTACTGGAAAATTAGGCAATGTTGTTGTCACCACAAGGCTACTTTTCTCTGATATCAGAGACTAATAATGGTAAAGAAATCTTGGGAGTTAAATGTGAAATTATGGTGAGTTCTTAATGTCCTAAAAAGGCTGCAAATTTTCATGTATTCCTCCTGCCATATGTAGCCAATAATTTCCATCACAACATCTCTGTGGAAATTTAACAAAATGTCTTGATAGGAGCAAAATTAACCCAGGTCACACATCACTCCATATGGCAAGTCGCCGTGCCAAGACAACTCAAGGTGCTCTGCAGTGGATGGAAAGTCACTAACAAACACCTTTCCCTGTCAAGCACTGTTTCTGTTGTCTAAAGAAAGTTTGACATCCGTATCTTCAGCCAAGACCCATCAGTGCTTTTCCATTACTTTATTACATTAGCTTCGTTTGACCTAGACGAAAATATAGATGCCTAAGCACAAGCTCAGTATCCTTGTGTACTCACCTCAAATACCTTGCGAAGGGGAAAAAACTTGGCATGGGAACGTTTAAAAATAATCATTATAAATTCCTCCTTGCAGTTCTGGTGCTTGACCTCTGCTGTTTTCCTCTTCCCTTCCTGCCTCTGTTCATCTCCCCCTTCCTTTGCATCCCAGCTGGGAAAAACCAGCCACGGGTGAGTTGTCGGCTGTGGACGGGAAGCTGCCTTCACCTGTGCGCAGGGACCAGGAACCACCATTTTTCTGCTGGCTGGTTCAGGCGCCCCAGGCTGCGATGGGCACGTTGTGTGACCCAGCGCGGCCAGTTCTGCCTCATAGCAGCGCCGAACAAAAGCTCCTCACTGAACTTCTGCCCACGGGGCCACGATTTTACCTCCTCTCAATGACGTCTTTCACAGAAATTTGTGTGTGAAAGCACTGCGGAGTCCATGCTCCATCTATCCTTGTGTCTGGAATTATTAAAACCCATAATACTACCCTTTGCATGGCGTTCTCCTGCTGTATCCTACATGCAGGTTTAGAATCTGTGTGTCTGAAAATGTCTCATAAATAAAGGCTGATTATGACACCCACATATTGATGTTGGTGCAAAGTCAAATGTAAATTTGCAGTATAAGCCCCTAAATGGTTTCTGGTTTGCAGAAATCACGTATTAGTTCTTAACTGGGTTTTCAGGAGACATTTTGGTATAACTCAGCTGCTCCAGCCCCTTCTGTGCACTGTGGTGTTCCTAACCTGGGAGTGTTGCTGTTCGCCAAGATTTGGCTGGGGTACTGACATAAGTTCTGGTGAGATGGTTTCAATGCTGGACGGCTTTGCATTGCTCTGATTAGATTAATCACATCCCACCCTTTTGGAGATGTGATTTCTCTAAGAACGTAGATAACACAATAGCACACTTCCTATTGCTGCTTGTAGGATTGTCAACAGAGGAAAGGTACATCTGTTCTGTGAACATCCAGTCCCCACATTTTTGATGAAGCTGATAGTGATCTAGTCCTTATGGCTACGTTCAACTGCCTTCGAAGTCAAAAAGAATTTTTCTGTTGCCTTTAATGAACTTGTATTGGACACAAACTCGATGCTAGTACTGAGTTGGGAACTAAAGGAGCTACGGAGTTTTAGTAAATCCATTTTAATATTGCTAGCAAATTTCAGGGGAATTTTTATCGAAGTGCAAATATCTTGTGTCTGTTTTCATGAATAGATGGTCAGGATGGGTAGAGGACTATATTTTCTAGCTAAGTAAACTACTCTGTATTGCCAAAAAAGTTCACAGGACTTCCACAACTGTGAAATTGATACAGAAAACAATGATTGGAATTTTTTGGTAGTATTCAGCATTGTGATTGCTTATAAATAGTTCTATTCCAAACCCTGTTACCTTTTGCATGTAATTGCTGTTGGAGACCAATGTTTGTGGACTGAGGAACTGTGCAAACTTCGGAGGTGAACATTTGAGGCACTGCAGAAAAACATATTGACCTTTCAGGCTGCTCACAGTGTGAAATAGAGGGTTATTCACTATATAATCATGACTCTAGGAATCAACATTAGAAATATTAGTGTTCTTCATGGGCTTGCTTATAGTCGCATTGTTGTTCTCATAATGCAATAACGATTTCCTGTATTAACCACCAACATTTCCTGTGTTAGAAGATGCATAATGACTAACAACAAGTCACAAAATCACAGAATCGACTGGGTTGGAAAAGCCCTCAGAGATCATCCAGTCCAACCCTTGGTCCAACTCCAGTCCATTCACTAGATCATGGCACTAAGTGCCATGTCCAATCTCAGTTTACAAACCTCCAGGGCCGGTGAGTCCAGCACCTCCCTGGGCAGCCATTCCAATGCCTGACCACTCTCTGCAAAGAATTGCTTTCTCATCTCCAGCCTCAATTTCCCCTGGCAGAGTTGAAGCCCATGGCCCCTTGTCCTATTGCTGATGCCTGGAGAAGAGACCAGTCCCCACCTGGCTAGAACTGCCCTTCAGGTAGTTCTAGAGAGTGCTGAGCTCAGCTCTAAGCCTCCTCTTCTCCAGACTAAACAAGCCCAGCTCCCTCAGCCTCTCCCCATAGGTCTTGTGTTCAAGTCCCTTCACCAGTCTTGTTGCTCTTCTCTGGACCCGCTCCAGCACTTCAATGTCTTTCCTGAGCTGAGGGGCCCAGAACTGAACACAATACTCCAGGTGTGGCCTCACCAATGCAGAGCACAGGGGAAGGATCACTGCCCTTGTCCTGCTGACCACGCTGGTTTGGATCCAGGACAGGATTCCATTGGCCTTCTTGGCCACCTGGGCACACTGTTGGCTCATGTTGAGCTTCCTGTCCATTAGTCCCCCAGGTCCCTTTCTGTCTGACTGCTCTGCAGCCACTCTGTGCCCAGCCTGGAGCGCTGCAGGGGGGTGTTGTGGCCAAAGTGCAGCACCCGGCACTTGGCCACGTTGAACTGTCACCTGTGTATTGCTCTGTCTGCTTATGTCTATAGGTAAATAAACACATAAAATATCCATATAGAAAATTTAGGTTAAAGATGGCAATGAAACAAGCTCACAGTGTGATAATGACAAATATTGCCTGATTTGCCATGTACATTACATAGACTTATTGGAAAGCAACTAATTGTAGGTTTGTATTCCTTCTGGTATCCAAATGAATACTTTGCAGAATATTTTGTGAGGTTCTCAGGGGAATTCTCTTTTCCCAGAGGGTCTGTTAACAGTAGCACCAAGGAGCAATATTTCCTGTCCAAAGTACTTTTGTATCTTTTCCCTTTGGTGTGCCGTTGAGTGAGGAGCAGACTGCACACCCATCCTCTTGTTATCCTGCATGTGGAGCTCCCGTGTTCCAACTTTGTAATCTCACAGTTCAAAATTAACTTCCGCTATGGGCTGCATTCATTTTAGGGGGATTTGCTCACAATATTGAAAGACGAGATGGTATAAATGGATTAGAACTCCTGGGTCTTGCTCCCCATACCATTCTCATTGTGCTTTGATCTTCTCTCTGCTTCCTCCAGGAAGCTCAGTATCAGCAAGAGAAAAGATTCGACCCATTAAGCGTAAAAGATCTCTGATGTGTGATGCAAGGAGAGCATCCATGTTGCTAATAGATTTGTCGGTGAGCTAAGCAAGTGCAGAGGTACTGTCTTTGTTCTCAGATAATACAGTGCCAAGTATATTTCTTATATATATATATGTATAAGAAATATACAAAAATCAGTACTGACACATGACTGCAGCTCCTGAGAATGTTTTTTATTTTACTGACTTTTCAGGGAAACTGTCCCTGTGACAATTATTTAGAAGAAGAAATACAAATGCTGTTCTGGTAACACCAAATCCCCAACACGCTGCTGGTTTATCCCCATTCTGTGCATGATTTTACCAAAGCTGAGCAAATCTTTCATGAAGGGTTCAAAACTTGTCAGCTGTTGAAAGAGCTAAAATGGGGGTCGATGCTCTTAATGTTGATTTGCTCACAGGCTACGACTCTTCTCCACAAATACATCCCTCCCATTAACAATCAGATGTCATTTGTCTGCCTTTGAATCATCCCATTCCAACTCATCCCTACCGGAAAGCCTGGATTTAACAGAGCTGCGCCTAAAGATTTAACAGATACTGTTACTCGGCACATTTCTCAGATTTTTATTGTACAGAACTTCTGAGAGTCTGGAGCCTCCTGTGTAATATAAGGTGTTAGAAACTCAGGTTATTACCAAAGTGGCAGCCTCGGGCAGGAGAGAAAATTGGCACAAGAAGACACACGCTGAGTCTTCTCCCTTTTCCTGCCTTCTGGCTTTTCCCTCAACCAATGTACCACAAACTTTCAGAACTCTGGTTTCTGAAATATAGAGACTTTTAATGTTCTCTTTCCTGTATGAAGAATGAGTATTTTAAATGGGGAAAAAAATGTATTAAAACATAATTGTCCATACTTATGTTTTTCTGTCATTCAGTCTATGAATTTTTACGTGAAATGGTAGCAGGATGACACAGCTACACAACAGTTCAGCCTTCAAGCACTTGCCTTTTCCTCTTTTCTTGCAACTTATTAGTGACACAAGATTATTCCTGCACACAAACAGCTCTTCTCCAAACCGCCTCCCCTGCCCCAGCCTCCCCAAAACCAACAAGATGACAGTTTTGTTTCCCTGAGCCACCAATTCAGTTCCTGCTGAAAACTGAAGCATTTTCACTGACTTCGGAAGGATCCAGGACGGCCTGTTTACAGACAAACCCCAAATCTCCTGCTCGATTAAACTAACGTCATACGATTAAAATCAGAAATTTGCCTGCTCCTTTGGGCTGATCAAGTATCAGAGTTTCATAAAGAGCCCTGAGAAGATGTAGTTGCTTGGCACCCAAGCCTCACAAGCTCAAAAGCTGAAAATAACCATGATT
This sequence comes from Columba livia, assembly GCF_036013475.1. Taxonomy (NCBI): domain Eukaryota; kingdom Metazoa; phylum Chordata; class Aves; order Columbiformes; family Columbidae; genus Columba; species Columba livia. Next base: position 1,049,438 of record NC_088614.1, read on the forward strand.
TTCCGTCTGTATCTCTCTCCTGGAACAACCGGTTCTGGTGTGTCAAAGTGCCCAGCTGGAGGGTCTGACCCATGAGCTGCATGAGGATTCATTTTCTCCCAGTTCACCCATCACACAGAAGTATAATAACCAGCCATAGTGCTACTTCTGGACTTCACACTGCCGCAGTTTTCAGTGCATTTATAGGTTTCCTGGCCTACCTCCTTTCCCTTTCCCTTTCCCTTTCCCTTTCCCTTTCCCTTTCCCTTTCCCTTTCCCTTTCCCTTTCCCTTTCCCTTTCCCTTTCCCTTTCCCTTTCCCTTTCCCTTTCCTTTTCCCTCCCCCTCCCCCTTCTTCTTCCCTTCCCCTTCCCCTTCCCCTTCCCCTTCCCCTTCCCCTTCCCCTTCCCCTTTTTTTACCCTTCCCCTTCCCTTTCCCTCCCTCTCCCCCTTCCTTTTCCCTTCCCCTTCCCCCTCCCCCTTCCTTTTCCCTTCCCCTTCCCCCTCCCCTTTCCCTACCCCTTCCCCTTCCCCTTGCCCTCCCCCTTCCCCTTCCTCTTCCTCTTCTCCTTCCCCTTTCTTTCCCCTTCCCTCCCCCTTCCCTTCTTCCCCTTCCCTTCTTCCCCTTCCCCTTCCCTTTCCCTTCTTCCCATCCCCCAGCTACTGGGTAGCTGAGGTGTTGCCGCTGTGGACAGAGGGAACCCACCGTTCCAGATGTGCTGCAGCGGTTCCCTGGTTAGTCCCAGCTGGCTGGGGTTCAATAGACGCGGTGGTTTCTCCAAGCGCAGCACCTGTCATGTCTTGTCTCCTTTTCATAACTTCAAAGATATGAAAGTCATAAAACCAAGCCCAGAAAGGGTCAGAAGTCACAAGCCGCTTTGATTGATGTTTTGTCATATTTTGGCTCATTACTTCACCGGAGATCTTCTCTTCTAAAATTTCAGAATTTATGAGCTCCCACAAAATAAATATTATTAAAAACTAGGCAAGAGGGTCGGAGTGAATCTAAACATGCGGGAATCAAAGCCTCGTGCCTCCAGGATACACTTGGAATAAGAAGATACAACAGAGATTACATTCCGTGCATTCGTTATCTATTTCTTTGACCTCACGGCCACCTTAGAGTGGCTGAACCTTTGTTGAAGGAAATGGTTTTGTTTGCTGCTGTGTACAGAAGATCCTTTTTAATGAACACCACAGGGTTTACTGATCGCTCTTAATGAGAGAGGAACAAGTGTCCTGCAGGTAAATTGTCACATATCTCAGAAATAAACCAATCAATGAAGACGATGTATAGAATGAGAGAGTTATCCGTACTTCTCTGAAAGAGAAAACAAATATATCAATGTTCTTAATGTTTTATATAAAAGAAACTTAAGGAGCTGGCAAAAACTCCGTGAGACCTGTTTTTCAGATCTTAAGAATCAATAACAGCGGTTAAGCTGAGATTTACGGACTCTTACAAACAGTACCAGCAACAATACTCAGAGAAAAGAAGAAACTGAAGGTTATCACAGGAAAAAATGGTTTGATTTTGTCACTGCTCCTCGGTGCTTTTATTCAAGAGTCATCTGGTGGGGGCAGGAGCTGCCTCTGGATGTTACTGTAGCACACTCTGCTTTATACAATAAACTCAGCATTGGGATTTACCAGTGATTTTGCCTTAATAATGTGTGATAGAAACCTGCTATTCTGCTACAATTCAACCAAGGAAATAAAAACCAATGTATACTTCCTAGCAGATGTATTTATTACTGAATATTTAAACAAGGATCTACTATTTATCACAGAATCACAGGATCGACTGGGTTGGAAAAGACCTGAGAGATCATCAAGTCCAACCCTTGGTCCAACTCCAGTCCATTGACTAGATCATGGCACTAAGTGCCATGACATTTCCATCATTCTATTGGGTTTGACATAATGGAGACATAGGCTTTTAATGTATAATACATTTAGATAGTTCTTTTTAGCCTTAAGGATACATTTATATATTTTTACATCTGCTGCTGAAGTAGAGGTGTTGGCCAGACAGCTTACGCTGCCTGATTGCAATCATAACGAACCCTACATTCCATAGTATTTATTTTAAACATTCCTTTAATCTGGGCCTCTAGTCCATGTGAGTCCATTGGAACATCTCTGGGAGAAGCCTATAAAACTGAACAAACTCTAACGTGCTCTCAGCATCATCCTACATATTTTGTGCATGATACTTAATACATTAACTCCCTTACTACTTTGCATTTTTGAATGGAAAACGATATTATTGTGCAGTTCTTTAAAATCTGCCTTTTTCACATGTGAGTGTCATTTTGCTTCATCAGATAACAGATCTGAAAGAACAAACAAGTTTTAAGGACAGAAAATGAGGATTATGTTGTGTGTGTTTTAGTGTAATGTGTCATCGACCCCCCTGCAGCAAGGGTTTTTCTAAGCTTGAACATAATTTCTTACATCTTTACATGGACTTTTTGAAATTTGTTCTATCAAACAGCATAAGATAATTTAGACTGCATAGCATAAACCCCAGACTATATCATAAATCCAGTATTACACGTGCCTTTGTAATTTTTCTCTTACATGTGAGTGTATCTCTGGTTTCTCGATGTTGGGATTCTTTTAACTTACTGTCGAGGGTTTAGATTGCGGGGTGACAATCAAACCCTGGCAGGTGTATTGTTAACCTCCTCTCCTCCCTTCCCACTCAGCACAGGCGATCGGGAGGGAAAGAAGGACAGAGAGAAGAGTTGGAAACATTAAAAATGTTTTACTAATGCTGCTAATAAGAATAGAGAAAATAACACAAAATATACAAAACCAATCTGGAAAGTCCCAGCAACTGCAGAGCCGGCACCTGAAGTCCTGGACTGGACTCTGCAGCCAACCGGAGCTGGATTCAGTCTCTCACTGGCCTCAGTTCGCAGGGGCGACTCGCAAGGTCCTCTCATAATGTCGCCATAAGGAAAAGGGACGAGATCCTCGTGATCTCCCACTGTTATATGAAGTATCACGTGAATGGGATGTTATACACAGTTGGTCAGTCTCTTGGTCACCTGTTTCTCGTTGCCCCTCTGGCGAGATGTGAATCTGTCCTTATCAATAACTTCTCATTCCATTGCTGTGTTTACCAAAACACGTATCTGGTTCTCCAGGAAAATGCAGCTCATATGAAGCTTTAGCTGACAGGCTAATTCACTAAAAGAGAAACTTGTTTTTAACAAAACCAGGACACTTACGTAAGATACTTTTTCTGAAAACAAAACGTTGTTTTACACTGTTCTTCTGTGTTATTCTTCATGCTGGAATGAATGCATAAAGAAGATGATTCTGGCTCTTTTCATGATCGGAAAAGCTTATGTTGGGATGTTTTATTGTTATGGCGGCACCTCTCTGAAATTCCTTCTTCTCACACTGTAAGGAGCAAGTAGACTAAGTTATTGTACAAGAGAGCTGCACTCCTAATTTGTTATCTAAACCATAATTACATCAGAAATGTAGAGTGTTGTAATGAAGACAGCATGAACACAGCTGCTTCTGACCTCAGGAACTGGAAAGAATTGAGGTGGTCAAAACTCTGAAGAAGCCCTTCGCTCTTTGTTTTGAACTGGAAAATTTTGAACCGGCTTTTTTGATTTTCGTGCATTGAAACTATTTTTCATTTTCGAAACATCCTTCTTTCCATCCTGTGATTGCAAGAATATGGAGGATATTTCGAATTTAGAGTGCTTTTCCTTATCGCTCCCAGATCTCTGGTTTCACGCTTTGTAACTCCAACAGAGGAAAAATTAAAGGAGAAAGAGGATGCTCTGAGCCAGCACTATAGAAACGTCAGCAAATTTAGAGTGGGAAGGCAAGAGAGAGGTGAGGCTGGAGGTCTCCAACAATATTCATGTGACTGTACTTGCCAGGCAATGGAAGAAGAAGCTCTTGGACTTCCCTGCGATGCCTTTCCATTTCTTGAGCGTCATTCTGCACCATTTGCTGTCTCACATTTTCCTTTAGAATGCTGGTGACAAACCTTTTTGCTGTTGGGTGCGGAATAAGTGGTAGAAAGCATTGCAGACCATAGTTGTTTGTGCCACATTCAGAGTGGTGCTGGTGGTGCAAATTTTAGTAGGAATGCCGGGTGTTTACCATCATGGCTGCAGAATATTCCAAAAAACACCTTCTTTCTTCCTTTTTAAACAATAGTAGAAATACTTTAGTCCCAGTGACAGAAGAACAGGCCAAGAGCTACATTTATTTATGCAAAATTACGGATTGGCATCGAATGTGTATAGATCTCATTAATCGGCATTTGCTGCCCCATAAGGAACAGAGCGCTCTGAGGTTGTTATTAACAGGTTTTTCTGACCTGGGTTTAATTCTGAGACCACTATGCTTTAAATCGTCACCTTGCATGAGAGTTTCCAAGCAAATAACTTTATTTTGAAGTGTGAGTGAAGAGCTCATGCTCGTCTCGTTCAGCGATGCCAGAACGTCCCGTAGATACTTGTCTTTTTGTTGTCCTCACTCATTCGGCTCAAGGGCGATTCATTGAGGTATATTCAGGGATTTTCTTATTGTTCAGATGCTCATTTAGTACATTTCTATGAGTGACGGACTTCCAAAGGAATCTTTGCTTGTCTGCCGTACGTATAAAGTTCATCTCCCTCTGTTGGCTTCTTTCTTGCCTGGAGAGACAATATGGAAAATGGTATTTACGGAAAAATATGTCCAGCATGCTGCATGAAAATGTCCTTAGTTCCATAGCGGTGGGGATTAGAGATGCAGACTACTCTTAATTTGCTTACAAATTTTTAGATAATAGATTCAAATATTACTTATAATTCGGTTTTGTGAATTCTGCTTGTCTGTGGAGAAGGCTTTGCGGTTTCCTAAGGTTTTGCTCTTTGGGTTTCAGTTCTGTTGGGTTGCAGAACATACCACATTATTTTATCTCCCACCATTTTTATTCTGTGTATATTTCTCTGTATTTCCATTTTTAAAATGATCTCTCGCACTGTGGAAGCACTAGAACATTTGAAATAGAAAATTCATGAGTGCATCTGTAAAAGGCACTGCTCTGAAAAAGTCAGAGGCATTCATACACACTTATTTTCTTTCATGACAGATGAGTTATTTTACAAGAGCACGACGGTATAATCTTACTTGGGTGTAATAGCTCGTTTTTTGTTGGCTCTGCTTTGTGGCATAGTTCAATTTTGATGTTATTTACCCACCTAATTATTCTGTAGAAGCTTGCGGGTTCGATTTAGAACAGAAGTTGGTCTGTAATGCAAGTTAGTCTCTGTTAGTTTTGGTAATGTTTACAGCACATTTACAGCCCGATCTTGGAGATACCTGTTCAAACGATGTGAATAATTGTATTAGTATCAGTCAACTCAGTACTACCGGTTGCAAAAGCTGATTTCACTTTGGGGAGTACAAATTTACCAAATCAAGCTTCATTTTAAAATGAAAAGAATTTGCAAAGAAAACAGTAACACGTGGATGAAACTGAGACTGGGACAAGGTGTGAGATACAAATCATGTTTATACTGAATGTGTAAGAGCAGCTCTTGAATGCTGTTATTATCTACAATATGCAGAAGCTCGGCATTCCACCTGGAATTTTTTCTAGGCTCTTTATTCAGGATAGAAAGATAATCTGGTCATTAGGGGAGCCTGGAATGCTTTGAGAGGATTATTTTGACCCCCACAGAAGAGAATAAACTTTACTTTGACTGGCTGTAGATATGAAGAATATAGCAAACCAATAGATTTCATATGAAGTCCATCACTTCGACAGGAGCGCTGGGAATACACTCCATTGTTAACTTTTTGATTTTGAAAGATGACCTAAGTAAGATTTGATTTTTCTCTAATTTGCTTTTCTTGTCTCTAATGAGCCCATGTTGTAACTGTTTGAATTGTAGAATAGCTGGTGTTTCTATTCGATCTGTTAGTTCAAATATACCACATCGCGCCCAGGAACCCTTGATTGATTTCCAGATCTCTCGCAGATGGATTTGCCAAGCAAACAATTTTCTTAGAACTATTTCCATGATTTTTGGCGCCTTGGATTAAGTGAGGACAGTGCAATAGATCACATTTTTATTAACATTTCTAAATGCGTGCATATTATACTGTATGCATCTACAGGCAAAGTCAATATTTGTGGAAGCTTGTTAAGATGACTGGTTATTGCCTGTGCCCTCCATTCCCAGCCATTCACCGACACCGACGGTTTGGCCTTAAAAATGAACTTACAAATGAACTGTCCTGAGTCTGCTCCCCAGCTTTGGAGACTCTGCTTCCTGAATTAGGGGTGTCGAGATTATTTTTCTATCAAAACAATATTGGTTTTATAATTGAGACATGTATAAGAGGTCAGACCTTTGTTTACTTAGAAAAAATTCAGTGTTTATGAACCAGCCTGACGAGTCGAAGTGTCAAATAGAAATACTTGAAATTGCTCAACGGAATTTGTTTCCTAAATCACCATGTTGGAGCAAAACAACAAGATTTCTTAAAAGCTCTTTGAAATAATCCATGTAACAGATTACAAAGTAAATACGGTTTCTGTTAATCTTGCTGCTGTTTGCTGTGTCCTCAGTGGGAAACAGGGGAATATGAAAATCACATTAAGAAAAAAAGAATCGACTGACAAACTGAACAAAACTTTCTTTTCCGTTCCTCTCGGAAAGGGCAGATCTGACAATAAGGTTATTTACATACACCAGAACAAAATCAATGAAGTAATTTTACTTTCTGGTTTGCTCCTCTGCTGCTCACAGGTGTAATAAGTCATCTTGACTGGCCGGGCAAGGAGTGATCTTGGAGGCTCCTCAACAGACTCGCTCTATATTCATTTTCTGCGTTAAAAAAACTGAATCCTACCCTTACAGAGATGATGCCCTATTGCACAGCACTTTCTGAATATCTCTCTTTTAGACTGAGGAGAGAATCTGACATTGGAATCTCACCCCGGTCACTGTTAAACCTCGGCAATGGTGCTGATTAGCAGAGCGTGCTTCCCTGCCAGTGGGGCTGAGCCATTTGATTATATTGATAGAATTAATAATACTGATAATATCACAGAATCCCAGAGTGTCAGGGGTTGAAGGGACCTGGAAAGCTCATCCAGTGCAATCCCCCTATGGAGCAGGAACACCCAGATGAGGTTACACAGGAAGGTGTCCAGGCGGGTTGGAATGTCTGCACAGAAGGAGACTCCACAACCTCCCTGGGCAGCCTGGGCCAGGCTCTGCCACCCTCACCCCCAACAAGTTGCTTCTCACCTTTCAGTGGAACCTCCTGTGTTCCAGTTTGCACCCATTGCCCCTTGTCCTGTCACTGGTTGTCACCAGAAGAGCCTGGCTCCATCCTCCTGACACTCCCCCTTTCCATCTTGATCCCCAGGAATGAGTCCCCCCTCAGTCTCCTCTTGTCCAGCTCCAGAGCCCCAGCTCCCTCAGCCTTTCCTCACACGGGAGATGCTCCACTCCCTTCAGCATCTTGGTGGCTGCGCTGGACTCTCTGCAGCAGTTCCCTGTCCTGCTGGAACTGAGGGGCCACAGCTGGACACAATATTCCAGGTGTGGTCTCACCAGGGCAGAGCAGAGAGGCAGGAGAACCTCTCTGACCTACTGACCACCCCCTTCTAACCCACCCCAGGTACCATTGGCTTCCTGGCCACAAGGGCCCAGTGCTGGCTCATGGTCACCCTGCTGTCCCCAGGACCCCCAGGTCCCTTTCCCCTACACTGCTCTCTAATAGGTCATTTCCCAACTTACACTGGAACCTGGGGTTGTTCCTGCCCAGATTCAAGACTCTACACTTGCCCTTGTTCTATTTCATTAAATTTCTCCCCGCCCAGCTCTCCAGCCTGTCCAGGTCTCTGATGGCAGCACAGCTTCCAGTGTCACCACTCCTCCCAGCTTGGTGTCATCAGCAAACCTGCTGACAGTCACTCTGTTCCCTCATCCAAATCATTGATGAATATATTGAATAACACCGGCCCCAGCGCTGACCCCTGAGACACCGCACTGGATACAGGCCTCAACTGGACTCTGCCCCATTGACCACGACTCTCTGGCCTCTTCCCTTCAGCCAGTTCGCAGTCACCTCACCACCCGATCGTCCAGACCGCACTCCCTCAGTTCAGCTGTGAGGATGCTGTGGGACACTGTGTCAGATGCCTTACTCAATGGATTCAAGGGTCTTTGTGAATGATCTCTCATATTATATCATTCTGGTTTTATTTCATTGTTTTAATATTCCCTGCCCATTTGCAGCTTTGGAACTTTGCCAAGGATCAAGCAGGAAGAAAAAGGAGTTCCAAAGGAGAGAACCTTTATTCAAAATATGTGCAACGATGGCAAAATAAGTACAGAATATTAATTGACCTAAATATCACTTTACATAAACATTCTTTTCTGAATTCTGTGAAAGCTGTTCCTTAATGTAGATATTAAAAATACAAGAGTACAGCATTGAATATCACTCCAATCTGTGGGAAATTTTCAGCTTAGGACCCCAAACAAATCATGACCGTAAGACAGAAAGGATGTAAAAAAATGTTGTTTTCATCAATCCCAGGTGAGTTTGCAAAAAAAGCCGATTCTGGCATTTATTGTTATTTAGGCAATTGCGCAAAATGAAATATTTACACAGTTGCTAAGTTTTGCATAGAGGCTATTTTTAGATATATCGCTCATTTTATTTTATCTGTATCATCCAGTTGATTCAAACTGGAGACAGAGCTGTAAGAACTGGGTAGTGTTCCCTTCAATACCAGTATCTTATGCAACATAAGAATTCTTCCTATTGTTTGTAATACGTGTTCATGTTAAACAGCAAGTAGGGACAGATACGGAACCTGGTTTTCTGGGTGTTTACTGGAAGCAATTGGAAAGAAAGGAGGTTTTGTGGGGAGGTAAATGAATAGATGCGGTGGATCAGCTGCTCTTCTGAGCAGGTAGAACGTGTCTGACCGTCTGCGTGATGGGGAAGGAGATCGTGTCCTTTTCCCGTCGATACTCAGCACGGGCAGCTCGCTATAGGGAGCAGCTGTTTCAAAGAGCAAGTGAAGATTTTGGTGAAGCTGCGGGAATTGAAGGCTTCTCTTTTCCAGCTGAAATGCCATATATGCTACAGAATACTTCAGTATCTCAACAACACACAGTATGGTCTTGGGGTGGAGAGGTTAATCAGTTTTCTGACTGTTGCAAACCACAACACACAGACCTAGGACACAACTCTTTTTGCAGCAGATGACCGTACCTACATCTTTTCACCCGCCAAGAATTCTTTCTTTGGATCAGGTATCACGATCTCCAACTTGTGCACTTCTTGGTGCACTGAACGTGGCTGGTGTCAGGGCTGCTTCTGGAGCAGTCATTTCAATTTTACCTGTGGTTTGAAGGATACAAAGGGAAGACAACAAAACTAATGTGTTATTAGGTATCAGAGACTCCACACAGACCAACCCTTGAGACATAAATCTCAACTAAGATATTGGGCTTTCATATTTTTGAGGCTCAGAAAATAATCAGATGGGGTTTAGGGAGGGTTTTTTTCCCTTCAGTTGAAAACAGCATCTATATACTTTGAATTGTAATAACTTCAGGCATTAAAACAAACAAACAAACAAACAAACAAACCAACAACATTTAAAAATTGCAATTAGATCTTTGATGAAAGCACTCAGGTCTAATTTATAACAACCCGAACTGAATATGAAATGGCGTTAAAAATAGTAGAGCACTTAGAAAACTGCAAAGGAATCACACAGCAAATGCAGATTTCCATAGTTCAAAAGAATGAATAAGGGTGGGGATTTGCTGCTGCTGTTGCTGCTGGGACTTCATCGCCCAGAGAAGAAAAGGATGAGGACTTCCCATAGAGTTTGGGGTTCAAGGGATACTAAGAGTGCGATTTGCCTTCCCTGAGTTACCATAGCACCTGGTTTCCCTGGTTACCACTGACCAAGGAAAGGACACAGGGGAAGCTGGAGGCTCTATCAGTTAGTTAGTTATTTTTTGAGGGGAAAAAAGAGAGGGGGGAGGTTAGAGAAGATTTTTGCATGTGAGAGAATGTGAGGATAGTGCTGGAGGATAACAGTTGGGAACAGATTTTATTTGAGATGGAATTGACAGATTTCTCTTCAGCATAATGAGCTGAGATGGTTGAAAGGAGAAGATTGGTTGTGAGAAACAAAAATTAGGATAAAAACTGAGGAAAAGAGCTGCTGTAAAGCTGCCTTCATCAGAGGCTGGAGATGAGAACTGGATTGTGTCAGTTCGGGTGTGATCTGAGCGGATGTTCCCTGGCTGGGCTGCAGGAGCACCGGGGGCTCCGGTCCTGGTGTGCACAGTCACCTCTGCCCTAAGGAGCACATTGTCCCATTTCTTGATCATCAACAGAGAAATGAAGTTAATAACAATTGTGGCATTGAAGAATATGACCAGGCAGACATGCAGAGCACTTCTGAGAACATGTTTTTGGAGCTCTTTTGTCAAATTATCTCGGAACCCTGCTTCAATACTCTGCGCACCAAGGAACAATCAGGTTACATTGTGCTCGGTGGTCCAATGGTATACAAGGACTGAGATTTATTATCCTGTCTGAAAAGCCACCGCACTATTTAGAAAGCAGAGTTGAAGTGTTCTTAAAAACGATGGAGAAATGCATAGAAGATATGACAGAAGAGGCCTTCCAAAAACATATCCAAGCTTTAGCAATTCATCGTCTAGACAAACCAAAGAAGCTCTCTGCAGAACGTGCTAAATATTGGGGAGAGATCATTTCCCAGCAGTGTAACTTTGACAGAGATAACATTGAAGTGGCTTATCTGAAGACCCTGACCAAGGATGATATTATACAGTTCTACAAGGTGCTGTTGGCAATAGACGGTCCCAGAAGACACAAGGTATCAGTACATGTCCCGGCCAGGGAAATGGATTCCTGCCTTGTTGTTGCAGAATTTCCATGCCAAAATGATGTGAACCTGGCCCCAGCACCGCCACTGCCACAGCCAGGTGAGATGGAAAGCATGACAGAATTCAAGCACAGATGAGGGTTTCTTTGCTAATCTTTGGTCATTCGTTTGGCTGGGACTGCTGAGTGGTTCCCAAAGGGAAATTTGAAAAGATCCCTTTAGTGTTTCCTTATGGCCAACTGTAAATGGAAAAATAAATATGGCATATTTATTTATTTTTTTATCATAGTATTGTTGAGTTCCCCTTTTGCTTTTGAATGTATGTGTTTCATGTCCAGAAAGCCTTTTCACACAGAATCACAGACTCACAAAATCAACTGGGTTGGAAAAGCCCTCAGAGATCATCCAGTCCAACCCTTGGTCCAACTCCAGTCCATTGACTAGATCAGGGCACTAAGTGCCATGTCCAGTCTCAGTTTACAAACCTCCAGGGCCGGTGAGTCCAGCACCTCCCTGGGCAGCCATTCCAATGCCTGACCACTCTCTCTGCAAAGAATTGCTTTCTAATAGCCAGTCTCAGTTTCCCCTGGCAGAGCTGAAGCCCGTGTCCCCTTGTCCTATTGCTGACTGCCTGGGAGAAGAGACCAATCCCCACCTGGCTAGAACTGCCCTTCAGGTAGTCCTAGAGAGTGCTGAGCTCAGCTCTAAGCCTCCTCTTCTCCAGACTAAACAAGCCCAGCTCCCTCAGCCTCTCCCCATAGGTCTTATGTTCAAGTCCCTTCCCCAGTCTTGTTGCTCTTCTCTGGACCCGCTCCAGCACTTCAATCTCTTTCCTGAGCTGAGGGGCCCAGAACTGAACACAATACTCCAGGTGTGGCCTCCCCAATGCAGAGCACAGGGGAAGGATCACTGCCCTTGTCCTGCTGACCACGCTCGTTTGGATCCAGGACAGGACACCGTTGGCCTTCTTGGCCACCTGGGCACACTGTTGGCTCATGTTGAGCTTCCTGTCAATTAGTCCCCCAGGTCCCTTTCTGCCTGACTGCTCTCCAGCCACTCTGTGCCCAGCCTGGAGCGCTGCAGGGGGTTGTTGTGACCAAAGTGCAGCACCCGGCACTTGGCCGTGTTGAACTTCATCCCATATTGAGCACTGTAACAGGCACTCAAACCGATGAACATCCCTACGCAGCTTCTGTTTTGGTGTTCAGTGGAAAGCAAAGGGAGGATTTTGTCCCTAGAAAGTGAATCAGAAAGGGAGAGAAGAAAAACTGCAGCAAGTCCCTCTCTTTGTCTGCCCCAGTCTGGGTCACAGGGCTCCACGATTCCTTCTCCTCCCGAGGATGATGAAGAGGAAGACAATGATGACCCACTCTTAAGTGGTTCTGGCGATGTTTCCAAAGATCCCTCAGACCCATTGGCACTTGAGCAGAGCTTAGATTTCCAGGGAGGAATTACAGAGGCGTGGAGAATTTTTTGACACCTTTACATTAGTAAAATAGCTTTTGGACATTTTAATGTTCTTATTCCACACAGACCTGCTCGTGCCAGGGAAACTCTTAACAGCAAATTCCCACAAATGCGGGAGCGTCTCTGCTGCACTAGTTCCAGTGTCAGAAACAGCTTAAATGGAAACACATTTCTGCTTTCTCCTCATGGTTTAACCATGGCACACATGTTTATTTGATTCCCTCATATTTGTGGCAAATTACAGATACTTGACTGGATCAGCTCCTCCCTATCCTTATATCAAGAGTATAGATAGGCTTAAATATAAGAATACTAAACTTTATTGTGCGTAAAGTCCTGCTTATGGCTGAAATAGTAAATCAATCTTTAATATGCTCTTTTAGTTCTTTTCATGCAGGCCAGATGGTGGGTAGCCGGAGAATTTTAAGCGGGTGATTGCAATGTTGTTAGTAAATGCATCATTTTGCCATATTTTGTTACTGGGCTTGTTGATGGTTCATTCAGTCAAAGTTTGGTAAGTAAGTTTTTTGAAGGTTTACTTAATAATTTTATTTTCAAGGTTATTTGAAATGTCAGAAAGACACTGCATTGCATGTCTTGGAAGGAAAAGACTTGGAGAGGGGGAGGGGAGGGGAGGGGAGGGGAGGGGAGGGGAGGGGAGGGGAGGGGAGGGGAGGGGAGGGGAGGGGAGGGGAGGGAGAGGAGAGGGAGAGGAGAGGGAGAGGAGAGGGAGAGGAGAGGGAGAGGAGAGGGAGAGGAGAGGAGCCCTTAAATTCATTGTTTCAAATGGGCTCTGGACTTCACCTTTAAGTTCAAGGTTCCAGATTCTCGATGACAATGGTGTGATTAATTTCATATCCTTAGGACTTCAGTAGCCTACAGAACACCTTCAGTCACAAAAGTGCTTCTGTAGTGCTGTTAGACTACCCTAACCGGGCTTATTAATAACTAATAAGTTACTAACTACCATTAGTTTGGATTAGTAATTACAGAGACTTTGGTAGACTTACCTGTGTGCAGGTTTTTTAGTAGAGTATATGAAGGTAGAATGATTCTTCAGATTTATTGTGCTCATATTCTCTTTTATTTGCCAGCATAACTCAAAATAATTTTAATTTGCTTCCAAACATGGGTTGAAATTCCCAAATGCTCTCAATTTTTCTTATTTATTAGATTTCCCCCCACCCTGTGTTTTCAAAAGGGTATTTCTGTTTTGATCCCGATTTGCCTGAGCACAATGTCAAATGTACACGTGCAAATTGGGTGTTTACAGCTGCATATGCTCACACATGCAGTCAGGTTTTGCAACAGCTGCAATGCAAACACAAACTAGACTCAGTATTGTCAAGATTCTCAATCGTGTGACGCAGATAAGAACTTCGTAAATGCTTTGGAAGAAGGTGTTGAGGGTGAACCCTGCTGGCCTTGTGGGCAACACGGCAGAATGAACAATGTGGCAGCTGGAAAATCCCAGAGGTCTGGACCAGCACCACAGGCTGATCAAAGGACAGGACCTGTTGGTCACACGTGCAGGTTCGTTATTCCCCAAATGCCCATTGTATTCAGGAAGAACTTGTGTCTGATTTGGTTGATAGACACCAGATAACTTTCAGTTAATATATTAAATACCTCTCTCTTGCTAAATGTTATTCCTTCCATGCTGCTGACAAATATTCTATTCATAATGTAACTTATTTAACATCTAATATGTGTAGATTATGTCTTCTTTGGTGGAAAGTTTTTTCCCTTTATTTTTCTTTCAACATCCAGTTGAGTTAAAAAAGAAAATAATTCATAATTACTTAACACAGTATACAATTTTCTAGAAAAATTGTCACCAAAAAGTAGAGTATATATTGGAAAGGACAGTCTTTTAGAATTCTGTCAAAAGGTTGCCACTGTTTTGTTTTTGCTACTTGTGCATAAATACTAATTTAATTTTAGTAATTTAATTTTCTCTTCTGTTTTGCTGACATATTCCAAAAATCTCCATCGGAAGAATGCGCTTTGTTGACCTTACCCTTACTCGCTACATTTTACAAGCACACTGATCATCAGTTCCCTTGAAAAGGATGTCGTTGCCAGTAATCATTGTTCAGCGTAACCCCAAATATTCCATACGTGGCAATAAAGTTTACCTCTTCAGAGGAACAAAAGCAAGAGAACCTGGGGTTCTGAACCCATGGGTCAGCAAAGCGGGACAATACTGATGTCACTCCTGCCCCCAGGTGTGAGGGGAGACCTTCTGATCTCTGAACTGCCTGAAAGGAGCTTGGAGCATGGACAGTGTTTGTTCTCTTGTCCCAAGTAGCAAACAATGGGACAAGAGGAAATGGCCTCAAGTTGCTCCAGGGGAGGTTGAGGTTGGATCTGGGGAACAATTTCTTCCCCAAAGGGCTGTGGGGCATTGGAACAGGCTGCCCAGGGCAGTGCTGGAGTCACCATCCCTGGAGGGGTTTAAAAGGTGTTTAGACGAGGTTCTCAGGGACATGGTTTAGTGCCAGAGTTGGGTTATGGCTGGACTCAATGATCCTGAGGGTCTCTTCCAACTGAAATGATTCTGTGATTCTAAATCCCAGCCTGCAGCTTGTGAAGTGGGTGCCTGATGAACACACCCAAAGCACCTGTGTTCTCACAGCTGACCTGTGTTTGTCCTCATGATCTGCAGGTGAAACCCATCCAAAGGCTGAACCGGCAGGTTAAACTGAGCTCTGGGAAGGGGTTGGAAGGGAGCATAATGGCAATCTGCTGCTTTTCCAGCTCTTCACCCAGGAGATCTCTAATTGCTGTACAAAATTTCTCCAAAGGCTTAGGAAGTATTAGTAATTGGTAAAAAGATGTTAATTTGTTTTCTGTTATGTGGCCCCTTCTGGGGAGAGAAATAGCTTTTATTTAACAGATGTGAAAATTAAAAGCTGGAAGGACAGGAAGGGGAAGTTTCCAGGTAAGTGTAACAACACTTATACGTTTTCTCTACAAATGGGCAAGAAAGCTGTGCTGATGGTTTGTTAGGAATATTTTAAAGGATTGTGCTGTGTGTAGTGTTTTTGTGAAGTGCAGTTTTTGTGTCCCGGGAGGCTGCGGAAGAGGTACAGGAGTAAACTATCTCACGTCAATTGCTAGTCTTGTTCACAAAGCTGGAGAGGCCTTACAGGTTTTTCAGAAGTGTCCTGAATGCTTTCATAGTGTGGTTTGAAAGTTACTGTAATTCATGGAAAAGATTTAGAGCATGAAGAATGAGAATGCTATGCAAGTACAAAAAGTTTAGAATGTGTGTATGTATAGATATATATACATATCTATACACATACATATCTATATCTACATATCTATATACATACATATAAATACTTATGATTTCCCAAATCTGATTTAAGTAGTCTTTTAAGTGTGATGAAGATCTGCAAATAGCTTATTGGTATTTAATATGCTGCCTTCCTATACATGATAGATAAGCTATACATTTTTATTGTTGGGGGGAAAAGGATTTCATATAAACACATTACATTAAATACTACAGTTAATCTTTTAATGACTGGTGCCTGAAGGTGCTTCTTACATTAAGAAGTAATAGCAATTGCTGTTCAATTAAAACCATCTTTTAGGAGTATGGAAACGTGCATCCAAAATATGAACTTTTTCTCAAGCGAAGTAGAGATATTGTTAAATGAAGGTGGCAAGATAGCACAACTCTGTGTTAGTATCTTCAGAGCCGCTTTGTTTTGCGCTTTCTCTCCCGAGGAGATCAATAATGGATGGCTGACATCCCTCATCCACCACTCAGAAATGAGAAAGCCGAAATGCATTTCTTTAGGGCAGGCATGTTTTCCATCCCGAGCTGCAAAGCCTGTAATTGAGTGAGGTTTATAAGTGTGACTGCTATTGGTGTGTGTTCCCGCCGACGTGCCTGTGAAAGGTTCCACTGGCATTTACCTGGCTCTGGGGAAGGTCGACCTCATCTCCAGCCCTGCCGGCATGTGAAATGTCTCTGCTGGGGGCACATCTGCAGAATTAACCTGGGGCTCAGCTTACGATCGCACTGGTGACTTTCTTAAAGTTTGCTGGTCCTGCATAATTTCCACGTGCTTTAATTTCTTATATATATATATATATATATATATATATATATATATATATTTTAATTAAAAGTAAAGATAGGAGATAACAGGTGCCCGTCCCCTTGCAGTGTTGACTTATACTTGTATCTTCCTGGTGAAGTGATTTAAGGCTTTATCAGGTTTGCTGTCAGTAAGAACACGGGAAAATTGGATGGTTTATTTACCGGGACTGTTCTGCTGCTATTCACAGGTCTAAAAAGTCAGCAGCAATGTGGACCTCTGGAATGATGTGTCTGTATAGACATGTTTGTAGCACAAGGCTCTAATTAAAGAACAGTTGCTGTTGTCAATACCGGTTGCGTTTAGGTCTCTGGTCATTAATACAAACAGAAACGTACCAAAATGGAAGTGGCAGGGACAAAGCCACAGGAATTCAGGAGGACAGGTTGAGCGTGAATCCAAAGTCACCCGTGTGGCTTGGATCCCTCATCTGTGCAAGGTGTCCGGGGGCTGCTCTCAGGGTCCCCCTGTGTCACCGGCCACCGAGGCCCTGGATGTGTTCCCTGCTGTGTGGGTGCTGGAAAGGGACAGAATGTTCTGGAACCTCCTCACTGAGGTGATTTTACTTTTACCTTTGGAAATCTTTCTATAATATATTTGCGAAATATTCTCCAGAATGTCTCATGTATGTGAGGGTCAGGTGGACTTTGTCACTGTTGAAGGCTTTTGTCCCATGTGCTTATTTCACTTATCTTTTTGTCTGGCTGGTAGTCTGCTTTCCATCGTGCACATTCCAGAAGTTTCTTGGAAAGAAAACAGCAGAATTCTGTAATTTAATGTACCAGTGTTTTCATCTGTTGATTTGGAAGGAAGTAGGTGAGACAAATGGGTTTGGAAGGTGTGTGAAATGGCGCCAGAATACAGAACACTGCACCGGGATACAAAAGTTCTTTACACAATTAATTAATAGTACTGAGAGAGAGATAAATGCAACTTAATTTTCATTTTTTGGGGGTGTGTTCTGTTGTGTGGGGGTTTTTATGACAGAAGCGATTCTGTGGGGCCTCTTGCGCATATTGGTTGGGTGTACGTGACTGAGGCGGCTGCGTGATACAAAATGAGGTTTAGCGTCATGGCCGGGCCCTGGCTGTCCCTGCATGGGCCTGTGGGGACTGAGTGGGGCTGCCCTGCCAGACATGGCTGGTTCTGGCCGGTTCCAGCCAGTTCTGGCTGATTCCAGCTGGTTCCGCAAGGGACACAGGCCAGGAGGAGCTGCCTGCGGCCTGTCCAGTTTGCTGCTCTGGGTGAGGGGGTGAACTGAGCTCCGGAGAGCTGGGGTTTGAATGTTTGTTTTACTTGCCACCTGTATCTATTTTAAACACTTAAGTTTAATAATTATCATTAATTTTAACAAATTAATTATAGTTATTTAACACACACACCCTCCCCCTCCCAGTCCTGCTGAGGGAGTGAGCAAGTGGCTGGGGGAGCTCAGCCCTGAGCCAGGCTTAGCCTGCTGGAGAGCAGGAGCTTTAGGCTTAGCCTACTGGAGACCAGGAGATTTAGGCTTAGGCTGCTGCAGAGCAGATTGTTCAGCAGTCAATATCGTGTCCTTCTGTGACTGAAGATGATGTTTTACCGTTAGTTGTGCATATAGAACTTGATCTCCAGTGGTAAAAGAACCCCCTAAATGCTGCAAACGGGCACATTTCTGAACCCCACCGTCTGCCTTTCTTGCTGTGTGAATTTGGTCCCATCAGAGCAGGGTTTCTGTGTCGGTTTTGATGCGCAGCGGAAATAAGTGCTAGTTCTCTTACGCATAAATATGCTATCTATTTGTGAATTGAGTTTCAAACTCTTTTATCAATGCTGATTGCTGCCTGGGGAAATGATTCCAATATATCAAAGTCTGAGAGAAAAGAAAGGCAGGAGTGGCTGGATAGTTCACAGCAGAATAAAAAATGAGCGCTAGAATTCACGACAAATAAAAGCAATTTGTTGTACAGAGGTAGACATATTAAATGCATTTAAAATATTGCATGTAAACAAAATACATGTCCAAGTTTAAGAAGGGAGGAGTGCTCTGCATCAGTGTTTAATAAGGTATTTGTAGGCAGTAAGAGACTTAGTTTGCAAATAAGGTTAATTTTTAAATGTGCAGAGTGAGTTATAGGTAATTTTTTCTTTATCAGTCACATTTACTCCTATTGAGTGATATTTTATTCTTAAAGTGGGCTTCATTTGCTCTCCCTCTAACATAAAATACTCTTCAGTGCTACAAACAGTGAGGAAAGATTTCTAGCAGCAAGACATTTAAAGACACAAAAAGGGAATATCTTTCACTTTATTATGGTGTGACAAGTACGGTCTACTAGAAATAAGGTGAACAATATTTTGGCTGCTAATCTGGATGACACTCAGCATTTGATTTTTTTTCTTAAGCATTTATTTTCAGCTCGTGAGTAAATCTATTGTATGTTTTCCTGTTTCCTGGTGATGTAGCAATGGCATGACAAAGCCATTTCTGATGAACAGAACCTTATTTCTCAGTGACAATTAGATAATTTTGGAAGCATGTGTTTTACTTGTAATGGTGTAACACCTACAAATGAAGCAAAATAGAGAAAAGTAATCTTTTATAAAAATAAATGAAATGACTGTATTTCTGGAACAGTTTTGGAGTGTGACTAGATTACATTGCTGTTTGTCTTAAACATTTTGGACCTGTAGAAAGACAAGAGCTAATCAGATGGATTTACCAACATAGTTATTTCCTGATGAGCAAGATGCTTTCTCTTCAAGTCTTTAAGATGCTTTTCATTTTAAAGACGTTGAGACAGCGATGCTTTCCACCATGATGTAGATGTTGTTTGGAATATGTTCACTTTTATTAGATTCCAATGGTGAGTTTTATTTAAGCGAGAGCCTGGGGGTTACTTGGTGATGTACGAAATGTGTCTGTGTATGAGGGTTGAACAAGCTGCCCCTTTCTCACTTCAAACAAAGAGCAGACGTCCAGGGTTCAAACCACTGGGTGCAATGGGCCCACGCTAGAGAAAATGACAATTAGAGAGCAATATTATCACTTGGATTTCATGACCTTAAAGTCTTTTCCAACCAAAATAACTTGATGATATTGAAATTTCCGGTTTCCTATTTTGGTAATATCTCTTCAGATTGCTCAAAAAACATCCCTGGTAAATCTAGATGTGTCTGTCTCTGTTCTGTGAGGAGTCTGTTCTGCAACCTCATTGTCACAAGTTTGGTTTTTAACCAAAATTGTTCTGTGATCACAATAAACACTTGTTAATCAGCTTTTCCTACTTTGCTGTGATTAAACTCTTGTCATTTTGTCTCACTTGTAGATAACCTATTTTTCCCTTTTCTGTCACCTTCCTGTAACTTCTGCTGTAGCAGTGTGGCCTCTTTTTTAAATTATTATTTATTTTTTAAAGAAGGATATTCCTCAGTAGCTATACTTTTGGTGGCCTGAGAAACACTAGAAGCTGCCAAGAATCTTTCAGCTCTTGCTGTTTTTCTTTTAATTTCAAAATTTCTATTTTTTTGATTAAATAAAGAAAAAATGGAAGCAGAAAATCTTCTGTGGTTTGGGCGCTTCACCAACTTTAGAGCCAGGTGACCCAGTAGGAAACATTCCAGCACTAGAGGGGCTCACAAGTTGATTTCAATCAGTTTTAATTATCGCCTGTACATCTCAAACTTTTAATAATTATTCCATCTGTGTTTAATAGGAGTAATTCTGAAAGCTTTTATTTTAACTGTGTAAAAGGACTTTTGGCTTAACTGCCCTGACAGTAAGACTGAAGTGAGGCAGAGTCTGGGCCTATTTTGGCCCATGTGGTGGTTATCCTGTGGGCTAGTTGGAGGCCTGTATCCAGTGCAGTGCCTCAGGGGGCAGTGCTGGGGCCGGTATTGTTCAATATATTCATCAGTGATTTGGATGAGGGAACAGAGTGACTGTCAGCAGGTTTGCTGATGACACCAAGCTGGGAGGAGTGGTGACACTGGAAGCTGTGCTGCCATCAGAGACCTGGACAGGCTGGAGAGTTGGGCAGGGAGAAATTTAATTAAATAGAACAAGGGCAAGTGTAGAGTCTTGAATCTGGGCAGGAACAACCCCAGGTTCCAGTGTAAGTTGGGGAATGACCTATTAGAGAGCAGTGTAGGGGAAAGGGACCTGGGGGTCCTGGGGACAGCAGGGTGACCATGAGCCAGCACTGGGCCCTTGTGGCCAGGAAGCCAATGGTACCTGGGGTGGGTTAGAAGGGGGTGGTCAGTAGGTCAGAGAGGTTCTCCTGCCCCTCTGCTCTGCCCTGGGGAGACCACACCTGGAATATTGTGTCCAGCTGTGGCCCCTCAGTTTCAGCACCTTCCTGTGTAACCTCATCTGGGTGTTACTGCTCCATGGGGGGATTGCACTGCATGAGCTTTCCAGGTCCCTTCAACCCCTGACACTCTGGGATTCTGTGACTTTGGTGTTACTGTTCAATGCATAATAATACAAATGAAGTGCTTAGGCAGGGATGCTTTTTTAAACTGGAGTTGTAAAACTGACAACAGTCAGGATCTTATTTCAATCATTATTTGGTCCTCGTAGCCAGCTCCTGTGGTACACACACTTTATAGTTTTGACTTGTCTGAGTTTCCCACACATTTACATGCCCTGTTGTTCATTTGTGAATGTTCTTTTCCAGTTGAACAGCAAGCTGGGAACCGCTCTGTGGTGAAAGTTCCAGCACTTCGAAGGACACGTAATCTGCTGTGCTTTTCAAAACTTCCGCACAGGTAAGACACAATCAAATTTTGTAGTAGGTTGTGTTTTGCCAGTCAGGCACCATTATAATTTGACAGGCGTGATGTTAGATGATGAAATCTGAGTGACATAACCCGGTGTGACATACCTGATATGCAATGTAGAAATTAAATAAATGTTTCCAATAAGCCTGCTGTACTTGGCCTGTACCATGCCCTGGGTTCTGTCGATATTTGAGTGAGGTGTTTGGTCTTAAACATTACAAAATGTAACAGTTTGCTTATTCATGAAGTGTAATAGGTGTTTTCATGTACCTTTTCGGGATTTTTCTGGACGTGAATAATGTTGCAGCTATTTCAGTATCCCAGTGTAGGCACCTGGAAATCATCCTGGTTGTAAGTGGTTGGTAGAGAAGCTGCTGAATATATGGAATCACTCAACCTACTTCCATGTCAACAGCCTGGCGCTGATTTGCTGTGTTGTGGGTAGCTATGATTGAATGTACTGCTTTCTGAAGTTCTTAGGTCAAACAAAAAGACACAGTGGCTTACTTGAAGAATTACAAGCAAGGTGTTTCCTCAGGTTCTCCTTCCCATTTATGTTCCTGCTCCCGTGAGCGGGTTCTCTTCTAATCCAGTGAAAACCAGTTGTGGTACAGCTAAACTCCCAAACCTCCAAAAGTGGTATTTCATAGCTAAAATTAACATATAATACTATTTTAAAAAAAAATCATTCATGCTATCCATTCAACCAGGTATCAGTTGGTCTTTTCTAACTAGTTAATGACTTGGAATCAGGAGGTTTTAAGTTTCTGTAGTCATTAGATTCTTTTGTTTTCAGTGGGAATTGGCAGCTTCACAAATGTAGCTCATAATTAAAATGTATTTGTTATCATATCTACATTACCTGACTGTTATATTGGAAAAAAAGCTATTAATTTGCACACCACAAAGAATATATTTGCAAATATTATTTCTAGGAACTTTAGATAAAAGCCTTGTAAATAATCTGTGATATTTTAAACAACAAACAGTATAATTAATAGCACTTATGAAAGAATTCCTTTTACAACCTGAATCAAAACTGCTGTATGGTTTCTTACTAATCAGCCGTTGTAAATGTTTGCTAGAAACGGGTTGGGTTAGAAATCAGAGGGCAATTGTTGTGCGTTACTTTAACATTTGAAATGCGGACTAATGGATCAGTGTAAACTAATTTGATATACTCCTATCACCTATTCAAAAACAACACTACATGTAAACCACTGCCAAATTTCACAGTAGTGTTTGGGGACTAAGGATAATACAAATAGGGATTCTAGGGTTCTGCTGCATGGACACCCCGCTTGTGTAAAGTCTTTTCAAAGCAAGGAATGAAATGATGGTTACATGTAAGCACACTTCTAGTTTTGAGGCTGAATTGTTGCTTGTAACTTACTATGTGGAACCGTAGGGGTGTTGTGGCAGAGGAGAGCTCCAAGAAGCATTAGAAGACAGCCCAATTCTTCTCCTTACCCAACAAGAACAGCTTGGAGCACAAAAAGCTCAGAAAAAACAAGGTTTCTTTTGGCTGTTGCATCTTTCCTGTGCTGCAATGAATCCCAGAATGTCAGGGGTTGGAAGGGCCCTGGAAAGCTCATCCAGTGCAATCCCCCCATGGAGCAGGAACACCCAGATGAGGTTACACAGGAAGGTGTCCAGGCGGGTTGGAATGTCTGCACAGAAGGAGACTCCACAACCTCCCTGGGCAGCCTGGGCCAGGCTCTGCCACCCTCACCCCCAACAAGTTGCTTCTCCTCTTGCAGTGGAACCTCCTGTGTTCCAGTTTGCACCCATTGCCCCTTGTCCTGTCCCTGGTTGTCACCAGAAGAGCCTGGCTCCATCCTCCTGACACTCCCCCTTTCCGTATTGATCCCCAGGAATGAGTCCCCCCTCAGTCTCCTCTTGTCCAGCTCCAGAGCCCCAGCTCCCTCAGCCTTTCCTCACACGGGAGATGCTCCACTCCCTTCAGCATCTTGGTGGCAGCGCTGGACTCTCTGCAGCAGTTCCCTGTCCTGCTGGAACTGAGGGGCCACAGCTGGACACAATATTCCAGGTGTGGTCTCCCCAGGGCAGAGCAGAGGGGCAGGAGAACCTCTCTGACCTACTGACCATGCCATACTATGGTATACCTGAGCCTATGGCACGGGAATGTACTCCCACCTCATCTCCCTGGATCTGTCTGGACCTGCCACAATGCGAACACAGAGGTGAATTTGGGCTGGAATTTAGGCACCAGTCTGTATTCAGACTACAGCATGAATATACCCAGCTGTTCTGTAAAAATAAAACTCTTATCTCCACATGACTCCAATTTTGAAGGTGCCTTATGCCTTCAAAATAACAGTATGCACGGAGTTGCTCTGAATACAGATTTCAGTTGAAATTCATGCCCTGCCTTATTATGGAATAACTTCATTGATGAAGGGCATTCAGGTAACTCGAGTCCTGAAGCGTCCTGGCTGAAGACAAGAATAAACTGTCCCCTGCGCAGGTACAGTCGAAGGGCTGCAGCTGTTCTACCCTGCCAACCTGACACGTCCGGGGTACCAAACCTCCACGCTCCTCCCTGCACAGGCTGGGGCGGCAGAGGTGGGCACTGGAACCTTTTCACAAGTAGCCAGATGGTCTGATTTCAGTCACCTGAATAGATAATGGGTAGCTCAGGAAAGAAGTGCACATGGTCAGCCGGGATGTAATCGCTTCTGGACACAGAATATCACCATTTAAATCTTAGTGGCTACCTGAAATAATTTTCTTAGGTGTGCTAGATTGTACAAGCTATTTAAATAAAAATAGGAATGGTACTGAATCATGGGAATGCTATTAGTGTATCTAGGGTTTTTTTTAGGAAACAAGCCTCAGGTACAAATGTTGTGATGTGGTATTACATTTAATGTAGTGATTTGTCATCATAATGCATTTCTGGGGCATTTTCCTTGAAAAGCAAGCCTTACAATAAATTTCAGTAAATTTGACATATCAATTCCTAGGGAAGAAGAGGTAAAAGACAGAATGCAGGCAACACTAGACTCTGCAAGAGTTTTGGGGTTGATGTGTCACTAATGAATACAAATCTTTGGAAGTTGTATTGAATGGTTGTGTTCAGCAAGCCCAAAATGTTTTATTCTGAAACCTTTAACTGTATTCATCTGTTTCAAGAGTCTCTAGCTGTGTTTTTGTCCATTTTCAGCCTCTCTCTTCTCTCTTATACTTGTGTCTTTATGGCTCAGCCCCACAAGGATATCCAGAGGTAGGAGCAAGACAAGTAGCATGGGCGGCTTTGCTGGAGCTGCTTCCAGCTCACTGATGCACTCGTTTTATTACAATAATTTCCTTTTTCTGTTCTTCCTCCTCCTCCTCACCTTTTGAAGATGATATGGTTCAGCAAACAATCCAGAGCTGCATTGCTAATTACAGTAGGTGCAGTTGATGTGCTTGCTGGCTACCAGCAAAACAAAAAGTGATTTTCACCAACGATCAAAGGAGCTATAGAGGCACTTTAGGATTTAACCAAAGGGCCAGATTCAGCCCTAAAGTAACTTCCCTCGACTTGGGCACGTTGGAACTGCTTAGTTTGCAACTCCATTACCTATCAAAACAGTTTCAAAACCCAGTGTTGTTATAATTAATGGCAAAACTCTTGGCAACACAACCAAGGTGAAACAATACTACAATAAGGTATTTAATTTTATGCATGTAGTAATGCAAAATTGTGTTTTGGAAGTGCTCAGTTTGTGTGAAAGGAGATGTGTAAGAGATGCTCACTGACTGGTATGATGGGGAAATTGCACGATGCGGGGGATTTGCCACGGTTCAGAAACAAATGCATTATTAATTGCCGCTAGTAAGAGACTCAGGAAGCTTGAAAGAAAAATACCTGGTTTCATGCCATTCCAAGCACAGGTTTGTTTACAGCCAAACGCCCTCCTGGTGCGTCTCCTTTCCTTTTTATCACCCCAGACGGAAAACCCACGTTCTGCTGATACATGCATTACGTGCATCTCCTTTGCTGAGGAGAGTAGAAGGTGTTTCAAAAAGATGGACCCGATTTCAAATTGGGCCCATCTTTTGAAACACCCGTTATTTCTGGCTTTTTACTTTACTTTCCATTCTATGGAAAAGTCAGTGAATTGACAATAGAACGAACCCTTCCTGATAACTAATGAATCACTTACGTGTTCTTTTCCAGATTTGTTAAGGGTTTGTCAGTACTCTGCTCTGATTATATTTGTATGTAGCGCTGGAGGAAAAGGTATTATCTGTTAAAGGTACTTTACACCTATACAAAATGCATCTTCCCTTGGAAATACGGACCTCAGTTGCTCAGCAGTGTTTATGCCATTGTTGCAAGCCTCATCTTCATGTGATTTTATTTATGCTATTTGCTATGTTGCTTTGCTATAGCTGTAACAAGGAGCTGCCTCCTTTCCCCCACCTGCCTCAATACAGACAAGCTCTAAGTTATGAATGGGATAATTAACTATATGCTACAACTCATTAAATATTCTTAATTCTGATGTGGGCACAAATGAAATTCATCATTAGCAACTGAGTTTTGGAGTGAGAGTCTATGGGTGCCTGGGAATATGTATAGTAGAAGAAATTTATGCAGATTAAATCCGTTAGCAATTTTCTGTACATCTCATTAAGCAAAATATCAAATCCCACTTAGCTCTTCTGCTGCTCTCATTAGACA
This sequence comes from Columba livia, assembly GCF_036013475.1. Classification (NCBI taxonomy): domain Eukaryota; kingdom Metazoa; phylum Chordata; class Aves; order Columbiformes; family Columbidae; genus Columba; species Columba livia. The sequence continues at coordinate 1,075,379 of NC_088614.1, forward strand.
ATTTAAACTATACTATTCCACACCATGGAAATAAGGGACACTACACCAGGGATTTTTTTTAAGCGAATCTCAAAATGTATATGGACTAATGGTGTTGCCTCCCTGTGCTGTACGGTTGGTCAGGCTGGCAGAGATGGGCAGATTGTATGAAGGAATCAGTTACTGGGGTGGATGATGGTATCTCTGTCGTGGCTACATCTGTGTCACAGCCAGGTTTTAGCCATTGGTTTAAGTCAACAGCTGAAGTGAGTTCCCAACCTGCCCTGACCCCAGCAGCTCATCCCTGTCCTGCCTCCTGTGTTTATGCTGGCACAGAATGGACAACAAGGGGGACAAAATGGCTTAAAATCAACCTGACAAGGCTGACTTAGTTTTGATATAGTCAGGCTTGCTGATCTGGTTCACCCCCTGGCATTGCAAATACTCCAGCACAAAAGAAGGGAAGAAGGTGCAGGTTGAGGCTATGATGGAGAGGACAGAAAGTGCTGCTTTTAGTGATAATATTGTCCTGTGATGGTTTAAAATCTTGGTGAGACTGTGGCAATAATGTGATTGGCAGTTCAAAGAGAGCTCTGTAAGCCAACGTGGAACAAAAGTAGGTGGAAAACTTTAAAGGGATATAACTTAGTCTATACTGAGTGAAAATCTAAAAAGGATGGAGAAACTTTAGGCTTTCTCTTCCTGTTATTTGACTGCTCTCCCTGGTTTTGAGACCAAAAAGTGCCAAAGAGTTTTCATTTCCATGCCCAAACCACTTTGTCCAATGCAAGCTCCCACAGTCAAGAAGCAAAGTGATCTCTTAAACAGCAGGATGGTGGGGGAGAGGAACAATTCTCAGCCAAGCACTCAGTGTTGGGTGAAAAGAGCCAGAAAACACTAACAAAGGCACTTAGTTCCTCTCCATGTTAGGGCGGTATTTTACTTTTAAACTAGGTTAACTGTATTTTTAGCTTCTGTCCTCCTTGCAGATGCCAGAGCAGGTAGGATTTCTGGTTTTTACTTCTCACTGGAAACAGCCCCGTGTAAGAGAACAGATGAATTCTTGCAGCACCACATGTAGCGTCCTTTGATCCTTTGTCATTTTGATCGTTACAGTTGGAACAACGTAGCTGATCAATCCCCTCTCATCGCCATTCACACACTGCTCTATCAGCTGCCTTCATTTCCTTTCCGTTCAAAACTACAGTAAATGTTCCTGTAGGTCTCCTCAGCACTGGGTGTTCCTGCCACCAGCTGCCATCTCCCTCAGCCCTCAGGGGAGCTTTGGAGCCTCACCAGGGGTTGTGACTCCTCTGGGAAAGGTTTTGTACCTCATCATGCTTTCTGTGGGCAGAAGTGCTGAGAAAGGAGGGCCAGAGGAAGGAGTTGGCAGACAGGAAGATTTCTGGAGCACCGGCAAAGACTCTTGAACCCTCTCTCTTCCTCCATTCAGTCACACAAAAGCAGACCCAATGGGACAGATGAAAGTTTAGTGGTTTGTGCTTTTATTCACAGAGTCCCAGAATGTCAGGGGTTGAAGGGCCCTGGAAAGCTCATCCAGTGCAATCCCCCCATGGAGCAGGAACACCCAGATGAGGTTACACAGGAAGGTGTCCAGGCGGGTTGGAATGTCTGCACAGAAGGAGACTCCACAACCCCTTGGGCAGCCTGGGCCAGGCTCTGCCACCCTCACCAGGAACAAGTTTCTTCTCATCTTTCAGTGGAACCTCCTGTGTTCCAGTTTGCACCCATTGCCCCTTGTCCTGTCACTGGTTGTCACCAGAAGAGCCTGGCTCCATCCTCCTGACACTCCCCCTTTCCATCTTGATCCCCAGGAATGAGTCCCCCCTCAGTCTCCTCTTGTCCAGCTCCAGAGCCCCAGCTCCCTCAGCCTTTCCTCATAAGGGCTTTGTGGAAATGTATGGGGGTTATGGTTCCTAGATATTCTGGTGAAACCAGGTCAGTCCTGTGCGTGGACAAAGTGTAAACCTTTCCAGTTCTTTCTGTGCGAGCCCCTTGTCAGGCTGAGTCTCGGTCTTGTGGACCCCCCGTGTGAGGGAAAGGGCTTGGGGCGCAGCCTGGGGCTCTCAAAGCCACAGCCCTCTGGAATGATCTGATGAACTGAGTTTATTTCTCTAAAGACAACATCTTAGTGTTTTGTTTTGGTTTTCCTCCCTTGTGTCATCTGGCAGTCCAGCCAGGATCAGGCCCTCCCTCGGCTGCTGTGTGTTCTCTGGTTCCCCCGCTCTTGCCAAGGGAAGGGGATTTTTTCAGATGTTGGCTTATGAGCAAGTGCTCATAGTCATGGCTGAGCTCACGGTGCAGAACTGGGCCCTTCGTTGCATTGGAATCAAAGGAGGATGCAGAAGGACAGAGAGGGAAGAAGGAATCTCATCTTTGGTGTCAGGATTGCCTTTTATTCTGGACCATAACCCCTTCCAAATCCCTTTGTTTAACCATGAATGTGTTGCATGCTAACCAAATAATCTCTCCTATTATACTTTACATGCAATAGTATTCTTCAAATTCAAAGGTCACTTGCCAGACATGTAAAATGACTTCATGAACGACTTCAGCTCATTAATCATGCCTCAGTGTAGCAGTGGCTCTCCTCTGTTCATTAGAATAACATTTCTTTGCACTTTATGGCAAACCGTCATTATAATGCAGAGCAAGGACAACAGAGTGTGAAAGACTTTTTCTAATGAGACTTCATAGCTGCTCGTGGTGGGACTTCCCAGCCTGTTCGCTCTCGGAAGGGCTGACTGACAAGGGTTCGGAAGGATTTTGCCTGATGAAGAGAGTTTCCCATGGAAAGCCGTCAATGAGCTTACAGAAAGGTTGGCTGAGCTGTCAGCCTTCCAACAAACACAGAGAGAAAAGCTTTAATTGTACTCGCCACACATATGACATTTTATGCTGTATCATTGTCATTTGCAGCAGTTCAGGATCCCCAGGATCTTGAGTGAACGCTGCACTTAATAAGGACAAACTCTGTGCTTTAATAATTACCAATTATTGAAGAAAATAAACTCTTCATTAGAACCTCTAAAGTTCAGTTGCATCATCAATGCTCTTGCTGTTATTGTAATATTAGTCCTTACCTTGGATATACTGAAGAAATGGAATCATTCCAACAGTGCTGGACTGATACAACTAATTTAAATCTCCCTTAATAAATATTTAAGTGATGTTAATAATAATTTAGTATCTTTCTTCTTTGGCTGGAATAATGAAATTGCAAAAATGGCTTATAAAGTTTTGTGGGTTTTCATTTTTAATTAAAATGTTCTTCTCTGTTTTCCCTCAGGAATATAGCAACATTAAGTGCTAGAAAAGATGGCAAGGTTCTCACAAAAAGAAGCACCAGTCTGACTGTTGACCTCGTGATTCTTTAACTCTTTCATTTCCTGTCTGAGGCCAGTACAGGTTCTTCCTGCAAAAAAATATAAATACTTGCAAATCTAGACCCGCATCTTCTCTTCCTGCCCAATTTTCAACTCCTTTTGAAGGCAAATGCAGTTTTAATTCATATGGGAGCCAGCATGAGAACAGTTCTGCAGTATGCAGATAGAGGAGTAATAATATGATGAGATGTGCTTATAGTATTGCTGGCTTCAAGAGGTAAAATTGGACTTTATAGCCAGTGGAATCATAAGGTATTTGAAAATTGTGTTGTTCCTTTGGCCTGCCATCAGTTTTTATCGCCTCTCTCCAGTGTTTGTGACAGGCTATAGATACTATTTTCTCCATATACCTCTCATCTATCTATTAATTAATTTCTACATCTGAACTCCTAGTAAATTCTTAATCCTTGTGTCAGTTCCACACCTGTAAACCTTGTGAGAGCCTCCAGTCGCTGTGTCCTGCAAGAGACTCCCCGGTGGCCTCCCCAGCTCTGTGGGGACTGGCCCTGCAGCTCCTCTGTCACCAGCCCAGGTCTTGATCCACAGGCCAAGGGCACAAAATCATTGTCTCCTAGTCCTGGAGTCAGGAGCAGCGGCTGTTCTTCTCCACTCCAGTATTTCTGTCAACACTGGCTGAAGCAACAGAGGTATTGAAATGAAAGAAGCTGTTCAAAGGATAAAGTGTGGTTACTGAAATGCTCATGAGCTCCTTTCTTCAGCGGTTCCCTTCTTCAAATCACCAGGCTACTTTTTACAGTGTCTCTTGGTCTATTTTCCATCGTTCTCTCTGATAGGCCAAGAAAAGACCCTTTTTTAGCTTGTAATTTCTAGTTTCTTTCCCTCGTGTTGCTGTGATCTGCTTTGTCAAGTGATCAAAGTCCCCGAGCAGGTGAGCTGTTGCTTAGTTACCACCTGCTTGGAATTCACTCTTGAAAAATTGCTTTGTCTTGAGAAGTAGCCATGTCTTTGTTCCTTGGTGCTCCATTTAAATGGATGATCAAAGTTTATCAGCCTGCTCTATTAGCACTGTGTTCTGTGCAAAACTTTTTCTTGTCAACTTCTATGGATTTTAGATCCATCTGGAGAAAAAGAGATGGGAGAGAAGGCAAGGAGCTCTGCAGGTTAGGAGAATGTTTGCCAAGAGGAGTCTGACAGGAAACAGAACGCTTAGTGTCCAGCAGCAGACAGGCTGGACTCAGCCAGACATCCCAAATGATTACAAGAACCAATCAAGATATTTTAGTGTTGGAGTTTTAGGTTATTGCATTTAGAACTGTGTTTTCCTGTGGGCTTTGGGGAGAAGGTTGGTTAATTCCATTTAGGTCCACAAAAATACATCCCTATGATAACGTGTAAAAGTGCAACAACCTGGAATGTAGGTCGTCTTGCTCTAAATAGTGAAGCTTACCTAGAGAGAAATATCTGTACTACTGGTTGCTGCTGTTGCTCTTACTCTTTTCCAAATTACTTCTTGGAGCTGGAGCACAAGTTGTGTTTGCGGTGTTGCTGACAGTGTGCTACCTTAACTTGGTGCTTCCTTTTCAAATGTGCAACCAGGCAGATTGACCACCAGGGTTCTTCAGCAGCTGCGTGTTAAGAGACCCATTAATGTGCTTAGACCAGGCAGGAGATCAGCAGCAAACACCTGCAACAGCAGCATCAGAAGCAAAGGCAGAGTTTAGGTGAGAAATATGGTCATAGAAGAGCATTTAGCATCAACAAATGCGCAGGGCTGATTGTCACCAGGATCCCGTGTTGTACCCAGACCAGTACTGATGTGCTCTGTGCTAGATTGCACTTTATTAATTGTACCCAAAGAGATTGTATCAAAGCTGCCAGTGGCAGAAATAGAAACATCTGCTAGTGTTGTTCTCAGCCAGAAACCCAGCCCAGTGTGGTAAGTGAATGACTAATGTGCTGCTGAAATTCCTTTGATTTGTTTCAGTGAACTTGGTTAGAAAGGAAATTTAGATTTAGTGTTGGTGCAGGTTTTCTATCAAAGAATAATAAAAACTCCTGGTAATTCACTGGGTGGTGGAATTTGGATCATCTAGGCATACAGAATTATTTTTCAACCTTGGGAATAGTTCAAGTTAATTTGGATTTCTAAATCCGCTAGGTTTTCTTTAGTGAGGCTGAAAACCTGTGGCCTTGTTGTTTAAGAACCCTTTCTCCATCCTTTGTGGATATAGACCAGTACTGCAGAAAAAATATAGATGGGTTAGTTACCTCTCTTCAACATCTACTGTGTTCAATTTGAGCATTGCTATTTGAATTTACTCATCCTACCTGTATACTGGCACAGTTGGGTTGGCTGGATGAATAACAGGCATACTGAAGAGGTAGACTAGGTGTCTCAGATCTTTTGAAAGGCAGGATGTATGTTATTTGAGCCAAATTTTAAAAATACTTAAGGTTTGGGTGAAGTCCATAAGAGGTGTTCCCATGTCTTAGTTTTCAGTGCCTCTCAGTATAAAATTTATTGGAATACTTTGTGTACACATAGAAGATGCTAATGATTTTTTTGATGTGATGCAGTTAAGTTGATTATACTGACAAGTCTCTTATATTAATAACTGCTCTTGTCTTGATTTGATTTATTATACCCAGACCCACCTGAGTCAGAAGGTGCTGAGATGAGCTATAATTACAGCTCTCATTACCCTTGAGCAGTCAGGTTCAAATGCTGTTCTCACCACCGATCCAAGCCCTAGATGTGAAATATTGTGTCCAGCTGTGGCCCCTCAGTTCCAGCAGGACAGGGAACTGCTGGAGAGAGTCCAGCACAGCCACCAAGATGCTGAAGGGAGTGGAGCATCTCCCGGGTGAGGAAAGGCTGAGGGAGCTGGGGCTCTGGAGCTGGACAAGAGGAGACTGAGGGGGGACTCATTCCTGGGGATCAATATGGAAAGGGGGAGTGTCAGGAGGATGGAGCCAGGCTCTTCTGGTGACAACCAGTGACAGGACAAGGGGCAGTGGGTGCAAACTGGAACACAGGAGGTTCCACTGAAAGGTGAGAAGCAACTTGTTTGGGGTGAGGGTGGCAGAGCCTGGCCCAGGCTGCCCAGGGAGGTTGTGGAGTCTCCTTCTGTGCAGACATTCCAACCCGCCTGGACACCTTCCTGTGTAACCTCATCTGGGTGTTCCTGCTCCATGGGGGATTGCACTGGATGAGCTTTCCAGGGCCCTTCAACCCCTGACACTCTGGGATTCTGTGGTGCTGCTCCAGGTTCTCAGTGTCGTAGGGGGAACCTTGTTCCGAGTGTACCCGATGGACTTCTAGCCAAACGTACTAACAAAAGAGCCAAATGTCAACGGGTTCTACCTAGCACTTCAGTGGCAGTTGCAAGTTCCTGCTATTGTAATGTGATTACTGCAGTCTTTATGAACAAATAATGGCTTAAGACCATGAAATATAAGTAACTAAGCTTCATTTTATCATAAGTGTTAAAAGTTCGTAGACTCTGGCAGCGTTCTTGTCCTAAGAGTGGCCATTGGTATGTGTGGACTTCAGAATCAAATTCCAAGCACCTCAATAAAAGGGAGCAATCAGTACTTTTATAATCTCTAGGAATGTTTCCATCATGCAGGAAAATGGGAATGGTCAGAATTGGGATATTTCTTCCTGAAGGCTTTAAGTGTGTGCCCTGTCCATTGCTGTAAGGTTACATCATTTACAGAATGCACTGCAGCAGGTTTTTGGGGTATGATTAAACCTATTAAATTAACAGAGACAAGAGGGAGCAGAAAAAAACCCAAGGGTTAACTTCCGGATTATTTTTTAACTCCAAAATATGTCTCTTATAATGTTGCTCTTCTGTCAGTAGAGTACCTGTCTAATGTTAATGATAACCTATACCTGTGAGGCGTCTTCTACCTATGGATAAACCCTGTGCCAGAAATGTTCTTTGGCACACCTAAAGTTTCAGGATCAGGTGGTGCTTAGGCCAGTTCTTTCTCCTGGCTGGCACATTTCACTCTATGAAGTTGCAGAACACTGTGATGAGCTGCAGGATCAATTCTTCAAAATGAACTTGGATTAGAAGAGTTTTACAATTAATATTAAAGGCTTCGTATAAAACCAGTAACGTCATTGTGTGTAGATGCCTTTTTGGAAAAGTTAAATGTTGAAGGAGATTCTGTAGCACAATTATCCACATGCAAAAATATGCCATTGACACCCGTCAGCAACCATCAATGCGTGGGGGCCTTGCATTCCTTGAGTCTGGTAGAGATGATCTTGATAATCTGGTAGAGATAATCATGATTTCTAGACTCGAAATAGAGAAAGCACGGAACCCTTATATTCTGGAATTTGAGGAAAAAAACCAGAAAGGATTGGAACAAACTATTCCAACAGACCTGTGTGCTCAATCCTTCCTTCTCAACTTTTGGCGACCATCCATTTAGCAATATCTCACGTTGTTCCTCTGTCGTCTTTTATGTGGCTTATCCAGAACGGACACTCCTTCCCTTTTTCTGTCTACTTTAAGGTTTGGTTTTTGTATGTGTGGATGGGGGGTTTTGGTGCTGTGTGGCTTGTTTGGGTTGTGTTTGGTTGGTTTTTTGTGTGTGTGCTGGGGTTGGTTTTTCTTATTTTGTTGTTTGCTTAGTTTTGGGATTTTTTTGGTCTCACATGCTGGTGTGCATTTGTTTTCTGGTTTTGTTGGTTCATTTCCAAGACGCTTAGGTCAACTGCGATGCTCCAGGTGTGGCTCTGCAGTGTAAGCAAGCATTCTCCTAAGTCAATTTGTTTCCGAATAAAGCAGCCAGGAGGTTGCTTTTCCTTACAATTGAAACCAGACTGAGCTCTTGTTTTAGTGTTTCTCCCCCCCTTTATTTTATTTTCCCTAAAGAAAACTGTAAGTTATATTAACAGTCACTGAAAACTGTTCTACTTAAACCAGCAAGGAGCATATTCTTACCGCACTATTGAGCTGGTCCTGAGCTGTATTTTCACTGTATGAAGATATTGTAGAATCATTTTGGTTGGAAAAGATGTTTAAGATAATCACATCCAACCATTAACCCAACACTATCAAGTCTGCGTCAAAACCGTGTCCCTGGGAACCTCATCTACGCATCTTGTGAGGAACACACAAGGTTTTGATATTCTTATCACCCAACATATATAAATACTGATTTCTGTGACTGATAAATTAATCTAATATCTAAATATGGAATACATGATTCTCTCACACTTCTTTTTTTAAAATAGAACTATATTTTATGAGGAAGAGAATTTTACCAAAGTGGCACTTAAAACAAATGTGAGCTTCAGCTAACACATGCCATAACGCCCGGTGAATTCTCCTAACACTCTTTTTGTATTCTCTAAGGCTGTTTTTATATTAGTTAAATCTGTGTCAAGTTCTTGTTATACAGCAATTGCTGTAATTATGAATTTGTGTCTAGAATTATAGAATCACAAGCCAGTAGGAGTGTAGAGCAGCAGATGGCGATGCAGCCCCCCTGCCCAAAGCAGAGCCTGGAGGAGCACTTTGCTCGGGGATTTGTCCGGTTGAGCTCTGAGAAGTTCCAATAATGGAGATTGCACAACCTGTCTGGACAATTTAATCCAGTTTCTGTCAATCTTCACAGTAAAAAACAAACCAAAGTTGTTTTTCTTAAGGGGAATTTCCTGTGTATCAGTTTGTGTCTGTTGCCTCTCACCTGTCAACGTGCCCTGGATCCATTTCCTTCTTCCCATCAATAATTGATGTACGCTGTTAACATCTGAATAAATTTTAAAATATGCAAATCAAAACGATGATTCTGAGGTACAGCAAGATGTGCTGTAGACGTAGTAATATCCACTTTGCAGTATGGGAAACAAAAGCAGATAAAAGATTAAAACACCCAGTTAAGTTGATCCTTTGACCAATCTGTGCACCTGATTCAGGTGCAGCTGAGCAAGATTCTTTTTCTGCATAGCTAAATGTTATTGGGAAAAGGGGACGGTGATGGTATTAGCAATACAGCATCTGTTTGATATCCGTTACCAGTAATTTATTTTTTTACAGTGATAAATTTTGTGAACGATGAGGTAGTATTTAAGTATTTTTGTTAATTCTTTTGCATAGATACAATGTCAGCATAAAAGCAGCTCCTGTGGAGATCAAAGCTGGGAAGGATCAAACACTGGGAACATACTTTATTTCTGACAGTTTGTCAGAAATTACTAAGGATTGTTTCATATAAAGGTAGTACAGATTCATGAAGAACAAACAGTTTTGAAGAATATATCAAAAGAGATTTAAGTTGGAATCAAGAGTATCGATTGGAGATGCAAGATCCCTTAGATATGGGGCTTACAAAGCAGGTGGAAAAAGTGGATAAGACTAAGAGCAGCTTGTGAAACAAATGACAGAGGTTCAGAAATGGGGGCTGAGCCCAATCCTGTGTCAAGCACCAAATAGTGTTTATAGCACTGATTTCAAAAGCTCACTGAAGAATCAGGCCCTGTTCTGTTTAAAAGAGCCTGTCGGGCTCTGTTTTCCTCTTCAGCGGTGTTTCTCCGTCTCTGCCAAGCTCATGCAGGGACCCCAAGTGTTAAAGCAGAATTGCACATGGACTCTTTCTATATTAAATTTAGTTTTCATGAAGCAGCAAGATTCTGTTTAAGTTCAACACCTCACAATATCGGAACATTTTTGCTAATTTCTAGGCTGTAAATCCTCTGAGTAACCAACCGAGCACTTTCATTTTAACTCATGACAATAAGAGATACTTATTGGCTCTTGTTACTTTTGCTCCTAATAGCCTTGCAGAGTTTAAAAAGATCAAGCCTTGCTGTGGTTCCTTTGCCAGCTGATGTTTGCTGCATTTAAAAGCACCAACAAAACTTCCAGCCTTGAGGTTAATTACACATTTGGCAAACGCTTCTATAATTCTGATGTTACCATAATATTTTGCGTGATACCTGAATGTCGACACTCGGACTATGAATTTAACTAAAGAATGTCTTTTTGGCTTCTAACAGAAAATGTAAAGCCCCTTTTTCTGAATTCAGTGTGCCTGACATTATGTTCAGGTGGAGTTTGGGGTGCCTGGACCTGCTCTGCAGAGAGTTGAGCAGCTAGAGAATGGGAGTTTTGATTTAGTAAGGACACCCTTTTCCTATTTTCTCTAAGGACTGTTTGTTGTTCATTTTGCTCAGCTATCTCTGCTTTGAAATTATAAGTGGGCAAGATCTGTGTGTATTGTATGTAATCATTGGCAGCCCCTCAGAATGCAAGCAGGTTAAACAGAACAGCAAGTCTAATGGTTAATGCTGGTTTTTATCATTTCCATCTGCTGGCAAAGGGTGGAGCGGTTTGGTTGCCTGTGTTCTGCACTCACTTTTCCAAGGGAGAAGGGAGCCGGGCTCCAATCCTGCTTACCTACTGCCTTCTGAAATATCTGCTCTTTGAAAACCATTGTCAGGCACCAGGTTCCAATGTATCGATTAACAGAAACAATAGTTCTTGTGCTCAAAGAGCAGCTGACAGTGCCAAAGGCAAAAAGTGGCTTTTTATGGGAGCTCCAGAAACTTGTTAGGGATGCCTTCTGCTGTCTGGGTTGTTCATGCACAAGGTAACAGTGTGAGAACTTGGTGAATTTTGTCTGTTCTGTAATTACTAGGAGATTTATTTTTGCCATCACACAATTGAATTTTGTGAGTCATTTAATGTCTTACCCACTTCAGGTTTTTAAGAAATGAGGTGTACAATGCTACCTTCAGTATGTCTTCAGCAAAACTGCTTTTATTAACTTTGGTTTCAATATTGTTAATAATTTGCAATGGAAAAATTAAGAATACATCTCAACCAACTAAGAATTAAAAGTAACATTTTGTAGGTGGTTAATTCTTATAGCAGACTATACACCTTTGTTTTGAAAACATGAAGCCCAGCAACAGCTTTAAAGCAACAAAGGTATTTTAGTTTGGACTGTGTCTCTGCCTAAAGTACTAGAAGAACTGTTTCATAAAACTTCCCAGTCCAGTGTGCCGAATAAAAACTGCAGATATGTGTTTGGGTTATAATTCTGAGTATGGGATTCTATGCAGAGATGTTGTTGTCTTGTATTTCTCTTAATCCAACGGATGCATACACAGGTTGGATCTGCCTTGTCATGACTTCTGTCTTACAAAGCCAGGCCTGAGTGTTGTACGTTAGGCTGGACTTACACTGGCAATTTGCAGAGTCATAAATGCGAATCCGCAGCGTTGCTGAGCTGAGCGCTCGTAGCAAGATCTCACAAACCAGGGTGAGAAGCTCTCTTGAAGACCTGGTTGGTTCATTCTGAAGCTCTGGTTGCTCTGGCCTCAGCACAAGTTAGAGGAGTCCAAGGCAAGCTGAGAATTGCTAAAAGAAACCACAACCCTTTTCTCCTTGGCTGCTCGTGGGGGTGTGAACTCTTCCATTTGGAGACACCTGGAAGCTTCCCTGCCTCCATGGAGCAGAGGAAACACAGAACAGGTACATTTTGACTCTTCACACTGCTCAAGGGCACAATTTCAAATATAGAACAACGCAGCTTTTATTAGGACGTGTAAAAAGCATGTATGGATTGTCTTTTTTATCCACGGAAATGTTGGAATTTTTACATGAGACCAAGATTTCTAGTATTTATACTCTCTGACACCTCTCTAAATTATACTGGAGCGGTTTAATGCAAATGCACAGACCTATAAGAAAATAGAAAGCCTATTAATAGAGAAAAATTTGAAGTGTTGATATTGCCTGATACAAAATAGCAGCGTATTGAGTTTGAATCTGTGTGTGGGTGTGATGGGATGGTTGGTTGTTGTTTTGTTTGTTTGGCTTTGGTCTTTATGTCCTTTTTTCTGAAGTGGTTTTGTAAGGACAATCTCTTAGTTCCTATACCACTGTGCACACAAAAAGGCAGTTATCAAGCACAGAATAATTACCCAGGACCTGTTACTATACTGACCTTCAATTTTTGAAATTGAAGGTGTTAATGCACAATTGAGGGCCATACAAGAGCATCTTTTGTTCTCTTGAAACATAGGAACAGAAGACAAAAAGCTTCTGTTCCATCCCCAAGTGTTTCCATTCCTGGTGCGGAGGAGGCTGCAGATTGAGACGGTTTGGTCCCCAGACCTGCTGTCCTCTCAGGACAGCACGGATCCCAATTAATGTCAGCTCTGAGCGTGACTTTTAAGATGTGGGTTCTTTTCCACTCGAAAATGAATATAATATTATATAATATTCATATAGGGCATCGGAACAGCTGTTGAATTGTAGAAGCTTCCAACCAGTGCTGATGTGAGTCAGGTTTGAACTGATGACCCGCCTGTGAAAAGCTTGAGTCAGATTTCAGTCCCCTGAGTCATTTACACTGCCTGCAAGTGCATAATTAACATTTAGGATGCAAGGCTTTTTTTAGGAGGATGAAGGAAGGATGAAGGTAGCCAGTGTTTAACGATCTAAACCATCCTGGTGCAACACCGTGAGGAAAATGTCTATGAAGCTGGGAAGTGCAAGACTTGATGTTAAAAAGGAGATGCGTCGAGTTACGAGTCAATCAGTGTTTCACTGAAATAAATGGCAAGACTTTGTTTTCATGGATGGTTCAAGGTTTGGGAGGGAAAGAGCAGAGTGGTACGTAGAAGACTCATCTAAGTATTGGAAATATGTTTGATTTGTTTGCCTAAATAAGGTCCCCCATATCTCAAGAAAGGCCACACAGACGCTGATCTGTTCAGTGCAGGAGAATGGGGTCTCCTGCCCTTTTTCCTACATAGCGTCTCTTTCTGAAAGATTGAGTTCATCCTGGTGCAGAATGGGCCCTCTGGTTATAATCCCATGGGTTTTGTGGAAGAACTGGCCTTAGTCCGCTGAGGAAGAAGCGTGTACTGTAGTGACTTGGACAATTTCCTTCCCAACTAGTGATATTTTCTGCATGAAGCAAAGTTTCGTTTCCCATTTGCACTGGTGGAATTTCCACTGCATCGTTTAGGAGACTTTCTGATGGACTAACAGATTTTGGTGGTATTGAGGTTTTGCTGGTAAACACAGCAGCTATATCTTCTCTTAATATTATCTACGACTCCTAATTTTATAAACTCTTTGCGCTGTTTGGTTTTCTTTTGATGTGTTTCCAGATCTGCAGATTTTCATCACATGCCAGCAACAGTTATGGCCTTCAACAGTGACAGAAAGGAGGAAAACAATTATAACTTTTACACCGAAAGAAATGTATATCAACATATCAGGATAAACGAGAGGCAGTTTTCCATAAACAAGAGTAGATTTTCTTGGTGATATTTCATCATTTTGCTGTATTGAGTGAGCTGAGGTTTTTTATTACCCTCTTTCAAGCTCTTTGTGCGCCTTCTCAGTCTAATGCCCTTTCTGACGCTTTTCCAGCTTGAGTTCAACTTTCTAAACAAAGGTCACGATCAGCATTATAGATAATATTCCAGATAAGGTTTTATTTTCCTTACTCTGACAGAAATATGATTCAGTTTATAGTCTGCCAGTGTCACTGGCGGTGTCAGGATTTGGCACAGGTCAGAGAGAAATCTCCCTCCTTGCTAGAGCTGCAGATCTTCCCTCTTTCAATTTGTCTCATTGTTTCAATTACTTTTGATAATATACATGAACCAGTTTTTCATCTACAGGAACAGAAAGCAAACCAGAAATATTTTATTCATTTGGTTGTGAAGGATTTTTCCTATATTCTATCCTGAATGTTACACAAGATTAAGAAGACATGCGCTAACATTCTTTTTGTAATGAGACTGTGTATTAAGAAGCCATTGATGATCAATAAATAAGCAAGTAAACAGAAACTTTAAAATTCTTTTAAAATGTTTCTTTTATAAGTTTTAAACACACATTGCAAAGATGTTCAGTCTCTGCATGGGTGGGTGTGAAGTTTTCATAATAATCAATTTTTGGTAAACTAATTTTAGTAAGGAAACTAGTTGTAAGATATACCTGGTTAATGTACCTAGAATTAAGAAGCTTTTAAGGCCATGCTGTATGACTTTCGAAATGTCAGATTTTGCCATGGAAGCCTAAGAAATGCAGCTCCCCACTTTGTTTCATTTCATTCCACAGTTTGATAGAGGTAAATCAGATGGGAGCGAGTCCAACAAAAATAACTCTAGAAATTCATAGAATTGCTTGTGATATAAGATGCAGGTCCTACCTCAACTGAAATATAGGGGATTTTTCCATTGACATGATTAGGTAGATTTTCAATCGATGTGTATCATAATTGAGTCTTATGGCTGCTTGCTGTCAAAAGTAAAGTCACTACATATTTAATTTATTTACCTATGTTAAAAACAAATACTTTCTTTTTATTTAAATGCCTAACCAAGAAAAGTTAAGATTACATAAAAGACACAATACGAGATGAATGCTGTGGTAAGGAGGACGGTCCCACCAGGATGCACAGAGAGAAATGCTGAATTGGAAAAAAAAAAAAAAGTAAGGAAATCTGCAGTAATAATGATCTAAAAAAACCTCTGGAGGGGTCATTAATGAATGACGAACTACTCATAACGGCAGCGGAATAGTTTTCGTGTCTGCTCGTGAGGAGTCAGCCCCAGGTCAGCCCAGCACTGCGTCCTGCACCACTCGCTCCCGCTGTCCGTCCTCGGGGGAGGATTTGAAGCCAGGAGGATTCTTGGCCAGAGTCACAAACGCTCCACGAGCTGCAGATCTTGCCGTGAAGTGCCAAGCGTGGGCAATTCACACCGGTGGCAGCAGGAGCCTGAGAATCGTTACGAGGTTATGAAGACAGATCATGAGAAGCTGTTTTAAAAATGTTATTTATTCAAGTATTAATTAGCCTACTGTTAAGAAATGATTGTCTGGGTGTTACAAAAGCTCACAGAGTTGGTGTTTATCTGCTAGCTGTATTTGCCCTGCAAAATTTCGTATTATACTGGAAGGCAAAATGCAATAACATTCTTTTCCCCCGAGATCAAGTTGCCATGTTTTCATAGATTCTTGGATGAAAAATAGACACCAGTGCGAGGGGCTTTTGGGCAAGAGGGTAAACAGTCCGATCACTTTGGCTTTTATTTCATATCTTTGGTATGTAAATGAAACCAGGTAATATTTTAAATCTTTGCATTATTGGTTCACTTGCCATCCTGTCCTGCCTTGCCATGCAATATTTGGGTAATGGCAGTGCTTGGTACTTCTAGACCTCTTCAAATTGTGGTAATCTTCCTGCAATACAGAAGAATAGGGCCAGGAAATGTTAGGGGGGTTGTGTTTCAAATATTCATACTATCCATAAGTAGGAGAGGGTTAAGCATTATGCTAGTGATCTGAGAGATGTGCTTCTGTGGGGCAGTGGGTACTTAGTTCTGTCTTGTTGAAGTCACAACAGTAAGAATGACACATGTTTTGCCTTTTTGGTTTTTCTCCTCTGATAGTGCCTTTAGATGAACTTTCTTCTTTCTCTTAATTGTACCATGTTTTGTTATACATTGAACTTGTAAGGGAGGGGTCTGGATGTTGAACAATTTTAGTCAGAAAATATTTAGGCCACACAGCAATGACCCGAGGCTGGAACAGCTCTGCTGGGAGGACAGGCTGAGAGAGTTGGGGTGTTCAGCTGCTCTGGGGAGACCTTAGTGCAGCCTTTCAGTGCTTAAAAGGGCCCGTAAGAAAGATGGGGACAGACTTGAGAGCAGGGCCTGTTGTGACAGGACAAGGGGTGCAGGGAGGGAGATTCAGACATGAGGAAGGAATTGTTGCCCTGAAGGTGGTGAGAGCCTGTCCCAGGTTGGCCAGAGAGGTGGTGGATGAACCATCCCTGGAGACATCCCAGGCCAGGCTGGACGGGGCTCTGAGCAACCTGAGCTGGTGAAGATGTCCCTGCTCATGGCAGAGGTGGTTGACTAGTTGACCTTTGAAGGCCCCTTCCAACCCAAACTGTTCTCTGATTCTATGAGTAATATTAATTTCATCATTGCTGCTGAGCCCCCCTCTCCAAAGGCCAGCTGTACAAGAGATTTAACAAAATAACTCTGTGAAGATATCTCACAGCAAATAGTGTCACAGTCAGAGACAGAAACGGCCTAGACACCTCTCTCCTAACTCGTGGCAGGAGTGGGAATGGGTGAGCTTTGATGATCCTTTCAACACAAACTGTTCTGTGATTCTATGATGCAGGTTTGCTTGAAAAGTGTAGCATTTGTTCACTACTTGAACCAAAAAAAAAAATACTAGTGCTGGTAAGAAAAAGGAGAGACCGTGTAGCAATTTCTTCTATTTGTTCTTTTAAAAAATTTTATTACCGCATACGTTTCCTATCGCTTTTTTTTTTTTTTTTTTTTTTCCAAATAGCAGTAGAAGGAAATATAGGTAGAGAAATATCATCTCCCTTCCTGGCTGCACCTAAATCCTTTTTGAACAAGAGATAAGGGGCAATGAGGAAGGTGTTACTGATTCTTCAACAGTTAATTTCATTGCAAATGAAGGTCCCCTGTGAAGAGCAGCTCGCCTCACACGTGAGAGACGTTTCTTCTAGAAATAAAGTGTGTCTGGGTAACAGATCAGATCAAAGTGCTTTTGCCTAATGGAGACCACTACAAAGGAATTTCAGACAAAGGACTGGACTTAGATACGTGATGTGAAGGTGTGCAGTGTTATCTCTGGTACCTGCAAGGGAGAAATAGGAAAAACAGCATCAAGAAATAAGCACTCAATAACCTTGCCACCTTCTAGAGGATGTCGAAAGCAAACTCTGTGCCAAAATTTGCTGCCAAAATGTGTCTGGCCAACACAAAACCACTGGCTTCAGCAGTGGTGAAATGCTGGGGTGGTCTGAGTCACCTAAATGGCTTTGTGGGCCTGGTGGGAAGCGTGCTGCTGGAGCCCTTGCTGGCTGGCAGCGCTGGCACCGCTCTCGCTGTTGGTGTTAACAGATAAACCGGTGTAGAAAACACAGTCTGGTGCAGTTTTTCAGTGTTAAAGCAATCTTGGACAAGAACTGTAGTTTCTAAGGAAGGAGTTTGTTTTATACATCAATCACGCCAGCTGGCCGAGAGTCAAGAAATAATGAGTTTTTGTGTCCTCA
This sequence comes from Columba livia, assembly GCF_036013475.1. Classification (NCBI taxonomy): domain Eukaryota; kingdom Metazoa; phylum Chordata; class Aves; order Columbiformes; family Columbidae; genus Columba; species Columba livia. The sequence continues at coordinate 1,092,820 of NC_088614.1, forward strand.
GTAGAATTTATTTTCAAATTACAGGTGGCTTCAGATGGACTTAGTGGGTTGGGTTTTTTCCTCAATTAGTAAGATTATATCAGGACACACAGGAAAGTTACTTGTTGAAATTTATATGACTTGAGCCATAAGGTAACAGAAAAATAGAAAATGGAACGAGTTGAACTGCATGTTAGTCTGATCTGACGGCCGCTTAACCAAACGGCTCCTACACCAGCAGCATCTCACTGGATGCTGAAAGAAATCATTTACATTTCTGAAGGAGATGTTTAAACAAAAATACCGGTTATAATAATCATTAACCAGTCTGCTGAGGAAGTGCAGCAGGTGTTGAAAAGAAATGACAGTTAAAATGGGACAAAGATTAAATTTCTCGACCTCTACCACTGTTAGAGATGGACACGTGAAAAACAGCAACCAAACTGAAACCTTGGGGTTATGGATGTGCTATAATATGTCGTGTCAATGGATAAAGAGCAGGGTCTGAGCGCAACGTACTTTGTTCCCTTCCAGAACAGCAGAAGATGTGCACAGCGTGGAATAACACAATATTGGAAATAACAGTAGCTTGTGCTTTAAGTTTTGCTTTTTGTACATAGCCATTAAAAGTTTTAGGTAATTATCCTGTTAAAATGACACAGCAAACAATTGTGTGGCCCACTTAAGGAAGGTAAGGAGTAGCTGTAGTGTGCTCCAAGTAGGGTAAGTTAAAGTGTAGCCCCGTTCAGTTTATGCTGAGAATAATTTCAAGACCCAGGTAGCAGTAGAATAAAGAGCACAAAGGAGTTATGGGGACAGCTTGACTTACACTGGCAAGTTCCAAGATTACCACCCAAATTTAGTAGCAGAATTGCAGTCTGGTTCCAGAGCTGAATATCCTGGATTTCCTTTTGGCTGATAAAAGTATTCATTTCACATTTCACATTTGCTGCCAAGGTCTTTTAAGAGGGGGGAGGTGGAGAAAAAAGTCTAAAAGGTGCAAATCTGAAGTGCTTCAGCGCATTCTTGTGAACAAGCAGCTGTTTAAAATATGGAGAAAAAAGGTGACAACTTTATATTATCTATCCTGTGCTTTTGTTTTTCACTGGAGCATTATGTTTTCAGATTTTTTTCCTATGCGTAGATTAGATTAAGATCCTTATGAAAGATCAGCAAAACTAAGGGATTGTTTTGCATTTAAAAATACATATGGCCTCTTTGTGATGAAAAACGCATTAATGTAGAGATGCTATGCTCTTCGTTGTCTCATCTTTCACGCTGGTATCTTATATAGTGCCATTTTAAGCCCTGCTCTTAACTGTGTGAAAAGTGCCTTCAGACATTTGTACATCCTCGGAGCATCTTCACCTTTCCTCTGGTGTGGGTGGTTTGGCAAGTACTGCAGGAGTGATAACCTGTCATTTGGAAGACAGGAGTAGCTTTGTATCTTCTTTCCTTCTGACTTCGTTTCTTCTTCATTAATTGTTAGTGAAGAAGTTAGAGTGTGAAGTTGCATAAATCAGTGACTATGAGAGCACAATTCCAAAAGCAGGACCTAGTATGGCAGAAGGTGTTATATTAATTGTGGTGATGAACAGGGGGACAGCCACAGAGAAGCCTCTGTTATTTATTCGACTGAGAAAAATTAACACACCCAGCCAAACCAGTAACAGTTCCCGTTCTGCTGGGATGCCAGAAGTATATTGGCTTTTGTGTAATCCATAGCAGTGGCCACAGCTGTTTCAGAGGTGCCGCATTTTGCTCTGTAACGCTATTAACAGTACCATGTCCTACTCAAAGGACACAAAACAGAACATCCCTTGGAGCTTATGTTTTGGCATCATGACAAGTACAATACCCACTTTCCAGAAGTAGTGGGCAATTTCTCTCTAGTGAAAGAATTAAAAAGCACTGACTTGTTCAGACTTTTAAAATATACTTGTCAGCACCAGATACAGCATCTTTGTTAATCCAGTTTTCTTGAGTAGCAAAGAGGCTTCTCCGGAACCGTGAGGTGAACCTTTGCAATTAAATTGTCAATGCAAGAATGGAAGATGACTTGTGTTCTGGGAGCTTGGCTTCTCCCTTCTGACTTGTAGGGTCCACATTCAAGAGTCACAATTTGGTAGTGAGGCCTTGTAACTGCACATTTCTGAGGAGAAGAAGGGTTTCCCAAGGAGATATCATAGTGTTCTACTTGGAGTAGAACTAGCACCCTAGTGCACACATCTATGGACATCTTAATCTTTCAGTAGTGGGTTATATCATAGGGGCACTGAATTTGGAAGGCAAGGAGAAACCTGAGCCCCAAGCTCTGCTGTCTCATGCCTGTTCACTTGGCCTTGATCAAGGATGACTGTGAATTTCATTCTCCCATGCAGACTGAAGAAAAAAAGACTCAAATTATTGTAAATTAAGTGAGGTGGTACTATTTTTATATGTACCCGTTATAGTGCCTCTTAGTTCCAAAAAGTTTTTAACTTATTTAAATTTAGCCATATAAAATAGTAGAACTTCTAAACCAGGGATCTAGCCCATACTGCATTTTCTTTGTGACTGCGCCTAGAACAGAATGATGGTACCATAAGATTGTATATCCTTGACTTTTTGATTTATGATAAAAAAGAGGGGTAGGCTCTAGAAAATTGAAGCAACTGGATCCCTTCACTGGTTAACTGGGTGCTTTTTTTTTCTGTATGCGTAGCCAATTATAGTTACCCTGTGCTGAGTGAAGAACTGACTGGAGAGCCAGACCCAAAGAGCTGTGGTGAACAGAGCCAAATCCAGTTGGGGGCCAGTCATGAGGTTTGTTCCCCAGGGCTCAGTACTGGGTCCAGTTCTGTTTAATCACTTTATCAATGGTCTGGATGAGGGGATCGAGTGTACCCTCAGTGAGTTTGGACACCACACCAGATTGGGTGGGAGTGCTGATGTGCTGGAGGGTGGGAAGGCCATACAGAGGCATCTGGACCAGCTGGATCAATGGGCTGAGGCCAGTTGTCTGAGGTTCATCAAGGCCAAGTGCTGGGTCCTGCACTTGGGTCACAACAACCCCAAGAAAGCTGCAGGCTGGGGAAGAGCAACTGGAAAAGGCCCTGGGGGTGTTGGTGCCAGCGGCTGAACATGAGCCAGAGTGTGCCCAGGTGGCCAAGAGGCCACCAGCATCCTGGCTGGTACCAGCACTGGTGTGGCCAGCAGGCCCAGGGCAGTGACCGTCCCTGTGCTGGGACCTGGGGAGGAAAAACCTCGAATCCTGTGTTTAGTTTTGGGTCCCTCATCATAAGAGGGACATTGAAATACTAGAGAGAGTGCAGAGGAGGGAATGGAGCTGGTCAGGGACATGGGATGGTGGTGGTGGTGGCCTTGGCAGTGCTGGGTTAACGGTTGGTTTCCTCCAACCTAAATGATTCTGTGATTCTACATACTCTAATGATATCTATATAAATAATTCTTTAAAGTCTGACATTTGCTGTATTTATTTTTTAGGCCGTTGAATTTATTTTGTTTAGTTAATGGATTGTTTGAGTATCTTTAATGCAGAATTCTTTAATATTGTTATAAGAGAAACTTAATTGGGTGAATGCTAAATAAATATTTTTGGAGGCCCAGTTAACTTATTTCAGTCCCATTGAACACAGATTTCTTGATTTCTCCATTTTCAGGGGTTTACAGCCTCATCCAACTTCCCTCACCATTTCCAAGTATCAGGAGGGCCATGGAAGCTCTAAACTTGCAATTCGCTTTCTGCTACTAAGCTTAGTCAAATAATTAAAAATATATAGTAAATACATCTATGAAGAAAATATTTGAATTCATGCCGCTGTTGTTTACTTGTTAAAACATTGTTTCTGGATATAAAGTGATTGTTGAACATAATATATTCGTAGTGAAAGTCCAGTGTTTGTTATTATCCTGCAAAAGTTGCATCAGCCAGTCAGGGAGTAGAAACAATCACCAACTAATAACTATTCTGTTTCACTTCTTGCATTTTAGTAAATATAGTAAGTGTAAATATGGTTCATACCATATATAGTACTTAGAAGCTAAAACAAGCAATTTCTCTGCAGTCTGGGAATTTTCTTAAGTTCTTTGAACCCTAAAAAATATGTCATACTATAGAAATTGCAATTATTTCATATCACTCACTTTTACGTAAAAGTTGAAACTATTTCAATTTAGCAATTGTTTGGTCAACAGTTTATAGATGCTAATTGCACTTGTGTAATTCCTTCAGTGAAAATGCAGATCACATGGCTGGTGGCATCTGTACATTAGAGCTTTTAAAGAATACTTGGCCACTTTTTTTCCCCAAGTGAGATGTTATCCTCGTTTTAAAATGTATTTATTTATTGTCTGGCTGGTTAAAAGTACGTAGCTCCTGTTTAATATAATTTTCTTCAAACTTTCACATATTGTTGTGTTGTTCATACCAAAACAAAAAGAAGCAAACCCTTTTTTCCGATGATAACACGTTCTGAGCTTCCCAGGGTGTTGTGCAGGCAGAGAGGCTGGAAGGGCAGGAGGCACCAGCCTGACACGAGGAGCCTTCCTGCACCTCAGAGGCAGCGGCCACAGTTTTCTCCCTTAAAACTGAGTTTTGAAAGCTTGATATTCAAGTTTCCTTCCCAAGACATTTTCATTTCCCTACCAATCCACTGTGTTCTTCAAGTTAATATGATCTATTTGAAATCTACATGAGATGACCACATTCGCTGTATATATTTGTTGTGTATAGAGTGTCGTGGTTGAGACAGACAAACGGCATAGACCAAGTTCTTCCAGGATGAAAGTAGTGGATGCCATTTATTGCCACAAGTGCATTTTTATACAGTTTTACCAGTTCACGTGTCTGTTCACTACTGGTTACAAGTTACAGCAGTAACATCTCATTGGCTATTTTTGCTGTCATCAATGTTACTCTTTTACTTCCTTCTCTCTCCCGGGTACATCCTTAACATCTATGGATACTCCTTTACTCCCATCTTTCTCATGGGTAGGCCTTAATATCTTCAAGGCTAATTTCTGTTCCCATGCCCTCCGTCAGGGAATCCACAGACCCACCGTAGTCCTGCAATAGAGAATAGATTTGCACTGTCTGAGCAAGGAGGTTCCTGGCCCTTTGGGTTAGGGTAGGATCTATGGGTAGTTTCATATATGCGTTTAGGCTGGGGTTTAGGTCTTAACGCATTTTAGAAGCTTGTTTATTGTTTAAGTTTACTGTGCAGTCATTGAAGATAGAGAACTTTCAGAAGGTGATTAATACCACCTTAATGTCAATGTCAAAGCAACCGAAGGCCTTTCTCTTTCTCTCTTTCCATGTGTTCTCGTTGTTGGCTTTTGGGGTAACTGCAAACTAGCTTGCAATCAGGTTCCAAACTTTTAGATTAACTTAGGTGACATGTAGCTTTAGAGAACTCGGTATTTCATATCATCCATCATTCCTTGAGTTATAGTGTCTTGGCATCAACTGGATAGAAACCCTCACTTTTTCCTGAAGTTATGTCAGACTTTTGCCATAATTTTAAAATTTTCCTTCTCCCTTGACTATCTCCTTTTATTTAAGATTGCCCAACATGCTGCTAATTGGACTATATTTCATTTGATTAGCTTATTCTGGTGTGGACATATTGACATCAACAACATTTGCTCCACTATTCACATTTGCATAATGATGCGCGCATGAGATTTTTAAGGCTATTATGCAATAGTAAGCTATGTATTTCCATAATTATGTCATAAGCAATTTTGCTACAAGTCGTGTCACTGAAGTCAAATAGGAATGACAGTGCAGTCATAAAAACACTTGTCTGCGATAATATTAGTAATGACCTTACAGCTTCTGGTGCCCCAAGTGGAACCAGCTGGTTGCAGACTGCACAGTTTGGTAGGTGGGTACATCTATAAGAGGGCTTAGGAAAGTGGAAGGTTTTGATTGCGACTTTTTCATAAGACACAGTTGCTACAAGGGCTTATCCTTGTGTCGGTGTTATAAAAAACATTTGTAAAGAAGCAGCGAAATTTGGGTGTTCCTGTGATAACTTCGGGTCAGGAAGATGTGATGAAAATTCAAATTTGGAAGTGAATTTTTCCATTGAATCTTACCTGTCTGATGTATCAAAGAGGTCCTGTATCCCTCTTCCCTTTTTGTACCCTCGGCTGCTTTATAGAATCACAGAATCACACAGAATCACAGAATGGACTGGGTTGGAAAAGCCCTCAGAGATCATCCAGTCCAACCCTTGGTCCAACTCCAGTCCATTGACTAGATCAGGGCACTAAGTGCCATGTCCAATCTCAGTTTAAAAACCTCCAGGGCCGGTGAGTCCAGCACCTCCCTGGGCAGCCATTCCAATGCCTGACCACTCTCTCTGCAAAGAATTGCTTTCTAACCTCCAGCCTCTATTTCCCCTGGCAGAGTTGAAGCCCAAGGCCAGTTAGAGAATGGGGTTTTAATTCTTTGGTACAGACCCGTTTGTAATTTGAAAAGTTAAACGTGCCCCACTATGAGGCTTGTATGTTTTGTGTGTATTTTTTTTCTTTTTTTTTCTTTTTTTGAATTATTAGGGCTCTCTCTTCTTTAACTCAAAGGTTGGCTTTAATGAGACTAATCAGGATGTCAATTTTGTGCCTTTCTCTTCTATGGTTTTCTCTTTTAGTCTTTGTAATAAACATCATAAGAGATTAGCGATGAGTGACGTATGAAAATGATGTACACATCTTTAAAAGCAGCCATGTGGAAGCCCTGCCAGCAGTCAGCAGCTTTTAGAGTGAAGCTGAAGGGGAGCAGCAAGTTTTTAATCAGAGTAAATGAATAATTAGCTGACCTGCACATCCGATTGCTCCTTCCACAGGGCTAATGCAGAGACCTTGTTTCAAATAATGCTACGATATCACACCATTGCCTGTACGAGTATGCTTTATGATTATTTTTTATAGCTTTTTTATTTTGCTTCTGTACTTTATTTTGATGTTTACCAAGAATAGTAATTCTAGTTACGAATCAGTAGTATTTTGGAGTCATTATAAGATACTAAAATAATATGTAATGCAGCAAACTAGAAAACAATTTGTAGTCAAGATTATCTTAAGTGTACATGTTTGTTAATTTGGCTGTAAATGCTCACCCTGGTTTCAAATCTTGTGCTTTATTTAAGATACGATATTCAATTACTGAATGATCAGTTAAATATTATAACAATGACATTCCCCAAATTGTTACCGGGAAAAGACATTGTGGTAGAACACACACTGATCTGACATTATTGAAATAGTTACGTTGATGCTGCTTGTGAAAAGAGATGTTTCTGTTTAAAGAATTAAAAAGCTGTAGGGAAATCTGCTGAACCTTATCTACCACTTTTAATTTCTTCTAAACTAAGATACAATCAACGTATCTACAATATATTATAGTTAAAGGACAAGGATAGTCCCTTTGAGATTTTGAATACGCATACTTAGAAATATCCACGTTGGACAATCATGAAAATCAATAATTTTGGCTGTGTTCAAATGGACATTTAATCTGAACACAAACCAGGTTGTTCATACAACTGATCACGTAGCTTTTTATCCTGTTATGCTCATTTATTGCTACATATGAAATTTGTTATAGCGACTGCAAAAAACGACCCAGCCACACGCTTCTGTCTCAGATTTTGCCTGTGTGGAGCAAACTACGTATATAAAGAGATGACAAAGTGCAGCTAAGTGCACGTCTCTCTGAACGTTGCAGTAAGAGCGTTTGGAAGGCAGGGCACAGGCTGCCCGAGCACTGAGCCGTGCGCTAAAGCACAAACAGCGCAGGAAATGAGAACCCGGGGAGCAGCAGATGATGTGGGCAGGAGGCGCAGGTATCGCGCTCGGCTCGATCTGCTCCGCTCCCCAGGCTCCCCGAGAAAACTTAAACATTATTTACTCAACCGTGTGCCAGTTAAAACCAATATCTCCAGCCCATCTGTTCAGGAAGATGACCTCATGCAACTCGCTGCCCCGGCGTTACGTCAGTGTAATTCTGACTAATCAATCTCTGCTTGATCGCTTTGTCTCAGGGTTTCCTCCTCTGTAGAAAAGAAAAAGGTAGATGTAGATTTAACTGGATTTTTCAGCATCGTTTGTGAAATGGAGTTAGAGCGTTAGTTGTTATAAAGTAGCCTGACTCTGTCAGATCATCATATATACCAGATGAAGGGCTTGGTCATATATATTTAATGTATCAATCCTATAATTATACAGTCTTTCACTATGAAATGTGTTCCTTTTCAGCATTGTTTGAATCTTCAGGCTTTTCTCACATCTCACTCTTCTCATCCATTTATATATTAATATATAAATGGTATTGCTGTTATGAGAAAATATTGTGATACAGTAAAATGGTTCAAATGCTTCTGAACAGTGTTGACCTTGCAGTGTGAAGTGCAGTTGTGCATCATGGGCCTTTATGTTAAAGTGGCTATTTGTTTTAACAAAATAATCTTGCAATTAAATAAAGCAACAAGTAGGAAAACTGTTCAGTGTCCCAGCCATAGGAGTTTCCCAATGGGAAGAAGCGTGAAGGTTGCACAATGGTCTTTCAAATTCAATGTGTAAGTGCTTGGTTTCCAGTTTGGCACCAAAAGGGCTGCCTGATGAGCACCTAGGACTGAGTCAGGAGTTTTAATGGATTCTACCTCATCTATAGCATGGACGAGGTCACCAGCATCCTGGCTGGTACCAGCACTTGTGTGGCCAGCAGGCCCAGGGCAGTGACCGTCCCTGTGCTGGGACCTGGGGAGGAAAAACCTTGAATCCTGTGTTTAGTTTTGGGTCCTTCATCATAAGAGGGACATTGAAATACTAGAGAGAGTGCAGAGGAGGGAATGGAGCTGGTGAGGGGCTGGAGCACAAGTGTGATGGAGCAGCTGAGGGACCTGGGGGGTTCAGCTGGAGAACAGGAGTTGAGGGGAGACCTTCTGATCTCCGAACTGCCTGAAAGGAGCTTGGAGCCGGGGGGGTCGGGCTCTGCTCCCCAGGAACAAGCGCCAGGAGCAGAGGAAACGGCCTCAAGTTGCGCCAGGGGAGGTTGAGGTTGGATGTGGGAACAATTTCTTCCCCAAAGGGCTGTGGGGCATTGGAACAGGCTGCCCAGGGCAGTGCTGGAGTCACCAGCCCTGGAGGGTTGGACAGACGGACATGAGGTTCTCAGGACATGGGGACTTGGCAGGGCTGGGTTAATGGTTAAATTGATGATTTTAAAGTTTTTTTCCAGCCAAAATGATTCTATGATTCCATTCAAAACAGTGTTGGGTTTTTAATCTGTGTTCATACCCAGTATCCAAACTGATGAGAATAGTTTTGTTGTCTTTTTTCTGGATTTTATATTGTGCTTGTTTAGTCAGATCCAGTTCACGTGTACACACCTTCATCCTGCTCTCATGGTGAGCAGAATCTGATCTAACGTTCCCCTAGAAATGTTGTGAAAGCCTGGTCAGACATTCTAGCACTGACCCTGGTTTTACAGGGTATTTTCACATGTCCCTGTCACTTGTGTTTGTTCATTCACACCTTTGCTGCTCTCTGCTGTAGTTCCTGTTTGTTGCCAGGCAACTCCAGCTGTATTATTCAGGGTTCTGCAGTACACCCAGAGCTAAATTGCATTGCACTGTAAAGCAAGAACTGATCTCAGGCTGTACCTTTTCCCCTTGTTTTTTTTAATCACTCCATACCTTTGTTTTCCTGCTGTTTCTTTCTAATGAAGTGATATTTGTCTGAAGAGTGAAGAGTGTGTGTGTGTGTATAGCACAGTGATGTGTGGAGCTGGTGGCTGCTGCTGTTGTATCCATCAGACCTGTAAACTTCTTTAATGGATCTGGACAGGAGATTGTAGGGAATATATTTTGTGTAAGATCCCGGAAAGTCTGTCTAAAAAGACAAAAAGGAAGGAAATTTACAGTTGCATTTACTCTAATGCTGAGCGGGATAAATCTCACACAGGGGAATTAATTTACATAGTATTAAAGTTGACATGTTAATATCAAAGCATTAAAATATGTAAATAGCATAAGCATGCACAAAATCCTAATTAGTGCTTTACATTATCAACTCATTTACTCTTTATGCTGTTTTATGACTGATCAGCTGTGTCAGCAAGCAATTATAAAAACCTACCACAACTTGATGAGAACGCATTTCTGGATATTTCCTTTTGTTTCTGAACAATGTTCTTCCCGTTCTAAAAGAGAACAATGTGGAAAAGCCTCATGTTGCTGAATGTCCTTTTTGCATGAGAAACATATGCTTTGAGTTCCTAGCGGTTCAGTGCTCCCTCTTTTATCCCGCTTCCCAAAAAGGGCAGATTTATATGCAGGCTAATGAGAACTGACATTTCTTACACTATCTGCCACAGTTACAGTGCAGATTTAATCCATTGCAGGTGTTATATCGTTACAAAATAAGCTCGAGGCATATGAGCATTGAGGAAAAACTTAACAGCTATTATCAGAGAAAAAGATGCTTCGTTTTATGAAGCGTTGTACCTTTGCAGTCATAAAGTCTTTACAGCAGGGAAGAAATTTGTCATAAAATCTGTACTGCCAACCTGTTATAAGACAGTCTCTTTTCCCCCCCGCCAGTAACTTCAAACAGGTATTGACATCAGAAAGCCATAATGTGATATTTCTTGATTTCACTAGGAAAAAGAAATCTGAATTTTGATAGTGTTTTATTCATCTCAAAGAGTTGCCTTAAATTAAATGGACATGTCTTTTGGGATGTAACACGAGTCTCTGGATTTTTGATGGGAAACATTTCGCGTCACAGCAACTTGAGATACAGTGGATTGTGTGATGTCAGTGGCCTCAGTGGTGTCAGGGAGCCATTGGAAAGAGAAAACCCTGAATGTGGGGGCAGGTCCTAAACTGTTTGTATAGCAAACATTGCTGGTACAGTCAGGTTTGCGTGGTACAAACCTGGGCTGAACCCTCGGTTTGAAAAGTTTACTTCCAATTTAATTTAACTGGAAAAAACTAAATTAAAAAAAGTGTCCTGCAATGATTTTGATTAGTTGTTCATAGAGGTTTTATGTAAAGAGTTCAGTTCTTTTTGCTCTCCTGTGAGTAAACATGAAATAGTGGAGACTTGGGCTGTAACCGGAGCCTGCGATGTTCCTGAGGAACTGATGTGATAGAGAGAATAATGGGAGCCGCCAGATTGGCAGAAACACCTTCTGCTGAAGAGGAGGCTGGAGACAAAAGGCTCACACGAAACTGGTTTAAGCCAAGGGCAGATGACACAAGATTCAGAATTTAATGAGCCTTAAATGCCAGGGACTGTGCCAGATGTACAGTTACAACATACAGTCTCCGTGCAGTCGCAAACCTTCCCAAAACATTTTTAAAGGCCACTCAAAGCTCACACACTCACAAATTCAGCAGTACAGCCCAAGCCATCTCAGGTGGTTGCCGCCATCTAGTCCAGGTTAGGTGAATTGGATCTGTGGAAGTTTGCAGCTTGGTTTCCCTGCCGCCGCAGATCCCTTCTGCAGGAACATCCTTTGCATCCTCTCCCTGCTCACTCCATACGGTTTGGATCTCCAAGTACCGGTTTTATGCTGATTTTGTGCTTCAGTGCAAGAGTTGAGACTGATTTAGGCTGCTGTCAGGTTTGGTAGAGCTTGCCTGCCAATGCAGGTGATGGAGATATGTACTATATTCCATTGTTTGGAATGCAATCATAACCAGTGACCTTAGTTACCTGTCTGAATTGTTCTTTGACACTTTCATTGTGTAGGTGACACCAATATCATCCTGCTTCTGATGGTAATAAGCATTGTTGGACTACTACTGTTATAGATAGTCTGAAAACACTGGCTTTGAGGTATGGTATGGATAGGTATGCAAAGTTATCAACACTGATCTTTCAGAGGGTTTTATTTCAGTGGGCTGAAATGATCTGCTTGACGAGGCATTCAGCTGCAATGAGAAAGAGAATAAAATCCAGAAGTATGCAAAGTTTCTTGCAGTATTTTTCAAACACTGATTTTAAAATCAAGGGTGACTTTTTCAGCTCAAAATTGAGCCAATTTACAGGACGGGCGTAGGAGAATAGAAAGAAAAACACCATTTTACTTCAGGGCAAAGATTTCTGATAATGGGAATTTGTTTTCTGTTTTGTGACTCAACCACGAAGCCAAAACCAGTGCTGTCACATTCACGCTGCAGAAAGGGGCCACCAATGCTTGGAAACAAGAGCATAGCCTCTGTATATAAGCTATTTGTAATGGGAATAATGTGGGTGTGTATTTGTATTTTTGCAATTATACGATAATTTTTCGTTTTGTCCTTCAAGAATGGAATAGAAGCTCAACAGTAGATTTGGAAGAATATATGTTGCAGCACCTAAAATAAGGGAGAGTCATTACAAATGCGTGGAAATGCATTTTATGGCTATACCTTAAATACTATGTACGTGCAGTGGTTTTCCACACAGGTCTCAGTTCACATTTCGGACCTTAACAAAGAACGTGTGAAGGGGAAAGAAAAAGTGATGATGAGGTCAAAGGATGGATCATTTTATGCTTTACGTGCATATTGCCAGATCTACATATATCAAAACCAGTGAAAACATCAAGAGTGGAACTGAAATATGTGGGAAGAACAAACTTGAAACATACTGGACAGAACTGAGGAAGAGAAGAGAAATTGGAAGGGAGTGGAGCATCTCCTGTGTGAGAAAAGGCTGAGGGAGCTGGGGCTCTGGAGCTGGACAAGAGGAGACTGAGGGGGGACTCATTCCTGGGGATCAATATGGAAAGGGGGAGTGTCAGGAGGATGGAGCCAGGCTCTTCTGGTGACAACCAGTGACAGGACAAGGGGCAATGGGTGCAAACTGGAACACAGGAGGTTCCACTGAAAGGTGAGAAGCAACTTGTTGGGGTGAGGGTGGCAGAGCCTGGCCCAGGCTGCCCAGGGGGGTTGTGGAGTCTCCTTCTGTGCAGACATTCCAACCCGCCTGGACACCTTCCTGTGTAACCTCATCTGGGTGTTCCTGCTCCATGGGGGGATTGCACTGCATGAGCTTTCCAGGGCCCTTCCAACCCCTGACACTTTGGGATTCTGTGGAAGTCATTTATTTGCTTTAAAATGGGAAGTAGAAAGCGTTCTCTACTACTTGTTGGTTGTTGTTGGGTTTTTCTTCTCACATTTTATTTTACTCAGTGTACTTTGTTACACAGACCTTTCTTATGTCTCTTTAAAAAAACAACAGCACCGAACCAACCAGAACAAAACCAAACCACATTTTCTGAAGTAGAAAGCTACTTTTGCATGTCTGCACTTTGCTGTTATTCTGTGGGGTCTTGCTTTTCTGCAGTAATCGCCAGATGGAAGATGTGTGACTTGTGCCCTAAAATAATACAAATAAGATGCTACCAAATGCCAAAAGTCTGGAAACTGGGGGGGGAAAAAAGACAACTCGCAATCTCTCCTTAAGTTGTGCAGTTATGAAAACAAGGGTTCTCCACAAATATATGAATTATGGATAGAGTTTGAATCTTTACTGGAACTTTTTAGCTTTTCTTACCTCACATAAAAATCTCATTGATGAATAACTACAAATCTATGTACAACTAGGTGTGTTAGATCTATAGACTAGAACAATTAGCTAGGGAATATGAAATTTGTCATATAATCTCATGTACATCTCATATTCAACTCTTCTGCCACCCCTTCCAAACTAGATAAATCTAAGATTTTATCCTGCTATAGGACCCTGAAATTCAGTATATTTGTTCAATGGGGCATTGGCTGGGTTGGTGGAAAGAGAAAGCGGATGCCCTAAGTTTTGAGTGTTTATCTGCAATGTGCTATGCTGATAGCAACTAATTAATTACCTGTGAGATTAGGTGAGGAATATCATTCATGTGCAGTGGCTACAGGCCATAGAAGAGAGAGCTGAGTAACACTAGGCAATGATTCTGGGTTACAATAGAGATGAAATTTTCAAGGACTTTGTCTCCTGTTCTGTAAGAAACTTGAGCACGTTTGATACTTCAAGTATTTTGTCCTTGCCTGTTCAGTAGGCCATGAAATCCTGTACCTGTGGGCTCTATCACACTCACTGAGTCTGCTAAAAACATTGTGAAAAATCACCTCGAAAAGCAAGCCAAGGTAAAATCTTCAGGATTGTTGTTGTACTAAATGTATTTGAAACAAATCCCCTTTGACGTTGTTTTGGTTTTTCTGACCCTGATGGAATTTTTGCTTACGACTCAAAAATAGGTGCATGGCAAAGTGCATTTTTGTCCTGATCTCAGGGAATCTCTGTGGACTTACCTGAATTCTGCTCAAAGTCTTGATCAGAATGGATCATAACACAAACAAATGCAGTTCAATGAAAAATAAGCTAATCTTCAGTAGTAAATTAGTGTCTTGTCTTGGCATTAGTGGCTGAAGCATCGCACGTAAGTTGCTACATGGTGTTTATTGGGAGAAAATGAAAATAACTTCCGTACCACATAGCTAATAAGTTTCCAGCCATGAGTTTCTGTGCAGGACTGGGTTACTGCTGCATTTTTTTAACAGATAAAATAGAAAACCAGATTATGAAATTAATTTAATTGAAAGCGAATAAAGAAACGATATATTTTTAATCTGTAAATTCCTAAAATACACAATTGTTTTTAGAAGATGTGTCTGTGTTGTTCCAAGAAGTGAACTGAAATCAGAATGCTGAGTTGTCTCCTGATATACCCTGAGATTTGGCAGCAATTCTCCATTGGCTCCCTGATATTTGTTCAGTGGGATTACCATGTGCTTGAGAAGAGAGACAAACACAAGGGGGATTTTAATATCTGTATGACTTGGGCTTACTGGGTGTTTATCTTTTAGTCTTAAGCTGGAGATGCTGAAAGAAGTCTGCTGCTGTTGTGATGTGAAGCCCTGCCGGAGCTCGGGCACTGGCAGTGGGGTATTACCTCGGCGACTTCCACATGGCTATTGACATTAATCCACTGCCAAATACATATGAAAACCTCCTTACAGATACAACAGATCCAGCAGTATGAAGAAAGATGCGGATAACACATCACCACGTTAAAATGTTAATAAAATACTGGGCAGGGGTCACCGTTCATTTGGCGATGGACTCGTGATGGTTCTTTTACCTTGATTTTAGAGTGCAAAATTAAGGCAACCAAAACGCCAAGGAGTTATAATTCAATTAAGCAGTGTTACTTTATTAATTTGCCCCTAAAGTGGCACACGAGAGAGAGAGAGTAAAAAAAAAAGAAAGGGGAAAGAAACAGGGAAAAGTAAAGGTAAAGATGAGAAATGCGGTTGCGTTTATCACCAGTCCAGTTCCAGAAGCTCCCTCTGATCTCTGGTCCCGTGGAGTCCGGCCGGTCCTCCGTCGTGGTTTGGGATCCTCTGGCGGGAAGATCTTCAATGGTGTCCATTCTGGTCTCATCTTTTATGCTCCTTCACCCCCCTTGCTTCCATTGTTTCAGGCCAGTCTCCACCTTGATTTCGCAACCCAGCCTCATACTGCGCAGGCTCGAGAGATTCATGCTTGCTTTTGTGATTCATGCTTTCTTTTGCCAACGCTTACGTGTCCAGCATTCAGGGGTCTCTCTCTGGTCCATTGGGTGACCTCAGGACCCTTGATGAGCTTCTGGGCATGCTCCTTGTCATTGGCCATTGTTTGGGGGAGCAGGTGGGGGACACGTCTAACTGAGGCTGCAGGTGAGAACACATCTTGTGGACGGCAGCGATTGTCCCTGGGTCAAAGAGACCCTCATAACAACAGCCTTCAGGAGGCTGGGGCTGGTTTGGCTGAAGCAGCAGGCGGAGTCCACACAGCAGCCATTGTGAGCAGCAGCCGCCCCGATCGCAGAAACCAGTGCAGCACAATGCTGCCCCTCGGGCCTCTCTCCAAGTCAGTGTCCACGCGTTCTTTCTGTCAGGGCCTCGGTTCTCTCAGTTCTTGATGGCGATGCTCAGGGAAATACTGCTCCATCTTCAGACCGACTCTCACAGCAGACTGAGTTACCGAACTCACTATTTATTCTCTATTTGTTTTGTGGACAATTTGTTGTTTGTTACCGCAAGAGATCTGGGAGGAGTTGACTAGAGCGTGCATGTGGTGATACTACTGAGAGGTGCTTTGTACCTTACTGGGTAAAATACTTGTTTAATTATATAGAACTGGCTAGATTCTCAGATCAGGATAAATCAGTATGATTCACAATCTTTACTAGTCTAAGTGGTCAAGCAAATATCTCAGGTATTGTAATTGTAACGTACTTGTCACTGTGTGATCAGCTGTGTATCAGAACTTCACAGTTTGATGCACAGGGCTTATTTTTCCTTATAAAATTCAAAATTCTTCCATAAGCGTAGCCTTAAAAGTTGTATTTCTAACTGTCATCTTCTCTGGGTCATCACAATTAGATTAAAAACGAACCGGGGTAACTGTATCTGCGAAGAACTAGTTCAAATCATTTTAAAGTATGGTGTAACTTTGTATTTGAGGGGCCCGTGTACACTTGGAGGCTGGTCACAGTCTTCTGATGAGCTTCTACTCTAATTCTGTTCACATGGGAGAGCATTCATTAATTAGTTGTAATACACTTTCACTTGTGGTTTGTGAGAGAGGACTAGGCTAATTCTATCAAAAATGTCATAAACTTGTGGGGAAAAAATCAACAAAATATTGCATCATATTGTCTCATCTCTATTTTGAGAGATGAGAATCTTACTTTGAGCATGGTATTAATGGGCACGAGAAATCCTCTCCAATCAAACTGTCAGGAGACCTTTAGGTTTACCAGGGAAACAAACGTATGCAGGGTCCTGAAACTTTTCAAAGCAGTGAAGAAATTATGGACTTTCAGGAATTGTATAAAACCCCTCTGAAATATAATTTGGAATGCATTTCCTCACTTAGCTTATAAGAATGTAAAGCTTTGTGAAGTTTTACAATAATAAAATCAGTATCAGTGTTTATGCAAATTCACAGTGTGATGATGTTATCCTTTTCTCCCATAGCTCATCATTCAAAGAGAACTAAATTGAAATTGAGAGAACTAAATTGAATTGAAAGGGACCTGAGGGTCCTGGGGACAGCAGGGTGACCATGAGCCAACACTGGGCCCTTGTGGCCTGGAAGGCCAATGGTACCTGGGGTGGGTTAGAAGGGGGTGGTCAGTAGGTCAGAGAGGTTCTCCTGCCCCTCTGCTCTGCCCTGGGGAGACCACACCTGGAATATTGTGTCCAGCTGTGGCCCCTCAGTTCCAGCAGGACAGGGAACTGCTGGAGAGAGTCCAGCGCAGCCACCAAGATGCTGGAGGGAGTGGAGCATCTCCCGTGTGAGGAAAGGCTGAGGGAGCTGGGGCTCTGGAGCTGGACAAGAGGAGACTGAGGGGGGACTCATTCCTGGGGATCAGTATGGAAAGGGGGAGTGTCAGGAGGATGGAGCCAGGCTCTTCTGGTGACAACCAGTGACAGGACAAGGGGCAATGGGTGCAAACTGGAACACAGGAGGTTCCACTGAAAGGTGAGAAGCAACTTGTTGGGGTGAGGGTGGCAGAGCCTGGCCCAGGCTGCCCAGGGAGGTTGTGGAGTCTCCTTCTGTGTAGACATTCCACTCTGGGTTTCTGTGATTCTGTAAATTACAATGAATATCCTAAAGTGTAGAATTTTTGTGCCCCTAAGCAACAGAATATTGAATTCCATCGGTGCACAGGAGCAGGATTTCTGATTTACTGATGGTACGTCAATAGCGCCAATTCTTCAATAGGAGACTCAAAAAGCTATTAAGCGCGGCTTGTATTTTTTAAGTGTGCTAAATCCATAGTCTTGTACAGACTATAAATATAACATCTTTTTCATAGTTTATGCAGTAAAAATATGCAAATATCATTTTTTTTTCAAAAACCCCGGGGCCCTGCTGCTCAGAGCCCGCAGCTGCTTGGATGGGGTGATGCAGAAGCATCCGGCTGGATGGCTCGAGGAGCAGAGTCACCAGCCGCCCTCTCCAGCTTCCATCCCCAGGCCAAGTCACGCAGGCCTGAGTCTCCTGACCCCGCATGACAAAGGGGTTTGTGTTTCTGGGAACCTGCAAACATTTTCACTATTCTAGAAAAAGAGACATGCGCTACTTTGATTGCCCATGACTTTAACTAGATCTGAGGGTGCTCAGATCTTCATATAAACCCCTGTGGGTTTTGTGTGCCAGATTCGGTCTAGCTGGGGCCGTTGGTTGCTGTGTTGCTGAAAAAGCAATGTTTTTTAAAACACTGGTGCTAGCAGCAGCAACCATTAAATAAATGCAGTCAGACATGATCATTATTAACTTGCCTGCATTGCCATTGGTCTTGGAACAGCATTCTATATGAAAACTCAGTCTTTACTACTGAAACATGAACTTTCTTCACGGGGAAAAGCCGAATTATTTACAAAAGTCATTCAGATTAATCAAACTGTGATGAATCCTAGCAAAATTTGATGATATGTTTTTTGAATTCTGCACTTGAATATTCACATTAAATGTCATTATTGCTTGACACACCTTGGCAGATCAAATAAACTTCATGAGTACGGGCTGCGTTATGTTTCAAAAATGAACCTGGAAAGTCTGTTATCTAAATATACAAGTAATCCTTTTGTGACAGAAACTGTCTTACCCTTCTTGTCTGCAGTTTCATCAGGTCTCTGTTTTTGGCGGATTTAGGTAGAACAGCCTGTCTGACCATAGATCCTTCCACCACCGGGCAGGCTGTAAGTGACCCCAGTAAGCATGTGGAAGGAGAGGAGCCTGGAGCGACGCGAGTAGTTGTTTAGTGCTCTGGCATCCTGGCTGGTGCTGCCGGGAGCTGAAGGGGCTGAGCCTTTACTAATGGTTAGAAAACTTCTCATACAACTCATCTCAAATGACTAGTGAAACAAGAAAGATTGCTAAGAATTAACAAAGTCATGAGAAATAGTGTAACATAAACAAAGTTAGAAAACATTAAAATTCTTGAAAGAGAAGACAAATGTTTTCCTTTGATTTACTCCAGAAGCACGAGCAGATGTGGTGCCCTAATGGCCTTCTGTAGGACATAAAAACTGAAATGCCTTTTGTTCTGACAGTTCTTAATGAGCAGTGAGCTGTGCTTAGGGATACCAAGGAATATAGGAAAAAAGAACTGGAGCTAGAGGTGGTTTAGAGAACTATTCCAATACATTTGTGTGCTGTCTTACATTATTTATTATAAAACTTTACTGACTTGATTTGTTAATAATTTTATCTCACTGTGTTCACGATCCCCAAAGAAAGAATCGTGTTTCCTTGCATTAATGAATGATTAAACAATATGATATGGTCTGAGGAGTATATTAGGCAGAGTAACACTGAACAGACAGATTGGGATTGTGTCTCACAGGACAAAGAGAATGTTCCAAGTCCCCAAAAATGCACCAAGCCTCAGCTGGTTCAGTTTACGTCTGTGTGATTCTACTTATAGGACTTACCTAAGGACCAACAGAATGCACAGTGGACATGCCAGGTGAAGGTCCTTCTTTAAAGAATATTCAAGTAAAAGGAATCCCAGCATCCATAATAATAATAAAATGGAGGAGCAAAAGAGGCTGAGGGACCTGGGGGGTTCAGCTGGAGAACGGGAGCTGAGGGGAGACCTTCTGATCTCTGAACTGCCTGAAAGGAGCTTGGAGCCAGGGGGGGTCGGGCTCTGCTCCCCAGGAACAAGCGCCAGGAGCAGAGGAAACGGCCTCAAGTTGCGCCAGGGGAGGTTGAGGTTGGATCTGGGAACAATTTCTTCCCCAAAGGGCTGTGGGGCATTGGAACAGGCTGCCCAGGGCAGTGCTGGAGTCACCAGCCCTGGAGGGCTGGGCAGACGGACATGAGGTTCTCAGGACATGGGGTAGTTTAATGGTTGTACTCAATGATCTTAAAGGTCTTTCCCAACCAAAACTGCTCTATGATTTTATTCTATGTAACTGGTGCCTTCAGGTGGTATCCAGAAGAACTAGGGCTTTGATAGCCAATTACTTCTTTTTTCACCTGGAACTTCTGCGAAACAGTGCTGATGATTAACCTTGTTTAAACTGGTCACCTCGCCTGAGTGCAACTCCAAATGGATCTGCTAACCCTTTTAATTAGGCAAGCACTTAATCATATTGCAACAATGTTGACCCATTTATGTCTGAAACACACTGAACTACTCTGCTCTTTTTGTCCATATGCCTGAATGCTCATGAACAAGTCTGCAGAAAGATTTTTGACACGAATTTTTCTGAAGCGCCTCCTGAATGCTCTGCCTGGTTCCCCTTTGTGGAAATGACACCTTAAGACTTTGGAAGCCAGACCCGTTCTCTCAGATGATTCAGTAACTTAAACACAGCTTTTCTCAGACACCTGACTATGTGGCTGCTCTGGGTTTATAGTTTGTCTTTTCAAGGGCAGCCGTTAGGGATAACGTGTTACTCGCTTCATGTTTCTGTGTCTCTCTGGTTTCATTTTGTCCGAGGCTCCCCAGGTGAAGGGCCGTTTGTGTGCGGACTGAGCAGCAGAAGGAAATGACTGTTTGCTTTGGGAGTTTAAAATCTACGCAGACAATAGCTACACACTCCTGGACAAGGACTTAACTCCCTGGGGAACCTTTTTGCTCTAGAGTTTCTTGGACTTCGGTGGCACAATCCTCTGAGAGATCAGTTTTTCTGTCTCCCAGCTCCGTCTTTTCTCTAAGATTGACCATGAATTAAATCTTCCCATCCCTTCTCCCTCTGTCATCTCATTCCCACCGATGTTTGCCGTTACCAGCAGCTCGACCTGAACATCGAGTCACTGACCTGTACAATCTCTGTTGCTTTGAAGGCTATCATCAAGGATGGCTGAAGGTGTTTTTCTTCCAAACTAAAAAGTTTTCCGCTGCCTGAACCCCGAATTGACAGAGGAGAAGCAACTCAGCCATCCTGGTGACTTGTGGTGCCTTGTAAAAGAAACAAGTTGCGAGTGTGTGGCTGTGCTTCTCCAGTGGGCCTTGCCCTGTGGATTTCCTGGAGCGGGTCCAGAGAAGAGCAACAAGACTGGTGAAGGGACTTGAACACAAGCCCTATGGGGAGAGGCTGAGGGAGCTGGGCTTGTTTAGTCTGGAGAAGAGGAGGCTTAGAGGTGAGCTCAGCACTCTCTAGAACTACCTGAAGGGCAGTTCTAGCCAGGTGGGGATTGGGCTCTTCTCCCAGGCAGTCAGCAATAGGACAAGGGGCCATGGGCTTCAACTCTGCCAGGGGAAATTGAGGCTGGAGATTAGAAAGCAATTCTTTGCAGAGAGAGTGGTCAGGCATTGGAATGGCTGCCCAGGGAGGTGCTGGACTCACCGGCCCTGGAGGTTTTTAAACTGAGATTGGACGTGGCACTTAGTGCCATGATCCAGTCAATGGACTGGAGTTGGACCAAGGGTTGGACTGGATGATCTCTGAGGGCTTTTCCAACCCAGTCCATTCTGTGATTCTGTGCGATTATGGTGTGGACCTGTTGTTTTCCTCATTCTATTTTTTGTTTTGGAATGGAGAGCTCATTTCACGGGGCAAACTTGTAGTTTGTGGAGTTTTCTCATCATGAATAGCCACACTTTCATGCAGGAATTGATGCCTCTGTGAGCATGCACTAACTTCAGTTTGGAGGTTACACCAGAATGGTCTTTAGTTCGGATGCAGTTTAGTAAAAAATTCATGAAAGGCAAGACAGGAGGAAAATAGAGAAGAAAGGCCTGGCTGGAGTCCTTGTGTGGCGGTTCAGGCCGGTTTGGCCGCTGAGCCGCGGTGCCGGGAGCTGACAGGAGGTGCCTTGGCCAGTCTTAGTTTATTTGTTCGCATTCCAAAGCAAAGTCTTTGTCTTCAGTGGCGTCCCAGGAAAGTCGGTGTTTGTTCACCAAGCCCAGCCCTGCCACCCTCACCTAGTTAGGTGACGGCTTTGAATGGACTCGGACAAAACCGAAACAGAAGCGCTTTCAATTGTATTTATTTAACGCTGTATGATATCACTGTAGTTGTTCTTTCTGTTCCTCTACCACAATAAAACTGTAGACAATACTCTACAGGAAATTTTTATATGTTGTGAAAGGGCTTTTATGTTTGGAAGACTATAGTCCTCCACTTGGTGCTCTGTCTGTTAAAAGCAAACGGTGTTTTTAGTTTAAAACGCAGTTCAAATCAGACATTAGATACCTGTTAATGCCATTCTTGATTCTTGGACAAATGTTTTTGTGGACCAACCTGCTACATTGTACCGGAAAAACAATTTATTATATTTTTAATGTATATTGTATCATAATTATTCTGCTAAACATGATGGTAAAGAAAATATTTCTTTAGAGAAATGGAATAATAGGCGTGGAGCTGGGTCTGAGCGCAAAGTCTGCATGGTTTTTGCAGGCAGTTAAGAACTCGTTCTTCCCATGTACTTGCCCAACCAGACTGGAGGGAAGAGCACAGGAGAGCAGCAAACCCAAAATCAAACTGCTGCAGACATGCAGGGTCCATATGGACAGAGAGGAGAGAGGGGTCACAGGAGATGACACTACAGACAAAGCCTTGAGACTTAGAACAAGGACGTTTGGATGTTAAGTTGGATGCAACCACTCAAAAAGGTGGTTATAGTATTATTATAGTATATTATCAAGGCATCACAATCTACAAATTCTTAAGTTCTTTCTTTCAGAACAGATTTTCATTTGCTATATATATACACACACATGTTTTATATGTAAAGGCTTTTGGACAAAAGGCTGCTTAATAAAATAATTATATTTCTCTCCTATAATTATATTACCAGGATTTTATATGAATTATTCTGTTACGACCGTAAACTGCAGATTAATTTAGCCTAGAAAACGCAGTATATTTATTCTGAATCTAGCTCTACATTGTACATTTTTTTTACGCACCAGAGTATTATTATATATGTAATATATAATTATTAGGTACTTATAAAAAATTATATTTTGTTTTTTTTTTTTTAAGTGTGTCTACAGATTCCTGAATTCCTGTATCATGATACTTTAGAGTTAGGGTATCATTATATCTATAAATGCAGGAATTTGTAGAAATAACGATACTGTGGTTTTGTTGGTTTGTTGGTGTTTTTTTTCTGTTAGAGGCACAAATAACTGCCTGTATCTGAGTGGCTGGCAAATGTTTTTCAGAAAGGTCTCCTTGTGGACATTATTTGATCGAAAATGTTTTGTTTATTTTTCAAAGTAGGCAAGATACCCTTTTTTTGAAGCATGTATTCTGGTTTTCACATTGCATCCTCAGACACAGGGGCTGAGCTGTGGGGTGTTCTGTGCAGGGACAGCAGTTGGACTCCATGAGCCTTGTGGGTCTTTCCAACCCAGGATATGATGTGATTCCACAATTTCTTTTTGTTCATTGCAAGGTGTCAATCGAAATCCATAATTCCTCATCTCATTTCTACTTTTGCGTGTCTAGTCAGGGAGGGACAGTATATTATGGAATTGAGCTGAGCTTTGTGGTATGAAATTCTGGATTGAAGTGATGTCTGCCTCTGTAAAAGGATGATACTCCTTGACATGGGGTATGATCCAGTGTTTTAAATAAGCAGTTAAGAAAACATCCTTTTACTGTGCCAAAGAAGATTGTGCACGGTATTTTATAGCAGCTCAGTGTTTCTGACTAGAAGTTCTGTCAAGATAAAATACTTAGATGAGTATATTTTAGGCTGCTTTTTTATATCACCGAATCCCAGAGTGTCAGGGGTTGGAAGGGCCCTGGAAAGCTCATCCAGTGCAATCCCCCCATGGAGCAGGAACACCCAGATGAGGTTACACAGGAAGGTGTCCAGGCGGGTTGGAATGTCTGCACAGAAGGAGACTCCACAACCCCCTGGGCAGCCTGGGCCAGGCTCTGCCACCCTCACCCCCAACAAGTTGCTTCTCCTCTTTCACTGGAACCTCCTGTGTTCCAGTTTGCACCCATTGCCCCTTGTCCTGTCACTGGTTGTCACCAGAAGAGCCTGGCTCCATCCTCCTGACACTCCCCCTTTCCATATTGATCCCCAGGAATGAGTCCCCCCTCAGTCTCCTCTTGTCCAGCTCCAGAGCCCCAGCTCCCTCAGCCTATCTCCTGTATGTTTTCCATCCTATATCATAATATAGGATTCCATCGTCTCTTCTGTGACACCTGCGGCATGCAGTCTCATGCTCCCCTTTAGGTACAAGGAATTTTGTGGTGTGCAAAGCAGCACAGTTCACTGGAAATGTTTTTAAATGTTTGCTTAGAGTGTAGGAGGTAGGTCCAGGTCTGACAGAATGCCGAGCTGCTTTTCTGGAGTCAGTGGTGGAGAAAGGAGGAGCAGAGCACAGGACACTGTGCATCCAGGACACGTTGCACACCCCTCTTGTCCCGAGCACTGCCAGATGGGCATGAAAAGGAATTTATAAACACCTAACAACTACACTAAGAAAAATCGAGTGTTCCAAGAATTTGTGGCTTTTTGCTTTGTCAGAATATTCCTACTTGAAGTTGTAATAATAAGTGATAAAAATATTTACATTGAAGATCTTCTAGTTGATGCCTTTACTGTCCTGAATTTTACTAAATCAAATACATGAATATTTAATATTCCTCAATGTTTCCACAAAGCCTGTAGCCACTTCTAGGGTAAAATTCGATTGCCGCTGGCTGGCGCTGAAGAAGAGTTTCGTTTTGCAGCAGCTATTCTTAGCAGCAGCGCTGTGGAGCACGGAGCAGCGGAATTGCTGTGCGTGATGTTAGGGCAATTTCTTTTTGCCTCTAGGTGATCTGACCGGCTGACATTTCAGCACAAGGATCCTTCAGAGCAATGTGGGGAATTGGATGTGACAGTGTCTCTGAATCAACCACCGAACTTAAAAAAAGCGTTCGCTGTATAGACAACATATGTTCCAGCCTCTCACGTAATGCAAGAGTTTTCCCCGTCTCGTTTCCATGTGCAGTTGTCTCTTTGCTCGTTCTCATTTTTATTATCACCGAATCCCAGGGTGTCAGGGGTTGAAGGGCCCTGGAAAGCTCATCCAGTGCAATCCCCCCATGGAGCAGGAACACCCAGATGAGGTTACACAGGAAGGTGTCCAGGCGGGTTGGAATGTCTGCACAGAAGGAGACTCCACAACCCCCGTGGGCAGCCTGGGCCAGGCTCTGCCACCCTCACCCCAACAAGTTGCTTCTCAAATTTAAGTGGAGCCTCTTATGTTCCAGTTTGCACCCATTGCCTCTTGTCCCACCATTGGTTGTTTGACTGCAGTGTAGTTAAATGATCCCACCACACACTTCCCTGCCTTCCATTGGCAGGTTTATGCCTCTTCCCTTCCATTTATGGTTCCCCACCTCTTGCCTTTTGGTCGTTTTGCCGTATTTGCCGTGACTCTGGGCTGAGGGAACGTTGGACGTGCCGGAGCTGAGAGGGTGAGAGCAGGAAATGTCACCTCTGCCCTCACCTGTTTGCATTAGAGCCAGGTGGAATATTTGGCAAACGCATTGAAGACAAAGCAGAGCGTGTTGGAAGACTGTGGTTTGAACAGTTCAATTAGCAAAGGAACTATCAAACAAGTTTTTAGGAAGAAAATATTAGACAATCTTAGGTGTATGGCTTTGCTGACTTCCCATAAAATAAAAATATAAAACATTAAATACGTTTTATGTGAAAACGCACTTCATGTAATGTTCCTGAAAACTGATAATGTAATTTTTAGGGTGCTGAATGCCACAATGTCAGTGAATGGGATTGCGGGCACTCAGTTCTGTACATTAACTTGTCCTATTTCTGGCTTAGCTGCGTGGTTTGTTATTTCCAAATTCTTCTGTGGTTTATTCAAGAAGCTCAGTGGGTTCATCTGCTTTCCTAGAGCAAATAAGGTCCTTTTGGACGGGTGGAGAGCAGGAAAGTGGCAAGGCAGCAGCAATTCCTGAAAAACATGGATTTTTCTCCTCTGTGGTTTGAAAACATGTAGTCTGGTCAACACTGTCATATGTTGGTGAGAAGGTGAACGGAGGTGCTCTCCCTTTTTATCCATGCGAATCAGGGGTTGTGCAAGAGCAGGACACCGAACAGCACAGCAGTGACTTGAGGTGACGGTCCCTATAGGAGAACTTAGAAACTGGTGCGACCTTCTCATCATCTCCACATGGGTCACCCGTTCCCTTTGATTGCAGCGTTCTCTGTTTCCCGTGTTAAATAATGCATAGGTTATTTATGTGTCTCACTGTAATAGAGTCATAGCTCTTTGATCTCTAAGGTGGGTGTTGCTGCCTTTGGTAGGAGCGGAAAGCCTGAAAGTCATAAATGATTACTGTCCTTAACAATACCGTACAGGTATTTTACCATAAACCAAGGGGATGGGACATTCTGTAAATTTAATGGCACATCATTTAAAATATCATATAATTACAAGGCGTATGTTGGAATAAAAATTATACCTTTGCAGGTTAAGTAAAGAATCACTAATAAAATTGTAACGGACATACATTATTCAGCATGGGGTTCATAATGAATAATTGCTAGGTTATTAGTGCTTAACAGATTAAGGGTACTCCCATTTATTACTGTGCTCCACTAAGGAGGAGCGTTAATTTTTTTTTCAAAGCAAATTCACTGGAAACAGACAGTTTAAAATTTATGCTTGTAATGATTGCTACACGGTCCATTAAGACCACCTCTAAGTGAGCTTAATTTGTAGCAGATAAATGTACATGTCTACATATTTTTCAACGTAGTTTATGGTGCATCCTGCACAGCTGTGCCCAACTGATTAAATCCTCACAAAATTTAAATAGGAAACCCATTACATAGACAGTATTATATCCATTTATCATACACACGTTTTCAATTTAACTCTCTAAGCTTTTGTGCAGGATATTTTCACTGATTCATTAAATATGTATAGCAAGACCATTTTCCCTTCTGGTTTGTTTCGCCCTTTTGTTTTCTGGGTTTGTTTGTTTCCTACTTTTCGGTTCTATCATCCCATAATTAAGAACATCAGCAAACATCATCATTTACAACAATTAGCTCAGTAAGGATCCCAGATCTAGAGAGCTCTTATCTAGGGAAGAGAAGCAGAAGGTAGGGAAAGGTGATTGGTACCAATACCCTCCTTTAACATCTGGAGTGGCTTTGTCCTGACAGGTAGGACATCCCAGATCCTGAGCAAGATTGGGATTACAGGTATTTCCTCCCTTTCTTCAGCATTTCCCATTGATTAGCTCTGAGCATCTCCCTATTTCGTTAAAATGCTTCCAGCTTATCTCTGCCTCAGGTGTTCTGTGTCTCATATAAACCATAATTCTGGATTCTAGAAATAAGATTCAAAGCGTTTATCAAATTTTAGAGATCAAATGTAGCTGCTCTGAATTATTATCTTGAATCCCTCTCATCGTCATTGACCGCGGAGTGAATTAAAGCTGTTGACTTCACATGCCCTGTGCAAAAGAGATGGTTCGAATTCCCTGCCAGCCAAATCCCGCTCTGCTCAATTCCA
Source organism: Columba livia (assembly GCF_036013475.1). Lineage (NCBI taxonomy): Eukaryota > Metazoa > Chordata > Aves > Columbiformes > Columbidae > Columba > Columba livia. The sequence goes on from NC_088614.1 coordinate 1,120,307, forward strand.
GAGCATGGATCTTTCCCTGCATCTAGTGCTGTGGTAAAAGTCTAACAGAACACCACAAAATAAAGGCAACTTCCATTTAAGTTGTAGGAATATCTCTGCTTGTCTTAGAGTAACAAAAGGGAAACAAGATTCTAAAAGAGCAAGAATAACTAATTCTCGTCCATTTTTGCATTCCCCTAATTAAATGCCAGAGACAGGTTCTGTACTCCCCTACAGACTGAATAAATGTACAGAACCACCAGGAAGAGCTGCCCTCCAAAATCTTTGAGAACTGAAGATTTCATATGGAAATAAATGGCTGTTTGAATAATAGTTGACTGGTTGCTGGCTCTGTTTTCTTAATGAGTGTATAAAATTGAATTATATGGCTTTTTTTAAGCAAACATGGGTATTTTAGGGAGAAATGTAAAGGACTTATTAACTATTAATTGGACTCAAGCCCAATGGTTCAACTTCTCGCTTTGCTGCTTTTACTTTTAAAATGCCAAATTATCTGTAGGAAGCAAAGAGGATTCCCAGCTACAGAGCCCCAAATAGTGTCCTGCTGTTCTTCAACCAGGATCGAGACAAAGACAGTGGAGAACATTGGGAGCTACATCATGCTTGGAATGTCATGAGGAATGGGCTTTCCAAGTCTTGGAGAGAGAGTGGAAATGTCTTGGGAGTCTCAGGGCAAGGCAGATGTCCTTCATTCAAAGTGCAGGTGATGGAAGCAAATGCTTTTAAAATGTCATTATTTCCAACACTCGGGTGGTCTGGTCGTAGCCCCCACACCTCCAATCAGTGCTGCTGGCTCAGTGTTCCAGGTCGTTCCTCAGACAAGAAACATATTCTCACCCTAATTGTTCTCTCAGGGTATTCCTGACCCTTTAAACAAACTTTTGGAGAACCTGTTATAAAACATGAAAGTATATCTTGGAATAAGACCTATAAACGTGCTATTATAGATGGACTTGCTATCCTAGAAGATTAGTTAAATGCTTAGGAGTCCAACCATGGACAAATTACCCTGGCTATTCATTGTGGTTTGAGCATCCCACAGAAATAGGGGCTGGCTGGACTGGGCAGGTCTTGAGGAACCCATGGGTGGCGTCACAGATTTAAAGACCCCTATAGGAACAGGAGCATCAGGACCCGTGTCCCAGGGTCTGATGGTTGACTGTGAGATTGGAGTGTAGATACAGTCACCCACTTCACCAATAGGAAACCATGCGCTTGTGGTAAAACTGTTCTTTGTGTGTTTAGCGGAGCGACATTTGAACAGAAGCGTTTATTTCAAAAGGCATCACAGTGCACACGCAGGAACCTGAGGAGGTTTGTGTCACAATCTGTTAGTTTGAAACCGGACCAGGACCAACTCACTGCAGGGGAGTCTGGTGTGTTTTGCTGCTGGCAGCAAAATGATTAGTTGAAAAATAATCTTATAGAGAGCTGCTTGCTGATTAAAGAAAAAAGAGACTGTTCCCTGTGTTAGGAATCTTCCTCATTTTTGAGGAACAGCTAATGCATTATTGTTCAATAACCATTGCAATTTGAATGACTAATTTAGCTAATTATAGGTATTTAGGAACTCGTTATGTCTTCAGCTTGAAGTTAACTTTTTTGCAATAAATAGATGTATGAAAGAGGCAAACAAACTGCCTATCAGAAAATAGAAGGCTATAGAATCATTTCTGGAATATTTCCAGTGCAATGAAAGAATAATTGGTAACCAGATTATTAGAAAGAAAATGGCCCTTAATCTACTGAGGGTTTTGGAAGCAATAACGTATTAGGTCCAAATTATATTAAGTACTTAAATGTTTCAGTTCTTGGGTGCTTGGCTGGAATGTTGCCCCTATTCCATCTTACCTCAAGCTTTACAATTTAGATAAATTCACCCAAGTATGGCCATAGTCCCAGCAGGATCAGGGCAGGATCTTGTCTTAAAGCTGACCTAAATAATTCAAGTAAATGCAGTGAACAACCCAAAATTTATATATAGATTAAAATAAATCTAGAAAACATTTTGACTTTGTTTTGTTTCATTTGAGTTGGTTTGCAGTCAAATTGGAAGACATCTTCATATTTTAACCAAAAAAAAAACCTTTGAGCAAAAAGAAAATATAAATACAGCACCACTGCTACAGAGGGGGTTTGTGAAGCTGTTATTAAGACTATTTGGGATTATAGTCCCTGTGCTATTCCTTACGGTGTACGATAGTGGTTGTGGTTTCCATGCCGTTGCACCAATGGCAGTGTTACAGTTGTGTTCTTGCTTTGTGCTCCCCTGTGTGATATAGGATTCGCTTCTGATTTCTTTTTCTGCAATATTTCTTTTCCTCTCAAAGTGTTTGTTTTGGTCATTTTTTTCAAAAACGTAACTATTGTCTTATGTACCAAAACATTCCAAACATTGCTTAAATATGGTGGAAGTATGAAACGTGTTCACACAATCTAATACAAACATAATAAAACCAACTTCCTCTAAATTTAAGTCTCTTTAGAACATGTATTACTCTTATTTAGCTTTAAAACAACCAACTTTTTTTTTTTTTTAATTATTTTTTCTTTTTAAAATGGAACCTTAGTGATTGTCTGTAATTTCTTCCTTTCTGAATCCCTGTCTCCAAGTGTACATGCCTGGGAGGTTGGTGAGCTGCTTGGAGCAGATCTACAAGTCTGTCTTGTTTTAGGTGCTAGTCCCATTATGTGCTTACAATTTTGTGCCCAATTTTGACTGTGCAAAAACCAGAGTGCAGCAAGCGCTTTAGATCTGCGTGTGTGTATAAACAGGGCTGGAGAAGGTGATCCTACTCAGCAGGGAATGAACTTGGGACGATTTGGTGACTTTGCTGTGCTCTGGAGCGCAAGTTTTTTATTTGCTTAGAAGTTCTGGGGTCAGGACCAAATGTACAGAGCTGGTGAGTCCAAGGGGAAGGAGGAATAAACAGAACACGCTGGGAAGGAGGATGAGAAGTTGAGTGATAGAGGAGGGATCACAGAATCCCAGAGTGTCTGGGGTTGGAAGGGCCCTGGAAAGCTCATCCAGAGCAATCCCCCCATGGAGCAGGAACACCCAGATGAGGTTACACAGGAAGGTGTCCAGGCGGGTTGGAATGTCTGCACAGAAGGAGACTCCACAACCTCCCTGGGCAGCCAGGTCATAAACGTGCAAATTCTTTACATTTGGACACAAAATACACCTTTGTATTAAAGATCTAGATCCAGCATTGCCCTTTGAATTTATCAGCTTCCATTTCCTAATTCTTGGTGACTGTGTGCCCCGCAAGTTTGTGGATTTATCTGCTGGTGCTGATAGACCCTCAGAGCCCCCGGACTCTTGCTGACGAGCCTCCTTTGGCCATTTCAGTGGTGCAGGCACATCCAGATACGTTCTCTGCGTCAAAAACTGTTCACTGCTGAAGTGCCTTGTGGCCAGTGTCATCTTCTAAAGCACTTCTCAAGACAAGCTTATTCTTACTAAGGTCCCTTTGGCGACATGAGCAATAATTTCTGCTATGTTTTGTGGCTTGTGGTTTGAATCACCCTTTAAGGATACACTCGGGGCTGAAATTCTGTTTGCACTATTAACTCTTATTCTGTAGCAACTCGTTTAAGAACACCAGATAGTCTGTAAATAGACATTTTATTAATATTTTGTTGAAAAACGATAAATTCTGTTCCTGTTAAAACAGAGTTGTGCAGCCTCTGCAATGTAACCTTGAAATCTCAAAACTCTTTTAAAGGCCTTCCGTTGTTTTCTCTGATTAATTTTGCAGTGTAAGTATCGAAGTCTAATGTAGTTGGTCAGAATGAATGCTGTGTTTGGCAGTAGGAGGTGGTCGGTTCTTCCCAGTCAGGCTCCACACAAATAGAACAGGGACAAGAGGCACATCCATGTGCGTATCAGGACAATCTCAGGAGATTTTCCTTTTCATTCTACCCCACCATTGCACATGGCCTATTTTGTGTGAGAGTCTGATGGAGCAGAGACTGTCATTGATGTTGCTGGACCTCTGGACCTGTTTGTACTGTTATTAGAGACAATTTAAAGGGCTTTCATACATACAGAATGAGGATTTCCAAGAATTAAGCAGAAGCTCTAAGGGAAAAGGGACCTGGGGGTCCTGGGGACAGCAGGGTGACCACGAGCCAGCACTGGGCCCTTGTGGCCAGGAAGCCAATGGTACCTGGGGTGGGTTAGAAGGGGGTGGTCAGTAGGTCAGAGAGGTTCTCCTGCCCCTCTGCTCTGCCCTGGGGAGACCACACCTGGAATCTTGTGTCCAGTTGTGGCCCCTCAGTTCCAGCAGGACAGGGAACTGCTGGAGAGAGTCCAGCGCAGCCACCAAGATGCTGAAGGGAGTGGAGCATCTCCCGTGTGAGGAAAGGCTGAGGGAGCTGGGGCTCTGGAGCTGGACAAGAGGAGACTGAGGGGGGACTCATTCCAGGGGATCAATATGGAAAGGGGAGTGTCAGGAGGATGGAGCCAGGCTCTTCTGGTGACAACCAGTGACAGGACAAGGGGCAATGGGTGCAAACTGGAACACAGGAGGTTCCACTTGAATATGAGAAGCAACTTGTTTGGGGTGAGGGTGGCAGAGCCTGGCCCAGGCTGCCCAGGGAGGTTGTGGAGTCTCCTTCTGTGCAGACATTCCAACCCGCCTGGACACCTTCCTGTGTAACCTCATCTGGGTGTTCCTGCTCCATGGGGGGATTGCACTGGATGAGCTTTCCAGGGCCCTTCCAACCCCTGACCCTCTGGGATTCTGGGATTTTGTGACTCCTTAGAATGCTCTTGAATCCCAGCTTTTGTTGAGAAAATAGATGTTTTTGGTCCAGACTGGAAAGCAAAATGCAGACCAGTTTTCTTTCTGCAGGTCAGGTGGCTCCCATGCAGCAAAGAGTCAATGAGAGCACCCAAAACCTTCTGAGAATGGTTCAAATGAAATTGTGCTGTAATTAATGAACTGGAGCGTTAGCCATGGACAGCAGCAAACAGTTTGTCCAGTTCTGTGTGAGGAGGAAGCGTTTTTCCCTATTCACTCCTGTCTAGGCACCCGCAAAGCAGTTCTGACTTGGCTGCCAAACACAAGTTTATCTTGTTACAACACCTTCCTGAGCAGTCATGGAGTCCCACTGAAATATTAATATATCTTCTAACTGCAAGCTTAACGCTGTGTTTCTACTGTCGCATCCAATACGTTGCTATGAGAACTGTTGGTAAGTACTTACCTGGAATTATTGAAGGACTTGACCTTCTTCTGTGAAGCATTAGCAACATTATTGAGTTCTCTTTTAATAGTTTTTTTGTCATCTCTGCCCTTGCAAGTCCCTTCTTCCAAATCTTATAGCTTATTAGTTTATATGCTATTTTCATTGCAATTATAGCTGTTACAGGGATGTTTTGTTACCTTTTGAACACGTTGTCACCATGCATCATTTTTAGCCCCTCATTGCTCCTTATTAGAGGTTATTTAAGCTCTCGGCTCTAACTGGATAATGAAGCACGCTTAGGATATAAACTAGCAAAAGCTTATGTAAAGGTTGTCGCATAGGTGACAGTCTGCGGTGGTTTATTGGGGCTTTTGTGTGTGATCTCTTAGATTAGTTAAATGTAATAGAAATGTACATAAATGTCAGATAGCTGGTGCAGCCTCTGCTGGAAGGACTTCATGGATGTGCTGGAATACGTGAGCTCTCTGCAGCTCCAGCTCACCTCTGCTGTGCTGCCACCTTCTTCTGCTCTGTTTGCTTTCTTCACCATTGCACATCAAACAGAACAGGATGAATGTGTGAGGTGAATCGCTTTGGCTAGTTGAGGAAAACCTTGGGAGCCTAAAAAAAAATATTTCAGTTATCATTTTGCTTACATCTTGTTTGGTGAGTGTGTGGCCTCAGTGTGTATTAACCCAGCATGTCAGGATGTGGAATGTATTTATGAATTCTCACAACATCCTTGTGACATGAAGAGGTTTGAGGCACACAGCCGGACTGCAGAGATCCACCAGCACCATGCAGAGTACTTGAAAGGACCCTATAAGGATGGGGACAGACTTTTGAGCAGGGCCTGTTGCAATAGGACAAGGGGTGATGGTTTGAAACCAAAGGAGGGAGATTCAGGCTGGACATGAGGAAGGAATTGTTGGCCCTGAGGGTGGTGAGAGCCTGGCCCAGGTTGGCCAGAGAGGTGGTAGATGAACCATCCCTGGAGACATCCCAGGCCAGGCTGGACGGGGCTCTGAGCAACCTGAGCTGGTGAAGATGTCCCTGCTCATGGCAGGGGGGGCACTGGGGGAGCTGGGGAGGGCCCTTCAACACAAACCATTCTGTGACTCTGTGAGGACTGAGGACAGCCCATTGGTGGTGACATCCTGAGCATGTCCCTCAGGAGCTCCATGGATGCAGATGAAGCCCCACATGAGCCTGGTGCTGCCTGGGGAGCACTTGTGGGAGAGACCTCAAAGCATCATTAGCACAAACCTGTGTGTTCTCTGGCAACTGAGTCACTGAAACTACATCTTGAAACTGAATCCATGTCTCCTGAGTCCTACATTGACATCCTAGACCGTTCTTCTTTGCATCTCTACATGTGAGCTAATTTCACTTTGGTTTTCATCTGTCAGAGATTGTATAAACTTCAAAGTTTTCTGTTCACACCCTTTTCCTTCTCTAATTACACAGATTTCTTATGTTGTGCATTTTGAGAATTTACTCTCGGGGAATTACGGGGTGGACGCTGTGCTGCTTCCTAAAGCAACTCAGCATGAAGTGTATTGGCAGAACAGAAACCTAATCCCAGGCACTTGTACCCTTTAGAAGTGCCTTTAAAAGTTAGGGGCATCCACAAATTATCTCTGCCCATTTATTTGCAATGATTAAATTAATGAATTCCTCAGCATTCGTCCTCTTCAGTTTCAGGAGCAAGTTGCTACTATGGGCTGAATTGCTTGATTGAAATCTGCAGAATGAACCAGGGACTGCGGTACTGCCATTTCAAAAGGTTTTACCAAAAAAATCCAAGTAAAACAGAGAAATTAGCTGGTACTTGTTACCTGCTGTGTTGTGGGTGAGCGGAGCAGTCACATTTAATTGCAATAAGGTCCTCTGGCCAGAGGATACGGCACCGTCTGCAAGATATTGGCAAGTAAGCTGGTGTGTACTTCAAAATGTGCATCAGTCCTTTCAGTCTGCGGGAAGGACGTGGGGGTTAAAATGATATACTGAGACATCCCAAGAGACAGAGCAGAGTGTATGTTTCCAGAGCAATCTGTCATAGAAATCATGTTTGTGTATACTATTCCATAGTATAATATTTAATATTTAAAAAAATGCTGCAGTGGTAGCTTTCTATACGTTTTAGGACAGTTATAATATTCTGAAATATTATAGTGTTTGATTTTTAAAGTAATTCCAATAAAAGCTAATTACAAGCACTCTGAATCAATTCTGTCTGATTTTCCTGCAAATTAGTGACTATAGGCCAGGCTACACTTTTTCTATCAATCACTGTCAGATGTCAATGGATTTCCTGCTATATAACTCAGAGCAAAATGTGACCGTTTAATTCCGCAAACAGTAATAACAACAGTGAACACTAGAGAGTCTGTATTTGGATTCTGAGGAGTTGATTTTTCTCTTAAATTTCATTTATAGACTGTTGTTAATAGTATTGTTTCCTTTCTCGTCGCATCCTTGCGAGCGGGGTTCACAGACGCTCTTGCTCCTTATTATAAAATCCTTTTGCAGTGAAGTCGGGCCACCTGTGCTAATTACGGTACGGAGACACCGCCGTGTAATATACAGCGTCGCTTAAGCCCTGTTCATAAAGCCCTGATTTTCAAATGTTCGGTGCATTACAATAAGCTTTGGGTTGGGCTAAATTGCACTATTGATTTTTTTTTTTTGTAATTAGGTTCTAATGAATTGTATTCACTGAATTGTACGTCTATCAAGGGACTTGAAAGATTGGACGGTGATCATTTCATTCACTTTATTTATTTTTATTGTGTCTAACAGTAGAGAGCTCCTGGAAATCTTTTCTAGGTATCAGGACCTTTGGGGTTTTTTCAGCCTCTTTAAAGTCCAGCTCTCGCTTTTCTGTAGCATAATATTAATGGAATGTGTAAGATCATAGGAATTTCCTTGCCTGAAAGCTGTTGAAGTAATCCAGCTCGTAGAAATGTCTGTTTTCATACTGTTTTCTCCTCTGCACCATTTGGGATAAAGTGCTTGGTCAATAAGGGGTTTTGTTTGATTTATGCTCCTTTATGGTTGCTTATATTTGTTTTAATCTTAAGTGCTGGGCACTAAAAGCTGCTTTTTGTTGCTGATGCTTAATCAAGTATCATGGCAGCAGATAATGCCCCGTTCTGATTTGGTTACATGCACCATATTCTTCTACATACATGGATGAAATAGTACTTATACAGGTTAGTTTGTTCTTCAAAGGCCCACACTATCTGTTATCACTTTGTAATCCTGACTACGTTTCACTCTTCCAATGGCAAATCACATCTTTTCCTGAAATAGTGAAGTAGTTTTAAAATTCCTGTCTTTCATTAGTTATTTCTGTATGCATGTGTAAGCTTTTCTCATTTCTTGCCTAACATACCTGACTTTCCACTGTGCTGCACAGCAATCGAGTGGAGTCCTGGCTCAACTTGGGTTTGTTGTGGGTCCAGGTCAGTGTCCCCCAAAAGCAGAAGAGCTGCTGAATGCTTAATGCGATTACAGCTAATCCCAGCAGCACATTAACTCGTCCTTCCAACCACACCAGTGCTGAGGGCTCCGAGACCCCAGTTATTAATGGTAACGTGAGCTCGGATACGGGGCTGTGAGCATCTCAAAGTGGTTCTGGGGCTCTGCTGCAGCCCAGAATTGTTCGAAGGTACAAACCAACGCTAATGCATCCCACAGAGGTCTGGTGTATGAGCTGGACTTCTCTCCAGAGCTCTTGGAAGGGGATTTTGGGATGTAACACAGAGCAATACTGCGCAGGGCTGGAGGAGGGACCTTCGCATTGTTCTGGGACCTCAAGTCAACAAGTCACCGAACCTTTCCATGCTTTTGTTCCTCCTACATACCTTTATCCTGCCTTTTATAATAAATCTGTAATATTTTAGCCTTTCCTATTGAAAAAGCAGATATTTCCTAATCTATTTTACTGTTTTAACCATTGGCCATTGAAAAAAACCCCAAAATATTCCAGCTTTGTTTTATTCTGTGCGGTTTGCACTTTGTTAAGAATCAGTTCAGCCACATGCACAGGAATTCCAGCTTGCTGTATTTTACCATTTCATTTCAATAAACATGTTCATCGAGAGGATTTATATCCTTCAAACTAAATATTAGACATACCCTCAGTTCCCTGTTAGATTTAAGCAGCAACCCGGTGAATTGGCGCTTAGCTGGGAATCTGTTGTGTCTTCCAGAACTATTTGGTCAGAAGGGCCTGTATTGGGCAATTAAAACAAAGAATAGAGCTATTACAGCTGTGCCAAAAAACCACTTGGAAATTTGTGCACAGCCATTTCCACAGAGAAATACGCACTTCACACATGTGGCCGTGTGCTTTAGTGCCAGCAGTTTAGGTTTATGGTGTGAATGCACCTGTAAGGCTTGATTTTAAAATTTGCTCATGCAGAATTTTGCTTTTTAATTACGCGTTTTTTTTCCCCTCTGGATAAAATTTGCATATATTTGCATATTTGCGGTGTATTTTTAGAAGGGGTCATGGTAAATTGAACTGATAGAGTTAGGTATACGCAAGTATGGAACTTAAGTGAATATAAACCAGGATAGGTATCCCAAGGTGGAAAATTCAGATGTGGCTGAAATGTGGAAAATCTGTTTTCTCTTTGGCTAAGGAAGAAACTTCCAATCACAATAATGATTTTGTTATTACTGTCAGGATATTTAATACTGATATTAATTTGCTCTCTTTCTGGCCATGAACTAGTTTACTAATAGCGTCAGTTGTAATCATAACATAAGGGCCGTTTGTGCAAAATAGTGACAGGCTGTTCATTGGTTATTAGCAGCTGTTCACAAGCAGTGCGGGTAGTAATGATTTGTTTTCCTTTAGAACATTTTAATACAACATTAGTAATGGTGTGTATGAGCCTCTGGGGCGAGACATGGAGACAAGAACAGATCTGTGGAAGCAACAGCAGATGTTTCCACCTGAGCAGCTTCCTCCTTGTCTCCTCTTAGAAATAAAGCTTACCTCTGTCATACGTTTCATTTACAAATTCCTTTTCCTGTGTATTCCCTCAGTTTAAATCCACGCGATCGAGCAGGACAATACCTAAAGTGAAGTGAATGGGATATTTAGTGAAATAAGTAAATATTACACAGAAGCAACTCATTCTGCTCAGTTGCACTGGATGAATTTCCAAACAGGTGAAGCTTGAGTTTCTATAGATATATTAATACTTTTTAACTCTTGCTTCTGAACATTGTCTAGTCTGGTGTGTTCCACTGAAGCCAAACATGTCATTGAAGAGAGGATGAAAGTGGTAGGAAAACAATGCAACAAGGAAATGTAGAAGAAGCCGTTGTCCCCCAGCAAATAAAAAAGTCATAGAATTAAGAAAGTTCTAAATCAACAAGATTTACTTACATCATCTTGTCTATCCCTGTGTTAATACCAGAATAGTTCTTTCCAGCAAATTTGCAAATGTTCAATCCATGTTAAGGTTCCTTAGATGGCTGGGGTTCAACAGACGCGCTTAGGAGATCATTCCAGGCTCAGATACTTCTAGGTAATGTTAACATTTCTGTTCCAAGTTCAGCCTTTGCTCTGTTGCATCCTATTACTCCTTGGGCCACATTAATTTTTTCCTGTTCTTGGTATGTATGTACTTCAGACACCTAACGATGTTATCGTTGATCCCTCAGCTTAGAAACAGCTAACAAGAAAAACCTGCCTCGGTAGTACAGGACGTGGGGGACACGGCGTTTTGTACCTGCTGGGTACAGCTTCAACGGTACCACAATGCTTTTGCAAAATATAAGAGGAATTAAAATCTGGTGGCGTTTTTTTTCCTCTTCATTCTTGAGGTTTTTTTTAATTGATACGATCTTTTCAATTAATTTTTCCAATGGTTGGATCAGACTGGGATCTTTAAATCATCCAAAATGTGAAACTTGTCCTGCTTGGGAGGTTAAATACCCCGTTAAGTGCTGAGTTATTCCTGCTCAATCCTGTGTCACCAGGGGACCAAGTTCACCTTGTTTCCCAGTTGTAGATACCAAAATGGTTTTCCAGGAGGTTATTTACAACACACACACACACATGTTGCTTTGCTGAGGGTATCATTGGTTCCTTCCATTAGTGATTTTTCTGGTTTCCTTCTAACTTCTAGTTATCCACGTTGCTGCTTGTGTTGGAACTGCGGAATTTCCATAAGAGAAAGCGTGGTTTTGTCAAGGTAAGTGAGCAAAACTGTTAAGATTGCAAATACTCTGGTGGTAGGAAGGTTGGTTTGCCTGTGACACGTTGTGGTGCCGTTATCTGTGTGTAAATACCCCAGGAATGATTCAGCTGAAGAGTGAACTGGCCAGCAAACGGTGTTGGTTGCTTATGAAACTGATCTCAGAAAAGAAACGTATCAGAGCTACCAGCAAATATTTCTCCATAAACTGACAAATTTAACATTCAGATGACTATAATTTGTATAGCTTTCTGAAACTGTGTTATAACTAGCACAAAAGCTGAACACTGATGAATTTATCTATAAACTCCGAAGACATATCTTGGTCATTTCTCACAGCTCCCTCAGCTCTGAATACTCCTGGTTTACTCCCCAAACATTCTCTTCTGTTCTTCTTTATGCCATGAAATAGAACATCATCATTCTGTCAAAGTACAGACTAGTAATAAAGAAAAGAATTGAAGTTATTTGAATGAGGCTAAATAAATAACATCCCGTCTTTGATTAGCTGATTAGTTTCTGAATGTCTATTTGATCATTACCGATGCTTTCTTTTGCATGCGTTCTCTATCTGTATAGTTTTTAATACTGAACGAGCTATACCCACCGTTAAAACCTGAAAGCGCTGCAGTGGTTCGGTTCTGGTTCTGGTTCTGATCCAGGCCAGTGCTGGCTCACAAATAGGCTTTGAACTTGCTAAAATGGGTTTATGCCAATGGACCGGTGGAGTCTGGACAATAAGGCCCATCAGACAGTTTCCAGATACTGCTGGTAGCAATAACCGAGTTCCCCACTCGAGAACATGTTGGGAGGATATTTTAATTAGATTTGGCCCTCGCAGAAGCAAGTGGTGGCGATGAAATGCTGGTGAACAATGGGACAGGGAGGGAAGAAAAGGAAACAGAGGACTGAGAGGCTGTGGCGTAAAACTGGTCTATAGATTTTAATGGGTGCAAACACTGAACTGGAAGAGATCTCCTGTAGATAACTACTGTTCTAAACTTTCTGCTATCAGTGCTTTTTGGTGTTTAGTTCTGTTGCAAGTTTCAGTGGAGGCTTCTGTTCCCATCTGAGAGAAAATAATAGGTCACTGTTTTGGTGGGATTTTTTGCCTACTGAAATAAGTTAACTTATGACTGTTTACTGTCCTTCAGTACGAAAGAACTCATTTCCCTTTTGGTATTACTACTGTTCTCTGATTAAATGATCGTAACTCTTGCAATCACAAGAAAGAGTTAAGGAAAACACTGAAGCTTTGCGTTTCTAAAGAACATAACGGGATAGAATATTTAGGAAAGTGTAATCTAAGAGAGTCGTAAATATTAGTGGCATTATATCTAGAAACATAAAGCAATTTAGTAATTACGGCCCCAGTATGCCTTATATTTAATATATTAATTTTATTTGCATACATCAGGTATATACATAGAAACCCCAAAGTCATCTCTGTCAGATTGCCTGGATCTATGAGCCAGGTAAACATCTGCAGCCGGTACAAAAAGTGCGCTTAGCCCAGCGATTTCTCAGCGCCGCATAAAAAGTGCTGCTCACAAACCTTCCTGGTAATTGAGCCAGGACATAAAACAGCATCTGCAAATGGTTGACACTTGATCCCAAAGCAAGGAATCATCGCTGGGCTGCAGAGGGCACATCGAGCACCGCGTACCCAGAAATGCAGGACAGCAAACGGCCAAATACAGCCGTCTGAAATACTTGGGATAAGGCTGACTGATTAAGGTCTATGTTATTATTATTGTCAAATTCAACTTTATCCTCATTAAAAGACATATATATATATGGCTGATTCAGAAAATGTTATCCTGGCAGTAAAAATGAATGTCTGTCCAAGGCTGTCTGCCAAAGACGTCTCAACGTTGGCTCGTTTGTGTCTTGCTAATTTTAACGGTGATTTGTTAATGTAATAATTTTCAGAGTTGCTACTATAAACCAGAGCTAAAGTACTATGAGGAAGATGGGGAAGCCTGTGCATGTAAATGTAATTTCGGATGGTCTTCACCTGAGTCTAAGCATAGAATGAAAGTTTTGCCTAAACAACGTGTATTTCTCCCAACAAACCTGTTCTAAGAAGTTGCATCTTTAGCTGTGTAGGAAAGATTGATGCAGCCAAATAATTTGAATAAAAGTTGCTAATATTTTTCTAGATCCTTCGACAAACTAATATGAACTGCTTGTATAGGCTTGCTGGGTTTTCTCCAGTAGACACAAGGACAGGAATCTCAAGACAGTATATTAGTAACATAATTAAAACATCAAATTCAGAGATACCCAAACAAGTCCCAGCTGGCACTATCATTATCCCTTGAAATTACTTTGCTATTTAATAAATGTTATGTGGTGAGATCATGATCATGGGCATGTCCGATTGGCTGAACATCAGCATTTCACATGAAAATGGTCTTGAAGTTACTTGTGGAATGTAATTGTGACAAACAGTAAACCTTTCATGGTAATCAATCACCAAATTAAAGAGAAGGCTTTAAAAACTTATTTTTGTGACTATAGAATACAGATAATGGAGAAAGCATCTCTTTTTGCAGATCATATTCCATTTATGTGAATATGACTGCTGTAACTATTGTTTTTCTGATATTTTTTTTTTCTCTGATGGGTTTCTGAACTACGAAATGTATCTGGTTTTCCTCTTCCATTGGTCACCATCCTTCCTCCAGCTCCTCTCATCTCTGTCTTTTGGCTGTTATCACATTTTATAGCTTGCACATCTAGCACTTCTTCGCTCTAAGTTAGGGAATGACCTATTAGAGAGCAGTGTAGGGAAAAGGGACCTGGGGGTCCTGGGGACAGCAGGGTGACCATGAGCCAGCACTGGGCCCTTGTGGCCAGGAAGCCAATGGTACCTGGGGTGGGTTAGAAGGGGGTGGTCAGTAGGTCAGAGAGGTTCTCCTGCCCCTCTGCTCTGCCCTGGGGAGACCACACCTGGAATATTGTGTCCAGCTGTGGCCCCTCAGTTCCAGCAGGACAGGGAACTGCTGGAGAGAGTCCAGCGCAGCCACCAAGATGCTGAAGGGAGTGGAGCATCTCCCGTGTGAGGAAAGGCTGAGGGAGCTGGGGCTCTGGAGCTGGACAAGAGGAGACTGAGGGGGGACTCATTCCTGGGGATCAATATGGAAAGGAGGAGTGCCAGGAGGATGGAGCCAGGCTCTTCTGGTGACAACCAGTGACAGGACAAGGGGCAATGGGTGCAAACTGGAACACAGGAGGTTCCACTGAAAGGTGAGAAGCAACTTGTTGGGGTGAGGGTGGCAGAGCCTGGCCCAGGCTGCCCAGGGGGGTTGTGGAGTCTCCTTCTGTGCAGACATTCCAACCCGCCTGGACACCTTCCTGTGTAACCTCATCTGGGTGTTCCTGCTCCATGGGGGGATTGCACTGGATGAGCTTTCCAGGGCCCTTCAACCCCTGACACTCTGGGATCCTGTGATTCTGTGAACCTCTAAAAGGCCAAAAGGAAGATTCACGTAAGTCTGGAGACAAGTAGTCAGGTCATCTAGTTTATGTCCTTTACACTGACTTTTGCTCATCAGGTGAGCTGCCGCTTGATAGACAGCACAGTTTAATTAGGTGCAGAGTACATCATCCATAGGCAAGGTACCGTGCTTCAGTTTTAATGGGAGTCTTAGTTATAAACACTTTATCTGCCATTGTTAGGAGAAAGAAGAAAAAAGCTGGGGCAATAAATAGTTCATCCGGGTCAGCATTCTAGGAAGTTCCTTTTTGAGAAACAAAAATCTTATGTGCCATGCATAGACAACGAGTAGTCAGAGTATTTAAAAATGAGGGGTATTTCTTGTCTTTACATCCTTGCTAGTGAGCAAAGGGATGCTGGAGAGAACAGACCCACAGCAGTTGGGAAAGGAATGAAAATGTTCCTAAAGAGCTTTGCTTTCTACTACATTGTTTTAAAAATCTATTTTGAATTTCCAAAAGCAGCGTTAGAAGCAAAATAAAGCTCACTTTTTATGATACAAAAAACTCATGAAAAAACATAGAAAATCCAAGAACACTTCCAAAGTAACTGTCTCTACCCAATAAATCTGGCTTTCTTCAAACTGGAGACACTTTTATTTCGCTCCAGCTGGATGGGGTTCTGCATGAACTACTGGAACTGTCATTTGTGTGTTCTCTCCATAAAACCAGTTAGACATCCTGAATTGATCTTAGTGCTGAAAGTGCATCTTTTTTTTCCTTTTTCCTAGAATATCTGCTAAATTCAAAACGCTGGCAATATTAATGAAGATGAATAAATACAGGACTCCTTAATGATACAGACTTTTTAATTGCCACTTGAAAAATGTTCTGTTTGAAGTCTCCAAAATTTACTTAAGAGGGGAAATAATGCAGATTCAGAGCCTCACTACAATTAGTGTATATGACCTTGGGCTTTACCTGAAGCTCGTAAGTACTTACACACGGGATGCAGCCGTTTGTCCTGCTCCAAAGGAAGGTGTTTAAGATATGTCAGATAAATTCTCCTCTAGAAATGCCCATTTCTTTCCGTGAGCTGCAAAGGGACCCCATTCAGCAGAAAAATGGGAATAATCCCCCTTCTTTCTCATGATTTCAAGGCCTGAGCTCTAATCTTTTATCCTCAATTAACATAGGAATGAAAGGATGATTTTCATGTCCTTTTTACTTCTATTTTAAGAAAGGAAACAGCGGTTTTGAGGGAAATCTGGAGTTGGTTTCTGTTAGCGCCCAATTACGCATTATTTAGAGAGGGGTAAATATTAGGATTTGAGAATCCCACACACGAGCAATAGATTTTTCTTTCTCTATGGAAAATAGCCCGTTTGCTTTACTGCCAAGCAGCGGCTGTTTCAATATGTTCAAGCCTCGCAGGCTGTGGTTCCGTGGGGTCAGCAGCGTGGGGTTCAGCACCCGCATCGCTGGAAAATGTCCCCGGGATGCAGGGAAAAACATGCTGAAGAAATGCAAACCATCGTTTAGCCAATTAGTTGGGAAAACGTGGGGTTTTTCAGCACGATGGGAATTAGCTTTGTTCATTTTTATTTGTTCTCGTTAAAATTTATCCACACAGAACAAAATATTTAGTCACAGGGCTGTTATTTATGGTTAGAATAGTATGTATCAATCCAAATAAGATTTTGAATACTCTGTTTATTAAAGGGCTTATGTGTCTCCTAGGTGATTGTAGGAACAACATACTGCCTAAAAACAGGGAAAATCCTTATTGTTTTGTAATGTAGTAGCAGAGCCTATAGCATCTTTTGTATATGGAATTTATTTGACTCTTTTAAACATGTAAATCCTCATTACAAGACTACACGTATTAGATTCTTCATTCCTGGAACAGGATTATCAATGTATTGGGTTTGGGGGGAAGTGCAAGAGACTGTAGGAAAATGCTCCTCAGTTTTACAGTTCCTGCGTGATGAACTGGGGCAACCAAAAGACAGACCCATGTGGGTCCATTTTTAAAAGTATAATTATCATCTTGTTTCGTATGAGATGAAGTTCTATTAAGGTTTTCTCAGTCTCTGGATGAATCTACTATAGATGTGAGAACTTGCAGATCAAAATCAAGAGCGGTTTTACGGGGAGGACCTTCCAGGCTTTCCACATAGTGATGAAATGTGATAGAAAGCAGCACAGTGTCAATAAATCTCCAGGAGAAAGGTCAGGCTTACATCGATGGGCAGAGCCGGCAAATACATTTGTTCCTGCAATGTCTGTGTTTTAAATGCCACCCTCTGATGAACCTGGTGCAGAAATACACTTTTGGGTTTGATGAGATGTCAGTTTTGTTCAGCGCTGATCAAATAAGATGAATGAAAGTGAAACAAGAACAAAAACATTACTTCTGTCATTTATATTTTTTTCATGCATTACGGGAAGTGGGTCAGTCAGGGAGATTTCTCTTAAACAAATAGCAATCACCGCACACTATCACCCATTGATCTGTTTCACAGCAGGCAATGGCCTGTTTGTCAGAAAGGACATACAATTCAAATACCACGGGATACGTGGAAATGCCCATGACAGGTTTGAAAAGTCTCTTCCGCTCGTTCTGCTTGCCAAGCCGTCCCCCTCCATGAATCAATCTCGGCTGCAGAGGCAGCGCCTTGCAACATGCTTCCAGATCTACCCAAAAGCGTAGCTTAAAGATTCTCTAATGTAATCTAGCACTTAGCAAAAAGCATTTCTTTTTGATATTGTAAAGGTATAAAAACCACCTGGCAAAGTGGCATTTGCATGAGCTGAGCTGGCTTTTTGCCCCCCGTAGCAATTTGAAGGCCCGGTGCTTATGCCAAGCGATGTGTCCTGTCACTAATTCATCTTCACAAAACGTTATCAAATGCGAGGGTCCACACGTCCCGTAGGATTGTAAGTGTTCATTTAAGAAACAAAAGTGGATAAACCGTTTTGAAAATATGACACTTCCTTTTGCACTTAATTTGCTGGTGAGATTATTTTAAAGTGTTTAAATGTCATAATCTGCTCTGAATGATTCTAAGCAACTTTCATGTGTCTGGAATGAGACAACCAAACTCAAATATAAGCACCGAAATAAGTGGCTGGAATTCCTGAGCCTTTGTAACCTGTGTGGAGGTAAATGATATTGCCAGTTTATCACCTGCATGTCAGAACAGCTGAAAACAATACAAAAAATAGTGGTTGACAGTCAAATAGAGAATGTCTGCTTTATATGAGTTATATATTTGAATAACTAAATTACTTCACTTTGCCTGACAAGTTGTCTTAGTTGATCCTAAAATCCATATCTTCTTCTGAATATGTGTATTTGAATGCAGTGGCTCCCATAAGCAGAACAGGTTTGATTTAATTAAAAGGACTATTGTTTATTTCTTTGGCCTGTAATTTATGGAGGTCACATAAAAAACCTGTAAGTCATCGTGAATGTCTGAAATTAACATTCCTCTAGTAATGAACTGAGGTGGGTGAGAAATACTGAGAACCTCTCACCTTCCGCTGAGATCTGGGTTCACAGGGAGCCCATAATCTTCACTTGAGCATTTTCCTTTTTAGAGGCAATAAAACCGCCCCACGTTTCAGCGAGCAGGGAGGAAATAACAGCGCTTGGGAATGGGAAAGTTGGTTATAGGAGCAAGTTAAAATGAGGAGAAAGACACCTACACCACCTGGCTGATTTCTTCCTGCTCTGTCCGCTTGTTGGATTGTATACAAATAGTGAAGTATTTACTATTCAATATAAAAACACTGCAGATCTTAACCATGGTAACCATTGTATCACTTGCTATTTACTCTACCTGTCTTACCCTTGCAATGCCGAGAAATGCCATTATAAGAAAAGCCTCAAAAGTGTTGATTATATTGTAGAAGCTTTTGAGGACCAAAAAGTCCATGTATAGTTTATATTCTCAATAGTTCTCCCTTTTTGAAACATGAAGAGTCCATAATGACAAGGGAAAATCTGAGAATGACTGTTATAGTATGGAAAATCTAAAGCTTATGGGAATTACTTCTTTTTCTTTCTGCTCTTTCTCTCCACTGTGTTGTAAGAAAACATCATCATTTGTATTGAATCCTATAATCTATAAAAATTAAGTAATATTGAGATTTGGGGATTTCAGCTATGCTTTACATTATGTGATGCTGTATAGTATGTTTACTTACATAGCAGCATGAAATGAGATTGTTAGTGAAAATAAATACGTAACATTTAGGGCAGTATTACAAGATATGCATCATTATACACACTTGCATTTATTACAAAAATGAGGCAAAACCTGGATTTCTTTAAAGCTTTACATGTTTCACCCTAAAGATCTACTGTGAAGTTTTCCTTTTGTATGGGAGAGGCAAGAAAGAATCTCTTAAACATTCCTTAAACATTCCAGCTACTGGTCTGCTGGTCCCTCCCAGAAGTCAGAGACCATTTGTGTGCAGTGTTGCATAATAACCCTTGTTTGGCCCATTTGTGTGGAGCTCGGTGTCAAGGCCTGGAACACGTCCCCTCCATGGAGGGCTGGGCTGCCCGGGGCAGCGTCAGGCCCTGGTTAAGCTCGGCTCCTGAGGAGGAGCTGCCTGGACCCGCTGAGCAGCCCCATGGGGTCCCACCTCCACCTCCAGGAGCCAAAGCTTAACCTGAGGCCTTTGGGCTTGTGCCTTGTGGGTGCTCAGCGGCAGCCAGGCTTGTGTCCTGGCTGATGGACCCCATCCCAGAGATGGGACCCTCTGCCTTGCACTTAGACCTGTGTGGTGACCGGGACTTGGCTACCACTGGTTGTTCAGCCTGGAGAGGAGAAGCTCCGGGAAGACCTTATTGTGGCCTTTCTGGACTGAAAAGGGGCTGAGAAGAAAGATGGGGACAGACTTTTCAGCAGGACCTGTTGTGACAGGACGAGGGGTGATAGTTTGAACTAAAAGAGGGAGATTCAGGCTGGACATGAGGAAGGAATTGTTGGCCCTGAGGGTGGTGAGAGCCTGGCCCAGGTTGGCCAGAGAGGTGGTAGATGAACCATCCCTGGAGACATCCCAGGCCAGGCTGGACGGGGCTCTGAGCAACCTGAGCTGGTGAAGATGTCCCTGCTCATGGCAGGGGGCACTGGGGAGCTGGGGAGGGCCCTTCAACACAAACCATCTGTGATTCTGTGAGGACTGAGGACAGGTGACACGCTCAGGACTGTGGTGACTTTCTGAGTGTGTCCCTCAGGAGCACCATGGATGTAGATGGAGCCCAACACGAGCCTGGCTGGTGCTGCCTGGGGAGCACTTGTGGGAGAGATCTCAAAGCATCATTAGCACAAACCTGTGTGTTCTCTGGCAACTGAGTCACTGAAACTACATTCTGTGATTCTGTGGTTTCCCCCGCTGGATTTTCCCTGCTTGCCTTGCTCTGGTACAGTGGGACGGCCCTTTAGTCTGAATCCTCTGTGGCTGCCACCTTGTTTTCCCAGCGTTCCCGGCTGCTCCACCATGCTGGAGACATGGAGAGGAGCTCTCAGCTCCAGCCTGGACATGGAAAGGACAAAGCAGACCTGCAGGAGAACACAGACCAACCTGTGGACTGTAGGGAGCCTGGAGCATCACCTTGTTCAGTGACCTAAAAGATCTTACCTTTCTGTAGCTAGATGGAGATCTTCCAGGTACAAACCAGGCTGCCCAATGTGTGGAATCCTTCCCGTTTTCCCCCTCTGACACTGTCCACTAACTCCCTGATTTTTATCTCTGAGATCTCTGTTAGATCACTGCGCACTCTAAAGCACCTTCCTTCCCATCATTACCATGTATAACTGACCTTTTTAACAGTGACAGAGAAAGTGTTCGGTGTTCATTTTGTAGATCCATGCAGAGAGACTTTTGGCTGCGTCCTCTTTACTCCTGCAGAGAAGGTGGCTGAGAGTCTTCTAATGACAATGAACTTAGTGACTATCTTCAGGGCATATTAATATTTGTGAATATTTTGATGACAGCAAGCAGTATCAAGAAGGGAAATGTTCTTGCAGTGGCAAATAATTTGGCTCACCTTTGCTGACTAAGCAGTTGTTGTTATATACGGTTTCCATTTGTACTTTATAAATTACTTTAATTTACAGTGCATTACATGGCCATGTTTCTAAATCCCCGTGCAATAATTTGCGTCCTTTCCCTTGATAGTTTAATTGTTTGTAATTTTTTTGTTAAGGTAACTTCTTGATAATCAAATCCAATAACTTCTTTCTCTTGCTTCTGAATAATAGATCTTTAGGTGCTGTTTATTCAGGGTATCCTAGGTACTTATTTTATATCACTTTCTAATCTGGGTAACACAAACATTATTATTCTTCTTATTCCCTGGGGACAGGGAAAAGCACCACAAAACCTTATTTCTTTACATAAATAAAAACCAGAACATTTAATTAGGTTTGTTAGCGTAACTGACAAATGTCCTGTATGTACTATACATGGGGTACATATATTGTGTATTCTCACACTTTAGTTGGAACTTTACAGGATTTTAATGTATTTGTGTAAAGAACAGTTTTAGTTACAAAAACTAAAGCTTCATCGTAATCAAATCTTTACAGGAGTTTTTAGTGGTCTAAACTCCACGACATCCGTGGGATGTTAAATTTAGGTGAGAATATTTGTCTAAAGAAAACTGTGGAAAAAAAAGAATCTAGAAATAATGTATCTCTAAATAAATGTGGCTTAAAGTCCTTCCAGTTTGATCATGAGCTCTGTGATGATAGTCTAAGGAAACTTTGTCTTCACAATCTCATTAGAAAACTCACAGAAGAGCACGTAACGTAATGGGTACGGAACTTAAAAATAAAACATATTTATCATTTTTGAAGGGCAAGTCAAACCTGCCTCTTCATTCACGGAATTTTCATACATCTAATTTTCTACGTCTGACTCTGATGTCATTTCCTACCGCTTTAAAAATGAAATAGTTCATCTAATAATTGCTTTGACCCTCACTAGCTGGTGAAAAGATTTTTTTTTTAATTACAATTTTTTTTATTACTATTTCACCATTTAAGACTTAAGAAACTAATCTACTGGTTTGCATCGTTGCTAAATACCAAATATATTAAGCTAACGCCACAGCTCAAATCTTCTATTGAAGGTTTTAGGGTGTGAGAACGGTAGACCTGTCACGATTAGCAATACGTAGCAGCTTTTGTGACATTGACTTTTGTACATTTTGGGCAGTAAAACTTTCCAAAGTAATTACTGGAAAACTTGATTCACTATTCAAAGTCACTATGTGCCCAGTCATAAATAATTAGAGAAAGGGAAGAATAATATGGAGAAAGTCAATTAAAGTCTCACTGTGTCAGTTAGAATCAAACATAAGAGTAAATAATTCTATTAAAATAAATTATTAGAATAGAAGTGTTTCCTAAATTTCCACTAACACACATTTCTCATTTCCCCCCTCTATTCCTTTGCTGTCCGCTGGTCTTTGACAACATTTCCCTGTGTGCTTTTTCATTTGTTCTTACTTTCTTAGAAACCAGTCCCGACTTACTCGAAATGGATATAATTCATGGGTGAGAACTGCAAATTGACCAGAAGTTGGGTGTTTTGCCATTTAGCCGCCCTCACTTTGGGTTTTGGATGGCTTTACCCTTTATTCTCCAGGAGGGACGCAGGACCTTACTGGTTGTAGTCACAGTTGTGCAAATACAGCGTATCTGCCTGTGGGATTGAGTCTGACCGAGGTTAATAAACAAGGGAAGATTCTCGTTGGGGTAGGGTTTGGCTTGTCTCCAGTGATGTCCCATCACTTTAAAGTAGGTTAGTGACGCTGGGAATAGGAAAGGAAAGCTCAGGCCGTGTCTCTTCCCCTTCCCAGCCTCCAGAAAGTGCTCTCCTGGCAATGTGGGGATTTCCCTGGTCAGCTCAGCACAAGTAGCTGAGTCAGATGCATAAAATAACCAACCCACAGTCCCTTGCCAAAAGCTCAGGCGCATCGTACTCATTGTTTAATTAGTTTAATAGTTACCGGTTTATTGGAGCAATAAAATATGCTATAGCTGTAGCGTGTCAATTCCAAACCGCTGTTCTTTCTTCAGAAGGGGCCCGGCCAGAGAGTATCCAACTGCTCTTCAAGGAATGAGATGGCTCCATGTTGGTGTCAACATGGGGAGTCTCCATCTGCAGTTGCAGAACTTATCCCAGAGGAAACTGTGATTCAGAGATCTCATTGAATGTATCTACATTTTAAATTAAAAATGAAGAATTTGGAGACCTGGCTCTACTGAAATGTCACTGAATTACTCTTTGAGCAGATATGGCTGATGCCAGTAGTCGTTTCTGAACGCTGTAGAAGATGAAGGAGGAGCAAGAGCTGAGGGGCAGGTGGGAAGCTACCAAGACACCCCTCCCTTGTGGGGAGGGTTGAAACACCTGGAGGTGTTTAGAAGGTGCATAGATGAGGTTTTTAGGGACACAGGTGAATAGACAAAGCTAGACTATACATATGTTTTGTGCAGAAATAGCCATTTGAATACTGTGGTTTTATTGTAAACATTTTGGGGGAAAGGAGTCATTAGTGAAGATGAGAGTGATGTTCATACATCAATTCTTAACAACAATCCAACTTGTCCAAAATTAGCAAAGAACTTATGCTTCGTTGGAGTAACTCCTGTGGTATACAGGTGTACAGAGGGGAATGCTTCATGCCAAATAGTCAGTATTAGCGGTCCAGTGTTAATATTTTCCAAGAGGGGAAGATTTTTGACAAGTGCGAGTGACCTAAATGTCCCCTGAAAACTCATTAAATACAGTAACATTTCTATGGCTACTTTTGAATTTTTCTTTTTATTTCTTTTAGTATGAAACTCAAAGAATAATTTCAAATTCAATTTCTAAATGATGCCCCAAAACTTTACCCAGGGTAGAAAATAATTTAAAAAAATAGCTTTATCTGTCTGTGAATGAAAAAGATATGTTCACCTTGTTTGCTGTTCAAAACACATGTGTGGTAAAACCCCGAGCTGTCTGTTATTTTAGTTTGGCTTGTATAAATAAGGTAGCTCTGTTTAGAGAGAACTGTGAGCTCTGTTATTCATTATCCTTTTCACTCTGTGTTCTACACTCTTTGTCACGACCCTTTATTTGGTTTTCACTTTAAAGAAGAGTTGGCATCAAAGAACAATTTGCCTCTGCAGATGTGTTTGTGTTCATGTGCGACCATTGCCAGGGATCCAGATTGTAGGAGAGATTGAAGCATATATTTGACCTGGAAACTCTAGCTCTGTACATCTCTACCTATATATGTTCACAAGAGATGTGTATGGAACCTGGTCGGTGAAGTGCTGAGCCCATGGGGTCAGAGACAAGTTCTGTGCTGGCTGCAAACAGACCCATATTTTGGGCTCTAGAACACAATTTCTGCAAGCGCGAAGATGTGTGTTTCAGAGGAATATAGAGAATCTATTCCAGTTTAGGATGAAACGCAGAGGTGGTTTTGTTGGTGGGTGGAGGGGTACAAGGCTGCTCCGATGCTCACTTTTTTGGAAGGGGTTCAGTTCATTCAGTGGTACCATAAAAGGGCTGCTGAATTCTCTTTTGTCCCAGCCTAAGAGCACAAGTGGAATTTTCTTCCAATAGCTGAATATTTTTGAGAGGGCAAAAAAACCTGAATATCAGAGATTTGTTCTTCAGAACTACCTAAATGCTTCAGGAGCAGTAGTAACCTCGACTTGCATTGAATCACAAGTCTTTAAGTGCGCCTATTCTTTCTGAAAACGGGATTTCAGTGCTTTTGAAGGACTTCCCTATTAATTTACTTCATTTTAAATGGAACTGATCAAGGTAAGCTTGAATACTGTTTAAAAAGATTACTTTAGCGGCTTCCACATTTAGATTTAAGTTCAGAAAAATACACTTACAGTATTGGCAAGGTCAAACTCTTAATTCAGGTCCCATTAAACTCCATTTAAATTGAATGTAACCTTTATGAAACTGAGACAGATTGAATAAACAAGATCAGAATCGAGCCTAAGCCCTGAAGTTTATATGAACACAGGACATTATTGGCCATTATTTTTCTCCCACGTTGTACCTCTCATCACTGCTCTCAAAATTATTTGGTTTTCCTCAATATTAATAACCCAGTTCTACTTCACCTTGCTATCAGGAGATGCACAACCCTGCTTTTAAGGTTTTGAAAATTAATTTTTATTCTGTATCAGAATAAAAGTAAACTTCTTGCATTTATTTGTAAAGCAGAATAATTCAGAAACCCTTCTGAAACTGGAAGCTGAATTCATCTTTTTCAGTACCTACTGCACAAGGGCCTTGAAAGATCCTCATTTCTTGCTCTAAATTTCACACCATCTTTTTGCTCCTTCCCACAATCACACAACCCCATACCCTTCTTTTCACCTCCACGTTATCTTTTAATTCAGTATCGTTTTATTTTCGTCACACACTTGACCTTCCCAAGCCACTGCTGTTCTCAGCTGCTCTGAGAAACCCGCACGGAATGACATGGAAAAGGGAATGGAAGGAGAGTGTTGGTCCTGTGAGCAGCTCTGCTCCTACCTGGATGGGTTTCTCTTAAGGGCTCTCTCACAGAAAATTCTGTTAGGTTACAAGATCAAAAGATACCTGAGATTTTGTTGTGCGCCAGTTCTCCAGTGCTGTACTGAATTTTCAGTACCCTTCCAGTGCTCAGATGCTGCCATGGAGAAGATGGCAGTCGTACCCGGTGACAATACTTGTGTGTCTGGTACCTCCCCCAAATCTGGTTTGTAAAGTTAAGTACCATGTTCCTGATTGAGGTGCTGAGTTTACATTTAACACAGCACAGCACGTCTGGTCAGCAATGCTTGTTTTTCTAGCTTTCCCAAAAGCCGTGTTTTCATTTTTGCTGTGAAATGGAACTGGACATCTGTTCTGCAGCTGGAGCTGCCCACGAGGGCTCTGGCTGGGTCTGAGCCAGAGCCTGTGTCAGAGCTGGGATGTGGGAAGGAACAAAGTTACCGACTGAGGTCTTGTCCATGCTCCATATTCCTTGTAGATGCCTACACAACAGCTCTGTGCAGCCATGGGCTTTGGCGTCCTTGTGTAGGTCGGTGTGGGCTTTGACGTCCTTGTGTAGGTCAGTATGAGCTCTGGTGTCCTTGTGTAGGTTGGTATGGGCTTTGACGTCCTCACGTAGGTTGGTATGGGCTTTGACATCCTTGTGTAGGTTGGTATGAGCCTTGACATCCTTGTGTATGGGCTTTGACATCCTTGTGGTATGGGCTTTGATGTCCTCATATTGGTCAATATGGGCTTTAACGTCCTTGTGTAGGCAGGTATGAGCTTTGACGTCCTTGTGTAGGTTGGTATGAGCTTTGACGTGCCTGTGTAGGTTGGTATGAGCTTTCACGTCCTTGTGTAGAGTGGTATGAGCTTTGATGTCCTTGTGTAGGTTGGTATGAGCTTTGACATCCCTGGGTAGGTTGGTGTCTGCACAGAGTGCACTCAGCAGGACCTGCTTCATCATGACATACAGATGGGCTTTTCCCGGGGATGCACATCGATATGGAGTCCAGCTCTGCAAAACAGAGCGATTCTATTCATATTAATAGACTAGTTCTGTCTGACCATCCACCTGGCACCAGAGAGCTGGTGTCCCATTAAGGGAAGAACACAGATGATGCTGCATGCTTTAGCATGATCATTTTTACTCGGTAGACTTTAAATTTACTTGTGTTTCTTTTCTGTCTAATTTCCGCAGTTGCTAATCTTGTGAATTTGACATAATTTTGAATTTATTCCATGGTTCCTGTTCCCTCCCAACTCAAATACAATGTATTCCTTTCCTACGTTCTTTCTACTTATTTTATGAGAAATGCTAACAATGTGTATTTTTTATGCTCTGTTATAGTATTCCCGGCTCTTTCTGAACATTTGTTCAATTTAGTTTGCTAATCATGTTAATCAGTGGCCACACAGAGACCTCAAAGAAAATGGCAAAAAGCAGAAAAATGAGAATATGTGCTATGAATGTGCCAGCTGCCGTAATTTGGGAGATACCATTCAATACAAGCACCAGGACATTTCAGTCGAGTTTAAAACTAGACTTTAAACAAAACATCTTTTGCTAAAGTTTTTAATTGCTAATGCATATCTTTAGGATTCGTTGTTGTAGTAGTGTTTGTTATTTCTTGGTTGGCTTGTTCATTTGTTTGGTTTTAATTTCATTTCTAAATAGATGCAGAAGAACTAAGATGCTGTAAGAAATCGGCAAGATTTCCATCCCAGTCTTGAAAATCCACTATTTTATGATTTGTGTTATAAATGGAATGCACCTTGTAGTTCAACCCTCTCTTTTTAAGCATGTTTGCCCTGACACCCACTAACTCCTCACATTTCTCTTCTTCTCACAGAAGGTCTCAACCAGACTCTGAAGCCCCGGGCCTATAAATACCGAGAATTTTTTACAAGCCTATTTCCTTAATTTCTCCCATGCCATAATTGCTTTACTCGTTAAGAGATTGCTGCATTAAATTTATATTTGTGGGTTTTTTTACATCTCATATTTGAAAACCTGAATGTGTAATGTCTCCCTGGGACTCGGCACCATTGTAATGGAAGCTACAAGTGGAGTCTAAGACAGACATGTTTAATTAGTGAGCAAACTTGACATTTTCACTGTTTAGACTAGACAAGGAAAAAGCCAAGAGCAAAGTAACAGTTTGGGGTTACGAATCAACAGTTTGGAGACACGAATCAAAATGAAAATTCTCTATATTTGTAGTGGATAAAAGACCATTACAGTCAGGTTTCAATGCTTAATCACAAACCTAAATACCCTAAACACCGAAGTAGGAGCAAATATCTCATTTTGAGTGATAACCACTCAATTTCTGTGGGTGGAAATGGGAGACCTGCACCTTCGTTGATAAAATGTTTAATTCAGAGTCGGCCTCTATACAAATGCAAAATTAACTTCTCATATCTACTTTCTTCTTTTAATCAAAATTTGTTGCAAATATTCTTCTTTATTTGCTGTGTGATAGCACAAACCTTTACAGCATTATGTAAAGCTGTTAACATGGGGCAGGAAAGGAAGTTTTCAGCTATTTAATTAATTGGATTAATTTCACTTAAGTCAATTGGGACTATGTTTTAGTCAGCTTTGAATCTTTCACCCCCAGCTTCACATACATCGTTTTGGTTATATCCAATACAAGGACTAAGAATCGTGATTTTTAATTATTTTTTAAATTGATTGCTTTTAATAGAAATGTTGATCCCAATCTCAATCAACAGAAAAAGCGTAAAAGGAAAATATTCTTTCTTTTCAGTTTTTAAGAAATTCTTGAAGGCCCTAAATGTACATATCTGGAATTTTTCATTCAGAGTAGAAACAAATCTGATGTTGGCTGTGTTCTCTGTGGCGTGTAAAATAACTAAGTAAAGAAATGAAAGTCCCTACCCCACAGTGATCATCGGTGGAGTCTGCGACATATAGGGAAGGCTTTCTTTGGTGAGGTCTGAAATCAGCCTAAAGCGCTCGCTTGACATTTAGCGACCTGCTGAAATAGAAAATGTAACATGGAAAACCATCACATTCCTAGCAGTGGTTTATTACTTATTCAATAAAGTTGGCATGGTGTGTTATGGCATAGCATAAATCAATGAGATATTGGTGGAATGGTTCACATACAACTATTTTCAAGCTAATACATGTGTGTAGTGGCATTGTTTGATCAAATTTCCAAGAACTGCACTTGTTTGTTAAGGGCTCTTCCACTTTTGGCTTAAGTTCAAGCTATTCATATGTACATCTGTCAATAATCCCTTTGTTCGTCTCAGAAGCTGCTCTATTTAAAGTAGGACAGCCCTTCATTTAAACAGAACCAGCGTTTTGAGCTGTGCTTCCAGGACACGTGTTTGAGTCTGCTCAACCTTACCCGGGTACACGCGTCAGGATTTGAAATCCACTTAGACCAACTCTGTCAACCTCATTTTCTCTTTAATGGGGCAAATCATCCGATCTCAAACACAGCGTAATGGATTCTGGCCTGGACATTATTCACTGGCTGTCAGCAGGGAAGTTGGGAAATAAATGAATAGCAATTCTGTCATTTATTACTAGTGATAATAAAGGAACGTAAGGCTCTGTTATCTTAGCCATGTTTTTCCGTATTTAATATATATTAAGTCTAAGATTTGTCTAAATATTTCTAATTTGTCAAAAAATACACAGCAGACACTGCTTAGAAGCAAAGAAAGCCTTATCTTCTGAATTTCTCTTGATAATTGTGCCTTTTTCTTCCCCTTCTCTGTCAGTCTATGAGGTTCCTAATCCTCATAGTATCTTTCTTTGCTGCACTGGAGTCTTCCACCTTGGAATTAATTTCTCCCACCACAGAATGTTACAGGATCGGATCTATAGGATGTTTGTGAACAACTGTGTGACGTTTGGGCTGGCAGACTGAACGTCTTCATCTGCATCTACTGCCACTAGTTCTCTATCATATCAATATGACTTAGTAGGTCATTAAGGTGGGCGGTCAGGTTTTGGTTTCAGCAGCTGGGGACGTGGTTTTTCTCAGCTGACAATAGAGTTTTCATTCTTTGGAAGTCTGTTATTCTTTGGTGGGTAGAGTGGTTCAGTGGAAAGAAGCAGGAGTGCTTCCATTTCACATACCCTTCTAATTTAGGGTTAGAGGATGAAACAAGAACCTACAGCACCTGGGAGCTGGGGCCCTCAGGATTTAACTAAGGCCAACTTTCTCATCTGTGAAGTTGTGTTTTTCATTACATCTGACATTTTTTGAGGGTGAGTTTTGTTGCAGATTATTAGCCTATGGCACCGGGCTGGGAAGATGAGACTTCACTGAGATACAGAACACATAACAAAAAAAGCGAACAATTGAAATTACAGGGTTATTGGTATCTTGTTGTCAAGGTAGCTTGAGGTTGGTTTTGCACTGAGAGGAATTCAGCTTGCTTTTATGTCTGAGACTATGAAATGAAGTCAGTGCCCAGTGTGCCCCAACACTAATTATAAAACTTTCTAAAAACAAAGAACAAAACCAAAACAGTTCTTTCTGGCTTTCTTTCACTGTTTAACTCCTGTCCTGCATCCCTGGAACCACTGTATTGATTTACACAATTGAGGGCTTTAAATGGGATCAATTATTATATGTGTCTTGCTTCGTCCTGGATTATGTGTATTGATGGAAGGAGCAGAAAAGATCATTTTGCATCAGGGATGTTACTCAGACCACTGAAAAGTCAAGTCCCTGAGAAAAACAAACCAAAACCAAACAAAAATAATAACAAAAATTTAGATAAAATAAACCAGAATGCAATCCAACATGTATATATTCAAGCTCCTGTGTTTAGGAAAGATTACAGGGTGGGAATAGACGGCTGGGTAGCAGTTTGCATCTGAAGGCTGTGAGGTTAACGTGAGCGTTCAGAAGTGTTGCCCGGAGCCCAGCGGGTGTTCTGTGACATGTGGCAGCACATGCGTAACTGGGACTCAGAAAACTCCTTATTTTACCGTGTCTGTAGTTGTAAGACCTCACCTACAGTCCTAGGTCTGGTTTTAGTTCCTGCGTATGAAATAAAAAACTATGGGTCATCAGAGGAATGCTCTTGTCTCAAACCTCTTCAGTTTTCTCTCTGTAAAGCTGGATGGCTCCATTCTCTCAGCCCACTCATAGCTGTGTTTCCTGGATCTCTAATTTGTTTTTATCCTCCAAACTAAATCTTTAAATATGTTTTTTTAAAAAAGATCTATAAGAGGAAGGAAACAGTCTATTTGCTATATCAATGGCAATTGAACAACCAGTATTCGCTTTATAATGCAACAAGGAAAATGAGGATTAGTTACCAGAAAAAACCCTTTTAAAGGTAATGATTGTGATGCATTGGAATAGATTGCCTGAAGAGATTTTGGAATCCCCAGAGCTGGAAGTTTTTAAAAAGACAGTCTAGACAAACATCTTGGGGAATGGCCTATTAGAGAGCAGTGTAGGGGAAAGGGACCTGGGGGTCCTGGGGACAGCAGGGTGACCATGAGCCAGCACTGGGCCCTTGTGGCCAGGAAGCCAATGGTACCTGGGGTGGGTTAGAAGGGGGTGGTCAGTAGGTCAGAGAGGTTCTCCTGCCCCTCTGCTCTGCCCTGGGGAGACCACACCTGGAATATTGTGTCCAGCTGTGGCCCCTCAGTTCCAGCAGGACAGGGAACTGCTGGAGAGAGTCCAGCGCAGCCACCAAGATGCTGGAGGGAGTGGAGCATCTCCCATGTGAGGAAAGGCTGAGGGAGCTGGGGCTCTGGAGCTGGACAAGAGGAGACTGAGGGGGGACTCATTCCTGGGGATCAATATGGAAAGGGGGAGTGCCAGGAGGATGGAGCCAGGCTCTTCTGGTGACAACCAGTGACAGGACAAGGGGCAATGGGTGCAAACTGGAACACAGGAGGTTCCACTGAAAGATGAGAAGCAACTTGTTTGGGGCGATGGTGGCAGAGCCTGGCCCAGGCTGCCCAGGGAGGTTGTGGAGTCTCCTTCTGTGCAGACATTCCAACCCGCCTGGACACCTTCCTGTGTAACCTCATCTGGGTGTTCCTGCTCCATGGGGGGATTGCACTGGATGAGCTTTCCAGGGCCCTTCAACCCCTGACATTCTGGGATTCTGGAATCTGTCAAGACCGATATGTTTGATCTTGGCTTGGGACAGGGGCTGGATGAAATGACCTCCTGAGGTGCCTCCTAGTCCTGTTATGAATCTATAATGTTCGAGCTCCCAGGGCAGAAAAGAGCTGCCCAAGCACAGAGAATCTGCTACAAATGACCTTTGATATTTTCATTGACCAAAGTGTGGAAGTGGTCTGGTGTGTAGGCAGTAATGATGAGATAAAATTATCCAAACTAGCATTAATCTGTAGTTTCTTCAATGAGAACCCTATATAAATGCATTTCTAGGTCGTCTCTGTATGCACTGTGATTTAAGGCTTCTTGTAGGAAGTAAAACAGAGATTCTGTGTTTGCAGAATAAGGGTCTTAATTTAAAAAGTAAATAACATCTTTGTTATCCCGTTACCACAGAATTGCTCCTGCTCTCTCCAAGACAAGCTTGCAGAGAGAGCATACAGATAAATGTGACTCAGTCTGGAAAATGGTTTTCTGCAGAAAACTCTATTACTTGCTTGGGGAAGGATTGTTGTCCTTACTTCATGTCTATAGAGACAGCCAGAATTTGACTTTCAAAAGAGTTTGTTTATAAGGGTCTGCTCACTAAAGAAGCTCATTTCTTTCTGGAGTTCTCTAAAGCCATGGGTTTCAGCCTTTGACACTTTGAAGACCCTTAAAAATTCTTTGGAAGACGTTGACTCTAGGACAGTGACTGTAAGGTGATTAGCCTAAAGTCTGGTATTAAGGGAACTGCAACAGTAGTGGAAAAACAAACAAATGAACCAACCCAGCCTGAGCTCACAGGTGTCTGCATCACACATCTAAGACCAGCTCCTGAAGAGCTGGATCATATGTGGAGGGGAAATTGTCTGTAACTGGCCATAGGAAAAGAGCAAGATCTTCAGACAACAACCTCAAAGGTCCTATTCTATTTACCTTGCAGATGAGTCTTCTATGGGGAATACCATTGAAATGTAAGGGCAAATAATGAAAATAAAGAGGTTTTGTACAATCACAAGATATTTCTGATTGGAAGAACCCCCTGGTGGTCTCTAGTCCAGCCTCCTGCCCAAAGCAAGGTCGGCCATGGTGAAATCAGACCAGGTTTCTCAGGCCTTTAACCAGAAAGGTCTTAAAAACCTCCAAGGGCATAACATTGCACAACCTCTCTGGGCAACCTCTTCCACTGCTTCATCTCCTCTTGGGTTTGTGGGTCTTTACCTCCTTTAGACCCTTTCGAGGATGAAGGGAGATCTTTTTCTTAGTAATGACAGTGTCTATGCAACACCAAGAAGTTCTCAATATACTTTGGAAACATTAATCTTTGTTAACAAAAGTTGTGACTGGTCTTTCAACTGTCTTACGCTCGTCTGTAAAAAGAAATGATAATGCTTACTTGGCTTTGAGTGTTAGAGAACTTTTGGTACAAACTGTATTTGTGTTCATTAAGCTGTTTCTCCTGCAAACAAGGGTATTTTGCTTCTGCATAAATAAACAAAAAAATCCTCTCCTTTTTTACATTTGAAATATTCAAAACTGACGAAGTGTTAACTCAAGGACTAATTTAATAAGAAAATGCAACTACCATTATCTTTTACTGAATTAAAGGACGTTGAGACTATCAAAAAGATTAATCTACTATGTTGAAAAAAGCCTTATACATTCATCCAATTGAAAAAAATTGTGCTATTGATTTCATTGCTTTCAAATGAGTTGGTTCTGGAAATACAATTAGGTAGCGGGACACAGGAAAAAAATAGTTGATTTTGTATCATCAAAATGGAAAAACAACAAAGAGTTGAGTACACTCCCCATACATGTGAAAAGCTTTTCCTAAACAACTAAACTAATTCATCTCTACAAGAAAGCAACAGAGATAAATAGTTCCTCTGTCTTCAAAAAGGACAACTTTGCAATAACTAATATTCTTGAAAGAAAATTTATTATAATTCTTTTTCAAAGAGTATAATATAATTTTGGAGAATATTCCTTTTTCTGAGTCATTTACATAAAATATTAATTTCAAGCAAATTAATAAGGGTATCTCTCTTAAATACTGATCCAGTGTTATCAGTCAGTAGTTCAAATGAAGACGCTGTGAATAAACACACGCAAGTGCTGCAGAGCAGGAAAACAGTTGTTTAGGTCAGAGAGGTTCTCCTGCCCCTCTGCTCTGCCCTGGGGAGACCGCATCTGGAATATTGTGTCCAGCTGTGGCCCCTCAGTTCCAGCAGGACAGGGAACTGCTGCAGAGAGTCCAGCGCAGCCACCAAGATGCTGGAGGGAGTGGAGCATCTCCCGTGTGAGGAAAGGCTGAGGGAGCTGGGGCTCTGGAGCTGGACAAGAGGACACTGAGGGGGGACTCATTCCTGGGGATCAAGATGGAAAGGGGGAGTGTTAGGAGGATGGAGCCAGGCTCTTCTGGTGACAACCAGGGACAGGACAAGGGGCAATGGGTGCAAACTGGAACACAGGAGGTTCCACTGAAATATGGGAAGAATCTTCCCCTTGTGTTATAGAAATTTTCAAGTTTGGAAGAGTTATTGTAATTCATGATAAATCGCTGGACTGAACTTGTGTCTCCCTATAATGAATAGCGGGAGAAATGTCGTGTTTGCTGCCAGCGCAGCGCTGGCTCTGTGCTCGCTGCTGCACAAATGGTAAAGGACGTTTGACCTTATTTATTCCTTGGCAAGAGTCTGAAGCAAAACTGTAAGCCCCCTTGGGACACTCAACAGGGTTTTTCCATCACATAAAGCATGTTCTGAAAGTAGCAAAATGTTTTCTTGCCAGCTGAAACAGCTGTAATATGCTGCTCTCAATTTGTTGTGCCCTAATTCTTCTGCTTAAACCGTGTAAAACTTGATAGCCATCTAACCTACCTCTTTAAAAATTGTTTAGAATATGACTTAATATGTTCATTTTCTCTGTCCTGGTGCTGCAGTTTGTATCCTCCTCTGGAATATATATGAGCTTTTAAATTATTGATGATAGGCAATGTTACTGAGAAGAATATGAATCAAAATGGCAGACTTTGATAAATAAAATTACAGGATTTTTTTGCTCATTTTGCCACTGAGGAGAGAGAGAGAGAGGTTAAATGATTTTTCCTTAGGAGAACCCTATCAGAATAGGTAGTACATAGTATCAACTAGACTGTGGCTTTACATCTGTGATTAACTTTATTGCAATAAACGGAGGCATTTGCCAGCGTATTCAGTGCTGTTAAAAATTAAATCTTCTTTGATTTGGGCTCTAGTGATAACTTGAACAATAATATGTAGTAGAAAGGACAACCTGCAAGAATCCTCTCGATTTACACTTTCATTTCTCTCTGTTATTTTTCTCTGTGTCCTCAGGCTGTGTCAGGGTGACCAGTCTGGAGCATCTCCCATCCCACAAACAGACACATCCATGGGGAATTACTCTTACATCTTGCAGTTCTTTCACAATTATAGTTTTTAACCCGTATGTAAATAAGCTTGGAGATACACAAAAATGCGTGCCTGTCCTTTTTTTCCCCTCCCTCTGCTTCTCCAACAATCTAGAACCAGGAAGACTTACGTGTAGAATACAATAGGATAAAGGAGTATCAAATAGAATAGTATCAATGAGTATCAATCAGCATTAGGGTTCTGCAGCTGAATGAGGCTGCTGATCAGGATGCTAAAGTCAATAGCTGATCTCACAATTAACAGAAAGAGAAGGTCAAGGAGACTTTATTTCTTCTCTTTGCCTGGAGCTGTTGCTCCAGTCACGCAGGACAGACCAACGGACGCTCCAGCCCCCCGCACTGGGGATCTCTGTTCATCTGACAAGACTGGCGTACGTAGGGTTGGGGTTTCCTCCCCTGTGACATCTCCAGCAGCGTAAGACCCAAGAGAGCAGCTCCCCGAGCTCAGACAGCTTTGGCAATCAAGGCGTGTGGTCTGATGGACGCACGCATTCAGGTCTGTTGATCAGTGACACAATAACGAGGAGAAAAGCCATTAAGTTACTTTGTTGTCAAAGCCATAGAGGGCTTTGTTTTTATTTCTTACAGACACAGCTTATTTAAAAAAAAAAAAAACAACAAAACACATTTATGCTCTTGAGTTGCTCCAAGAAAAAGAGTTTTGAAAGCTTTTAAAATGCCAGCAACCTGAGGAAAAAGTCCGCTCCTGACAGCACTTTGTATTTGCTGCTACTCGCATTGAAGAACACGGGGACACTCGTTAGCTGGGGTAGGTATTTGGTCATTTGCCATAAATTCGGATACGTTGTTTGCTAAGTTAACCTAGAGCTGCTCAGACCCGGAGTCCCCATTAGTGGACACTGAGATGCACATCTGGGGCCATTATTCTTTGTTACAGAGAAGAGCTGTGCAATTATTGTTTTACAGATCATGGGTGGTTTTCCTTTTTAAAAAAACTGATTATCTCTCTAGCATGTAGATACATTGTAATCTCTATATATACTGCTATATCTTTCTGCTTCCTGGTAAAAATCCCATTAAGGGTTTAAGTTGCGCAATGATGCTTTTCTTATTATTTCCAGGCAAAACCTGGGAAATGAGAGATAGGAACAAAATGAGGGACATTTTATGTGCTTTTTAATATACTTTATTGTTTATCTGCTTTTTTTTTGCCACAATAGATGAGAGCAACCAAAATGCTGTTTTCTCTTTATTAAACTTGAAGCCTTTACTTTACACAGTGTGTGCAACATGAAATGTTTATTTTGGAACTACTATGTAGTATAGTAGCACTTCATATTAATAGTTCACCTGCTGTATCTTAGCGCTGCATAGGTGTGACAATATATTTAACTGTCCAAATGTTCACAATTTGGGATTTCTGTAATGTAATCATACTTTCTGTAATGAACTAAAAGGAGAAGTTCAGTTCTTCTTGTAACTTCAGGTGAATTCAAAAAAGATTGCCATGTTCTAAGGTTTGCAGCAAGCAAAGCGATGAAACTTGATATTGAAATATTCCTGGGAGAAGACTATTTTTTCTTTGCTTAGTTTGAAAGAAGAAATATTGAAGGAATGTTTTTGTATTTTGCAGTTGTCAAGGTTTAAGGCAAGGCGGCAATAAACCGTGGCAGACGCTCCCTGTTATCCCGTCATTTCCCGCCACCCCTTCCTTTAGATTGGAAAGATAAGGGGAAAGGAAGAGAGACTTAGACTTCAGGTTGCAGAGTTTTAAAGGGTTTTACTAATGCTCCTAATAAATAGAGAATATATATACAAAACATACCAAGCCGGTCTCAGGCGCTGGGTGCGGAGCTGCGTCACTGCGCAGCAGAGCTGGGGCTGCGGGGCTGGCGGCTCCAGCAGCTGCAGCTCCGGCCCCGGGAGTCCCGGGCGGGACTGCCCAGCAAAGCGGAGCCTGGCTGCAGGATGCGGGGCCTGAGGGCTGGGGATCACAGACAGACAGACAGACGGGGCCTCTGGATGCCGGCCGTGGGCCGAGAGAGCGTGACCCTGTGATCGCCCTCTTACATAGGGGTATGGCGATTATGGGATGGAATACTTCCGCTGGTCAGTTCTAGTCACCTGTTCATCCACCCTCCTCAAACGCCCCCTCACAACGGAACGGGGGAAAACTTATCAGTCTTTCTTGGCTACCATAGTCATAGATCTAAACACGAGCTTCTTCAGCATTCCCTTGGTCTCTTATCAGCACCGAGTGCAGCATCTGAGGAAAAATATGCAGCTAAAACTCAGGAAAGTACAGCCAGCTAAAGAACTGAGCTGAAAGAGAAATCACTAAAAGAGAACCGGTCTTGTTTTTAACAAAACCAGGACAGTAGTGACTGCGAGAAAATATCCAGATAAAATGAGAGTTCTACCTTTTCTTCTTTGGTCATTTATTTGCTAGTTTATTTTGTTTTTAAGAAGGAAATTCAATGCCACTGTAAACCCAGGTGCCTTGACAGGAGATGGAGGTTTGAGAGCATTACGAGTACAAAAGAATAGCGGTTGTTTCTCTTCCAGGGCTTTGCTAAGTGTATCATGTCCTGTGTGTGGCATTCTCAGATGGCCGTTCTGTAGGGAAAATTACATATTTTATGTAAATATACACACACATATATATATATATATATATATATATATATATATATATATATCTCTATACAAGATTTCTACTCGTGACTCCTGTCATTTGCAAGGAGCTCGCCCTGACCACCTCCATGGGCATCTTCCCCACTACACTTGGGGGATCACAGAAGTGCCTGACAATATGGATTTGGGGCTCCTTTTCTTTCAGGCAAAGAGAACATACCCATCAAAATTAACTTGAAACATCCCTATTTGTATTACAATAAATAGAATAAACCAAGACAATGTGGAAGCTTTTGGTGAACGTAGCAAATTGAAATAGGTGCCTATTTACTTCAGCACCGGTGGAGACTTCTAAGTAATAAATAAGATTAGGTAAGGGAACGACTCAAGATGTGAGAGAAACAGGTGTCGATTTTTCTCATCATTAATCATAGCCCATTGTTTTATTGATGACATAAGAAATTAGTGACATGAG
The DNA here is from genome assembly GCF_036013475.1 of Columba livia. Taxonomy (NCBI): domain Eukaryota; kingdom Metazoa; phylum Chordata; class Aves; order Columbiformes; family Columbidae; genus Columba; species Columba livia. Next base: position 1,158,368 of record NC_088614.1, read on the forward strand.
GAGTGTAAGTTCTGGACACCTAAGAGGTTGTAGACTTATTGGATTCGGAGTATAGTCTCTTAAATTGGTTTATTTGCTATCACAAAGAATGTGAAATAAATAGCAATGTTCTTCGCCTTTTTACTCCAGAACAGGTAATTGAAAAATCTTTAAATATGTAATAAGTTTGTGCGGCAGGTCTGAAATAATGTACACGCATGAATGTCCCAGCACAGGTATGAAACCATGGCAATGGTGAGCGCACAGCTTGCGCTACCTGGGAGTCCAGAAATGGGAAAATGTACTTATTGAATCAAAAGATTCCACTGTTAGTGTGAGCTGCACAGAGGAATCAACCCCTGAAAAAGGAATATTTTACTCTTATGTAGTGCTGTTTTCCTTTGTCCCCTAAAATAAACTTTGGTTTATTGTAATTACATTTTCCATTGAAAATATGTTAAAGAGTTTAAAGCTCTGTGCAGCTTCCATCTCCAGCAGATCATACAACATGGTAAATATGTTTGAACTAAACACAAAACATAGAATGAGGCCAAGTTCTAATACTTATTGTAATCCATAAGTCATATGCACACACATACTAAATATAGATGTCCAACATGACTTTAATCTTAGACTGCTCCACATTAAATATGCATCTGAATTCCTGAGGGGATATTGTAGTCTTTTGAACAGTACCTGAGCTCTCCACCATGTAGTTTTCTGACCACCTATGATCTTATTGAACCATTTTCTAGTTAGTAGCCTCAGTGCTGGCCCTGATGTCCCTGTGCGTTGCTCAAGGCAAGACGCTCAATTCAAGAACTCCACCTTATCCCGACTCCTTGGGGAGGTTTGCAGAAAGGATTCACATGAGAAACGAAGGTGCTACTGACAGACTATAGACCTGCTTTATGAAAAGAATCCTAGTGCAAATAGAAATCAACTTTTCTATTTTAAAATGCTTCATAGATTTCAAGATATTCTTTTCCCAGCTCATCATTCACGTAACAAAACTCACAGGATTAAGCAATCTTGTCGATGATCATTCACTGTGGTAACTAATTTTTCTCTGTGTTCTATATAGACGTGTGGATATGCTCTAAGAAACAAATTCAAGATATAGCAGTTCGGCATCTGAGTTGTAAACATTCGGTGTTTCCTTTGGCTCCTGGAACAATAATGACTGCGTGTCCACAAATCACACAAGAGAGGCACAACTGTAAAGAACCGCGGATGATGAAAAACCAGAATTGCCCTTTTGCAATTCAGCCTGTGTCCCATTTTCTCTTTTTATTTGACCTTGCTTGAATAATTAATGTGGGACTGGCAAGCAGATAACTAAGGAAACAAATTCAACACGATGCGATTATGGAAAAATTGTTATTAAAACATAATATGTTTTCTATACAAAACATGGATTAATTGGCAATGTTGCACTAACCTCAACTAATTGGTCACGATGATTGGTTTGTGGACATCGCCTCCTCCTGGTTTTTGTTGGGGGGATTTTTCATTTTTTAATCAAACAATATGAAATTTCTGCAGTTGGCTGGGAAATGGTCGATGCTTTGTTCTTGCAGTTTCAAAGTAGCACGGAGATTAGTAAATGGATATTATCCTGTCATCTTCAGCCGATCTAATGGAGTCTGGTTGGCCGGAGGAGCAGCAGGTTTGGATTCTCGTACCCAAGGAGCGCAATCATGGAGCCCCACGGCACACAGACACCGCTGGAGGAAAGCACAGAGGTGATTGGGATGAGAGCTGAAGCTATAAAAAGGCTGAGTGAAATACGACATCGCTAGAACACATAGCAAAACTTGGTGTGATCTCCGTGCTGCTGGAATTGCATTCTAATTCAGCAGAAGTTTCTAGAAGGAGAGGAAAGGTCAGATACACAAAGCTGCACGGAGCATGAATATGTTTTAATCAAAGCTCGCTTTTATCGACCCAGTATTTCCTACATTTTAACATGGACATAACTCTTGTCCTTGTACTCACAAAATCTCATTTGAAATAAGATTTAGAAAATGTTGATGCCTTTCTGTGGCTTTGTAAGACAACTTTGAAATATTTCTAAACAAATGCCTGAAGTTGGAGGGAAAATTGTTACTTTAATTGCAGCACTCCTGATCTTCTGACATTAAATGGAGGTAACTAAAACACCCTTAAAGATACATTGCCACAAGTCATTTTACCTGTGGGTCCTTGTAGCACACAGCCTGAGATTCAATACTGAAGGAACAGGTACCTACCGGCTTAATTCCATCTAACATTTATTTTTTCAGAAGCAAATCTCTGTGATAATGTCTGTTTTAAGAGTTCACTAAGATGAACCTGATGCTATTCAGAAGGGTACGGTTGGCTTAGTGTCATTCCAATTCCAATCAAAGGGAGAAAAACAGAAAATAAAAGCTTTTCTCTTGCTTTACAGCTGGTAAATCCTTATGGAATAATAGAATATGCTGCAGTGTTTTTAAAATGTTAAACTTTGGGTGGTTTTTTTTTGTATCTACAAATACTTAACAAAATTTACATCACCTTTAAATCAGTCATTTGGGAGTAGAATGCCATGGTGAGAGGCACCATTCAAAGTCCATGTATCTTTAATGCACTAATTCAGCTGTATCTGCACACAGAGGTTACCTTGGTTCCCTTGGGATTTGTTGTTGCATTTTGTAGTGTTGCTGCAACAAATGTTAAGCTACAGTCCAAGCTCTTCAGAGCACACAGGACTTTAACTTGTGTGTTCTTGCCATTTATTTGCACTGAATACTCCTGATCATAAACCCAAATACTCCCATCAGGCGTACAGTTATAAGTGAGGCTAAAATGATTCTTGCAAATGATTGCAAGAGCATGTCAGTGACTTACTGGCCCTTGGAAAGTCAAATTGTTCCTGAGCTGGAATCCAACAAAGCTGAAGGAATCAAAATGTTCACAGTGAGACCTACAAATCCCCGTTTCATTTTCATGACTGATATGAAGATTTGTTTGACCCTTACTGAAGTTATTTCCTGAGAGTATTTTATACTGCAGAACACTCAGTGGGTCTCATCTGCTCCAGGGTACAGAGCATTGGGAAAAGAACCGGTTTTGGTAAGGCTTAGACTGGTGGTTTGTGGTTGCATCTTCTTTGCCAGAAGGAACAGCAGCCAGGGGAGTTATCCTTTGCCATAGGTGCTTATGCTGCCAGGTTCGCTCCTGTCTGGTCGCGATTTGGGTTAATGTAAAGGTGAGGAGAAAATATGTCAGCAAACTTGCCCATGTCTTTCTGAAAAGTATAGAATTCTTTTAAATTATGCCTCAGCAGGTGACTTCTAACTTGCTTGCGATTTGCTCACCAAAGCCCTGCCAAGGTCAGCCTGGGATCTTACTGTAGGAGCCGTTCTCTTTTGTATGTGGAAGAAGAGGCACTTCTTTGCACTTTTCTTGCTTATTTTCTGATCATTACCACCCCCCAAAAAAGGTAACATTATGGATTTGTAAAAATCCCTCTTCCACTAAAGTGGAGAAAGTAGTGAAGGTAGTGAGAATGAAGAAGGGAGCACTCGCCAGGTTCAAAAGAAAGAAAATACACAAATGAGCCACTTCTTTCTAAACTCACAACAACTCAAGCAACACAGGAGATACTGAATATTCCTCTGTCTTTACCTTCTTTTTGTTCTTTCTTTCTCCTGAAGTCAGTGTAACACACAACTGATGACTACTGGCAATTCTTGTTCCACACGCCAGTTTCCAAATAATGCTCCAATCTAGCTCTCAGAACTTTGATTTTTCCAGAATGAAATATTGGTGCTGTTTTGTACCTACAAAATAGCAAAACATGCCAGAATTTTAAAGCATTTAATCAGTTGGAACAGAGTAACAATAAGCTCTATTTGCTGAAATTTTCTTAGAAACAAACGCTAGTGGCACAAAGTCATTTCCAACCTCTCATTCCATCTAACCTAATCTCCACTTTTATTTGATCAGTATTGCCATGGTATCTGAGAAACAATCAAAAATCAAAAATAAGAATACTCCAACATCTGCCCCGCTCCTGACCTTCCCGGCGTTTATGTTGCTTAATTAAATTTCTGAAGGGTTTTCTGGGAGGAGTGACAAGAGCCACACTGAGAAGCCAGGCAAGGTGTCGAGCAAATCTTGCACTTGGTTCTGAGCTTAAGTGTTGTTCTCACCTCCAAAAAGCTCCTACAAAGTTTGATTTTTCCAACAAATAAGAGATGTGTCTCTTAGATCCTCACTTCTGAAGACACAAGGTTTTATTGCTACAGCTGTACTCCGGTTTATTGAGCTGAAGTGCGTAAAGAAATGCAGCATTTCCCTCCCTCGCTGTTGTTACCTGAATATTTAGTGCAGAGCTGCTGTGTGACTCTCTCCTTGAATTCCTAAATTGTGCTGTTCCTTCTTTATTAACACTTACTTACTTCAAACTGTAAGGGCTATTATGAAAGACTGCAAATAGTAAGGGCTCTCTACAGAAGACGATAAAATCTTTGTTCTTCACATAAGCTGATATATAAACACTACTGCAAAAATCCTCTTCAGGCTCTGTGACATTCTAGTACTTGATGTTACTTGAACATGGACTGGAAGTAGGTCAGGCTTTTGTAATCTCATTTCTTCAGATTTGGTTTGATCACCACAGAATTTCACACGAGACGCTCTGCCAGAGCAAGGCAAGTTTTAACGAAGAGACGTAACACAGAGGATTTGGGCTTTGCAGGTTGGTTTTACATAAAACGCTTTGTGTGCAGGGACTTTAGGACTAAACAAGTTGAACTTGCTTGTTTTTGCTGAAGTTGCCAGTATTGGTAAGGTATTTGGATAAATTATTTGAAGGGGACATTGTTTGGGGCCTCTTACTCAGACAGATAGGAGGTGCTAATGTCTGATGGTTCTGTCCACACTCTTGAGCTTCAGCACTTGTATTACACTTCTCCTCTCAAAATACCTCAGTTTTGGTTACACTAGCCATGCTAAGCTACCATCGCAGGTCTTGTTGGTTGAAGGCAGCTCTACTGGAAAGTGGATAGTTGGCTAACCTTAAGAAAGTGATGTCAGTTCTGAGCAGACAGGATAGACTTGGTTTTTGTTAGGATTAGCACAGGTTCAACAGCAGGGCCAAATAAAGCTGCATGAATTACTATCTCTACTGAGATGCAGAGGAAAGATTTACTGGGTGATATATTGACATAAATTGCCTTTTGTTCCGTTACCAGTGTGGACCATCCTGACCTATGGACTCTACATCTGGATGTACAGAACAAATTCATGTAGTATCTTAAAAAATAGTAAAGCTTCCAGCCATCTTGCAGAAGACTGACACAATGGTTGTGTGCTGTCGCCAAAGAAGAAAGCCAGAAGGTGAAAATCCAAAAGGAAGAAATGTGGAGGGCTTTGAGTTGGTCTCTTCTCTTTGCTAATCAAAGATGACATCAGCAGGATTTTAGAGCAATTTATTTGGTGCTGGTGACGTTCCACTGTGCAGTACCTGGATGGGAAGGCTTTCATTTCATGCTCCTCCATACTTGCAGCAGTGTTATGAGACTATGATCTGTTAAGGCTAAACTCTGTTTTATTGCTTTCCTTTCACAATCAAATTATTTTATGTAGTAATTAAGGTCTTTTGCAAAAATCATAAACATTAGCAAAATGCTAATTTAAAAAGCAGTTACTAAATAAACGCCTATCATGCAGTGCACATGTTCCACTGTGCACTTTGCTTATGTTGATATCGCTGTTTCCATCTTTGTTTCAGCTGAGTAAGAGAAGTCTACCCAAAAACTTGCTTTCCAATCAGGTGGATGGTCAAGGATATTTAAATAACAAAAGGGGGCACATAAATCACAACATTAGACACATAAATTGCAAACTTTGCCAAAGCAATCCACCTACAGTCCCTCGTAATTTTACTGTGTGAATTTCCATATCATTGCACATATAAAACACTACAGAGCTCACTAGCTATTCACATGCAAAGAAAACTCATTTTCGTGTACAACCACTGGTGCATTTCTAGGGAATGTACTGCTTCTAAAACTGTTACAAATGTGGCCCTTGAAGAAATCATTTCAGACTTTAGGGTTTATGTTTTTAAAGCTAATTAGGGGATTTTGGTGCCAAATTCTCATTTAGATCCATTTACTTATTTTGAAAAAGCTCATCTTCAGCAAGTATTGATTTTAAGATCTGAAATAAATAATGACAGCAAAACAACTACTAAATTTTCATGAAAGCAATGCCTGCTAACTTATGTTTTCTATAGAACTAGATCAGGATTGCTGTGACAAATCACTGGTATTCGACTTGCTACAGCTGGAAATAATCTTATCTATCAGATCTCTATATGACCAAAATTATCATATTTTATTGCTTATTTTCCAGTGTAGGTTAGCACTCTGAGATAGACATTGCTGACATTAAAGCTAATATCAAGATTGGGGTAATATTATTTCAAAGATCCCTATGAAATGATAACAGTGTGCGGCCTTGCTGACCCCTGTGATAAATAAGACTCCTGAGCGTCTCTTTTAATGTCCTGTATTGGAAGGTAGAATCTCAAGTTAAATAGGGTAAAATTATTAATAAATTCCTTCAGAAATGTTAAAAGCAACAGAATCAAAGTAAATTTTAGAATCAGTTGGGTTTTGCTATTGGAATAAAGGTCTGCATAATAATGTGCCGGCTTAGGGAAAACCTGTCTGCGTGGCCTTTGTTGGCCAGGCCGCCAGTTCTCCACTGTGCTTATTTTGATTCCACACTAAAAAAATATAAAGAAAAAGGTCCCAATTCTAATGTAACTCCTTACAATAAATTCTTTTAATCCCTAAAATGATTGATGGTTTTTTAGGGGAGTTATACATTGCTAATACAGATCTCGATGTTTATTGAAGATACTTCTTTTTAGTTACTCCTTGATGTCTAAAAGCATGCGGGTTTTATTAAATGTAAAATACTGAAAGGAGCACAGAATCCATATTACATGGCATGTCCTGCTGTGGTCTTGCTTTAGCAAAGAAATGTAGCGAAAACGTGCTGATAATATCCTTTGTCTTCATTATAAGAATCTGTGTAACTACATTCTTTCTGATGTAAGGCCATTTACCTTGACTCCCAACTACATTTAATCTCATTACATTCACTGTCATTATAGCAACATCTTTATTCCACTTGAAAGACTTAAAGCTCTGGAGGATGATATTACAGTGAGGGCAGAATATGCTTTATTGAGTAGGGTCCTGTGTAAATTCCAGATCTGATCACGCCATCCATTTTTATGAGCCTGCTCACACGATTCTGGGTTAATGCAGCAATTGTGATTCTTCCAGTTAAAATGGGGATGGGAAATCAGACCATGAATAAGCACCTTAAATATTTTGATATTGAAAGGACCACAAAACACATATGAAAAGATCTTAATATAGATCTTGACTTAAAAAATAACTTCTGTACTTTTCTTGCAAAAGATGCTACAAAACGAAAACGTGGATAAATACAAATACTAATGTTAGAAATAAGAGTAAATTAACTCCAAGACAGGAAATGACATCACTGCAACTTACCCTCAGTGTAGAACTCAGTATTTCAAGGATAATATTTTTTCTTGTACTTTTAATAACAAAAACTACAGTTCTGAATTGAATAAGCTTTACTCCTGGGAAAATAATTAAATGGAGTTTAGGCTGCTTGTCAAGGGATCAGCATTGGAGTGGAAATGTCAGCCAAAATGCTTCAGCAAACTGGAAAGCCAGAGAGGCAGAGTTGGGGTTTTGAATCACGACCAGCCCGTGGGGCTGCCGGGGTGTCCCTGGGGGTCCCTGGAGGTGGTAGAACACAAGGAGCTCTGCCCAGCTCTCCTAGGCCTATAGAATATATTTGTGAAAACACGTCTTAGTGCTGGATTACCTCTTTCACCCCCTGCATTCTCGTAGGTGGTTGTGTAGAATAACGAGTGCAAGGCGTGTGCAAAATTTCTTCGGGATCGGATAAACTGTGTTCTTCATGTCTTGCTCTAGACAGTGAAATAAACAGCTATGTGAAATTAATGCGTATTAAGATCTTGGTGGAAAAATAGTAAAAATGTCTTGGTGCACGTCTGAATAAAGTATTGTTGAAGCACTCAGCATGACCATGCTGATAAATAGAGTTATCCAACAACTGAAGGGCAAGTTATTGGTTCTTGCCTTTGGTCAGTGATAACGTTGTATGATCTTGTCATTTATTATGGTGGATTTTATTAGGTGTGTTATTATAGCCTGCCCATGAAATTTTATGTACTAGTAGAAAATAAAATTATAGTTTATCAGATTATTTCTCTGCCTCTAACTATGCTAGGTGAGTGAAAATAGCTTTGCAAGCTATAGAACTTCTTAATGAATACAGACCTAAAGGGTGATAATGTTAAAGATGACTCTCTCTGCTCTTGAGCCTCTTTTAGCAGCATCCAGTGCTGGTCCTGGACTGACCCAAGGGTAGCAGCAAAACCCGTGAGTTACATTGAGGTGGCTGCTAAAGTTTTCATTTTGCTGTGAGAAAGGCTAAAAATGTAAAGACTGGGTACGGATTAGGCCAATATATGCAGAATTATTATTTATTTTTAAGGGGCAAGCTTTCTGCTATATTAAGTAAATACCCATGTTGCTAATTGGTTCAGCTGGTTTAGGTAAATGGTGTTTTTTGAAGATGACTTAAAGCGCAAGATCAGTCGTATGAATAGAAATAATTGCCTATCTAGCCATTTCAGTAACTTCTGCTGTTCTCTGCCTTTTATCTCACCTCACAAAGCAACTTCATCAGGCCATAATAAGCGTTACTCACACGGGACATGTAAGTCTGGCTTTAAAGGGGCATATAAATGATGAAAGGAGACACAAGGCAGGCAGGAAATAGAACTGAGTGAGGTTATAGATTCTTGCAGATTTTTCTTCCCAGCTGTTACCCAGTGAAAAGATTTCCCCTTCCATCGTGCCGCAGAACCACAGCGCTGTGCTCCGTGTTCCCGGCTGATCCACGGCGCGGTATCTTCATCATCTTTATTGAACTGGGGAGGCGGGAGATCGGGCTGACACGGGGCTTCCTCACAAAAAGATTCATTGGTTTTTCTGCCGAACAGAGTTCTCATTACTGAGGAACACGATCTAATTTCCACTCGTACAATGGATGGGTCCCGCAGTTCACAAAAATATATGGAGGGGAAAGGCGGCGTACAAACCCATTGCTCTGTCTTTGGTTTCTCAGAGTTTATCCCCAAGTGAGTTCAACAAAATGCCGTTTGTGTTTCCTTTTCATATGTAATTCCATCCAGGCATGTCTAGAAGTGACGTTTGTCCCGGGTTGTGTGGTCACCGGTCTGTACAGTCTGTGCTCCTGGGGCATCTCCTCAGAATGATGGGTCTTTTCTCAATCACTCTTTACAGTAGTCTTTCTGTGCATTAGTATTACATTTCGTATTTGCTAGTTATTTCAGTATTTCTTTGCTCTGTAATTCAGCTAATGACTTCGTTGCTTCTCTCCTTTCTGATCAACCAGGAAAACAATTTCTTGTATTCCCACTCAAGTATGTTCTACTTTTGTGTAAAAGTTAAGAGATTTGATCCCTTGTCTTTCTCTTCTGTATTAGAATCAATCAGGTCTAGTTTAAGATGGACAGATACCAAGTAATCCCTGTTTAGAAAGTTTCGTGCTGCTCTCATCACTCCACTATCAAACAGTAGCAGGTTGGCTGGTTTTGCCACTACTTCTCCATCACGCTGCAAATACTCCAGTAAATTCTGTTGGGTTTGTAGTTCTAAGACTGGTATGGCTAAAAACAAATGGTTGATAGAATTTATTCTTTTGGGAAGAAAAAAATCTGAAAAAGGCAGGTGTACAGAATCCTAGCAACAGTTAAATCTACAGAAAAAGCTTGACCTAACCTTATTTTTTATTGGACTGCATCTAAATTTGATTATGTAGAAGCTGAAAAGAGAGAGGTACTAGGTAGACATGCTTTGACCTATCCTGACTCTTTTCAAGGATTCCTAAATTCACAATTTGGAAGGAGTATTCTTCTTTGAGAAAAAATGAGGTAGCTAAAACATTCTTCAGAGAAAATGTTTGTAGAATTGGAGTCCGAATTACTGGCTGACACACCATTTTCTCACTCCTCCTCCCAATTGCATTTTAATTCAAAAATCTGAGATATTTTTACAAAACTAATCATTTATTTTGATCCTGTGAATACATTCTCCTTGAATAAAGGCAAAATCAATAGGAGAAAACAATTGATGAGGGGAAGAAAAACCATTTTCCTATGCTCTAAAACTATAGCTGTCCATTGACAAATGGTAGCATATTCTACAATTAGCTTATAGCATATCTCAAGGAGAAAGATGCAGAAAAGACTTATGATCATCTCTCAGTGGGACACTGAGTATCTGGTTTGGGGGATGATTCAAACCCACTTTGTCCTCCACCACCTTGCCATCAATTTTCTTAACTTCAGCTCACTGCTGGAAAAGTTTTCTATTTGCCATTGATATGTGCAAGTTAATTGATACCATTAATCTGCTTTCCAGATATCTAGATATCCCCACTACTAATTCCATTTTTCCCATGCACTTGACAACCTATGGACTGCTGCATGTACGATATTATCTATCATTACAGTCTGATTTGTCTGATTATAAGAAACTGACTTCATCTTTACATTCTGTAGGAAATGCTTGGGCTTTTGGTAAAGGAAAAGCACCATATAATTCAGCTGACTGCCTTGAGTTTAATCTGCTCTAGATGATTTCCTAGAATTTCCACAGGTAAATCTGTCCCCACACAGAGCTCTTCTAACCCGCTGCTCCTGGAAGAGGACATTGCATTTACAACAGCACCAGTGTGGATGTCGCAGTTGTCTAATTGTTTCATCATAACTATTTCATTGTTTAATGCTGTATAATGAGGTTGGTTAGGTGTGCAGACTCACAGTAATGGTTTTGTTGTTGACTTTTCTTCCAAACGTACCATTAAGTGCTGATAACAGCATCGTTCCTCTGCCCAGCAGATGTTGCGGCCTACCAAGCCCGCGTGCCAGTGGAAGAAATAAACAGGACTATAGAAAGTCTTTTGATTCTAAATGTGGTTAGTGAACAGGTGCTCCTGGAGTACAGATGCTATTAAACAGAACTCTTCCACTTGAGGAGCCTAAGCCAACAATAATGCTCAATATCCAGACAGAAATTGTGTCAAAACCTGAGGCCGGGATGAGCCCAAGCGCTCCTGGCATTCCTGCGGTTCCTCTCTAAACATCGCTACCTTGGTATTAGAGGCTGCATTCTTTTCAGAGCTGGCACGTAAAAAAAAAAATATAGAAAATTGCAACTAGAAGCGTCTTCTGGGCACACCTACCAGAACAATATGTTTGGAGATAAGATTTATTAAGCATTAAATGGAGCCAAGTACATATTGCCCTGTGTTAATCATGCTTGGTCATCCTGCTGTACTATAGAGAATACTTTTTTTCTTAAATTTTTCATACACCTTTTGGGGTAAATATGTCATGATGCTGGTTGATAACACTGATTCCAACAGCTGAATCATTTTGCTTACTTTTTGCTCCAGGTATACTGAACAGTAAGCACAGACCTCATCTGTCTTTCAAATCCATTAAAAATTTCCATTGGAAACCTACTTTGAGCCCTGAAACACATTGTCAGTTGTGAAAATGATTTAGTCTGGGCAGGAACAACCCCAGGTTCCAGTATAAGTTGGGGAATGACCTGTTAGAGAGCAGCGTAGGGGAAAGGGACCTGGGGGTCCTGGGGACAGCAGGGTGACCATGAGCCAGCACTGGGCCCTTGTGGCCAGGAAGCCAATGGTACCTGGGGTGGGTTAGAAGGGGGTGGTCAGTAGGTCAGAGAGGTTCTCCTGCCCCTCTGCTCTGCCCTGGGGAGACCACACCTGGAATATTGTGTCCAGTTGTGGCCCCTCAGTTCCAGCAGGACAGGGAACTGCTGGAGAGAGTCCAGCGCAGCCACCAAGATGCTGAAGGGAGTGGAGCATCTCCCGTGTGAGGAAAGGCTGAGGGAGCTGGGGCTCTGGAGCTGGACAAGAGGACACTGAGGGGGGACTCATTCATGTTGACAGATACCTAAAGGGTGAGTGTCAGGAGGATGGAGCCAGGCTCTTCTGGTGACAACCAGTGACAGGACAAGGGGCAATGGGTGCAAACTGGAACACAGGAGGTTCCACTGAAAGGTGAGAAGCAACTTGTTGGGGGTGAGGGTGGCAGAGCCTGGCCCATGCTGCCCAGGGGGGTTGTGGAGTCTCCTTCTGTGCAGACATTCCAACCCGCCTGGACACCTTCCTGTGTAACCTCATCTGGGTGTTCCTGCTCCATGGGGGGATTGCACTGGATGAGCTTTCCAGGGCCCTTCAACTCCTGACACTCTGGGATCCTGTGATTCTATGAATTGAAGATTGACAGAGCAGCTGACAGTATGCACCAGATTGTTAGGTTTCATTCCCGGGTTTATCAGAGGAGTCTACAGAAAATAAAGATACACTGCATATCGCTCAGGAATAACTTTGAAGTTACTTGAGTGACACATTTCCTGACCTAATCCCTGCCAGTGTTTCCTAAAGGCAAACAGACCTGTAACAATTTGAGCCTGTCTTAAAGGCTGAAATACCAGTCCTTATGCTTCTCGTGGTCTGACAAGCTGCAAAAACTTGTGCAAAAGCATCTTCAGTTTTTTTCACCAGAAATTTCTACCTTTGCAGCTAAAACTATTAGTCCTTCAGATATATATTCTGCCTTGTTTCTTCTCAGTATAGAAGAAAAATATTAATTTCTCCAATTCTATTAAAAAAAAAATGCAAGTTGTTTCTTTTTGCTGGTTGTTTGGGGGGGTTTAAATGTTTTCCCTTAATTTGTGTTCATACCAGAATCTTACTATTCTCAGAAAAAAAAATGCAGATGTTTTTGCTTTCACTGTTATTTCTTGTGGGGGTCACGTGCTGCTTTTAATTACAACTTTATTCCCTACTGAGACCTGTGCAAGTGTTACGCAGAGCAACATTTTAGCCACAGCATTTAAACTGAGAAAAAAAGGGGGTTACTGTACTGGATTTATTAACACCTTCACCATCTTCACCGGTACTTTGAAATTCTTTGGCTGAAATTCATCCTAAGTGAAGTCAACCATAATGAATTCTCAGCCCGCTGGCTAATTCTGGGACAGGTGACGAGTTCTGGGGTACCACATGAAATTAGAGAGATATAACTGCAAAAGGAAAAAGTGGTTGTAAATACGCACAATAATTATGCATTAACAATGACTAATGAATAAATCAAGTAGAGGCTACAAAGAAAGGGTCCAGCGGTCAAATCAGCAGAAAGACTGTGCTTTGTGTTGTACATTCAAGGATAAATCTGTGCTTTTTAGTGAAAGTGCTCCAAATTGTTAGCTCTTTGTTTCAGAATGTAGCTTGTTTTTATGTTATATTTCATTAACTCTATGAAATATGTGCAGAAGTGCCAAGAAATTGATTCCTTCAGGTACGTTTATGTGGTGTCATTGATCTAAGTAGGAATCACATAAAGTGCCATTGATCTGAATGGGGGTCGGGTTGAAACGTCCACGGGAAGAAAACGGTACTTCAGTTCTATAGGAGCAAAACAGCCACTAGAGGAATTAATTCATGTGTACTTTTCCAAGCGAGTCACAAATTATTCGTGTAAGTCCTGGGACTGGAGACTTGTCTGTCTCACCAACACGCACATGAGTCTTGTATTTGTTGCTGCAGTGAGCAATAGATTAGCAAGAGCTGATACAATATTAACCTCCTTTAATTGCAGTCTCCTCGTTGTCTGTTTGCTCTGCTGTATCTATTTAGTTGCGCAGTCTCCGGGCGCTGTGGTGTTTCCAGTATGATCACAAATAAATGACTCTGCAGTTCATTTTCAGGCACCAGTGATGAATTTTCATCAGCCTCTAGTAACGCTTAAAGACAAATTTGACTGTTCCAAAGAATTAAAGCAAATACTTAAATTGGTTCCTATCTGTTTTTTCCGTACAGACTCTTCCAGGCACTGATGAGAGGTTAAATTCGGACTATAGATAATATATCATTTAAGCATTTTGCCAAATCCAGAAATGATCAGAGAAGACAAGGGAGAGGGCACAGATGAAAATGCAAATGGAAATCTCGAATCTGATGAATGGGAAGATGAGTGACTGAGCAGGTGGGACTCTACCGATATCCAGCTGAAATTAGAGAATACCTTATGGCTGAAAGGGGTGAATATTGGATGAAATGCAAGTTTAAGGTGCTGAAAGCTACAGTAGGTGGGGAATTCCCTGAGTTTCTAGCATATTCCAAACTAGGTGCTCTGTGTAGACACCTCATCATGATAATCAGCGCTTGAACCTTGATCAGATGGGTACGTGATGCAATTCTGCCTGAACTAACTCATCCTGCAGACCGAGTTATTTGCACTCTCTGTTGTATAGTGCTGCTGTACAAAATTAAATCACTGCCACGGTGTGTCTAGGAGACAGGATAATTTATTTGTGACTGAGAGAATGTAGTAGCATCACAGCTGATTTTGGGGGGGAGTTTCAAATCTACGTCAGAATCAGGCTGGGCACAGCCACGACTTTCTGAAGACGCTTCTGCAAGTGTGAAGTGCGGAATTACTGTGGAAAGTGATACACGCCTAAAATTAATTGCTGTGTAGCAAAGCCTTTTTATACTACTTGGCTGATCTTGAAACAAAGTTAGCGTTTCAAAAACGCTCACTGAAACCATCAGCTTTCTTGCAGTGCATTCCAGTTCAATAACTTTAATGAAGGGAAGTCATATCTTCACATTAAAATTCTAACAAGGAAAATATTTTCTAGTCATCTCTGACTCCAGAAGTTGCGGGTTTTTTCTTTGTTTTCCACTGAGTTGTATTGCTTTCCAGGAGGAAGTATCCATCATTCACCTACAATATCCTAACCTTAAAAAGACCGGATTTATATCTGTTTCCAGAGGTCTAACAGCCTGGGGCTCTTGGTGGGAAATGACTGGGAAACAGGTTCTATTGTATTATATGGCACGTTTTTGAAAGCCACAAAATAGCACAAGATTGACTTTTGCACATGCATTACTGATTGTTATTGTCTCCAAGGGTAATTATGCTGGCAGTATTTGTTTAACCGCTTAATACTTGACGTTGCAGTGCTCTGGTGCACATCCCAGGGTTGGCAGAGGGGCCACAGAGCAAGTGCGAGGGGTTAATTGACTCTTACTGAAGCAGTTTATAGCTGGCTCTGCTCTTCATCCTTAAGCACTACTGATCCACTGGAAACTCAGATCTACAGGGACAAAATTTTTAAAGGTGTTTAGTTTTCCACTAACCTATATTTTATTTGCGTCGTTTCATTTTTTCCCCAAGATACTCTAGTGATAAAAAGGATAAGGTCATTGTTACCGAGTCTCTTTTTCTTAAGGTGAACATATTAAATTCTCTTGCCCATTAAAGGGCAGATGTTGCGCATTTTTTTGGCAGAGAAATTTGCATACACTTCAGTTTGTGGAACAGAAATGGCATTAATTCAGTAGGCAGTTCCATTTGCTCAGTTTACATAAAATGCTGTAGGGAGATCTGAGGGGTGAAGTGTTACCCTTTTAAGTGATTTTTAAAATATCAAATCTTATTTCAGTTAATTCTAATGGTTTGCTACTAGTAGTATTTTACCATTATCACCGTTCTGCGTGTTTGAGATTTAGATTAAAGTTTTATGGAATACTCTTTTTTCTCATTCAGAGGATTTTATGGATTATTATTCATAACATCTGCTACTTACAGAAAAAAAAAGCCTTAAAATGCTCCTTTAATATGTATTTAATGGTTGTGATACCATTTTATATTAAATAAGATTTGTTTTATTTTAGCAGTCATGTTTGTGCAGCTGTGCAAAGATTTGTTTGCTCTAAAACCCCTTAGGCCTGAGGTTTATAGCTTGGCTATTAAAACTTTCATTACGGGGAAACTTGGTATCTCTCAGTATATAACATGTATATGTTTTTTTTGCAAAAGACGGAAGACTGGAAAAAGCATACAAAATACTTATTTTAATATTAACGAGTGCTTACTGGTAACTAAGTAAAGAAGTAACGTAGATCCTTCCTGTTTTCCTGCTGTATGTTTTATAAAACCATTTTCTCAAGAAGCAGAGCTTTGCTAGAATTTGTAGCTCCAGGAGAGATCTTGGGCGGCGTTCTAAGGGCAGACAAATCAAGCTGAAGCCCGTGTTTATTTTTACCTGCAGGAAACTCCCATTGTTCGGGTGCGTGGTTGACACTGAAGGGGCAGGTGTGTCCACAGAAGGCGCCCGGGAGGATTCGCGAGACCGAGTGACAGAACTGTGCGAAATAGCGGCGGTGGTCTGGCAGCGTCCGCAGAGCAGGTGGGTCCGAGGTGCCCGTCTCCAAAATGACAGTGCGGATAACTCCCGCTCGCCTGCTGCCTGGCCCAGGGGGCAGCAACATGCTTTCTTCCCCGCATTATTAGTCACCACGCTCCTCTTCTGTACATTTTGACGTGCCTACAATTGCCTTGCTCTTGATGTATTTGGGATGCAGAAATTCTGTGTGTGTATATATGTATGTGATGTATGGTGAACTGGAGAATTTGTATATACGTGTTGGGAGGCATAAATTTACACACAAGAGCAGGTGCTGATACTGATCTTTACTGAATACAAACAACAGTGTCCATTTAGAAGGTCTAGAAAGCCCTTTGTCCTCTTACATCATTACCTTTGTTCACCTGCATTTCCAAATGCTAATAAATTGATATGATATGATATGATATGATATGATATGATATGATATGATATGATAACAATATCACGTTAATCAGCAAGAGAGGCCTCTTTCAGAAATGTTTTTTCATCAGGAAAAAGACTGGTCAAATGGAAATGTCTAAGAAATCATGAACCTTACACTAGGGAACTTTTCCAAAAAGGATAAAGTTTGTGCTAAGTGAATAGTCTAGAACAGTCAGCGGTCTGATAATGGCACATTTATATAAGAGCGGTTGGGGCAATGCTTAGAATGTGGCCCTGAAGACCACAAGGTTGTGCCCGAGCAAAGAGGACATAGCAACTTTGAGGTGAAGTTTTCTTTCTCAAAAACTATGCATTACAAGAAGATAATTGAGAGTAGTCAATATGGACTTGAAAATGATAAATGATAAATGAAAATGATAAATTGTACTTTGTCAGCCTGAAACTATTAATCATTGCAATTAGCAATAGGACAAGGGGGCATGGGCTTCAACTCTGCCAGGGGAAATTGAGGCTGGAGGTTAGAAAGCAATTCTTTGCAGAGAGAGTGGTCAGGCATTGGAATGGCTGCCCAGGGAGGTGCTGGACTCACCGGCCCTGGAGGTTTTAAACTGAGATTGGACATGGCACTTAGTGCCATGATCTAGTGAATGGACTGGAGTTGGACCAAGGGTTGGACTGGATGATCTCTGAGGGCTTTTCCAACCCAGTCCATTCTGTGATTCTGTGAAAAGAGACCATGGTGGAGAAGGGAAGAGTAGTGAATGGAATATACCTTGATTCAAGAAAGACTTCACACTGTCTCCCACAGCATTTTCATTTGGAAACTTGGGAAATTTGGACTAGATGACTGGAGTATTAAAGAGCCTGAAAACTGGTTGCCTGCCAGGCTCAAAGGGCCAACCAGTACCTTGATGTCAGAGTATCCAGGGGTACACACTGAGGCTGTTTAGATTAAATACCTTTGTTAGTTATCTGGGTGATACAGGCAGCCAAATGGCAGATGACACTAAATCGAGGTGTGGCATGGCAGAAGATAGAGCTTCAGTGCAGATGGACCTGGAAAAACTTCAGAATTTGGCCAACATAAGCCTGGTAAAGATGAGCAAAGAGAAGCAACAAGTTTTGTAGTGGAATGGGAAACCCTGGGCCTTGGTACAGCCCAGGAACAAAGTGCAGTGGGTCCATCAAGGGGCTGTCAGGATTTGGGATCCAGAAAGCCCTGAGGTTGAGGGACATGCCCTTGTTCCACCTGGCCAAGATGCTACTAGCAGCCTGGGGCTGCTTGAACAGGAATTGCCAACATGGTGGAGTCAATCTCTTCTCAATCAATGGCACAAAAAGGGGCAACGGCCATGAACTGTGGTTTGGGGGTGTGAGTGAACCGTCCCATCAAGAGTGCCAAGGCATATACAGGTTGTGAGTGTGCTTTTCGTACTCCCAAACCTCATAATCATTTCTTTTAATATCTTTAACGCTCCAAGCAATTTCAGTTGCTTTTAACACTGAATGGGTCTAAACCAGGAGAAAACTTCCACAGTCAGTCAGTCACTCCCTCCCTCAGCTGTCTGCTGTCATCGCACTCTATTTAAGTCTCTTCTGGGAGCATTCAGATTTTCTTTTTTGAACAGTGGAATGAATTAAAGGTAAAATATCAACTTGGAATTCCCCAGGAAAGGAATTTCAGTCAGCTTTCATAACAGGCTTTAAGCAGATTCAAAGAGGGGTTTGGTTTATGGATTAATAGCACATGCAGAGCATCCGCATTGACCCAGCAGACACTAACAGCTCTGTCTGAGGTGTTTGAGTCTGTCGGGTTAATGATTAACTGATTAAAAAACCTCAGTACTTTTTGACATAATAGACTATCATATTCCATCAAGTAAACCATACAAGATTATTTAAAATTGCAATTCAGATTAAGAAGGACTATTTTTCCTAGCGTATAGTAGAGTTATGTGGAAAATAAAGCACTAATAGAATTGCCAGAATAATTTACCGTTGCATGACATGAAAGTGGCTTAAATCTCTGCTGGCAGATGAGCACACAGAGTAATGGTTCAAAGTGATCGTTACTACTTAATCACGGCACATTCTGCTGGAAGAGGTAGTTATCTTTCTCCAAAACGATGCATTTGTATTTCCTCGGCTCTTTCTCTTCTTCCTCTTTATGGCATATATCAAGTGACAAGGTGCATATTGAAATGAAATCTGTTTAAATTGTTGAATTAGTAGAAAAATGGCCATGAAATAGTTGTTTAAACTATCCTCAAATAATGAAAAGCATTTCAAATTGCAGTTATCACTGTTATCATCGACTTGAAAATCAGTGACACGTAATTCTTGTTTTTACTCCTCTTATTTATATTTTACATATATAGTTACAGATGCGATCAGGTAACACAGTGACAGTTTTGTATCATATTCCTAATGTTTGGGTTTGCTACATTACGTTTGCATTCTTTTCTTTTGCTGGCATATTGTGGAACAAAATTTAATTGTTGCTATTTTTAGTTTACCAAATTAACCTTCTTCAGGAAGAACACCTGCAGATGGACTCCCTGGAAAGGATATGCACATTTTTGCATATAGTACACAAATACCGTTGTGCATCTTAATACATGAGATGTAGTTTGAAAGAGTCAATAATAATCCATAAATCATGAAAAAATATGAATAAGATTTAAAAAATTACTAATATTTTGGATGCCACACCCAAGGGGCAATGGAGGACATGCCTACTATATTATGCCTAATAGATCTTCATGGAATTCTTTTGAATATTGTAATCAAAGTGGTTTGGTTTTCCTCATGGAAGTCATTATTTGGCCAAAGAACAGGAGTGCCCACAGCCCAGAGAAACACTGCCAGAGCTTTTCAGGGCGAGGAAGGCGGCTCGCCTGGATTCCTCAGTATCACCCTGATTCATGAAGATGACAAAGATTTGCAAGTTGGTTATAGGCTGTTAGACACCTCAGTGTTGTATCTCTTGTTATTTCTACTTAAAGAGCCAGCACTGTCTTCCAAAGCTCTAAAAATATCTACGTAACAAAAGGTATCAAGACATTTCCAGTTAATGAAAAGCACTGAATGATGGGTCATTAAGACATTGAAATGCTGGTCATGTGTGAAACTCCAAAACTATACAAAAGTTTTATATTTAATTCATTTGGTATTGATTTGTAAAGGTAATTTGCAAGACAACTGGTGAAGGGATGGACGCCTCAATATTTTGGTTATAATGGACATTGTCTTGTGTTAAAAGGAAGAAGATGATAGCTAGTGACGCCTTGTAAAGTAACTTCTGCCATGGAATTCTCTTTTGATGCATTCCTGGATTTGTGACAGTGACTGTTTAAAGTCTGTGTCTCGTGACTAGTGTTCCTCGTTGTAACAGGACCGAACCATTTCAAACATTCTGATTTCACAACCACGCAGGGTTTAAAATACAAATTTCTCCTGGATCTCATTAAGATTAGACAGAGTAGCTGTCACGTATGTTTGCAGGAGCAGATTGCTCCTAGATGGTTCAGTAGAGGTTTATTTCTTTTTTAAAAAAAAGTCTTATATTGAGCTTTGTTTTTCTTGTTTTGATTGTGTTTTCCTTCTCTCCTTTGAAGAGTCCTCCACTCTGACTCCTGGCCAGGATGGGGTGACTCTGCTCGTTCTGCCGTCCCCGTTGTGTGTCCGTTTGTTTGCTAATGTCAAACGTCCCCTGCGGTGCGTTAGCTCAAGCTGGATGAAGTCACGTCCAGGCTTCTCATACTACCAAACACATGGAAAATGCCTGTCCTGTAGGATCGTTGTAGAAATTATAACATTACAACATCTTCCTTCAAATCAGGTGTTCAATATGGCATAAGATCTTCAATGAATTATTTTGTAAATGTCTCCAAATATGAGTTTTCTGCAGACTATGTCTTGCTTATCTTTGCCTGTAAAGACCTTGTGTAAATCTTGAAGGTACAGGAGATCTACAAAATGTTATTGGGGGAAAAATTTAATGAGATACAACAAGGGCAAGTGTAGAGTCTGACATCTGGGCAGAAACAACCCCAGGTTCCAGTATAGGTTGGGGAATGACCTATTAGAGAGCAGTGTAGGGGAAAGGGACCTGGGGGTCCTGGGGACAGCAGGGTGACCATGAGCCAGTCTACTTAAAGAAGCTGATAACAAAACCAGAAATGATTGAATGGTTTGCTTACATTCAAGTTTCTTCCATTTTAACTACACTTACTTGCTCCTACTGATTTTTTGCTGTATCAGCAGCGCATTGAAAATCTTGTCCTACAGGGTGGCATCGGGGTGGATAATAATGGACAATTATTCTCACAAAAAACACCCTTTTCTAAGACTTAAAATTGAAATCCAACTCATGATGTAAAATAATAGATTGAAATCACTAATAGTTCTTCCAGGAAACATGGTTAAGGTTGTTATACCAAGCACATTCGGTTTTGACAAGACTAGGAGGTTTTCCCTTGAAATACATCACACAAATGCGTCCATTTAATTTTAGGAAATTCTGTACATTTTCTATACTGTAGCTGCTTTGGAAATTCTCTTAGTTTTCAGAAATGTGTAGAAAGAACCAAATCAATACCTCTGTCTGTCATGACTTATCCAATTAGCTGACAGGGCTGTGTGACAGGCTGCAGATATATTCAGATTTGACGCTGCTTGGTGCTTTCTCAGGTGTTTTTTCTGGCAGATTGTACCACATGTACAAAAGCCCACGTGGAGTTTGCTGGATTATATGGATTATATTGGATGAGCATGAGCCAGCACTGGGCCCTTGTGGCCAGGAAGCCAATGGTACCTGGGGTGGGTTAGAAGGGGGTGGTCAGTAGGTCAGAGAGGTTCTCCTGCCCCTCTGCTCTGCCCTGGGGAGACCACACCTGGAATATTGTGTCCAGTTGTGGCCCCTCAGTTCCAGCAGGACAGGGAACTGCTGCAGAGAGTCCAGCGCAGCCACCAAGATGCTGAAGGGAGTGGAGCATCTCCCGTGTGAGGAAAGGCTGAGGGAGCTGGGGCTCTGGAGCTGGGCAAGAGGACACTGAGGGGGGACTCATTCCTGGGGATCAAGATGGAAAGGGGGAGTGTCAGGAGGATGGAGCCAGGCTCTTCTGGTGACAACCAGTGACAGGACAAGGGGCAATGGGTGCAAACTGGAACACAGGAGGTTCCACTGAAAGGTGAGAAGCAACTTGTTGGGGGTGAGGGTGGCAGAGCCTGGCCCAGGCTGCCCAGGGAGGTTGTGGAGTCTCCTTCTGTGCAGACATTCCAACCCGCCTGGACACCTTCCTGTGTAACCTCATCTGGGTGTTCCTGCTCCATGGGGGGATTGCACTGCATGAGCTTTCCAGGGCCCTTCAACCCCTGACACTCTGGGATTCTGTGATTCCTGGGATTTTAAATTATAATTTATCAACTGAAATACCATTATTTACCACAATAGAAATTAAAAAATTGAACAAAAGCTAGTTTTTATATTTAAAAGAGGATCTCTACCAACCTGTGAGGTATCAAACACCAGGCCAGGCAGCATAAAAAAATGTTGAGTTTTGCCCCAAGTGAGTAATTGCTGAAATGCCTTGAAAAATCTGTCTCGACTTTAGGGTTTGTAGAATAATGCTCTCACTGAAAGTTTTCTCACCCAATCCTAGGATTGTAGGCAGTCAGTTAAGGGCAGCAGCAACTGGAAAAATCTAGAGAACCCGTGCTTTAAAAAATCAAGCAGCATTAATTTTGCAGTACAAATAAAATGGGTTGATATGTGATCCACAGAAAGTGATACTAATTAAAGGACTTATGGAGATCATGTCCTGATTTCACATTTCTGGGCAATATTGGGCGTTGCATTTGAGAGGATACACTGTGCTATTTTAAAGTCTGTGCACAAGATGAAAACAGTGAATGCAATGTTTTTAATTCATACAGATGGTTTTTATAACGCGTCATATAGTAAAGTTAGAATTAATTTACTCAATCCAAGGATTTAAATGATGTAGAAAAAATGATTTTGTTCTTTCAGAAAAACTACAGAGAAAAAGATTTAGAATTGTAGAACAGAGAAAGACAATTACTGTGGGCAAAATCAATGAGACTGTGCACAAGGGAGAGAGGGATACTCAGCAGGAGTGAAGGGTTAGTAGAAATAAGCCTTTAGTGTGAAATTCAATCCTGCGCTAAGTACCAACTCAGATGTGTCGCACGAACCAATTAAGGGCCGTTTAAGGCTGATGTACTTTTTCATTAAGTGTCTCTTAAATGTAAAACTTTACTAGGTCCCATCAGTCAAATATTCACTTAAAGGTGACCAATAAAGGTAGTAGAAAAGCTTTTCCTTTAAATTACCTTTTCTTTTCACCAGGAAAAATCTTGCTGGGAAGCTTGATGACAGTCTCTAGTAAGCGGAGGTTACAGAAGGTAGTCTGTGCTTTCACGAGTCCCTGGCTTATTTATAATTAAGAAACGCACTGAATTTTGCTCTGAAAGGCAGCAGTTCCTCATAGAACAGCTTGCAAATGAGTAAGAAAGAGTACTGATTGTTTGGTTGATCATTAATTAGCCATTCCGCTTTTCCATATCATCATTTAACTCCATTAAGCATAATGTTTATATATATACCATGATAATGATCTCACATACAGATAGCAGTGGAATGCATAGTGATTAGTGAAGCAATAATCACATAAAATATCATTAATTTCATCAGTGTTAATGTTAATTCCATCAATTTGCAGCATTACAATAGGGACTGGATCACAATTGGAGATGTATTTTTAGAGATGATAATTTTTTACCAGATAAAATTCTTTCCAGAGGAGCAAATCCCATGAAAATAACTGAAAACAACACCAAAAACTCCCCCAAACAACAACAACAACCAGAGAAGAGGCTGAGTGTCTAGTGACAGCAATATAATAATTAGAAGTCTCGGAGTTCTCATTTATTTTAGTCCTCATTTCGTGACATCATGATGATACAACAGTGATCCTTTTCAAGAGCCGTGTTCCTGTTTGCTACGTGTTCTTCCAAATCTTGATCGGGACGACTGAAATATCTGTGAAAACTCAATAAAGCAACAAAGCTAGTGGGGTGTACGGTGAGATATACACATAAAGACCACAGTGGTTCAGAAGGTACAAACTGATGCCCCTTTGGATCATTTACCAGCACTGGGATTCCCACCCCACAGTGGTTCTGTCTGGGAAGAGTGGGCAGTCGTGGGGACACAATTTGGAATAGTGACGCGGACATTCTCTGCATTGCACATCTCAGTGAGAGAAATGCGCTGTGGAATGAAAGGCCGGTGCATTTAGCACAAAGAAAATATGTTATGCAGAAAATAGTTAGCCCGTGGACTTTTCAATGGCAAAAAAAAAGACAGATAACATGTCTGTAGTAATGGGGATGGGTAATTTTTGTTTGCTAATACTATTTGTAGCTATGATAATACAGATGATCTAATCTCATGTGTCATTTCAGTCAGTTAGATGTCTTATGGGTATATAAAGCAGGGACATAAAGTATGAGAGGAGCTGTAGAACAGTAGATGGGCCCATCATGAGAAATTCTCTGTTACTTGCTCCGTGAATACCCAATCCACAGTGCCCAAATGTTACCAAAGTGCAGAAAGTATTTCTATTCTAAGAGTTAGTTTGTGCAAGCAAAGCTGATAAATAGAGCCAAAATAAAACTATGGAACAGAGCTAAGTGACCCAACAATAACATCTGGCAACTTTATTCATATGACACCTGATTTATACAGCTGTAGTTCCCACTGCTTTCAATGGTTCCTTATGATTTACATTCCTGTAAATGACAATGCAATCAATCCTTGCACAAAGAGGCACTTCCAGTTGAGATTTTTCTGTCTCCATTCTTTGCTGCACAGGTTCAAATGCTGTTTTCTCTTTTGTGGCTTTTAGGCCAAGACATATTCTCTGTAAAACGTTCTGAGAGACTTCTGTCACATTAATACTTTCTCGCTGAAGACATCATTTGCCAGAGCCTATATTCAGTGTCACACTCTTTAAAAGAATCGCCCTTGGCATCGCAGCCTAATGGCATTACAAATCCTGTCACCAGATCAACCGGGGAGCGGTAAGAGAGGTAGAAATATTAGAATGGGGATCCGTAGTCATAGAGCTTGGCAAAGAATAATCTGACTCATCCCAATGAAATGTTGTCAATCTCAGCCCTCCTGATTTACAGTCTGACTGAAGACCACCGTAATCAATCGTCACCTGTCCAAGGGGAGCAAAGAATTCCAATTTAAGTGCTCTGCAGTGTTCGAAATAAGAAGAAACTTGAACTTAGTGTGTGAAAAAATCAGTGGCATCATCACTTGTTTCAGACTTAACAAGGAAGTAAATCACCTTAGCGAAGTATTCTTTTTGGATAAATTGTAAAACAAGATCACAGAATCCCAGAATCCCAGAATGTCAGGGATTGGAAGGGCCCTGGAAAGCTCATCCAGTGCAATCCCCCCATGGAGCAGGAACACCCAGATGAGGTTACACAGGAAGGTGTCCAGGCGGGTTGGAATGTCTGCACAGAAGGAGACTCCACAACCTCCCTGGGCAGCCTGGGCCAGGCTCTGCCACCCTCACCCCCAACAAGTTGCTTCTCATCTTTCAGTGGAACCTCCTGTGTTCCAGTTTGCACCCATTGCCCCTTGTCCTGTCACTGGTTGTCACCAGAAGAGCCTGGCTCCATCCTCCTGACACTCCCCTTTCCATATTGATCCCCAGGAATGAGTCCCCCCTCAGTCTCCTCTTGTCCAGCTCCAGAGCCCCAGCTCCCTCAGCCTTTCCTCACACGGGAGATGCTCCACTCCCTTCAGCATCTTGGTGGCTGCGCTGGACTCTCTCCAGCAGTTCCCTGTCCTGCTGGAACTGAGGGGCCACAACTGGACACAATATTCCAGGTGTGGTCTCCCCAGGGCAGAGCAGAGGGGCAGGAGAACCTCTCTGACCTACTGACCACCCCCTTCTAACCCACCCCAGGTACCATTGGCTTCCTGGCCACAAGGGCCCAGTGCTGGCTCATGCTCATCCAATATAATCCATATAATCCAGCAAACTCCACGTGGGCTTTTGTACATGTGGTACAGTCTGCCAGAAAAAACACCTGAGAAAGCACCAAGCAGCGTCAAATCTGAATATATCTGCAGCCTGTCACACAGCCCTGTCAGCTAATTGGATAAGTCATGACAGACAGAGGTATTGATTTGGTTCTTTCTACACATTTCTGAAAACTAAGAGAATTTCCAAAGCAGCTACAGTATAGAAAATGTACAGAATTTCCTAAAATTAAATGGACACATTTGTGTGATGTATTTCAAGGGAAAACCTCCTAGTCTTGTCAAAACTGAATGTGCTTGGTATAACAAACTTAACCATGTTTCCTGGAAGAACTATTAGTGATTTCAATCTATTATTTTACATCATGAGTTGGATTTCAATTTTAAGTCTTAGAAAAGGGTGTTTTTTGTGAGAATAATTGTCCATTATTATCCACACTGATGCCACCCTGTAGGACAAGATTTTCAATGCGCTGCTGATACAGCAAAAAATCAGTAGGAGCAAGTAAGTGTAGTTAAAATGGAAGAAACTTGAATGTAAGCAAACCATTCAATCATTTCTGGTTTTGTTATCAGCTTCTTTAAGTAGACTGGTTCAAATGTTTACCAAAGAAAACAGTGAAAGCACTGATGGAAATAAACCTTCTCGGACAGTTGTGTTGTACAGATGCACTTAGTTTCCCTTCTGTAAAACCATCAGAAAACTTAATGGCTCCCTAAGGTATATTTAAATATCCTTTGATGAATTTTCTTGTGTCATGCTTGGTTGTGCATGTGTCGCACCATTCCAAAGATGTGTACAGTGGGAGCAATCAGTTCTCCTGGATAACTTTATATAGCTTCATATATAATCACGAACGATTTACACGTGTTAGATGTGTGCAGGAACAACCCTATTTGCTCCAGTCCTTCAGTGAAAAGATTCTTGTCCATCATTTTCTTATGCCAAGATTGTTACCTACAAAGCAAATGTTCAGTCTGAATGTAAGGAAGAGGTTGGGCCCTGTGTCTGTAGCATGTTTAAGTGAATTAGCAATGCTGAAACCAATGGAAGTGTTTCTTAAAACTCTTCTTTTTATGTGTCAACCAGTCACTAACTGAGGAAGCAAATGTCATCTTCTGTTGGACTCAACATCCCTGCGAACACTGGACAGCATCCCTGCCAATGACCATTGGTATAACGCTTCCTTCATTCTGCTAACGAGTTACTCATTACTCATTGCTGCTACCAACTTAAAATCATCCATTCTCCTTAGAGGTCTAATGTGATTTTCACTGGTTATCATTCTTTTTTTCCGCATGTGTTGTGCCAGCAGTGCCTGGTTAGCACCACACAGAACTGACATCCTCTTGATTCCGGGCACCTAGAAAAGAATCAACTTTTAACATTTTGTTAGAGGCTATAGAAAGAAAATCAAGAATCTTCACTAATTAAGATACCGCAGACAACTTATTTTCAATTTGTGACCTATATGCATAGAAATACATGAGAACTACTGCTTACATTTTCCATAGCATTGGGATTCTGGTGTCACATTAATCACAGAATCACAGAATCCCAGAGTGTCAGGGGTTGAAGGGCCCTGGAAAGCTCATGCAGTGCAATCCCCCCATGGAGCAGGAACACCCAGATGAGGTTACACAGGAAGGTGTCCAGGCGGGTTGGAATGTCTGCACAGAAGGAGACTCCACAACCTCCCTGGGCAGCCTGGGCCAGGCTCTGCCACCCTCACCCCAACAAGTTGCTTCTCATCTTTCGGTGAACCTCCTGTGTTCCAGTTTGCACCCATTGCCCCTTGTCCTGTCACTGGTTGTCACCAGAAGAGCCTGGCTCCATCCTCCTGACACTCCCCCTTTCCATCTTGATCCCCAGGAATGAGTCCCCCCTCAGTCTCCTCTTGTCCAGCTCCAGAGCCCCAGCTCCCTCAGCCTTTCCTCACACGGGAGATGCTCCACTCCCTTCAGCATCTTGGTGGCTGCGCTGGACTCTCTCCAGCAGTTCCCTGTCCTGCTGGAACTGAGGGGCCACAGCTGGACACAATATTCCAGGTGTGGTCTCCCCAGGGCAGAGCAGAGGGGCAGGAGAACCTCTCTGACCTACTGACCACCCCCTTCTAACCCACCCCAGGTACCATTGGCTTCCTGGCCACAAGGGCCCAGTGCTGGCTCATGGTCACCCTGCTGTCCCCAGGACCCCCAGGTCCCTTTCCCCTACGCTGCTCTCTAACAGGTCATTCCCCAACTTATACTGGAACCTGGGGTTGTTCCTGCCCAGATTCAAGACTCTACACTTGCCCTTGTTATATTTCATTAAATTTGTCCTTGGGGTCTGTTCTTCAGCCTGGGTGAGCACAGCCCATTTCGCTGCGACACCCAGGTCCCTCTCTCCTGAAATTTTCAAAAATCAGCCCAAGAGTCTTAGAAATTTCCTAGAAACTTACAATCTAAATTCTTCTGTTTTGTGAAGCTGTGAGCAATTGCTGGGATGACTTCTCGGTGGTAATCATTAACAACCTCAACAGGAGATGGCCTTTTAGCCTTGCCTTTCAGCTCTGCCAAATAATAGTTTTGACTCATTGTTATGCCTCATTATGCCATTAGTTCACAATATATGATTTCACTGAAATAGCCTGTTCTTGTTACCATGAAAATTAGTGACAACATCATCACCGCTGGCGCTCTTTTGCTGTGCTTTAAATTTATTCACATAGATCACTGGTATCAAAATATAGCTGTTGTACATCCACGTTTAAACGAAGTCTTGTAGAGAGAATGTATAAATGGAGGACTGAGCAGAAACAGCACTTTTTATTACTACAAATGCATCTTTTTTCTTTAAAAACAGGAGGGGAAAGTAAGTTCTTTGATGCTAATTCTATTTTTAATTAATTTTTAGGGTCATGAATTAACATTACCAGAAGGTGTGAAGACTGAAGTTTCACTTTGACGCTGTACATTAAGATTTAATGACCCAGACTTATTTACACCTAAATGAGTTTTTAATGGTCTAATTAACAAAATGTATCAGTTTGCCTCTTCAAACTAAGCCACTCTGAGGTAGTATCTTTTAGTAATTTCAAATGTTTAATAAAAGATTAAAGCCTTCCATAATTTTAAGTGACTACTTTTCTGTCAAGCCATTTCATTCTAACACACTACTGCTGCCTCAAAAAATTGGACTTTGCCTTCAGAATAAATTTAAATTAGGATAAATTCAAGTTAAATTCAGAGGAATTTGAGCTTTTGGTGGAGGAAAAAGGTAAAGAAATGTTTAGACCTTGATACGTTTTTGTATGAGAAAGTATTTCCAGTCTGTGAAAGTGTGTTGAGAAGAACGAGTCCTCTGTTTCTCTTGGCTGCTGAGTCAGACTTGATCCATGGTGGATTAAGTCCAGTTCTATGGGTTTGGTTTTAATAGGAAATCTAATTATGAAATAGTTGTCACTGATTTTTAAGCATTCTTTACAGCTGTGTTAGCTAGAATTCAATTTACATCAGAAGAACACACTATATTAATTACATAATCTTTTGTCTGGAGGCTTCCAAGTGCATTGCAGAGACAAATTTGACCCCCATTTTGAAAGAGCAGGGAGCTGGGATATGGGACGATTCAGGACTTGCCCAAGATCACAGAGAAAATGAGCTCGTCATTCTTAGCTAATTCTTACTATTGTGGCACAGGGTGACACTTCTGATGTGCAACAGTAACTTAGAGAAGCACAAACTTCAAGTACCAGAGGAACCCCACTGCTTTCCGTGGGGCTGCTGCAATGAATCAAGTTGAGCATTCACATAAGGTATTGGCAGGATTAAGGCTTTGCATATGGTGGAGAATCGAGCTTTCTATAAGCTTTAAATAGATCCCCACTCCTTTGTGCTTCCCATTGTCCCGCGCTGCCTCTGGCTCTGAAATAGGGCACGTCAGGCAGCGCGGCGCGGGGAACTGCAAGGGAGAGGCTGCCTCCTGTGAATTAAAAATCTAAAGGCTGACCCCCCAAATCATACGCTTCCGTTTCAATAACTTCCACGGCTTTGATATCAACCCTGTGAATCTATTTTGGTTCGGCTTCTGATTGTTGAGCTCCTGGGGCTGGCTATGCTGACATCATCTCTAAATCTGGTGGGGAGAGGGAAAGGCAAGTATTGTCAGGGCGAGGAGCCTGAGCAGCCGCGGCTGCTGATCCGCTCAGTCAACACAGGCGATGTTATCGCACGGCTGGAGATTGAAGGTTTCTCAACTATATTTTTAGCGCATTAAGTAAAAGCTTGTTTGTTTTTTGGCTGAGGTGATTATGCCCTTGATGAGGTGCTACTGCTTGTTCTGCAAAATAATAAAGACTGTTAATCTTATGATAAACTCAGGGGTGCAAGACGAGCGTCACTCAAACCTCTGTTATGTTACATTCATGGCCAGAATGTTCAGAAAGCAGACCCGCACCTCTCAAATTGTGATTATCTCTGCTTTAATGTGCATTGCATCAGTTACAAAGGATAAAAAATGAGTTGCCCGAGTCTCCTGTTAGGGCTGGGGAGCTCTGCAATTTGAGTAAATAATAACATAGAACACAGCAAGATCGGAACGGGGGACATGTCTGTTTATGAGCTCTACCTCAGGAGTATTTTTAGCCTTCCTTAGAGAAAGATTTGTAGCAAGAACTACAGTATGTTAAGGGAATCCGCTGTCATCTGAGCAGCACTGGAGGCCACGAAGTATTGTGGACCGTAATGAATCCTTCACCTTCCACCAGCGGCACGTCAGTAGTTTTGTGGCAGAGTGGTGAATTCCGGCGGGTTGTGAACCCCCTACCTGTAACGTGTTCCTTGTCAGTTCTATAGAACCCCCTGAGCTGCGGCTGTCCCCACACAGCCCCACGCAACATCACCCAGAAACACCCATCAGCGGGTGCGGAGCGAGAAGCAGGAGCCACCCAGCAGCAATAGCTCTGTGCAGGTTTATTGCTCCAATAGGAACAATACGTCAATACCACAATTCTGCTTTTAGTACCAAGCGAATTTGGAAGTAGCGCTGGGTAACACTGCGTTATGCTCTGCAGACATGTACCTGGTGAAATGGGACCAGAAAGGGGAAATTCTGGCTTGGTACTTCATGGTTCTTCAGTTGGTTCAGCATTGCACCTGTGTTTTTTTTACTGGTTTGGGGTTTCCCACCCACATCTGGGTTCATCCCACAGCTGATTTCATTACAGCCTATTCATTGTCATTCTTATTCTTCATCCAAGTTGTTTGGCAACTGTTATAAACTGAAGAATAAAAGCTAGATCTCTGTCTGTTTAGACAGAAAGGTCTTTGGGAGCAAGGACTGCCTTTTGCTGGCTGTTGCTATAGTGCCAAGCACAATAGGGGCCTGGGTCTGAGCTGGAGTCAATGCAGTATCCTCATTGTGGTAATAAATGTTCCTGAGGAGACAGGAAAATACAACAGCTGCTCTGTAATGCAGCCGCGCACCACAATGGCGTGAAATAACTCGACATACAGACTAGCGACATTATGTGTGGCGTTACACCTTGCTATGCAAGAACTTCTCGGGCACTAAAAATAACCCTTCGTGTAGCACTGACGATGTTGCAGTAACCCATATGGTTTTACAGACCCCAAGGCACTGTTTCACAGGTATGCAGAGAGCACGGGCTCCCACGGAGCGCTGAACTCAGGGAAACGCAGCCACACCGGGGACAACACGCAGAAAATACGTAACAGTGCCAGAGCTGCAAGACAGAATGTGGGCTGAAAAGATGCGCTCCGTTAATGTGGTGAGGTGGATTTAAATAGGTAGGAAATTATCTGCTGGGATGAATTTTGGCAAGAAGACCAAAGACCACTTCTTTGGCAAGAAGGACCCAATTTAATATTCCCTCATGTCGTCCAAAATGTGTCATGTCTGTCTGAATAATGTCCTCCCAGATGGAAATAGGCATAAATTTTCCAGTAAGCAATGCTTCATTAGAAAATGCTGACTTACTGAAAACAAAATTTAATATTTCTCAGGAAATTCACTGTGTCGTTGGGTTTTCTTGTCATTTGTTTGTTTTCTTCTTCCCTTTATTTCCCTCTGCCCCCTGCCAAAACTCAGGCAGCTCTCCTTTATTCATTGTTCTGCACCAAACCTTCCGTGTGTCTGTCCTGGCTCAGGGTGCCCAGCAGCCCAAACTGGAGCTGAACCCAGAGCTCCCGTACCTTCCAAATAGAAACTCTGAATTTCTGATGTCTCTGACACAAGCGGGGGCTCCTCAGCTTGGACTCCTCTCTTCACAACAAGTAATTTGGATGTCTTAATTACTGACCCCGGCCCATGGGGGTGGAAGCCCTGGGAGAGGGCTCAGCAGTTGCCTGTTCTTTGGCACCTCCAGCTCTGGGCACTGTAAATACCAGGCATGCTGGTTCAAGTGTGGGTGTCCACATTGCTGAGGTGAGAAACAATCAATCCTGGGAGCCCCGAGGCTCTCGGATCTGCTGCTTTCATCATGCAACGTTTCCTGGGTTCATCCAAGGTTTGTACAGTTGACCCCGTTTGTTTCAGACAAAATAATCAGCACCAAAACTGTCTAATTTTTCCCATGGAAAATTTTCAGTCCATTGGAAATGTTGAGAATCCTCTTTTTTTCTTCTATTTCAAAACAGAAGCGTGGAGCACAGACCTTGGATTTGAGCGACAGTATCTCCAAGCACTGTCTGGAGAGTCACTCGGTGCTCAGTCCTTGGACCAAGGGCTCCGTACGGAATTGGCAGCGTCACTCCAAACTCGTCAGCTTGCTGGTTTGCCGTCTGAGGCTGGTTAGGTTAGTCGTTCTCAGTCTGTGAGACGCGGCATCTCGAGAGTGGGAGGCTGGTAATGTTTGGCACTTAATGCTTGGTAGTATATTGTTTACGCTACAGCCATTAAATGTTCTATAACCTTCAGGTATCTTGTTTTTTAACCATGACTTTGATAGTGTTGAGGCGTGTTGAAGCGTATGTACAGTATGTTCTGTCATGGTGTGTGCAGAGTTCAAAGCTTTGTGACTCTGCTACACAAAGTCTCCCTGTGCCTTCACAGTTAGAATCCTTCCTCTTGACAGGAACATTAAAATATAATAGCTGTGCAAGTTAAAGATGCTCCCTGCTACCCATAACAACAACGTTTCGTTGCATCAGAGTTAATAGCTGGGGAAGGACTGAGCGCAGCTGCCCGGTGCTGTGAAATGTCGCTGTATTTGCATTGGATTTTCCGTCCTGTGCCAACGCGGGAGAACGCTGACAGCCCTTTACATTAACAGTCTCTGATATGCATGCGATTCGGATGAAGTTTGCACTGGATGTGGTAAATAACAATAATTACAGCTCTCAAAACACGCACTAAATATTCAAGAACTGTATTAATTGACCAGCAATCAATTGTGAGCAAATTTTGTTAGAAATCAAGAGATGTATAGCACCTGAATGTGCATATACGTAAAAGCCGGGGTGGCCAAGGCTGCAGATTGGTCCCTTGTCCCTCCGCGTAGACCAGGTGCCGTGGTAACCCTTGCCATGCCAAAGCTGCATTTGCAGGTCATTTGTAGGAAGATGTGCCTGGGAGCCCTGTGCCAGGGCACGTCTCGCTCTGCAGAACCTGAGAAAGCAAATGGATTTGGCACTTAACGCAGGCAAGAGTCCCGAGTACTGAACACCCACCACTTGGCCGTAGTAGGACTGCTCCTGTGTGGCAAAGTGTTTGCAGGATCAGGACTGGAAAAAGCTTCGACCAGGATTAGAATCTGTCAATTCCCAGAATCAGAAAATTCAGAAGATAGTGGAGCCCTTATTCAAGGCAGGGCGATGAAATTTCCCTGCCAACTGTTTTGCAAAAATTATATTAATAAACAGTTAATCTGGGAATTATTCCAGCAGATCATGCATAGGGACATCAAAAAAGAAGTGGTGCTGGCATCATTTTGTGTATAATGAGTGAGTTGTCAACATTATGCAGAGATTTGAGCGCTCTGGTGCCTAACGAGAGAGGAAAAGTGTATGCTGGGGGAAAGGGAGGACAAAGAAAAGTTCGAGAAGGTATTTGTTTAAAGAAAGAAATCCATCATATGGCTTTTTTAAATGAGGATAAAACTACTCTCTCCAGCTGCATACAAATGGGAGAGCATCTCACATATTAAAATGGAACTGGGACTTTCAAGTACTTTACTCAACATGCAGAAAGTGATACTGGATGTTGACAGCTTTTCTCCGCAAAGGAGACAGCTGTGGGGGTCCTTTTATTAGACAGTGTATTAAAAAAGAATCCTAAAGTGAAGTTTTCCCAAGCAGACAGGCAAATATTCAATAAAACAATCAAGTGCTGGTTTTATTTTGCTGTTCAGCATGGAGTTTGCTACATTTCCTGCAAATAGTACACAAAACAAATCCCTTTTTAGGACTGTGGGAAGTGCTCACACATGACAAATGGTGATTGGTGTGTGGATGTGCTGAGCTGGTAATGTCTGTGCTCTCCAGAGCCCGTGAATCATCTGACAGCGCCAGTGGGGTGTTACAGGAGAACAATATTCTCCTTTTCCATTCTGGAACACCCTGAACTTTCCAGAACCTCCCTTAGAATTAGAGATGAGGACCCACAAACCCTGTCCAGTCTCAAAATCTCTGTCTGGTTCCATGTGTGAGCTCAACATACTGCGTGTGTGAACTGTACGTCTTGCCCTTGTTCTTACACAGGTACCTCTAAGCAGAGGGCCAAATCCTGGCTTCAAACACTCAGAATTAAGTGCTAGCTGGCTCAAAACTGCATCATCCCCGTCACTTCATGGCTGGGACCAGTCTGGGAGCTGCTCCTAAGGGTAGGCTCGGGTTTAGGTGCAAAGTGAGACTCATGGAAGAGCGTTGGCCCAGGAGCTGCTTCTCCACGTCCCGCTCAGCCAGTGCTGAAAACGTTCATTCTAAACTAGTTTTTCAGGGATTTTTTGAGTCTTCTCCAAGAGCAGAGGGAGATGTTTGGGAACAGTTTATACTGTTGAAAGTGATGGTTGTGTCTTTCACAAAATGTTTATGATCCTTGTGTGAGCATCTGGGACACAAACCAGTTAATATGCAAACACCAGAGCTAACTGGGATATTAGAGAACATCAGCAAACATATACAGTGTAAATTTGACAGGTGATACATGGAAATGAAAAGCAGCCTGACAGCCCTTAATTTCTCTTCCAAAGACAGCTTCCCCGGGATGAAGTATGGCTCCAACACCCAGCTGCACTTTCCCATGCTTTCCCTCTCACAGATTCAAGAAGGGACTTTGCATTTCAGGAAGGAATGCCTTCTTCCCTAAAAAGCACAGATTATCTGCCATGCTTTCTCCTCTCTTATTCTCTTTCAGTCAAACCAGATGTTTCTTTGTTGTTTGTCTTTCTGTGTTTGCTTGCAGAGCTACAGTTCAACACCGATTACAACCTGGGTATGTGAGAATGTAATGGCATTCCTGTTTAACCCGCTTTTTCAAGTCTTGATAACGTGTGTCTTAGTCATAGCAACTGGTATGGCATGGAAAGCCAAATGTATCAAATATAGATGCTATTACATGGTTTAAAATTGCCGCTATTTAAGAAAAGCAAAAGGACTGATGAAACTGATATAGTGAGAAGGTTTTGTAAATCTCTGCAGGAATGCATTGCATAGTGCAACCTGAGTAACATCTGCAGCCAGTTCCCATTTGGAAAATCCTTACACAGATTTGAAAACACACCCCATTTTGTCTCCTTAACATGTGTCCTTTGTTCCTCACTTTCTACAGTGGTAGAAATGAGAGGCTAAAACCGTCTTCATGGCTTGTGGTGTGACAGGCTATTCCTCTAGTGCAATACAAGCATCTCTCTTTGGCACACGGACCCTGTGAAGCTTGCCCCGTTCTCCCTGGCTATTTGACTCCTGTGTCTGACCTCCATCAGCACTTAATCAAGGCATGTTCTCTAGCTTAATTAGCCAATACTGCATTTTCTGTCAAACCTCTCGTAACCTCTTTTGCCACCTCTATACAAGGCCCAGATCCTCAGCAAGGTGCAAACTGCAGCTGTTTTCCCCGGACTTACGTTTCTCTATTCCTCTTGTATACCCACAGATCTAACCCGGGTGAGACAACTTATTGCCACTTTATTGACTCTTATGCTGTGTTCCCACTGGGATTTCAGTGCCACCTGGGGCTTCTCGGTACTAAAATAACATAAATGTTTCATAAGGTTACTATTGAGAAGGAAGGGGAGCAGGTAAGAGTCAGGTTGCCACAAACGTTGAATAACGGGACTGGCAGAAATGCTGCGAGTCTGTAAGCTGCAAGCTTACATTAACATCTCTATTGTATAATTACATGGTGTACTCAACGGTTGTTAGCTTTGGTGGGCGTTGCACAGTAAAGATGCATTAGAGTAATTATATTGTAATGACAGAAGATCATGAGTTAAAGATGTTGTGGATCCTGTTAGTACACACATCTGAAATTGTTTGGAGCTGGTGCGGGAGGTGTATCCACATGGAATTTGATAGCACGATATTGTAATTAAAGCTGAGGAGAAGGGGTTTGTACTTATTTCCTGCTGCTGCCTGTGAATATTAATTAGCTGGTGTAACCACCTGACCCCAGCAATAATCAGCAGATAGAGCAGGGGGAAAAATGCGAATTGCCCACTTAATATTTATTGAGAAAGCCAAGACGAAAACCACCCGGTTGTGATAGAGAATAGAGGCTCCTGGAAGCCCAAGTGCCTCCTCCCCGCTGAAAGCAACAGCAGAACCTTCCCCATTCCCTCTGGCCTCTGCTGCATGGAGAACAAGGACATTTCTGGCACCATGCAGATGGCAGAAACACACCCGGTTTGGCACAAGAACGAGTAAGAGAATCAGAGGTCTGCAGAGATCTCTGGTTTCTGCAGGCAGCAGAGACTCTGTTTTCTGCTCGCCTCCCTGCCTGGGCTGTAGGGAGGAGAGGTAACTCCAGCAGGCCAAAAATGTATGTCTGAGCTGAAGAGCTTCCCTAAGTCAGGACAGACATACGTTATTCTTTCTGAGGGCTTCAGCATCACCCTCCAAGAGAAGGAAAGTCAAAGAGGGGATGAAAAAGTACGTGGGGAAGCCCTGCATTTTGGGCTGGGGAAAGCCCTGAGAATTAAACTAGATTAGACTAAAATTCTAGCCCTAGGCTCTTGGCTGCCTGGCGGAGCAATGCTTTTCACTACTGATAGTGCAGGCTTTGGGGATACCCAGAAAATAGGGTTCGGGGGGAAATTTGATGGTGTGCTTTTTAAAGATGGCAAGGAAAACCATGGAGAAAATGAAGATTAGTCTCTATCTGTAGCTCTGTTTCTCTCCCCGTCAGGTCCTGGTCTTGTTTGCTGCAGCAGCCACCTTCCTAATTGTTTCCTGATAAAACTTATTCTAGAGTTCACATTCCTCACATCTCCCTCATCTCTTCCTATCACAGTTCCCTCCCTCGTAAGGATTTGCTCCCCTGTGATTTACAGCCTTTGCAGTCTGTGTGGAGGGACAGGCTGTGCTAAAAAAGCGGTGTGTTCCTAATCACTTTAGGGTTGGCGAGGCGGTAATTGTCAGCAAAGGTGGTGGAGCACGATGCTGCTGCTGTGCTGAGTCCTCCTCCCGCTGCCCGACAGCACCGCGGCACCCGGCTCCTCATCGGTGCCCGTCGGACGGTGTCACAGGCTCCGCGCGCTCCTCGGAGCTCAGCACAGCACCAACACCTCCCTGCTGCTGGTAGCTTAGGTTACCATCACTAGGCTGAGCCGCCTGATCTAACGCTTAAATGCTCCAGGCTGAAATCCCGAGAAGCGTCGGCACCAACATGCGATGGGAGCAGGACCCTCCGCAGCCCTTCTGAGCCCCCGTGACTCCGGCGGACGCTGCCACCCCGTCACCCGGCTGGTGACAGCACAGACAGGAGGCAGAACTGCTGCTGGGAGCGGGGACACGTGGAAAAGGTCATTGCTGGGGCGGTTGGTACGATATTAGCCGCATCTGTTACAGAGAATGAGGAATTCCTGTATGTTTTCTACTAAAATATTGCATGCCTCTTGAGTTGTCTGATTTTAACTGGCATGATTTAAATCAGAAAGGGTGAAGGGGGAAACCTGGCCAAAATGAAACGGTGACATAAGGAAGAGTTCCAAAGGAAACAACGGAATAGCTGACTATGGGGAATAATTGTAGCTCCATCAAAGTTCGAGTGGTTTACTGTTCCCAGCGGTGAGTCTGGCATCAAAGGGAACCTGAAACCCTTGGGAAGAAGTGGGTTATCAGCAGAAACAGGTTCATGGAGAGAACTAAAAGAACATTTTGTGAGTGGGCCAGCCTGGCTTGTCCCAGCTCGGTGCCAGCGCTCCCCTCCCTGAGCACGAGGGGTCAACCTTGGCCTTTCGGACCTTTTAGCATGGGAACACGCGTTCCTCGAGGCCCTGTGTACCTTCAGTGCATCAATAACTAAGGCTTTATTTTTTAAAACATTCTGTAAGTTCAGAGGATCCTGCTGGGAATGTTTCCAAGTTCCAGAAGCAAGTTGGGCCTGTGGCGTTAACACAGGAGTCTGGGGAACCGCGGTCACCATGGGCACCGAATATTTACAGCGGCTTGATTAAACTTTGGGCTAAACTTTGGGCGTCGAAATGCTTTACAGAATAAGGGCCACCAGTGATAAGCTTCAGCAACTTGACTTTATCTGTTGGTTACCACTTTATGGACCCTCCTGATGCTGTTGTGTGTGGAAGAGAAAGAATTGATTATTGGAGCAACCCTGCTAGTAACAGCACAGGCAGGAGGCAAAGCTGGCAGAAGGGAGAGGTCATCGTTGTGGTGGCTGATGTAATATTAGTTGTGTATGTTATAGAGAATGAAGAAACTGGGTTTAATTAGTGTGGGAACGCAGAGGAGCGATGGTGGCGTTGCACTAGGTGTTCCAGTTCGGCTGGGTCTGTCCTCCTCCGCACAGAGGATCTTCATGTGCAGCTGTCGCGGATGACTGGAAAGCAACTCGCTCAAAGAGAGGAGCAGTAATGTGTTTTATTGAGGTAAAAGAATAATTGGACAGAGTCCGATAAATCTGATGGAATTTAACAAAGTTTAACAGTGGTTTACCAAAGTTCAGTCAGTTTGATTGCAAGGTTCACCTTATTAATTACTGCATGGAGGAAAAATACAAAGGGAAATTGAGTTAGAATGATTCACAGAGTGACCAGAGATACAAAAGGGTATGGAAGACGTTCTGATGGAGTCAGGAGGTTCAGAGTGGACCCCTTGTTTTCTAATCTCCTATGTGGCTGGGTCCAAACTTAGCCTCAGACTTGGTCAGTGGGTTGTGTCTAAGGCTAAGGAGTACAAAGGTCATAATAAATAATATTGAGTGGCTATATTACATCAGTCATCTTTTATTAGTGTCAATTCAGCATGCCGTCACGGTTACCATGGCAAAATCAAAGTTGCTGTACTACAAGGTTGTGTGGCATCGGTCGCTTACCAAAGATGGTAAAAGGTGTCTGTGCTCCGAGGATCAACCATGAGAGGTGTCCCAGCTCCAAGGGAGGTCACCACACACAAAGCCACCTGCTTTCCCAACAGCCGTGTCCTCCACAGCACAGTCCAGCACTTGGCAGATGTACCCGTGTCTCCTGTAGATGACAGAATGGCACCTTCAAGATGTCTCCTGCGAAACGTGCAAAAGGGGATGCAGAAATCAGCGGCGTGTTGGGTTTCTTTACAAGCGTAAGGCCATCACCCATTTGAGCTGTCGCAGGATTGAGACCTTGTTTAGAAACAAGATATTCAGTAAAAAATACTCCATTTTCAATTTAAAAACCTTATACAGATTGTAAATGTTTTGGAAATGGGAATGAACACAAAAATGCTCAAGTACTGCATATTCAGAGGCCTCAGCTCGAGTGAAATATTATGGTTTAAGAGGCGACCTTATAATTCATTTCAGCTGCCCCAGAAGTAAAAAGACAGTGGTGTTTCAGGGGCTGATTGCAGAGGTCACAACCTTCTGCACACAATATATTGAACAATTCCATCATTCCTGCCTTCAAAGTGAGTTTAGACTGACATAGCGGAACAGAAGAAAATGCTTAATAACTGAAGGGTTTTATTGTACACACACAGTCTCGTAGGTCTGTATTCAGAAAAGAGCGGGCATGGCTCTGAAACAGGCATGCTAAAAAAAGCCATGTTTGTATTAATATCCCCTTTCGCCACGCTGAGTGAAAAAAGACCTTTTCGGTTATTTTATTCTTCATTCTCATCAGCTTTACATTTGTTTGGCTATAGTAAAAGAAACCTTGTTATGCAGAGCGATGAGATGTGAGAGGATGGATGTTGTCTGGGCGCAGTGGCTGAGGTGTCCCCAGCCAAGGGGGCTGGGGGATGCTGCCCTGTGTGTCCCCTGGCCAGGACAGGACCTGTCCCTTGTGCCTCCCCCGGAGCAGCGAAGGCACTTCCAGGGGCCGACTTGTCACCCAGATGCTGATCAGCCCAAGAATCTGTAACTGCAGGAGAACGGGTCACACCGGGGGGTTTTCTCCTTGAGGAGAACTTCACCCTGTTCTAATCAGAGATGGACATTTCTGAGGTGTTCTGAACATCTTCAACAGGCAGTTCAGCGCGGTACAAAATGGAAATCAGGGCCGCGCACTTTTCACCTTCGGCATGAGCGTTAGTTAACCCTTTGATGTGATGAGGTCTGTAAGGAAAATCCCACAGGCTTTCATGCCCTTGAACAGACCCATAGCAAAACCCAGCCTTTAGCAGCCTGCCCTCCAGCGCGGCCCCGGGGAGAAAGAGAAGCTTCTGGATCCCTCATTTCCAGAGGAGCAGGTGAGCTCCAGGGGACCAAAACGTCCAGGACATCAGCACTTCTGAGACCATGGGCCCAACCGCCCCTCCAGAGGCTGGGACAAAGGATGGGGAGCAAAGCCTTAAATCCAAGGCCTTAATGCCTCAAATGCTGATCAGAAACACAGCACTATCCTTCTCCTATAGAGAAGTCCCTAGCTGTAAATAATTCTTCGTTACCGACACTCGTTTGCTAATTGCTTTTGCTTTGCAGCCTCACTGTTTCATTTTCATGTCGTACAGCCACCGCTACCTTACTTTTCAGCAGCATGGTGTCAGTCATATATTCGCTTCTTCTTGCTGTGTTGTTGTCAGGCTCTAAGTGGTTTACGAGTCCCTGCGATGTGAAATGTTGGTCTCGTTCGGTCTCCAGCTAACCCTGCTGCTCAGATGCAGGAATATCACATTTACCATACAGAGAGATTTATTTAAAAACCAACTGCGAATTACACTAAGGAACCTTCGGTAAACCATGGCAATAAGTAATGAGAGGATGTTTGCCTGGAGGACTTCTCCCTAATGAGGTTTGGTCTTCGGCAGGCATTCTGTTTGGAAGTCAGATACCTTTCTTGAGATTTTCATGTTTCTCCCTACATAACGGCGCTTTCTGTGAGATTTTGTTAATAATTCACCGTGGGGTCACTAATAATTACACATGATGGGAAAAGGCACGACCGTGAACATACTTGGGTGAAAAAGAATTTTCTGTACAATTCCAGTGTCTAATATTTGAGCAGAAAATCTCAACGAGGTAGCCCAGTTGTTTTGGAAGCGGGCACAGCCCAGTGTGCCAAGGGGAAAACATCCTTATGGTCCATGTTTCTTCAGAGAGGCGGTTCTGCTCTGAGGTGCACGTCCTGCTCTTGTTACAGTCCTGAGTAGCGTCTGTT